>NC_138770.1:250722649-251322649 GCF_965119305.1 Pelophylax lessonae | reverse complement strand
TGGGTACCTGTGTTTGATTGACAGCAGCGGGAGCCAGTGGCACCATTGCTGTGTCTCAGCCAATCAGGAGCCAAGCAGCTGGGGTACTCGTGAACACCGCTGGATAGAGATGGGGCTCAGGTAAGTATTAGGGGAGGCTGAGGGGGCTGCTGCACACAGAAGACTTTACTCTTAATTCATAGAATGCATTAAGATAAAAAAAACCTTCTTCCTTTACAACCCCTTTAACGCAGTGCACAAAAATGCATGTGTGAATGCATGTGAATGGGCTCTAAGAGAAAAATCTGCAGTATGGCTGTTATATATGATGTCCAGACAAAGCTATGCATTGCTTATGCGAAACATGTTGACGTCACCCGCACACAGACGTCGATGGGCGGACTCCTGAACTTGCACGAGTGAACACAGCCAGCGGCGGCTCCGGCTTCGCAGACAGAGGCGCACTGTCCCCTCTGCCACCGCAGCTCACTACTGGACTCTACGGACCCCACTAGGATCTTCACCAGAACCCCCAGGACCCCAGGAACCACTCTATCAAAGAGGGCAAGCCTAGGAGGGACAATTACCACACGCAGCAGAAGAGCGGCAATCCATCCCATCGGTCCCCAGGGACATACATGGCTCATTACAGCATTAGTGTCCAAAGGGTCAAGGTACTGTCAATTTACCCTATCACAAGGGCTGATTTATAATTCCTTCAGGATCCTCTGCACTCCCCCCCCCCCCCCGCTCGCTTCTGACTTCTTTGGATAACCGGATCATCCCGCTTTACCTGCTCTGCCAACAACTGTTACCTTGCTCCTCTCTCCCTCACTATCTCCCCTCCCCCTCCCCACTTGGTCTCTGGCTCATATCCCCCAGGCTTCAAACTTGCCAGGACACCACCACGGTACTGTCCAATTGCGGGATCCTATCACCCCATTGTGGTCAATTTGCCGCCTGGAGAACCTGTGTATCCCAGCCATATTACTGGCACATTTAGCTTGTGCATGCAGGGTACTGACACTGTCATTGATTTGCCCTTGATTTCCCCACATACTTATTGTAAACTTGACTATTATACATGGCAACTTGCCAGTGGGATCTCTCTTACAGTGCCATCCCCCACCGGACATCCGTATGACTCACTGTAACCTTTGCATTCTATTGTATTGTACTGTTTTCTACCCCAACCGGGTTACCAGTAACATTATTTTCTTTGTGTTTGTTACCTTATTTGGGTTATTATATTTACCCATTGTATGCACCACAATACCTCTGCACCTCTCTGACTGAACCACATTTTATCACTTGTGTTATTTCATACCAGAATTAAACACAAATTATTTTGTCAATATCCCCCTGTGGCATTATTTGTCTATCCCCATAAGGCTCTCTTTTTGGCCTACTGGTCTCTTCCAGTACAGTTTTTATGCACATGGTTTCAGAGCCAAGGGCAGGACCGCCATAATTGTGGTGAGCCCAGAGACATTATAAAATTCTTAAAGTTAGACCCACCCTCGTTTCTTTTTCCTGGTTGTTATATATATGAAGGTCCACAGTGACATAGAATACAACAAATTTGCGCAACTTTAGTGTACAACAGTGGAGTTCTGATATTAGGGGTCCATGAAGAGTTCATAAATGAAGTCCATAGTACTAAGAATGCCCACTATAGTGACAGCTGTGTCTTGGAGTAAGAAGAAATAATAGGCACCGCTGCGTCACACATTTTAAAGAGCCTGCCTTCTGAAGTATAGAGGTGCTGAGCAGAGGAATTTCAGAAGGTGGAGTTAGTAAAGGAATCACTGCTTGCTGGCAGCAAGGTATCATGGGATATGTAGTCCCTATAAATCAAAAGTAAACAGCAGAGGGGAAGATGCAAAGCATGCAGGGGATCCAGGAAGTTGTTGTGGAGATGGCCAGCAGACAGGCAGAACTCACAACATGAAAGGAGATTTTTCAAGTAAGCTCTGCAGAGTGTAACTTCAGCTCCCCTGCTTTCTGCAAGCTCAGACAAGCTATATCAATTCTGGACTTTGAACGGCTGTAAAGGAGACAGGACTGCAGATAAACAGGTGTAACTTATGTAGGAGGATTTGTTTTATAACTGTGTATCCCCTGAAGATAGCCACTTCACTGGGTGTATGGAAAGGCATGCAATAAACACATGGAACTGAAAGATTCTCTTGCAGAGAATTTATTTCTTCATCAATTTGCCCCTGAATGTCTGCTGTATTGCATACACAATAGACGTATGCTGGGACAGGTATTTTTCCATATTAAGGCTAAACAGCATGGATGATTTTAATCTCTTGCTGCTGAGTTATTTAACCTCTTGTTGCCAATCACCTAATTTAAAACACTTTGAAATCAGTGTGGTGCATATGAAGAGATTGCCCAGCATGAGATTAAACTTGCCTGTGTAGTGTAGCTGGAGAAATTAGTGATTCAGCCTTGCGGCATCCAAAAGGTTTGTTATAATAATGACAATTTATTTTGTTAGAGCAAGTTTTTTATTCTTATTCTAGAAGTTTTCCCAGTGAATTTGTACCAGCAATACTTTGCCATTTCAATATTTTTATTGGCTTTTTAGTAAAAGGGGAAAAAAACATACATAAGACACCCACGCAGGGGCCATAACGTAAATACAAAAGTGCACAATTCACAATATGTATGAGTTAGGACAGACTTGTACATCAACCATTTCAAGCTAGGTTGCACTGGGAGTAGATAACTAAATCAGACAATGGGGGGGGGGGGGGGGGCGTAAAGGTTAAGGGAGAAGGGAACGATGGGCGAGGGAAGAAATGTGCTTGCATCCCCCACAGACTCCAAAGAAGAAGAGAAGAAAGGGCCACAAGACTCACAAACTAGGGGGATGTAAAGTTGCCTTTGCATAGTTTATCCAAGGGTACCACGTTTTATTAAATTTGGATTGGGTGTCATTGAGGATAATGACAATTTTTAATTGGCCAACATCACATTCATGCAGTCCCTTACTGCCTGAAGGGGAACTGAGGGTTTCTTCCAGGCTCTGGCAAATGATTGTTTAGCTGCCAGGAGGAGATATGTGGCCAGTGTCTGCTGGTACATGTGAACACTGGGGATAGGCTGATAAAGGAGAGCTCTACGGGCATCTCTAGGTATCACCGGGTGGAATAGGGATTGGAATAGGCCAAATACTCTGGACCAAAACCTGAGTAACCTCAGGCAGGACCACCAGATGTGAACCATATCCCCACATTGACCACAACCTTTGAAGAACCTATCACTAAATTTAGGATTAGCATGGGCAATTCAGGCAGGCACCTTTAGAAAAGGACCTTGTAGGCAGTCTTTAGGATAGATGTGTTGAAGGAACATTTGCCTATTCTTACCCAGGCCTTATTCCTGTCCTCTGAATCCATAGGGGTGATTAAGTCCCAGTTCCATTAGACAACATAAGATAATTAGGTGGGTGAGCTCCTCACATTGAAACAGGAATATAAAAAGAGATATAGGTTTGGGGGGATCTAGGTAGTGAAGACAAGTTGGCTCAAAAGGAGTTGTTGTATATGGGAAGGAGCCCAGTTTCTGTAATGACCCAATTACCCAATGGCGTAACTGCAAGTAGCAGAAAAAGTCCAAGTTGTGTGCTTGGTGGTGTCCCTGAAGTGAGGACCAGGAGGGGAAGAAGTGATGGACTTTGGTGAAGCTATGTTATGACCATCATCTAAAGGATCCTGCAAGATCTTCTCCTGGGGAAAGAGAAGGGTATGGAGTATGGGTAGTAAAAGTAGGAACAGGGACATAGGTTCTCTTAAATAGCTAACTGAGTCCCACAGCTTCAAACTAAGAGCCATTAGGGGACTCGAGGAGGATGGACATGCATTTTGGGGAAGCCACAGCAAAACCATCATAGGGAGGGAGCCATAATTAGGCATCTCGTTAGGAACACCCACAAGGGGTCATCCACGATATCATAAAGGAGAGACAATTGGGATATTTCTGCTGCCCTACATTATTTGTTGGTTACAAGGTTAGGGACCCTAACCCACCCAATTTCCTATGAGCATATAGGGTACCTTGTTCTTCTCTTGAATGTTTATAGGTTAAGATAAAGGAGAACATATGGTTTTGTAACAAGAAGAGGAAAATTGCAGGGATTTTGACTGGTAGGTCCTCAAATAGTACTGGACTTATAGAAGAATGGTAATTTTTTAGCATTAACACATCTTATCTATGAGAGTTGGGAATTTCCAACTTCATAAGAGGGAGGAGAGAGAGCGCAAAAGGGGATAATAATAAGATTAACTTTGATCCCCAGATAGTACCCCCTTCCCTAAAGGTAAAAGCTGACCGACCATATGGAAAGTTAGATTAAACGTATGAGACCCTCTCCTGGGAAAGGGAAATGTTCAGATCCCTGGATTTGGTAATTTACTTTTAAGCCAGAGATATCTGAAAAGTGGGAGAAAAGCTGTTGGAGGTTTGGGGTTGTCATATTGGGGTTGGTTAGAACCAGGTCAGCATCAGCAAAGAGGTTGAGTTTAAAATGCAGCCCTACATATGAGACTCCTGTAATTTCAGGGTTAGTTCTGATTGCCATGGCTAGCAGTTCTATGGCCAGAATAAAAAAGAATAGGAGACAGGGGACAGCCCTGGCATGTATGTACCAGCAATACTTTTGAAGGATAAATCTTACTCCTCCATTGGAAATGACAATTATTTTAATGAGGAAGATATGAAAAACAAACAAACACCACTCATGCTGCAGCAAAAGACCCTAATGTCTAATGCTGAACCTAGGTAAAATTAGTCGGTGAGTGCTTGATTTATAGTCCAGCTCTTCCTAAATTGCAAGCTCATTAAAAAATGTCAAAACTCACAAACCTGAGCCTTTAAATTTGGATTTATAGATTTTCCTTAAAGTATAACGTATGTAAACCTTCACCTTGTAAAACAACCCAGTTAGTTTAAAATAGAAATGAAAAGCAAAACATTTGTTTATAGATATAAAAAAAACATTATATACACATTTTTCCCCTTTTTTATAAGTGATCACATATCCTCTGTTCTCAGCTGCATAAGGAGCTCAGAGAGCTAGGGGAAGAGAAACAGCAGCACACTGGTCTCCCCAGTTAATGACTGTGTGAGGGGGGGGGGGGGCGTGTGAGGACAAGTCTGATTATAGGAGGAGGGCAGGTTGTGTTCTCAGCACAACTAGAGAACTGACTACACTGGGCTTTGATGCATAGTGTGGGAGTTTTTAATAGGAAAGCAGAGGGACTGTCAGGAATGCCAGGGATTTCACACAACGGAAGCAATACAAAGAGAACAGGATATTTTTCATACAAGTACATGGTACAGCAGGCACATATTAGGAATATGAAATGTTGGGTTTACATTCTCTAAATCTCAGGTAATGTCTAAATTTAAAGCTAAACTACAGGATTAGAAAGTATTATCTAAATACAAGAGTCATGTGTATTCTAAGGGCTCATGTACACTTCAGCTCAAAGAAGCGGCTCCTAAAGGCTTTTTTGAGCTCTCATTTTTTTCTGCCTGGAATCTCCCCTCTATGTTATCTAATGTGTCCGTGCACACTATGGCTTTTTCAGGGGTTTACAGGCATATGAGCTCACAGGCAGAAACCCCACCTAACTCGCAATTTTCAGAGAAGTTTTTGAGCAGAAAACAAACACCTAAGCGCCTAAACTTTCAATGAAGCTCGAAAATGCACAAAACAAAGATAAAATGAGCCGAGGGAAGGGTTTGTGAAAAAAAAAATGTTTATGCTCAAAGAAGCTCAATAAAAATGCATGAAAAAAAGCACAAGCTTCTTGAAGCTTTTAGGCAGAGAAATAAAAGCTTAAATGCCTGTAAAAGCTGCTTTTTTTAACTGCAGTGTGCATGAGCCCTTACTTAAATCTTGGTGAGCTTTGTGTATTTCTTCCAGATCTGTGCAGCAATCCAGTATGAAACTTTGCCTCTGTGCAGGAGCTTCCTGTAAGAAAAACTGGTTACTACTGCTCTCCCTCCTTGTGCAGGGTGATTGGTCTTTTCTCTGCCCCCTCCTGTAGTTTTCTGCAGACAGCCTGTAGTGGGTGGAGCTTCTAGGTTCCTCCATCAGCTCTGCTGTCTGCATAGTCTATGTGCAGCACAGTCATGATGTCACAACTACTTTTACATGGTAATATCTGGATTTTTCAAGGACTGTGGTACACACAAAAAATAATTAATATCCTTGTGGCTACTGTGGATTATACTTCAATGACTGTTTTTGTTTCGGGCATTCAGCTTTATGGGTATATAGGGAAAGCTTGCTGCTCAACACAAAAAGTAAGCTAACGATATAGACAATGGCTGTGTGTTTGGTTGAGAACCTGATGATCTCACTATAATCCCCATAGAGAGTAACTTGCTGAGCAAAACTACTACTGGGGAATCACACAAAATAATAAAGAAAAGGACAAACTTTTCGAAAAACAATGGCCTTTTAATGTACACTGTTGTACTCGTTTTTCCTCTTACAAAATTGCACCAAAGTTATTTGCTTTGTGTGATGATCATTCCCTGTTTGGCTGGCCTCATTATTTTCATAGTTTACCCACATTATGTTCAGTTTGCTTTGAAACCATTAAATCCTTAACTCATAAAAAATCTTTTGTAAATGAAAGTACAAGCTGTGTTTTATGTGTGTATAGAAGCTCTTTATCTTACAAAAAAATATTTAACAAAAGGTGTAATAAATCCGGTTTATTTGGTGTTTTCCCACTCCCCTAAAATATATCACATGTACTAGAAAAAATTGTCACTACAGCCTAGGTGGCAGTAGTTTGTTTAAACCTGTAATTGTCAAATACATTTACAGTATTAACAGTATTTTTTTTTTTTCAAACATTTTATTGAAAATGTTTATAGGCATACAGGTAAGGTCACATTGAATGCGTATACAAAATTTAGAGAAAACCAAAATGCAGTTTAAACTACAGTATTAACAGCATTAATAATGTAAAAAAAATTGAAAAATATTTTTGTCATGTGTAAACAATCAGAGCAGGTTCCTATTAGAACAACGTACCAGATGATAGTCTTATATGGGCAAATAAATGTAAATAAATTATTTAAGTAGGTAAATTAGTCGATGAGTTATTGTCAAGTACTGACATATACAAACTGCTAAATTTTACTTCTGCATCTAGGCTTTACGAAAGGGTTAAAGTGTATCCATAACCAAAACATCCTTTTTTTTTTTTGTATATGTAGGCAAGTGTTAAAAGCCTTATCAGGTTTTTATTGCTGTTTTTGTGCCCACTGGCCAGAAGAACACTTTCTATTTTCTCTGGTTCCCTTTTTCGCTAGTTTGAAAAGTGATGGGAAATCTATAATTTTAGAGTTGTCACCAAGCAAAGATAAAGGGTAAATCTTCCAATGGGGACACCGGTTTCAGTCAAAAATGTCTAAGTAGGGTTTTCCACATTGTTTTAAAATGAACCTGAGGCTTATCAAGAAAAGGTACTTTGTAATAACGTAATCTGTTTTGAAAGTTGGTAAAAAACTGTGTTATGTTTCTGGTGTAGGAAGTTTCAATTACTTTGGTATACCAAGCTAATAAAATGGAAGTAATTTCCATCCTCATCATACTCCCCTGTCCAATCATTCTCCCCAGCTCTGGACAGCAATGGTTTCTGTGGCCCCATTCACACCTCAGCGTTTTGTAGCTTGCAGCTCGAAGCTCCAAAACGCTGGAAAAAATCAATTATTCTCTATGGAGATGGTTCACATCTCCACTCCAAGTCGCCTGAAGCCAAACACGTGAAGCTCAAAAAATTTTTGGAGCTTTTTTTGTAGCTCGAATCAGGTAAATTTGATCTTTTTTTGGCACGTTTTTATTCCCATGGAAAGTAATGGAGATGCGCCAAATATATCTTTTTGAGGGTTTATGTGCGCACCTGCACGTTTTTGCGCAATTTCCTGCACAAATGAAACATTTTAAAAATAAAATAGTAATAATATATGAATAAATACATGTAAAATAAATACACAAATAAATAAAAATCATCATAAATATATTAATATGTAGTAATACATAAATAAATCATAAATAACCCCTAACCTTATAAAATAAATTAATATTATTATTATTATTATTAATAATGATAATAATAATAAACACCCATACCCAAAAAAAATATAATAATAATAATAAGGGTGTTTAGTTATTTAATATTATCATAATTTTTGTACTGTATTTTCTGTCGTATAAGACTACTTTTGAACCTCAAAAAAATCCCCCAAAAATGGAAGGTCGTCTTATACGCCGAGTAGAATATCTCCAAGGTAACCTAAGTATAAGTATTACCGGTAGATCATGTAAAAGGGGGTCGTCTTATACGCCCAGTCGTCTTATACGCCGGAAAATACGGTATTTTTTTTTAAGGGTTAGAGGTTAAGGTTAGGGTTTAATTATTTATTATTAGTATTCATTTATTAAATTTATTTATTTATTTGTATATTTATTTTACATTTATTTATTAATTTATTAATTAGTATTAGTAGTACTAGAAGTAGTAGTAGTAGTATTAACACCCTAACCCTAACAAAAAATAAATAGCCCTAACCCCTAATCCTAACCCTAACCCCAACTCCTAGTCCGAACCCTAACCTAACCTTAACTCTAATCCCTTACCCTAATGAAAACAAAAATAATAAATTAATAATAATAATAAAAATAAAAATATAAATAAAAGCTAATGGAAAAGCTAAAAAAGCTGAAAAGCCTAGCAACAAATGATGCAACAAATACTAGTTTTCTCTATTGATTAATTAAAAAAAATCAGCCAAAGCTAAAAAAAAAACGCTGTATTATAAATGCGCAAGTCGAACATAAAAATGTTGCAAAATCGAACAAAGAAAGCCGGAAAAACGCTCAAAGAAACTACACTCGGGTGGGAATGCAACCTGCATGCCAATTGCTCATGAGAAGCTGTGGTATAAATATACAAATAAAAAAACAGGAATATCAATAGCAGAAGTGCCAATAAATGATGCTAAGTGGTTATATTAGACTAAAATTATTTGTATTTATTTTTTACAAATAGACTTCTTTGTGTAATCCTTATATCAAAGTTTACTTTTACACATTTGTTGTGATTTGGCAGATTTGCATTGGAAAAACTCGGAGGAGTGTTATAAGTTGCTCTGTCTGCTACCCACATGTATTATTGCTTATGCAGGGCCAATGGAAAGTTATGAGTATAGCCAGCAAACTGCTGAAATACCAGAGCGAGAGGAGCACATTATCTTGTAATTCTTCCAGTGAACGGAAATCAGGATGGGACTGTGCTGCCAATACATTCATGCTGCTTACTTGTTTAATTGAAGGTCAGTCTCTGGTGAAGAAACAGCAGACTGTCTAGAAGTGGTCTTTTATGAAAAGGCTGAGTTAATACATGTGCTTGTGAGAGCATATTGAATATTGATAAAACAGCAAAACAAAAGCTTTTAATAGCTTTAAAACCACTGGCAATTCCAGAAAGGCCCAACGAAAAATGTGTCTTTAAAAGATTAACAACATAGGCATAATCTACTCACAGAAGACCTCTGCAATATGCAAACATGGTATCGTCAAGTGTGCCTGAGTATTAGGAGAGGGTAGCATTTAAAGAGAAACGGAACTGCTTCCCCTCCCCGGTATAAGTCTTCTTACAATGCTAGAGGTTGTCCAACTAGATTTGTCAAAATCTGGATCCCGTGGTTGGAGAACCATCAGTGTGACCATCCTCCCAAGGTCCTTTTGCTGGTGTCCCAAGCCCACTTTGGTGAAGCCTATTTCTTAACCGCGTCTCTTTTTGAGTGACAGTTCCCCTCATTTATTTACCAGCTTCAGCTTGAAGATCTGTCATTATTCTCTCTGTCCTATAATGTAAATGCATTAATGTCTCTCATTCATATCTTGCCATAGGGCCTTTATGCACCCCCCCCCCCCCAATGGTAGTTCACGCACTGTGCTTAGCCCGTAATTGCAGAGCTATATCTATATTGGTTGTAATTTTGCCTTTATTGTTTTTTGGGGGGTTTTTGCTTGTTTTGTTTAGTTTTTTTTTCTCTCTGGCAGTGGTTCCCTCCACTGTCTTTTGATGTAACTTGAATATTCAATAAAATCAGAATTTAAAAAAAAAAAAACAAATTGAACTCCGGAAGTTGTGCTGACAAAAGACAGGCAGAGGGCAAATAATTATTCGTCAGTATTGGGGTCCCCTGCAGCTGATCTTTTACACATGTTGCCTATTGACTTACTGTCTTTGCCTATTGACTTAGGGTCCTTTCACATGGGCTGTGCACCTGGCACAGTGGGGATCGATCCGCCGATCCCCACTGAGCAGGTGGATGACAGGCCTGCAGAGACAGACCTGTCAGGTCCCCGCTTTCCTCTATGGGAGATCAGATGAAAACAGACCGCCTGTCTGTTCTCATCTGATCCGATCCGATCCTGCAGACGGATCGAAAATAGGGTTTCCATCCATCCAGATTTCATGGATCGGATAGCAGCAGGTGTCAGTGGACATGTCATCGCTGACATCCGCTGCCCCATAGGTGTGCATAGAGCATCCAATCAGGTCTGCCTGAAAAAACTGACAGGCGGACCTGATCGGAAAGCCCGTGTGAAAGGGGCCTTACCATGTGGTATTCTGCTTTGTTTCTCTGTGCAGAAGCAGCCATCTTGATAACTGACTTGCTTTCCCATGTCAGAGCCTCGGGCAAGGAGAACATTAAGCAGCACATTGGTGACCTCATCAAATCTTACCCCATGTCTCCTGAAGCCAGCAGTCAGAGGCAGCAGTGCCTTAGATGATCTCACATTGCAGATATACAGCTATGAGACTGTAGGCACAAGGGTGGCTTGGTACGCTTATATAACTCGCATGTTTTTCAGAAGGAATTCAAGACACAAGGTAAAAGCTGTCAGAGTACTGCTTAGGCACTAACAATATTTCTATATTTTTCTTATAGCAGCAAATCTTCACTTTTTGAATTTAAATCCACTATAAGTCACATTTCTGCAGCTTAACTGTGTTATTTCAAAATTCTTTTTATGGCAGGATAGGCAGCCTGGGGCAATGGGTGAGGTGGGGTGGGGGCCTACATCATAGCACTTTAATGTAGTGACTGCTCCTTTACTGCCTCCTCCTGGAAAGAGAATAGTCATTACATTACTTTATATATATTGTCTTTATGTTCAGGACTAAAAAATACCTTTAAAGAGAAACTCCACTTTTATGGGGGGGGGGGGGAATAGCAAATAAAAAAAATAATAATATAGTGTATACAATTGCGACTCAGGTCATATTGTAATTGAATGTTGTTAAAATGACCTTTCTTTTTTAATCTGCAGCTGTTGTAATATTCTGTAAACTGCAATGCAATATGGCTACCTGGAGCTGTTCTGTATACAGAATGTGTACTGACCACACCCCAGAAACATCATTTCCTGCTTGTGTGATTGGCTCACCAATTTTCCCAAAAGTCTGCACTAATATACAAGTAAGATTTCAGGCATCCCGTGCAACAAAAATGTCATTTTTAATAAGACACTCCCAAAAGGAAATCACTTCTAAAGGTTTTCCTCATTAGAGTCCTGCAGGCGCAGTAGCAGATTGATAATTATGAAACTACTTCTTATTAGATTTACTTACCACATGGACACAGACAAACACACATGGATTTCTTAAGAATAACAAAAGGTAGAAATCTGCAACAAAGTTTGTTAAAATCCTTGTAATGTACAGAGATCACCCAGAGGGGGACGTTTTTTTTCTCAGCAAAAGTGGAGTTACGCTTTAAATATATTTGAATATATTAATAGTTATTTTTCATTTTAGTCAGGTAAATATAAAATATTTTATATGAACATTTATTATTTCCAGCCAGCAGAAAGCACTAAACTCAATTCATATGTTGAAAAGGCAAATGTTAAATGTTTCTTTTTGAGAACTCCGTCGTTTAACCACTTCCAGCCTGCACAACGTCATATGAGGTTGCAGACTTTGAGTGGGGATATGTGAATGATGCCTGCAGTTAAAGGCATCATTCAGATATCTTCTTTTACAGCAGGCGATTTCCTGCACCGGAAAAACAATTAAAGCGGCTGTTCAGTCATTTGATTGTTTTTACAGGCGGCGGAAGGGGACAACCCCTCCCGCCACCCTCCGGTGCTTTGCCTGTGCGTTTGGCAAGCCGGAGAAGGAAACCGCTGGTGCTGGAAGTTTACCATAGAGAATACGGCAAGCCAGATGGTCCCCGACAGTCTCTATGACCTTTTGGAGGCCGGACTCGATGTTATGACATCATGCCTGGCTTCTGCAGTTACAATCACTGCCGTTGCCTCAGCTGGGAAAGCCAAGATCGTTTTTTTTTTTGATCTCAGGATTTCCAGTATAGAGGCAGGATCTGGGGACTTATAGACCCCAGATCACACTGTAAAGCAGGCCTGTCATGTTCTATTCCTATTACAAGAGATGTTTACGTTCCTAGTTATAGGAATAAAAGTGTGAAAGGGAAGTGTCAAAATAGAAAAAAACAATAATAAAAGAAAAAATTTAGACCCTGTCCCCGCATGCTCGCTCGCTCGCTGAAGTAGGTTGCGCCCACATATGTAAATGTTCAAACCACATGTGAGGTATCGCCACCAAGGTTAGAGCAAGAGCAATAATCCCAATCCTAGAGCCCCTCTGTAACTCTAAACAGGTAACCTGTAAAAAAGTTTTAAGCGTCGCCTATGTGGATTTTTAAGTACCGAAGTTTGGCACCATTCCACGAGTGTGCGCGATTTTAAATCGTGACATGTTGGGTATCTATTTACTCAGTGTAACATCATCTTTCACATTATGTAAAAAAATCAGGCTTTTTTTAATGCATAACGCTGTTTTTTTTTCACAAAAAAAAGCACGTTTGAAAAATTGCTGCGCAAATACTGTGCGAGATAAAAAGTTGCAACGACCACCATTGAATTCTCTAGGGTCTCTCTCCTATATAATGTGTGGGGGTTCTGAGTAATTTTCTAGCAAAAGAATGATGATTTTTACTTGTAAGAGAGAAGTGTCAGAATTGACCTGGGTGGCAAGTAGTTAACCTCCCTGGCGGTATGATTATGTCAGGAATTATGTACCAAAAGCGGTACAATTTTTTTCATGGAAATTTGGCGTTATGTATTATAGGCCTACAATTCTTAGTAATTACTGACTTAAACCTGACCAAAACAAGACTCTAGTAGACATCCCAGATGTGATAAATTTGAAACACAAACGCATGAATTATAATCGAATCAATAATATAATTTTATTATATAATATATAATATATATAATAAAATTATATTATTGATTTGATTATAATTCATGCGTTATATATTATATTTATATATATGTGTGTGTGTGTGTGTGTATATATATGTACACACACACACATATATATATATATAATTAAAATCGAATCAATAATATAATTTTATATATATATATATATATACGTGTGTATATATGTATATATATATATATGTGTGTGTGTGCATATATACATATATATATATATATATATATATATATATATACATATATACACATATATACATATATATATATATATATATATATATATATATATATATATATATATATATATATAAATAATATAAAATGTGTTTTGTGTTTGTGTTTTGTGCAACATTTTTTGAATTTCCCTCCCTAGTTCCGCTCCCATGCAGCATTGCTGCTGCAGGGAATGGATCTAGGAAGTCATCACACCGACGGAGGACGGACGAGCGGCGGGACTCTCGGCTGGCGGTCACAGCAATGAGAGATCATGGCTGGATCGCCAGGAGAAGGTAAGAGACACCGCTGCGCTCTCTGCACATTCACCCCGAGCGTGACTCAGGGATACCGATCCTGCACTAAAAAATCCACCCCGAGTCACGCTCGGGATTACCGCCAGGGGGGTTAAAGTGTGTCAATGCTCAAAATGTACAATCATATAGTCTTTTCCACATTGTATTTCAATTATTTCTAGCCTACTATTTATATGAATAAACTAGAAAATGATGTACTTACTTTTTGAAGATCCCCACACATAATCACTATGTCCTGTGAGTAGGCACTGCTGTGTCACACATTTCACAGAGCCTGTCTTCTGTACTGCAGGGGTGCTGAGGGGAGGAGTTTCAGGAGGTGGAGTCAGTACAGAAATCACTGATTGCAGGTGGCAAGATAGCATGCGGGGAATACAGAAAGTTGTGGAAAGGGATGCCAGCAGACAGGCAGCACTATAAGCATTAAGCTTATATTGGATTGTCAAAAATACCCTTTGGTTGTAATACATTGGTGATGTTAAAAAAATAAAATGTATTTTGTGATTGTAGAACTCCTTTAAGCTTGAGTTATATAACTGATAAGAGCAGGGGGTTATCCCTCTTTTAGTCCCTTCTCTCCATGCACTGCACTCTGATATTGGTCTACAATATTGGATGGGTCTAACCACTTCCTTTCCATCACAGCACTGCCAAAGCTAGCTTTCAGTCATGTGCCCTCTATGCCATCCTTGCTGTATCTGACAGCAGATCTTTATGGTTGCAATGTTCTGTAAACCTTGTATAAAATAAATTATAGAATATTAATTTCCTAAAGCATTCTTATTTCATACTTACACAGTATAGAATTGCTTAGTAAAGTCAATCTATGAACAGTTACTCATATAATCGCAGGACTTTTTTTCCTTTACTTCGTCTCACAGTGCCCATTTTCACTAAGGCCATAATAATATGTCTCCCTTTACTTCCTGGAACCCTGAGTCAGCTTCCTGGAGCATAAGGGAAGGTACTTTTTTTAGCCTTCCCAGGATGCATCTATGAGGCCCTGGCTACCTCACCAGTACCTCCGTCAACAAGGAAGTTGAAAAACAGTAACTGTAACGAAAAGCAAAAAAACGTTTACCACATTTGATTGCAATAAAGCAAAAGGACAAACATAAAAGTGGGCCTTTGTGTGAGGTGTAGCCAGCTAATGTATACTGATAAGAATACATGAAAGTGAAAAAAGAATATATGATGTATAATAGATTTATTAAAATATGTAAACCAATGGTAAAAATCCATAGACTCATAAATGTAGAGCCCATGTTATTGAATCTGTAACCCATAACATGGGAATAGACACGAATGGTACAAATATATATGTAAATAGAACCATAACAATGATACAAAAATGATACAAAATAAAACAATATTATCATTGTAATGAAATATTGATCAAAATACAAATTAAGAGTAAATACGGTCATAAAGCAGTTGATTACACATGTAAGCTTGTAACAATGAGATTGCCTGTGTTGAACTCAACGTGTTTCGTGATCAATTTTCACTTCATCAGGAGTAGGCATATTTCAAGCATCTAGAAAAAATGTACATACATGAACAACAGTATATATCCAATAGGCACAAGGTCTTGAACAATCCAAATATGACTTAAATAAGGTGTCAAACGCATAAGGTATTTAAGGGTAACAAGATCATCCGGGGATATGTCCCACCTGGGAGCTTTATTGCACACAGGGATGGAGACTCTGTTGGTCATGAGTCTCATATAAAGTCCCAAACTTTCTCCCCCCATGGTTCTTTACCATTACTTCAGCTTGGAAGAAGGCACACATTCCTAGCCATGAGGAGTGGGTCAGGAAGGTTACTGAGATTATGGAGGCGGAGGAGTGGGTGGCAACCTGTAGGGGTATGCGTAAGCACGTCAATAAAATCATGGGTTGTTTAATGGAACTATACTTCTGGCTCTACAAATGTCCCCTCAAGCTTAGATGTTACTTGCATTAGTTGTTCCTTCCATTGGACCACCCCTGTAGACTTTGCAGAGGCCTTATGTTATTATGCCTTTTTTCACATACCTAGCAGGACACACTGGTGCAAGTGACTTTTACTGTGCTTCTGGCAGTGGTCATTTTGGCATCACATTTTGATTTAGTTTTAGTTATAGTCTTTTGACTGAAATGCCATTTTAGTTTTAGTCCCATTTTGGGAATCTGCAATTGTTTTAGTCGTATTTTAGTTGAAGAAAATCTCCAGTACATTTTAGTCAAATAAAATAATTTCAATCAACTAAAATCTATTGTGTAATGCATTATGTAGGCATTTCTATAGAATTTCCAAACTCATTATATACTCCTGGAGTAAAAAATCTAATATCATGTTATTATTTATGGTATTAAGGTTTGAACCAACTCACAGATACAGATTTAGCCACTGTGGACAGTCTGAGGAGGCCTGTAATGCTGCACAGTGCTCTGGACAGTGCTCTGTGTGAGGAGGATGGTAGTCTAAGGAGGTCTGTAATGTACACAGTGCACTGGATGGTAGTCTTAGGAGGCCTGTATTGCATACAGTGCTCTGAACGGTGGACTGAGGAGGCCTGTAATGCTGCACAGTGCTCTGGATGGTGGTCTGAGGGGAGGCCTATAATGCTGCACAGTGCTCTAGATGCTGGTGGTGAAAGGGGCCTGCAATGCACACACTCACAGTGCTCTGCTCTGGATAGTTGTGAGTTGGGACTTTCGTCGGGAGGCCTTCACAATGCTGCTTTGGATGGTCGTCTGAGGAGGCCTGTAATGCTGCACAGGGCTAACTGATAAGTAGTAAGAATGCTACGGATTTTCTTGCTTGCTGGGAGCAGAAACACTCATAGGCTCTACACAGGCAGAGCTCTGTGGAAACCAAAAGTTCACGAGGGTAATCGTCCCTTACTCACATTTTCGTTTTGTTTTAGTTAGTTAACCAAAACAAAATTGATTTTCGTCATAGTTTTCGCCAGTGGATGAAAATGTGTACTTTTCGTTTCGTTTTCATCACTGTAAAAAGTCCGCTGGCGAAAATTTTGATGAAAATATTTTCATCAACTTATTTAACACTGGCTTCTAGTAAGCGTCCACATATGGGAATTTTAGTTTTATTCAGTTTGCATACTTGTTCTGTTTTTCTTTTATGTTATCTATCTTTTCTTAGGCCAGAGACCAGAGCTTTTTGAAGGTCTTTATAAAAATGTATATGCTAGTAGAATTACCATCATATGTTTTTTTTGGTGTTGGCTGTGCTGTGACATGGGCAAGGGGCTTGTTTTTCCCCTCTACAGGTTTGTATGTACAACAAGCCTTTTAGCTTGGCCTAGACTTTCTAATCATTCCGCATTGATTATGACTGCTGCCTTACCATTTGCAACTGACACACTCTCTGTGTTTGGCTGTTATTTATTTATTTTTATTTTCTGTTGTGTTTTAACCACTTTAGCCCCGCTCACATGGAGGCTACTGCGGCAAAGTGCCGCGATCCCGTCCAGCGACGTAGACCTACGTCGCTGGACTCCTACCCTTGTGGGCGGCGCTCGCGCGCCGCCGGAGGCTCGCTCCCGCTGTGTTCATTCACAGCGGGAGTCGGGCCAGGGGAGGAGCAGCGGCGATTGTCGGGGATCGAGTCTGGAGATACGCCCGCTGTGTGTAAACACAGCGGGCGGATCTCCATAGTGACAGGGACTGACAGATCGGAGTGTTCAGCATAGCTGGACATCCGATCTGTCCTTCTGTCACTCAGTCACCTCCCCCCCCACACGTCAGTAAGCACCAGGCATACATTAACCCCTCCCTCTCCAATAAAATTAACCCCTTCCCTGCCAGTGTCATTTTTACAGTAACAGTGCATATATATAGCACTGATTACTGTAGAAATGTCACTGGTACCCCCAAAAGTGTCAAAAATGTCAGTCAAGGGTCCGATCTGTCCGCCGCAATGTCGCAGTCCCGCAAAAAAAATCGCAGATCACCGCCATTACGCGTTAAAAAAAAAACACCAAAAGTGACAGAAATCTTTCCCTTAGTTAGTAAACGCAATAACTTTTGCGCAAACCAATCATAATACGCTTATTGTGATTTTTTTTACTAAACATAGCTAGCATAAAACAAATTGGCCAAAAATGTAAAAAAAATTTGATTTTTACATTTTTTTGGGGGGGAATTTCATATAAAAAAATGTGAATATTGTTATTTTTTCAAAATAAACGCTCTTTTTTTGTTTATAGCGCAAAAAGTAAAAATCGCACAGGTGATCAAATACCACCAAAAGAAAGCTCTGTTTGTGGGAAAAAAAGGACGTAAATTTTGTTTGGGTACGGCGTCGCACGACCGCGAAATTGTCAGTTAAAGTCGCACAGCGCCGAATCGCAAAAAGTGGCCTGGACGGAAGACAGCAAAATCCTCCGGTGGTAAAGTGGATAAGACACAATGTTTTTGATGCCTTGATATTTCCATGAAACAGCTTTATATGTCTTAAATGCCTTGTTTTTGTACTTTGTTTTTTTTTTTGGATAAAGTTTACATTAAAAAAAATAGCTGCATGCTGATGTGATGTTTATTAAAAAGTGGACCCTGGGCTATCCCCAAGGGAGCTTGTTCTGATGAGCGTATTGCAGTGTCCCATGGGCTGAGTATACTCTGGGTGATCATGTAGGTGTGATGTAGGTGAGATATATAGCCTCAAATAGGTTCTACAAACCACTTACTTAATCCCTATCCATTTGGGAGTATGGTCTAAGGGGAGGTGATGTGTTTAAAGTGTAACTCCACTTTTGTTGAGAAACAAACATTCCCCTCTGGGTAGGGCTGAACGATAGTCGATGTGATATCGACTATCGTGCTGTGGGCGTGGGCGATAGTCACATCGCCGAAGATACAATGTAAGGCATAGGCATTAGGCAGGGAGAAGTCGGGATGGCTCACAGTGGTTGTAGCAGAACAGAGCCCGACATCCGTCCCACACGTTCAGTCTGCCTGCCAGCAGCTAGCTTAGTTCTCCAGCTGATGGTAATATGATCCTAGAGTGAGGAGCTCAGCTCCTCCCTGTAACCAATCAGCGGCTCCCAGCACACTGACACTGAAGAACTGGAAACAAGCTTGTATTGTAACAGTTCAGAGTGAAGAGTCGAGTCAGTACGTGTAAGACTGGACGGATGTCATGTCAGGCTGTGTTCTTCTACCTCCTGCCACCACTGAGTCACGACTGTGCCTAATCCACACTGACTGTCACTGTCAATCCCTAAATAACATTAACCCTGGCCTGCCCTGGCTGTATGGTGCAATCTGCAATTACAATCAGAAGAAGGCTGCGCTGCTGCAATACTTCCATGATTTCCTCTCAATATCGCAATATATATTGTTGAAAAAAAAATATTGCAATGTACTTTTTTTCCAATATCGTGCAGCCCTACCTCTGGGTGATCTATTTACATTGCAGGGATTTTAACAAACTTTGTTACAGATTCCTACCTTTTGTTTTTCTGAAGAAATCTCTGTTTGTTCCTCTGTGCTGAGTGGGTCAAATGGGTGTGGTTTTATCATTATCTATCAGCTGTGGCAGCTGCAGGGCTCTAATAAGGAAAGCTGCTGGGCCTGCATCCCTTTAGACGTGCTCCTATTGTGAGTATCTCACCAAAAATGACATTTTTGTTGCAGGGGATGCCAGAAATCTGACTTGTATCTTAGTGCAGACTTCTGGGAAAATTGGTGAGCCAATCACACAAGCAGGAAATTATGTTTCTGGGGTGTGGTCAGTACACATTCTGTGTACATAACAGCTTCAGGTAG
Source organism: Pelophylax lessonae (assembly GCF_965119305.1). Classification (NCBI taxonomy): domain Eukaryota; kingdom Metazoa; phylum Chordata; class Amphibia; order Anura; family Ranidae; genus Pelophylax; species Pelophylax lessonae. The sequence goes on along the minus strand of NC_138770.1, from coordinate 251,303,006 downwards.
CCATATTGCATTGCAATTTCAGAAAATTACAACAGCTGCAGATTAAAAAGGAAAGGTAATTTTTAATAACATTCAATTACAGTATGATTTGTGTCGCAATTGTATACTCTATGTTGTTTTTTTCTTTATTTGCTATTTTTTTCCCCCAGGAAGTGGAGTTACCCTTTAACCTTGCAGGATAGAGATGTAGCCTAATATTGTACTTTATTCGCCTGGACTGTGAGTTGTTTACAGATGTGTTTACTGGTATACTGGAATGTAAAAAGTTTTTGTACCTGTTCCTTTTTGTACTTGGTATTTTCTAAATAAAAACCTTTTCTGATTCAAAAGAAAGGAGGGGAAGGTCTGTGTAATGATATCACGTACTGGACACACGAAAAGCTGTAGCAAGCGGCCATGTTATTCAGTTATCATAGATCAGCCATGACAGTCTTGCAGAACAGTTACACATTCCCACAGTGATTACCCCCTCCCTCCTATTTTAATTCATGGAATGCATAGGTTTTACACTTCAAAAGAGTCATTATCTCAACTCAGAGACATCAGAAACCAGTTCCTAGGCCTGTGCAGAGCTCTAAACAGCTAATTGAGTCCTGGCAGGATGTCTGTTTCTGCTGTCCAGGCCTATTGTAAAACTATGACCAAATCCATTAATGATACCCAGAACTAATCGGATCGTAAAAGGCAATCCTAGAGCTCTGCCCAATTCAAAACGTAACAAATCCAAACACGATTCATGAACTCAGACAGGAACATGACACAATAATAAGTATACATTTGAATGAGAAATGTTGTACTGAACGAAATAAGGTCATACATGACCACACTAGCACATATAGAAGGGAAGATAGCTGTTAGATATTCCCTGGGTGACAAGTTTATTTGAACTACCCTGTGTTTATTATCCCTGGACTCGAAATTCAATGCTGAACAATAATCAATGCTGAACAATAATCTATCAGTTTCAAGAATGCAATCGGTACATATTGGAAGATATGAATAGTGGTAAAAAACTGTCTGTAAAGGAGGGACCTGGTATTGTCATAAACTGGAGGACAGCCCATGGACTCTCCGTTTTATTGTTAAGGGGCTTCTGTCAACACCCCTTTGATCCCAAAGAAAAAGGGAGATGCCTAACCACCCCTTTGATCCCAGAGAAAAAGGGAGATGCCTAACCGGTTGAGAGAGTTCTCATGGTACCATCAAAGCAGGAACATCTGTCAAGTTTGAGAATCAATAACACCTTGCTCATTGACTGAACTCTGATAACACCCAGGACATTGACTGCAAGTATTCTTCCTCCTCAATTCTACCTTATTTTTCTATTGCTGAATTATTTCTCTATTTCTTTGAAACACCTTTTTCTGTATTTTTTTTTTTGCACCAACTTTGACCTTTTCATTAGTAAAACCATATTTTGAAAAGTGTTAACCTTGTCCCTAAGCTCTTAATGCAAGCTAAAAAAGAACTTGTCTCTTGAAGATTGCTACTGTATAGAATAAATCTTTTGAACATACCTGTCTGTGGTGACAGTGTGTTATAGACAATTATTCGAAAATCATAATTGGTATTTCTAAAACTACGAGCGGGTGGTGGCAGTTAAAGGGTTAATTGCTTAATTAGCCCAGTGACAATCGCTCTCAGGCTGTTGGCACCTAGATTGTGGTCCCGCGAGCTGGAAAATCTTTGTGCAGGGTGCAGCTGAGAATGGCATTGTTACCTAAGTGAAAGCGAGGTGTGAGATTTGCTGGTTCTTTGTCACGAGTTAGTGAGAAGGGCAGGGATCTGATACCCGCGTCCGTCACAGTCTGTATTAAATTGTTTATTTGCAACAACTGAAATGCAGTTCTGGAATAGCTGAAAAGTTTATACTTGCCTGACCAGATCTCTTCAGGCCACGGTTTATCACTAGTACCAATGACAATTTTTTTTATGCATTTTAATGCTTTCTATGATAAATTTTAAGTCTTTGCCTTTCAGAGAAGAATTATTTTTTCAGTAATGAATTGACTCTGGCCTTCTAATAGCATACACGCATTTGTCCAATATTGGGAAGATTGGGAGCCCAGCTGATAAATGTCCATGCACATTAAATTTGAGAGCATAACATAATGCCACCAGTAGGTTGCTGAATTTATGTTAAACCAGGAGAGCAAAATGAGAAAACTGACAGTTTACAGGAAGCAAAAATAATAGGGTTCATGATCTTTTGTAATTAACTTCGCTCTATAAAAAAAAGACAATTCTGAAAAAGCAAAACACTCCATGATCTGCCCGGCCCCAGAAAATGATCCAGCTACGCAAAAGTTTCCTTGGAAGACAAGGCTGGAAATAGGAAAGTAATGAACATGTGGAGCTCTGCATTCATTCAAATGTCATAAAGATGAGATGTCAGAACAAGTGTCTTCTTATAAAGCAGTTTGGATTATTATATTTGTGCAGAGAGAGAGGTAGAGTAGTGCAAATTATAAGTATGTCATCTACCCACAAACTGTCAGTGTAAAATAGATGGGACAGAGGGAGATATAGAAGCCTTTCTCTGTAAATGCCAGCATATCTGCCTGTCTTTACAGGGTACCATGTCTAGGTGATTTATTTACAGCCAGGCACAGGGATGCAAGAATGGTTCTTTTATAAAAGAAAACTGCCAACTTTGCTTATGTACTGTTTCTGACCCAGATAATACAATGACCTGAAGTAGATAAGACACATTAAATTATTCCTACCAAGTCAGCAAATCCATCATTTGTTTGGCAGTAATTTATTTTATATTTCATGACTGTGGCCTAGAAATACATAAGGCACAGGACCAAAAAATGAAAGAGTAACTTTTCAAAGATGTGGCATATGCAGGTCCAAGCAGCAAGATAGGCCTGAGTGGCATCCACCTGGGACATTTCAAAAGAAGAGAGGCACAAAAAAGAAAGGACTTGAAACTTATGCTGTAGGAGTAGTTTACAGCTCATGGGGGGGGGGGGGGCACTTCTGCCTTTTACGCTATGGGTGCTAAGGGACCTTGTCCCAGCACTAGGTATACAGTAGAAAATAATAATCTTTTCTAAAGATGTAGCTTCAAATATTTCCTTCTTGGAAGGAGTGATTTTTCTTGAAGTGTAGCCAGAGACAGAATAATAATTGCTTTACTTTCTTCTGCTAATGCCAAGCCTCACTACAGTGTTAAAGCCCAAATTAACTTTTATTTTAAATCAGCTAAATACATTCCAGACGCATCAAAACAATGCACCAGTTTATTTTCCTTAGAAAGTAGCCACAGCCGAGTAAAAGTCCTGCTCCCTGCCGGCATACCGTAGACAAAGACCCTTACTCTCTATGTGAAAACAGTAGTCCCTGTACAGAGGTCCAACGCCCTTTCTGCTAAGTCATAAAACTAGAGCTCTCCAGTTAGCAGTTAGCATTCATAAATTGATGATAGATTCTGGGTTAGGCAAATAAATGCTTCAAGGACCTAAGGAGCAAGTGTTGTACTTGTAAATTAGTCCCTTTATAAGGATTTTGTAGTGGACATATGCATTTTGTATCTTTTGAGCCCATTAACAGTTCTGATTCTGAGCAACCTATCTTAATAATTGCTCTAGTGGGGGGCGTGGCTATGATGTAGATGAAGCAGGATGTGCTTTCTAGGAGTTCCACCGAATCCCTCTCCATCCAACTCTATCGCAGGGTAATCTGCAGCCCCATCAGGCTGATATTTCCCCATCCATCGCAGGCAAGTGTGGAGGATTAATGTTCAGCCGAAATTCGGCTTCTGTTACACAGACTCTTTTGAACACAGGTTCAAAAGAGCTCAAAGACCTCAAGGCACGTGCGTGACCGCCACCATCTTGCGAATTTCCCAAGATGTCTTCTTCTCCTGTCAAGGCCACTGCGAGAATGGAGAAGGCTGCAAAGAGCTCCGGCGGGAGTCCTTAGGCAGTATCTGCTGCATCATCCGCCACACATGGATCGAATCCACAGTCAGAGGGAGACCCCCCAGCGGAAGACAGAACCACACCAATCCTGGCAGCCATACACCACTGTAAGGCGGCCCTCATGCTGCGCATTGATCATCTAGCCTCTGAATGCACCCTTCTGAGACAGGATTTGGACAAGATCAGGGAGCGCCTGGAGGAAGCAGAAGAGCAAATAGCAGCAGGGGAGGACACAACAAATACCCTTTCCACACAAATCGCTGAGCTGCAAGCCCAGGTGAGCAATATGTCTGAAAAAATTGAGGATGCTGAGAATAGACAACGCCCCCAACAACACCAGAGTGGTGGGCCTTCCTGAAAAGGCTGAGGGCAATCATCCTGCTTTATTTGCTGAACAATTTTTCCAAGATCTTCTTATTATGACAAATGTTTCCCCCACATATGTAGTGGAAAGAGCTCATTGTATGCCAACAGGTGCGCGGCCCCTGGGGGCCCCACCACGACCATTCCTCGTGCGCTTCCTGAATTTTTGGGATCCTGACAGAGGCCGTAAAAAAGAGGATCTGCAATATGCCAATGGGAAGATAATGTTGTTCCCTGATTTTTCTGTAGAAACACAGAGGAAATGCCGCTCATATGTTGAAGTCCATAAGTGTTTGCGGGCTAAAAGCCTGAAGTATGGTATACTATATACTAGCAAGCTACAGGTCGAATTTCAAGGTACTGTAAAGTTCTTTGAATCTGCAGGAGACGCCACAGATTGGCTGGATTCCATTTAATCTTACTTGAAAACAATGATATCTGTGCCGCAAGTCTTTGGATATCTCGAGGCTGGAATGAGGGCCTGCTGGGTCCTTGACACAACACCTATGCAGGAATGTTTCCTTTGTTTTGTTTAATGGTTATATGGATTCCTCCTTATGTATACCACCATCCTCATAAGGAGTGACATACCTGTCTGTTTTGGACTAGAGCTGCTCTCCTTGCTGGAAAGCAGAGGTATATGCTGACTGTCCTGTACCTTTTTGGAATGTTCACATAGGAGCTCCTAGACTGAACCGCAGTTTCTGAAATTCTTTTTTTTTTTCTCTTTTCTACCGTTTTTTTGTTCTTTTCTGTTGGACATTTGTGCCACAGGATGATTGTGATGATCAACATCTGTCAAAGTGCTAGCTACTTCCAGTGACTGCTGTTATGGGTTTTGGGTATAAGCTGAATGCTAGGTTTCTAAGTTGTTTTGTTATTAGGTATTACAGCAGGGTCAGTTTCTCCAGGTTCCAGGCTCCCCCATGTTGGAATATTCTGTAACTCCGTCATACTAATCTTATTTTTCTTTGCAGCTTCTTTGGAATACAGAGAAAGGACCGTTGGCCTGACTCTGTCTTCCTGGATAAGTCGCCATATATTTTAAAATATTATTATGGCTAAGTCAGTTAAAATACTATCCTGGAATGTCCGGGAACCAAATGATAAAGTTAAAAGGGCGGCCATGTTTAGCTATCTAAAGGCAGTCAGACCACAGATTGTTCTCTTACAGGAGACGCATTTGGATGGGAACAAGGTATTATCGTTACATAGGTCATGGATACGGCAAATGTTCCATGCCTCTTACTCCTCATATGCCAAGGGAGTAACTATTTTGCTCAGCAAGAGTATACCTTGCTCCATCTGGAAGGTGATCTCTGATCCAGGAGGGCAATATGTTATTGTAGTACTGGAGATATTTCAAACAAGAATGGTGATTGCTAGAATTTACTTACTACCACCCTTTCAGCCGCAATTATTATATATGTATCTTCCTCTTCTCCTGGCTGGTGACTTTAATGCTATTTTGGACGGTGGACTAGATACCTTTAACCCGCAGTGATGGGCTTTCACTGATCTCCTCTCCTGGGTATCTGCTGCTCAACTTACTGAGCCATGGCGGTGGAAGAACCCGGATGTTCAGAGTTGCTCATGTATGTCTCCAACACATTAAACAGCGTCCATAATTTATCTCGCCTTGCTAATACCAAATGTTTGCATTTCGTTTATGCTGTCTCCTATCTGGCGGGTGGTTTGTCGGATCACGACTCTTTATTGATGCCTCTCTCACTGACAGCTGGGAGTAGAGGAATTGCATGGTTCTTGTCGTCTGGTTGGTTGCAAACGGAGCAGGTGGTACAGAAGGTACAATCTCCTATGTCAAATTTTTGGGATAAAAATTCTTCCTCTGCAGCATATACGGTGGTTTGGGACACATTCAAAAGCTGTAATGTGAGGACAATACATATCGGCCATTAAGGCAGACCGTAAAGACTATAATGCGGCGAGGGAGGCAATGCAGACAGAGGAACATAGGCTGGAGGGGGAATATGCAGCTGCCCCGGGTGATGTAACTTATCCAGCCCTAGAGGGAGCCAAGCGTCAGCTTGCCTTGTTTGATACTAACTTGGCAAATACTACCTTGATTCATAGAGCTGAGTCCCTTTTTGAAAAGGGTGAAAAAAATGGCAAATTATTGGCATTGCTTGTGGCAGATCAGAGGGCACAGGTTAGCATTCCCTGTATTCGTTCCCAAGTAGGGGAGTTGGTTAAGGATCCTGAGCCCATTATGAATATCTTTGTAGAGTATTACTCAGAGGTATATTCTGTATATGATGAGGCAGAGTTGATGGGTCTTCTCTCTGATCTTCCTATACCTGTTTTGGAAGCTGATGACAATGCCTGGCTCGATAGGGATATTACTCTTAAAGAAATAGAAGCAGCTATTCTTTCGTCCCCCCACACAAATTTCCGGGCCCCCGATGGGTTCCCGGTAGAGGGGTATCGACAGTACTCTTGATACCCTAGCACCCAGATTGCAATCACTATATTCATATTGCTTTGAACATGAGGTGTTGCTATCATCTATGTTAGAATCATATGTGGTTCTCATGCCTAAACCAGGGAAGGATCATACATGCAGCTCCTCCTATAGGCCGATAGCCCTCCTCAACGCTGATCTAAAAATCTTTACAAAGGTCACTGCTACTAGGCTGTCAGTGGTGCTTACAGCCCTAGTAGATATTGATCAAACGGGCTTCATGCCAGGGAAGTCCACTGACACTAATCTTCGTAGTCTTTTTACTCACCTGCAAATTTCAAACAAGACGATGGTGACTAGGGCGATGGTGTCGCTGGACATAGCCAAGGTCTTTGATTCTGTGGATTGGGGGTATATGAAGGCAGTGTTGAAGCGTATGGGATTTGGTCCAAGTTACTGTAGGTGGGTGTCTTTATTGTATAATGAGCCCTGGATGGCGTTAAAAATAGGGTTGTCGATATATTCCTTCTTTAGGATTGGCAGGGGGACATTCCTGTTTTCTTTGATGATCGAACCATTGGCTGTGGCGTTGGGCTCCTCCCCTGAGGTAGGTGCATTGGAGATTGGCTCTATCAGAGAATGCCTGGCGTTGTATTGTTTTTACAGGATCCGTCTCTGCAAGCAGTTTTTGATATTTTGGATAAATTTGCGAAATTTTTGGCCTTAAAGTGAACTGGGATAAATTGACCATTCTTCCGCTTGACCCAGGCACTAGGACAGCGGCTGATGCAGCATTGCCTTTGCAATAGTTTACTAGCTTTACATATTTAGGGGTTCGCATTTCTGCAAGGGTGGCGGATTACCTTAATCTGAATCTGCTGCCTCTGCTGGACCTCCTTAAAAGAAGGGCAGGTGTCAGGACCCGGACTTGAACCTGGGACCTCCATGGTGTCTGGCAATGACTCTACTCACTGAGCTACCTGGAATGCTGGACAGCTCCCTGGACAAATCCTTGAATGATCCTGCTGTGAATCTTTATTGCCTTGAACCTTGAACCCTTTGCTCCTCCCATGAACTTCCTGTTATAAACCATGTCTTTGCACTTCCTGGTCGCCAGAATATTGTGCCTTAAACAGCCGATATCTCGCTTGTCTCTCCTGCTGCCGTCTGTATCTTTGCTACCATCCGTTATCGACACTTGGCTTGTTCCTCGACTACTCTTCTGTTTGATCCCAACCTGCAACTACTGGTTACCGACCTTTGGCTACTCCTTGACTACGCTTCAGCTTAATCCCTATCTGCTACTGGACTCTGACTTGCTCACTTCCTGGTGGGGCGATCTTGAGGACCGCGACCTGGTGCTAACACGCAGCAAAATCCATCTCCACCTTCAGGAGCGCTGGTGAAGACCGGTTAGTACTTAGACTCCGCACCTCAGGTGAGCCTGCGTCATCTGCCTGGGTGACCTGTCAGTGTTCCTATCCTGCTGGTTCCTGTGTGACCTGCGACTGCTATAGCTACTGGTCTTCGAGCCTGACCCCGGATCGTGACAGAATATTCTGGCCCAAAATATGGAGGCCGCTATAGCAAGCATCGTGACTCCTCTTAGGCAACAAATTGCTGAGCTGCAAGAATTTGGTGTTACCTGCCAAGAAAAAGTTAATAAACTAGAAAGTCTATTGGAAAGACAACAGAAGGAGATTCATGCTCTGCAGAGACTACTACTGGACCGAGGTGATACTATCACACATATGCCTCAGCCTTTACCATCCAAGTTTAATGGAGACCGCCATCATTACAGGGGTTTCCTAAATCAGTGTCGTTTATATTTTCAAACACACCCTGCTGCATTTCCTTCTGAGAAGAGAAAGGTAACCTTGATTCTCGAACTTCTGACTGGAGAAGCTCTAGCTTGGGCCTCCCCATATATTGAGCAGGACAGTGCTATTTTAAATAATCTGCAGACCTTTTTGACCGCAATGGATCAGGTTTTTGATGATCCCAACCGCTGTGCTACTGCTGAAGCAAAGCTGCATAGTATGAGGCAGGGAAGACGCTCTGTCGCTGAGTACACAGCAGAATTCAGATGTTGGGTTGCAGATACTACTTGGAACCCTGCTGCGCAAAAGAGTCAGTTCCGCCGAGGGCTTTCTGAACAGGTAAAGGATGAGCTCGCTAGAGTTGAGACTCCTGATGATCTTGATGCCTTCATCCAATTATGTATCAAAATTGATCAGAGACTTACAGAAAGGAGGAAGGAGAGGCTGGGAATGTTTGCAAGTAAGAGTGGCATGCGTTTCTCTGCTACTCCATTTGTTCAGCAGGATTTCAAAGTTGCTCCTAATTCTAACACTCCTGAGCCAATGCAGGTAGATGCAATTAAGAGATCCATTTCCATTCAGGAGAAAGAAAGAAGACGTTCTGAGAACTTATGTCTTTACTGTGGAGATTCTGGTCATTATGCAATTAACTGCCCTAACAAGGTTAGAAGAACAATTGCATCGGTTGATGTGATCACGCCTGAACAAATAAACTCCATTAGCCAGTCCATCTCCCCGTTGGTCCAGGAAGAAAATAAAGTAAATTCTTCACTACCTCATTTTGTCCTCCCTATTAAACTTATCTCTGAGGGCATTGAGATTCCTTGCTCTGCTATGCTGGACTCTGGTGCAGGGGGGAACTTTATGGACATAGACTTTGCCAAAAACAATATGATTCAGACAAGAAATAAATTAGCCCCAGTCGATATGGAGACAGTGGATGGATCACCCTTAACTTCAGGACCTGTTACCCATGAAACAGTCCCTTTGGTTCTCCAATTTGAGGCTAACCATCGTGAGACCATCAGTTTTCAGCTGATTACGTCACCTAAATTTCCTGTGATCTTGGGCATCCCTTGGTTTTCCACCCATAATCCCTCAATCAATTGGGAAGCACGCGTTATAAATTTTACATCCCCCCATTGTGAGGAATACTGTAGAGAGCCTTGTCCAATTAGTTCTCCACAGATTAAGGAAACGCAGTTGGATGTGGTTACAGCACAGTCATATCTCAAACTGCCTCCACAATACCATGAGTTTCAGGATGTCTGTGATAAGAAGAACGCCGACCAGTTACCTCCTCATCGCCCATATGATTGCCCCATTGAGCTACTCCCTGGTGCAGAAATACCTTTCGGCCGCCTATTCAATTTATCAGAACCTGAATTAAAGGTGCTCAGGGAGTGGCTTGATGAGAGTTTAGAGAAGGGGTTTATTAGACACTCAACATCCCCTGCTGGAGCAGCCTTGTTCTTTGTTGAAAAGAAAGACTCTACCTTACGTCCTTGCATTGATTACAGGCACATGAATAAAGTTACTATTAAAAACCGTTATCCTCTCCCGTTGATCTCTGAAATGTTGGAAAGACTTCGTTCTGCCAAGATTTTCACAAAGCTTGACTTGCGGGGGGCTTATAACCTTGTTCGTATGCGCCAAGGAGATGAATGGAAAACCGCCTTTAGAACCAGATACGGACACTTCGAGTCCTTGGTTATGCCTTTTGGTCTTTGTAATGCCCCTGCAACCTTTCAACACTTCATCAACGATGTTTTTCGAGATCTGTTGGACCAATTTGTAGTTGCTTATTTGGATGACATCCTCATTTTTTCCAATAACCTAGAGGAGCATCGCAAGCATGTTTGCACTGTCCTTGAAAGATTAAGGCAGAATCGACTTTATATCAAATTGGAGAAATGTGAGTTTGAACAAACCCAGATCCAGTTTCTGGGGTATATTATTTCACCAGATGGAGTAAGCATGGATCCTGAGAAGATTAGAGCAGTAGTAGATTGGCCTGTCCCTGCAAACGTTAAGGAAATTCAAAGATTCATCGGGTTTGCCAATTTCTACAGGAAATTCATCAGAAATTTCTCTAAGGTGATAGCTCCGATTACACAGCTGACAAAGAAAGGGGTGCCCTTTGTGTGGTCATCTAATGCTCAGGCTGCTTTTGATAAGTTAAAGACTCTGTTCACTTCTGCACCAGTATTGGTACATCCCAATCCTGAGCTACCGTTTGTAGTGGAAGTGGATGCTTCTGACTCTGCTGTGGGAGCTATCCTTTCACAACGAAGCGGTGAAAAGATGCAGCTTCATCCTTGTGCTTACTTTTCTCGTTTAATGTCTTCAGCCGAGAGGAATTATGACATAGGGAATAAGGAGTTACTGGCAATTAAGGAAGCCTTTTCTGAATGGAGGCATTTGCTGGAAGGTACTAAGCATCCTGTGACTGTTCTCACTGATCACAGAAATCTAGAATTCATTTGTTCGGCCAAAAGATTGTCTTCTAGACAAGCACGTTGGTCGCTGTTCTTTTCTAGATTTAATTTTATTATCTCATATAGACCTGGGTCAAGAAATGGTAAGGCTGATGCCTTATCACGGATGTTGTCTGGGCCTTCCCAGGAGAACAATGCTGAATGCACAATCCTGTCTCAAAAGAACTTCCTAGGTGTCACAAGTTCAAAGGCATTCTTGAGTCTCCTCAAAGAAGGTTACGAGAATGACTCACTCCTCAATAATCCTCCTATGGACATCAGTCTTGAGTTCAAGAATGGCTTTTGGATTAAAACTCATCGCCTCTATGTACCTGAGTCTGCTCGGGTTGAAGTCCTCCGGTTGAGTCATGACTCAAAACTTGCTGGACATTTTGGAGTTTCTAAAACAGAGGAACTTTTATCACGCTCCTTTTGGTGGCCTGGGTACAAGAAAGATGTTAAAAGGTATGTAGCCTCGTGCCTGACCTGTGCACGCAATAAGACACCCCGAGCTTCTCCTTTGGGGTTGCTCCAACCACTCCCTATCCCATCAAGACCATGGGGGTCAATTTCTATGGACTTTGTGGTTGATTTACCCCCCTCAAAAGGAATGACCACTATCTTGGTGGTCGTTGACCGCCTCACCAAGATGGCTCACTTTATACCAGTTAAGGGGGTACCCTCTTCGGAACAAACTGCAGAGTTGATGGTTCGAGAAATCTTCAGACTACATTTAAATTCCTGAAGACGTTGTGTCAGATCGAGGAGTACAGTTTACTTCAAAGTTTTGGAAAAGCTTTTGCTCAGCTTTAGGAGTAGCAATCAACCTGTCTTCTGCTTTTCATCCTCAGTCTAATGGTCAGACTGAGAGGACCAATCAAACTTTAGAACAGTACCTTCGATGTTTTGTTAGTTATCTTCAGGATGACTGGGTGGACTATCTTCCCACGGCAGAGTTTTCTTACAACAATTCTAGACATAGCTCAACCTCTCAAAGCCCGTTTTTCTTAAACAATGGTTATCATCCAGTTTTTATTCCTGATCTCCCTATCTCAACTCCAATTCCTGCTGTAGCCAACAGATTAACTATGTTGCAAGAGATTCAGGAGAAATTAATTGAGACTTTGAAGGAGGCTCAGGAATGTTACAAGAAGGCTGCTGATAGACATCGCCGATCACTTCCTACCTTTCAAGTGGGTGACAAGGTTTGGTTATCAACCAAAAATTTGAAGGTCCATGTTCCATCTGCAAAGTTGGGACAAAAGTTTGTGGGACCTTTCCAGATTTCTGCTCAGGTCAACCCAGTCACTTTCCGTTTAAAACTTCCCGACAGTATGAGAATTCACCCAGTTTTTCACATATCACTGCTCAAGCCATTTAAGGAAAATCCCTTTCCTGGAAGAATTCTTCCGCCTCCTCCACCTGTTGAAGTACAGGGTGAAGAAGAATTTGTAGTGGAGAGAATTCTTGATTCCAGGATGTTTAGGAATAAATTACAATATCTGGTTCAATGGGAAGGATATGGACCAGAAGAAAATTCCTGGGAGCCAGAAGAAAATGTTCATGCCCCTAGATTAACAAAGGAGTTCCACCAGAGGTTTCCTCTTAAACCTGGTCCTAAGACGTCCAGCGGACGTCCTAGGAGGAGGGGAGTACTGTCAGGACCCGGACTTGAACCTGGGACCTCCATGGTGTCTGGCAATGACTCTACTCACTGAGCTACCTGGAATGCTGGACAGCTCCCTGGACAAATCCTTGAATGATCCTGCTGTGAATCTTTATTGCCTTGAACCTTGAACCCTTTGCTCCTCCCATGAACTTCCTGTTATAAACCATGTCTTTGCACTTCCTGGTCGCCAGAATATTGTGCCTTAAACAGCCGATATCTCGCTTGTCTCTCCTGCTGCCGTCTGTATCTTTGCTACCATCCGTTATCGACACTTGGCTTGTTCCTCGACTACTCTTCTGTTTGATCCCAACCTGCAACTACTGGTTACCGACCTTTGGCTACTCCTTGACTACGCTTCAGCTTAATCCCTATCTGCTACTGGACTCTGACTTGCTCACTTCCTGGTGGGGCGATCTTGAGGACCGCGACCTGGTGCTAACACGCAGCAAAATCCATCTCCACCTTCAGGAGCGCTGGTGAAGACCGGTTAGTACTTAGACTCCGCACCTCAGGTGAGCCTGCGTCATCTGCCTGGGTGACCTGTCAGTGTTCCTATCCTGCTGGTTCCTGTGTGACCTGCGACTGCTATAGCTACTGGTCTTCGAGCCTGACCCCGGATCGTGACAGCAGGGTTATGGAAGAATCTCGCTTTGTCGTTTTTGGGATGAACAAACCTCTTAAAAAGGAAGATCCTCCCGTTTTTTCTATATTTTCTCCACAATTCTCCTATATGGATATGGGTCCCGCGTTCCTTTTTCCGTCGGGTGCATGGCTAATTGGTTCATTCATATGGGGAAACTCATCACCCAGAATAGGTCTTCGGGTTCTTCAGGAGCCCTAGGGGCTTGCATTGCCAGATTTGTACAAATATTTTCTGGCTGGCCAGATGTTTTTGCATGCAGATGGCTCCTTGGAGATGATGGCGATTCCGCCACAGTGTTAGAGACAGCGATGCTGGGTTCATATGAGAGCCTTTGTCTCCTGGTGTATCGTGGTCCTGGGGCCAAATTTCCCTTAACAGGGACAATGCGAGCTACTATTAAGGCCTGGGATAATGCTCAGGAATTGCTGGCATCGGTCTGGCTCCCAATCGCCGGCCTCGCTGATGTGGTTGAATCCCCATTTTCCTCATTTTCTCTCCATACCTGATCCTGTTATATGGGCATCCAAAGGCATTAAGACCTTGGGTGATATCACCAGGGGTGGCGAAATATCTAAATTTGCCAATCTGAAACAAAGATTTAGCTTGTCTAACCCGTATCTCTACCGTTACCTTCAATTGAGACATGAATTCATCTCCCAGTTTGGCACCACCAGGGTGGAAATTAAGCCCCCCACCTTGGAGAACGTCATACCGGATGAAGCCATGAAAAAACGTTGTCAGAATTATATAAGGAATCCTTCCCTGTTTCTCCCCCCTGGGTAGCAAGGTGTAGAGAACAATGGGCGATAGAGATTCCGGACATGGGAGGAGACTATTGGGACGATGTAGGGAGTTTCCCCTTTGCACATTTAGTATCTGCAAGGGATCGGTTAATTCAATTTAAACTCCTGCATAGGATATACTATACTCCTGCAAGACTATCTAAATTTACTAACTGTAGTCACAGATTTTGGCACTGCCCGGCAGCTCAGGAGTTCTGGACTGCTGTCGTGTGTGCTGTGTCGTGGAGATCACCTCAGTGCCGGTGCCTATGACCGTGTCCACCTGTCTGCTCCGGCTAGTGGAGAACCTGGCACCAACTAGGGCCCAGCGCACCTTACTTAGTCTGCTTCTGGAAAAAGCCAATGGGACCCTCTATATCTTATTGGAAAGGACTTGTGAATGAGGTGACTCCGTTCTATAAAGCCACATATTTGAGCAGAGGCTACCCAAAAAAGTTTGATAAGGTGTGGAAGATCTGGCTGGAGAGCCCTGCCTCTGTTGCATAGGGTAGTCTGAATAATGGATACTTGGGTGAGAATTGGATTGAAGGTGATGTAGGAGGCGCCTTACTATGTGCTCAATCACATTATCATCCTAGAGGCTGCATACAGTGGGTACGGAAAGTATTCAGACCCCCTTAAATTTCTCACTCTTTGTTATATTGCAGCCATTTGCTAAAATCATTTAAGTTCATTCTTCTTCCTCATGAATGTACACATAGCACCCCATACTGACAGAATAACACAGAATTGTTGACATTGTTGCAGATTTATTAAAAAAGAAAAACTGAAATATCACATGGTCCTAAGTATTCAGACCCTTTGCTGTGACACTCATATATTTAACTCAGGTGCTTTCCATTTCTTCTGATCATCCTTAAGATGGTTCTACACCTTCATTTGAGTCCAGCTGTGTTTGATTATACTGATTGGACTTGATTAGGAAAGCCACACACCTGTCTATATAAGACTTTCCAGATCACAATGCATGTCAGAGCAAATGAGAATCATGAGGTCAAAGGAACTGCCTGAAGAGCTCAGAGACAGAATTGTGGCAAGGCACAGATCTGGCCAAGGTTACAAAAAGATTTCTGCTGCACTTTAGGTTCCTAAGAGCACAGTGGCCTCCATAATCCTCAAATGGAAGACGTTTGGGACGACCAGAACCCTTTCTAGAGCTGGCCGTCCTGCCAAACTGAGCTATTGGGGGAGAAGAGCCTTGGTGAGAGAGGTAAAGAAGAACCCAAAGATCACTGTGGCTGAGCTCCAGAGATGCAGTCAGGAGATGGGAGAAAGTTGTAGAAAGTCAACCATCACTGCAGCCCTCCACCAGTCGGGGCTTTATGGCAGAGTGGCCCGACGGAAGCCTCTCCTCAGTGTAAGACACATGAAAGCCCGCATGGAGTTTGCTAAAAAACACCTGAAGGACTCCAAGATGGTGAGAAATAAAATTCTCTGGTCTGATGAGACCAAAATAGAACTTTTTGGCCTTAATTCTAAGCGGTATGTGTGGAGAAAACCAGGCACTGCTCATCACCTGTCCAATACAGTCCCAACAGTGAAGCATGGTGGTGGCAGCATCATGCTGTGGGGGTGTTTTTCAGCTGCAGGGACAGGATGACTGGTTGCAATCGGGGGAAAGATGAATGCGGCCAAGTACAGGGATATCCTGGACAAAAACCTTCTCCAGAGTGCTCTGGACCTCAGACTGGGCCGAAGGTTTACCTTCCAACAAGACAATGACCCTAAGCACACAGCTAAAATAACGAAGGAGTGGCTTCACAACAACTCCGTGACTGTTCTTGAATGGCCCAGCCAGAGCACTGACTTAAACCCAATTGAGCATCTCTGGAGAGACCTAAAAATGGCTGTCCACCAACGTTTACCATCCAACCTGACAGAACTGGAGAGGATCTGCAAGGAGGAATGGCAGAGGATCCCCAAATCCAGGTGTGAAAGACTTGTTGCATCTTTCCCAAAAAGACTCCTGGCTGTATTAGATCAAAAGGGGGCTTCTACTAAATACTGAGCAAAGGGTCTGAATACTTAGGACCATGTGATATTTCAGTTTTTCTTTTTTAATAAATCTGCAACAATGTCAACAATTCTGTGTTTTTCTGTCAGTATGGGGTGTTATGTGTACATTCATGAGGAAGAAGAATGAACTTAAATGATTTTAGCAAATGGCTGCAATATAACAAAGAGTGAAAAATTTAAGGGGGTCTGAATACTTTCCGTACCCACTGTATGTATGTGTTTTATTGTATGTATTATAGCATTGATTATTCACATCTCCTAAGAGGGACTTATATCCTGGGATTGTGAAGTTGCCTGTAGGGTGGTGAACCTGGTTGGGGAGGGAATGGGAGTTGGGGGAGAGGTACTTTTGATCATTTTTTTTTTGTATATTCTGCCCTGCGTGGCAAGTTTTTTTTTTTTTTGTTTGTTTTGTATGTTCCACCCTACATGGTGAGTTTTCTCTCGTTTAAAAGCAATAAAAAGAAATTGACAAGAAAAAAAAAAGATTGCTCTAGCGAACAAGGAAGGGTTGCATACTTAAGGGTCAACTAGTTTGTTCCATGCTCAGGACACTGTCACCACCACCCATGGCCCACACTTGACACACACACTTTGAGTGGTACCATGCCACCCAGTTTGCAGGTGGTCCCACTCCTATTTATGCAGTAACTGTCCACTTCTGTCTGCAATCCGCTCAATTAATACCCTTTTCTAATTTTGTGTATCCTCAGTACCTAAAATAAGGGCAATGCTGTGGTCTTGAGGTGCAGTTGGGGACACAGCATCATCAGGATAGAGCACCTAGATGTGGGACTGTCCTGGTAAATTCTGAACAGTTGGCATCTATGGGGTTGCATTTCTCTAGCAGGCAAAATAAAGTTTATTTACAGCCTACACTTTTTCTCATTTTTTAGAAACACAACAGGAAGGGCCAGAAAATTTCTCCAATGTGAGGGCAAATGTCTTGCCTCCTGTTCAATAACGTTAACATTTTGGATTACCAATCACTTTGTATGGCTATGACAATGGTTACCAGGACAAATAGAGATTGTAAATATCCCCAACGGTAAACCTACAGTAATAAAAACTTGACAGGGGTTTTAACCCCTTCACATGCTTTAAAAACTATATATAAAGTTTTGCCTTTAGATATGCTATAAGCATTGGTAATGAGTTCTGCTTTGTTAGGCCCCTTTCACACATACGGTCCTTTCAGTTCATCAGTTCAGTCACATCAAAATGTATCAGTTTTTCATCCGTTTTTCATCCATTTTTACATCCGTTTTTCATCCATTTTTTCATCCGTTTTTTTTTTTCCATCCACTACCAATGCAAAAATGGATGAAAAACGGACCGTTTGTCCGTTTACATCCGTTTTTCGTCCGATCCGTTTTTTTAACGGATGAAAAATAGGACATTCATCCGCTCAAAAAAACAAACATTGATGGAAGCGGGTAAAAACGGATGTTAACGGATGATCATCCGTTGTCATTGTTTTTACAAAGAGATGCATTGATGTCCGTTTTTCATCCGTCAACGGATGGATGAAAAACTGACAAACGGACCTATGTGTGAAAGGGGCCTTAGGGTTTTCAACTATTTCCACTTGGTGGTGCAAGTGTCTTGTAAAAGTTTTATTAAGGCTTTTAAAATAATTATTGGCTATTTTAAAGTGATTTTCAAGGCAAGTTGTCACGTTAAGAGCCGGTTCACATAGGCGCGACCCGACTTTGCCGGGCGATCTGTGAAGTCGCGGTGCGCAGCCCCCACCTCTACCTCGGAGCGGCATGCACGGACTTCATATCATTGAAGTCAATGCAGGTCGCTCCAGGTCGCCCTAAAGTAGTACAGGACCCTTTTTCTAAGTCGGAGCGACTTGTGTCGCTCCTATTAGAATGGGCCCTGTGCTAATCTATGGCAGGCGACCCACGGCAACTTGTCAGGCGACCAGGTCGCCTGACAAGTCGCCCCAGTGTGAACCGGCTCTAAATGTCTTAAAATGAATGTAATGTGTCTCTTTTTTAAAAGAAAATATAGCAGGGAAGCCCGATTTATCATGCTAGTCAGTGCTGGGAAGGTGGAAGTGACTGAACATTTCCCTAAACTCCTGCAGATACAGCAATGTGTTGTCAATCTAAATGGCTTTAGGTGGGGAGCTAAGTGTCGCTTTTTGCTGTCAGGACTATTAATAATGCCAGCATATGTTGATAACACTGCAGTGATTTCACTTAAGAACTAAGAGCTATATCACCCCATTAAAGGAAATGCCTATCCAATGGATGGTTTCACAGGTGTGTACAACATTTCCCAGGTGAGACCAGCTTCACATGTATGCACAGCATACATCACAAAAGTGATTTTATAGTTTGACCATAATCCACTTTAACTGGGCATGTCGGTTTCCTAGCACTGGCCAGGTTTGTGGGTTAATGTCAACCAATGTCAAGATAATAATACAATAATACTTTCCCATTATTTTCTTTTTTAGCAATGTTATTTCCATATTTCCATATTTTTCACTCAATGTGTGTTTGCTAGAATTGATTTCTTGTATACTGAATGTCATTAATAAGCTCTGCATGCTCCCCTCGTTGTATAGAAAAGTGTCTGTCTGTAGGTGTTTAGAGTGGATAGAACAATGTTAACCTTTTAAAAACTCTATATGAAAGGCAGTGATGATAAAGTACAAAAGGCGTTAGCCCTGTTATTAGGTTTTGTTCGTACAAACGTTATTTTTAAATTACCTTTACTTGTAACATTAGCAATGGGAGGCACAGCACGGATCTGTTGTACAATTTTCCATGTAGTATGATTTATTAGCAAAGAACAATATACAATTCCGTTTTTTCTTTTCCATTATTTTTTTAGGCCATAAAATGGTATCATTACCCAAACATTTGTGCTTATTTTTAGCATCCCCCATGATGCCAATGGTACTTTATGCATTTAAATGCTTATTTCAAAATTTAACAGCTGCAACTGTATGCAACTGACTATAATACTGAAGGAAAAGTGACAAAAATGCAGCTTGACATTATTTTTTTATGGTTGTTACATTTGACTTTTGAAGTTCTAAAAGAATTGTGTGATTCCAAATGACCTTTGGGTGTCATTAAAATGGAAATGACAGTAAAGTAGGTCTGCCTTGACTCCTACTCTTCACTGAATAATATTCCAACCATGTTAGCCACACTCATCATTGGACATAAGCACTGACAGCTCTTTTGTGCCCGTTAAGAAGAAAAATCCTTTCACATTGTGCTGTAACTTCTTTTAGATTGCAGTAAGAAAGCAAGAAACCTGCTGAGCTTCAGATAAAATAATCAAAATTATGTTACTTTGTTCCTGGGTCTTACTTACTGAAATTTTTAATTAGTTGTTTTGCTGGCATTAGTCATTGAGTTTAGTTAATTGCATTGCAAGGATTTGAAGCTGTATACCCAATTATAGAATGTGCCAAGTTCTGCAGGAGAAAATTTCCAGGGGACATACTCATTTTTCATTTAGAAGGCCCTCAGGCAACTTTGTTTATATACTCTCTTTTTCAGTACCGCTAATACAGCTAATTATTTATGTTAAGAGCAGGCGGTACTGCTCTCTTGATGTAAGCTAAGACTATTCATTTTCAGGTCTATTGATCACAACAGCTAAAGAACCCCAAGTAGACTCTAAAATAACCTTGATTTATTGGCCTCAGAGGAGGGATTATTGGATGGTAATCAAGTGACATTATTCTGAGAACAATGTCCAAAACATTATGAAATATTCTCTTGTGAATCATGTTAGTAAAACCAGTGACATTTATATACAAGGACAAATGTAGGAGTTATATAGGAGGGAGTTTGATTGTCGTTCTAATGCAAATAATACCAAGAGGTCTGGTGTCTACTGCATACAATGTTCTTAGCATAATATTAAATATTCATTCTAGTGCTTATAACAATTTAGAGTATATTCTGTCATCTACTTGATGGTATCCTTTATTTTGCTTTAAAGGACTTCTTCACTTTGCAGGAAAAAAGTGGACTTGGTATTATCTTAGTACTTCTACCACCAAGTAGGCAATAACAGGATACTTATCACCCACTTGTTTGCCTTAAGGACAGCAGCTGGCCATAGACAGGTATCCTTGGGAATACAAGATCTACTTGTTCTTTTATATATTACATAGAACGGCTGAAATGTTTTCATCCAACTTGAATGACAATTTCTTCAATAAAGTATATTTTTCAATTTCTCTAATGTGATCATTTTGGTTTAAACCTAGGAAACACATCTTTTTTAGAAGCTCTATTTTCCATTCTGCAATTTACCTTGTTTTTTCTGCCTAATTAAATATCCATGCCTTTTGGTCTATGTACTATATATGCATATGCAAGAACATTTATTTAGCTCTGCCTTTTATAGTTCCCAGACAGGCATACCTTTCAACTTTCTGCGATAACGAAGAGGGACACATTTTACTACACTCTATGTAGGAAAAGGACACACCTTGGCCAATCCCACAGTTTCACAGACCACAGAGAAAAATGCATTGGCTAAACCCAAGGTGATTTTTTTTTTCCCCTAAAAAGCTTTAAAATAAAAAGTTGGGAGCCATTGATAGAGAGGTTGTATAGTATGGAATTTAGTCCACAGTAAACTTCAATTCCACAAAGAAGTAATGCAACAAAACTGCTTAACCTGCCTGCTGGCATTATATAGAGTTCAGATGAAAACAACTTTTTGATTTCACCACAGTAACCATGTGGATTGCTTTTTGAACAACGAATGCTTTGTCGAAGAGATTTTCTGTAGTTTTTATTACTCTTAAGTATTTGTTGCTTTTCTTGGCCTTACCTAGTTATTCCTAATGTTGTTTCAATCTATTTTATTTTGTATTGCAAAATGAATGTGATAAAACCAGCTTTCAAAAATAACTGGAGCTTTCTAATAAAAAAAGATACATTATGTTCCAGATATCCAGCTGATCCAAATCTTCAGTGCCAGGAGCCATAAAATGATTTCTAAACAGCATATGCTGTATATACAGGTATATACAGTAGTGTTGGCTTAAAAACAGCAAAACAATCCCTGAAGCTGCAGAAAGAATGAATTCCCTGCACAAATTTATCTAGGTTCAAACTATTTACTTATCTCATGTGGTCCCAGCCAGCCAGTTGTATTATAGCATAGCACTTCTTATTGGATCAGACATTCCTTCCTTATTCTAACTACGTTCTCCACCCTCCATGCGTAGGAGGAGAAAAAAAAAACTGGTACAAGAAAACAGAAAGGAACAAAAGATATATGAAAGAAAACATAAAAGGAGCAAGTGATATGTAAAAAAAAAACATAAGAGGTTTGAAGTGGCTGGAATCATAAATGGAAATATATTTTAATTACATCTAAAAGATACAGAAGGATGGTGTCAGCTGTAAGGGAACTTTTTGGGAAACTTCATGGGCAACTGTAGAACAATAAGTATATATAAATATATATATATATATATATATATATATATATATAACAGAGTCGGAGAATACTTGTCATAATGCAACAAGCAAGTGCACATTTTCTGAGGTTTTTCCCGTTCCGGTTTACAGTAAACACACAATATTAACTTAAACATGCTCTCACTAGGAATAGCTATACTTCACTTTTTAATAGGAACACAGATAAGACAGGATAACGATAATGTTTACAAAGTTCAACATTTGCCTGAATATTTCAAAAGTGTGCATGCATCTGAGCTTTCTTTTCAGTTATCTTATGGACTATCACTAATTTGAATTAACACAACTAGTAGAGAGGGTCTGCTTGAAATGCAC
Organism: Pelophylax lessonae; assembly: GCF_965119305.1. Lineage (NCBI taxonomy): Eukaryota > Metazoa > Chordata > Amphibia > Anura > Ranidae > Pelophylax > Pelophylax lessonae. The sequence goes on along the minus strand of NC_138770.1, from coordinate 251,281,072 downwards.
ATCTGTAGGGATACCTACTGGCTCATCTATGAACAGTCCTTTTTTTTTTTTTTTTAAAGCTGTCATCTGGCAGGGAGTTAATTATGCTGACTAGTTGAAGGATTGGCTCCATCTTCACACAGATCTGCTACTGGTCAGGAGGAAGGACCTTTTATGGCAGTGAGTGATAGTAGCACCTATAGCATGGGAGCTGACACTCCTTAAAATGTTTTATTAAAATGTGAACGTAACATTTGAAAAAGGTAAGCAGATTGTTTCCACATTCGTGGGGCATGCAAGCCGGACAGTGTTCTCTGAGCACTTCATTGCAATTTGTGCTGTCATCATGTAGGCTCTGATTGTAGATCCTAAGTTTGTCACTCTGCAAAATCAATAAATGAAGTTGGTGAAACAAATCAATAGTTTTGTGGTTGCATTTATGTACATAGTTTGCATTAACGTTTAAAGGAAAATTACATTTTTTTGTGTGGCAGATGATCTTTCAATAATACTCCAGCCACTGCAGACAACATAGCCAGAAAGTACACCTTGCACCATCTTTGCAGCTTGGTGATTCCTCGTTGTGCAAGGTTTCTCATATAACATAGCCAGAAAGGCAACACAACTTTGGCTCATAGAATTTAAGAATGTAGTGGTGTCACCTCCTTGCCCACAGCCTGCCGATAGAACAGTGAAGAAGCAGAAACACACAAGTCATCAACTTTGCTTACTCTGTGCTCTCTGTCCGCAAAGGTGCATGCAGCAGTGCCGCTTCCCCCCCCCCCCCCACCACCACCACCACTACCACCAACACTCATTCCGATTACGCTTGTGCAAATGATGACAAGAGGCAAAAAAAAAAAAAGATTCAGGTACTTATGCTAGCTATATGAAAAAATAAACGTAATAATTATTAAAGGAATACGCAGCTGCAATAAATGTTTTTGTACATGCCTTAAGTTATACTTTAAAGTAGAGCTTCACTCTATAAATACTCTATGAACATTAAACAGCCATATAACACACGTTCCGTGATACATTTTTACTCCTGTCTGTACTCTGTACTCAGGTTGTTCAGCAATCGGTATTTGAATCTGCTGGCCATTTACTTGGGACACCATGCAACTAATGGGGTCCCTTAGCCATCCTTGTGCTATCTATGCCTTTTACAGTATCAGGCCACAGAATAACTATTTGCCAGACAGGCTTTACAATCGCAGGACATAGCATGGGGGACTGAGCAACATCATGCTGGTAAATAACAAGCTGTTTTCAGTGCTGATTGGTGGTCAACTGATGTGCATACAGAAGTAAACCGTGATGTTATGCATTTATCAAGGTACGTGTGGTAAATGGTCATTTAATGTTCATAGAGTAATTGTAGGGACAAATTACACTTTAACCACTTAAGGACTGGAAGGTTTTACCCCCTTAATGACCAGGCCATATTTTGCGAATATGGCACTGCGTTACTTTAACTGACTTTGAACTGCGTGGTCGTGCGACACTACACAAAAACAAAATTGATGTCCTTTTTTTCCCCACAAATAGAACTTTTGTATGGTGGCATTTGATCATTTTACGTTTTGTGCTTTAAACAAAAAAAGCACGACAATTCTGAAAAAAACACAATATTTTATTTTCTGCTCCAAAACATTCCCATTAAAAAATCAAATTTTTGTATCAGTTTAGGCCAATATGCATTCTGCTACATCTTTTTGGTAAAAAAAATCCCAATAAGTTTATATTGATGGGTTTGCACAAATGTTATCGTGTCTACAAACTAGGGGATAGATTTATGTGATTTTTTATTTATTTTTTACTTTTGGGGGGACCAGTGACATTACTGCAGTAATCACTGCTAAAAATTTGCACTGTTACTGTACTAATGACACTGGCTGGAAAGGGGTTAACGCCAGGGGCAATCAAAGGGTTAAATGTGTGCCTAGGGGATGCTTTCTAACGGTGGGGGTTGTAATCACTGGATGAACACAGAGACCTCTGTCCTTAAATAGGAGGAACACAGGATCCCTGTTTTCATCACTGACAGAACAGCAGTCTGCCGTGTTTACATAGGCAGACCGCCATTCTGTCTCCATGGCCCACGCCCACACTATTTGCTACACAAAGCAGCGTACGGGTACGTCGTTTCGCGTAAAAGAGCCGACCTGCCTCAGTATAACTACAGTGGCTGGTCGGCAAGTGGTTAAAATACCTAGCATGGTTTCCTGTTTGGATGTTGACTTGCAAGAATATCAGTAATTATTACGGGAAATAACCATTAGATGAAGGCGGAGGTGTATAGATTGGTGTGAAGATATAGGTACATTGAGCAGCACTGATGCTTCTTTGCATTTATAAGTACAAGGCTTCCTGTCGGCCAGAGAGAATGATCTTTTTACAGTTAGGCTTTCAATCTCCACTATCACTTCGTTCCCTCTGAGAAACATTATCCATTTCCTTTTTGTCCTGCAGCACCTACAACTACTTTTTATTTATGGCAGTGATTTGTTTTCAACAATCTGGTTATCAGGCTGCGGAGGCTCCTCTATTTCCTGATGAACTCCTTTCAGCAGTTCTTGGCACTCTTACTGAGCCAGCTGAGTCTAGGGACCAATAAAGCATTTGTGCTCAATTTAGCTCTTTTTATACTGTACATTTTCCACTGTGTAATTACTGGCAACTGCCAACAGGCAAATGTTTCCTAAACTCTCCACAAGGTAAAACCAATAAAATATAAACCGTTGGGCTAAACCAAGTCACATTAATTATAATTTCACATAATATGTTATGGTGAGGTCATGGCTTAAAAACTGGAACTGAAAAGATGACCTCAAAAATGTGTATGTACAGTAAATAATATAATAAAGGTTATCAACCTAATGGCATTGCTGAGGTTTACCAAGTTACATTTCCTATGTTCCTTCACAATAAGCTAGGACATACCTGGAAAATGTTTCCTTCTATATAGGACCTAACCATAACCTAACCCTTATTCCCTCTCTATTCCTCCACCCCTTTTTACATCCTCCTCTTCCTCACCAGCAACATGCCCCCTTCATACCCACCACAGTCCCCAAACCTAACCACAAAAAAAATGTTTTGAACTGTCTTTGGCCTTGCACAGACACCTCTTTTTAAGTCAATTAAAAAGATGGCAGCAAAAGTATACAAAACTAAACAGTTGTGATTATCATTTCTATCTGTATCAAAGTGCAGTGTAAATACGGCATTGACTATATTATGTTGCTGTTTTGATTTGACTTTTACACTCCAGAAATTCAAAAAATGATCTAAGTGAACAAAGGTTGTTGTGCAGTGGCTCACAGGACACACACTCAAAGTTTTCAAGAAAGGGTGTCTGTATGAATTAAAGTGATTTAAAAAGATGTTATACTGATCTGCTCTGTGCAATGATATTGCACAGAGCAGTCCCTTACCTCATCTTCTGGCGTCCCCTGCTATCGCTCCCTCCTTCTTCTTCCTCTGAGTGCCCCTTCAGCAAGCTGTACGCCGAGCCTACGGCTCCGCTTTCTGCCTGTTTCTCCTGTAAGACCAGGAAAAGAAGAGGAAAGGGCTGCAGACAGAACAGTGCTGTATTGGTGGAGGAGTCAGGAAAGTGATGATAGGGGATGGAAGAACAGGTAGTAGGGTGTTTTTTTTTTTTTTTTACTTTAATGCATAGAATTGCACATATGGTTTAAATTGAAGCCAATTCCACAGTAATCTGCTTAAAACTTGAACCATGTATGGCCGATTTAATTGTCAGCACTACTACTTATTCAAAGGAGCTATTCACTCGGGGATTGTAGGTTTTGTGCAAAGAAATGATCAGGCCAGTAGTTTGGGTGATCATTTCATTTTAAGGGTTAATTAAGCAATAGTAAATTAGGTTTTAGTTAGTTTTTGGGATCAGGAAAAGTAGAGAAAAGGGCTGCAGACAGAACAGCGCTGTATTGGTGGAGGAGTCAGGAAAGTGATGATAGGGGATGGGAGAACAGGTAGTAGGGTGTTTTTTTTTTTTTAGTTTTTTTTTTACTTTAATGCATAGAATTGCACCTATGGTTTAAATTGCAGCCAATTCCACAGTAATCTGCTTAAAACTTGAACCATGTATGGCCGATTTTAGTTGTCAGCACTACTACTTAGTCAAAGGAGCTTTTCACTAGGGGATTGTAGGTTTTGTGCAAAGAAATGATCAGGCCAGTAGTTTGGGTGATCATTTCATTTTAAGGGTTAATTGAGTAATAGTAAATTAGGTTTTAGTTAGGTTTTGGGATCAGGTGTTGTGGGGATACATTACTAGTTAAAATTAGGAGAAGAGGAAGGGTTGTGTTAGAAATAGGTTAAGAGCTAATTAGTGTTGGACACTTCATTTTGGTATTATTAGGGGTAGGTTTAGTATTGATTCCTTTTAAAGTTGAGGGAGAGGGGACAGGTTAAGTGTTGGACTTACAAAAAATTTTAGGGATTGGGGAGGACAACAAAAAGAGACTAACTCTAGCATGCTGTATTTAAAATGGCAGTCATTAGTGCAGCTGTTAAAGTGGTTCTGAAACCTTACGATTTTTTACCTTAATGCATTTTCTGCATTAGGATAAAAAAAAACTTTTGTGTTTCAGGAGAGGGCAGATTGATAGCAGCGAGAGCCATTGGCTCTCGCTACTGTCAATAAAATCCTGTGTCACGAGGTCGGGGCAGAGCTCCGGTGTCTGTGTCAATGGACGCAGGAAGTTGGGCATTGGAGTGATTTGCTAAGAGGGGTACTCAGAAGGGGGGAGGAGCCAGAAACTCTGGCGGGGGACCCAAGGAAGCGATGGGGAAATATGGGGGCTGCTCTGTGCAAAACCAAGTATAACATGTTTGTTATTAAAAAAATAAATAAAGGTTTAATATCACTTTAAGTTGCCTATCTTTGAGCAGTGTAAAAAGTCTTTAGCAATCAAGAAAAATGAAATATTTCTGTAATATCTATATATGGTTGCTAAGTTACCGCACACAGGACTTTCTAAAGAAAGGCCAATAGATCTAATTTATTGAAACTTCTAAAGTAACTATCTGTGTAGCAACCAATTAGTTTAGAATGTTCAGATTCCATCTGTAATGTTTAGTTCAAGTTTTAAGGTGACTGACAAACACAATTACTTCTTTATGAAACTTTGCTATATCGGTGTAAATGCACTGGTAAAATGTACAGACTTTTTTGCCATCCAGATGTTAAAGGAGTTGGACTAGGGAAGGGGAAACCATGTACTGTTTACTTTGTAGAATGCTAAACAGAAATGGATCTACCGCTTTGGGTTGGAACCCTTGTCAAGTTTTATTGATGTCCTGGGGACATGAAGTGAAGGAAACTCTTCATAAGCAGCACAAACTGAAGTAAAAACTTTTTTTTGAGTTAAATAGGGGATGCTAGAACTTCTGTCTACATTTATTGTTGTTGGCTTTCCTGTTGCAGATTTTCCTTCACTTCCTGTCTAGTAAAAAGTTGTCACCAGAACAGAAAGTGAGTGAAAATCTCTCTTAACAGAGTTCCGGATAGTCGTAAAACCTAACAGGGGTTTTGCCCTTTCCCAGGGGTTAACTCTTTCTCACTCTGTCCAAAACTAAGTTTTGGCTGTAGATACACTTTAAGCTGGAATGCCATCCAAAAAGCAGAATACAAAATTGAATTACAAATATGGGAACTGATTACCTGCAAAATTATTTCCACTTCTGTTTGGCCAATTCTGTGATTCACACAAACCTGCAACAATACATAGAGAACAGGATGGTGCCACTCTCTGTTGTTGCAGATTTGTGTGTTTCTATTGAGTGATATATTATCACTTTGCTACGCCTCCTGTCTAAACAATTCTTCCAGCTCCCAGTGCATGAAAACATTAGACTGGCAGCATTGTGCTACACAACTCAGATTTTTTAAAATACTTGGACTGGCCTTCCAGTAGCAGTACAGGAGGTGCCCGGGTTACAAACAAGATAGGGTCTGTAGGTTTGTTCTCAAGTTGAATTTGTTTGTAAGTCGAAACAGGTACATTTTTAAATGTAGCTCCAGCCAAAAAATAATTTAAGTTTTTTGGATAGCATAGGGAAGAGTTAACACCCCTGTAACATTTGTTTTGTTGTCTGTGCCCCTGTACAGAAGATTTCACCTCACGTTCTGTCTCTGTGACAATTAGATTTTTAAACGTTTGGGTTGTTGTAGAAACAAGGATAGATAAAGCTTCAGTGGAGACACCTTTTTCCCATGATAACTCTTGCAGTAGTGAATTTCCCTTTCTCGGGGTAGATTTCCTCTCACTTCCTGTTGTCTCCCTTCGTTTGTAAGTAGGAGTCGTTTGTAAGTCGGATGTTTGTAACCCGGGGACCGCCTGTATTAGGCAAATTAAATTATGTTTCTCTTACGTCCTCCGACAGTCGCCGCCTCTTCATATTCGTCACATATGGGGGTATTAGACTTTTCTCCGAAGGAGTAGCTAGGCAACAGAATATGTTAACAATAAAGCTTTAACATATCCCACCCTCAAGGGGTGGTCCCCTCAGTCAATACCCTCCTACTTCCTGCAACCATATCTCAGTTTTAATGTCTAGCTTGTCAGGAGTGGCTGGCTCTCTCTGTGCTGGGACTTTTTGTCCCAGACTCTTTCTTCTTTTTGATATTTTGTTTGAGTTTTTCTCTCTACCTTTACTTAGCTGTTATTTTTGTCAGCATTAGTTAGTTCTTCGGACGAAGAGGATCATGCGGACTGGGTCTCGGGCTGATCCCCCTGGTCGCAGGTCGTGGGTCAGTGGCTTCCCAGTCTGCCATCGAGCGTTCAGCCAGGTAACGCTCCTGGCACAGTGAACGACCCATCCCTGTTCGGTGCAGGGATGATTGGTGAGGTGGCTACCTCACCGGACGCTGTGCGGTTTCTGAACCGCCATTGTGTGCGTCTTGAATTGCGACTCTCCCTGCCTCATGTGCAGCGGCTTGTTCGCCTGTGCGGGTTCCCCACGCCATGTGAGGTAAGTGTATCTATGTGGGGACCTGTCTGTCTGGGGGGGGTCTCAGTCTGGGACTGTGTAACCTGCCTTTAATCACACTGCTTGTCTCCCTATCTCTCGGCTGCATGCTGTGGGCTGCAAGGGGGGGGGGGAGCTGTATGACACTGAGTATGTCAGGCTGGGCAGTGTGAGGAGCTGTGTGCTGTGGGGCATGTTTTTAATGGCATGTTGGGGCATATACAGCGATCGCTGCGGCGATCTAACATGTATCCATATAATGGGATAATATTGTGTGTGATTTTCTGCACTATGGAGCGGCGATTTCGGCGCCAAACGACGCCATTTTACCGGCGCCCGCTCCGGCCGCATGGTTTACATGCACGGCGGCCATTTTCTTGTAGCCTCCATAGGCTTACATAGAGCGCCCTGGCAGCATCACTTCCTCTCTCCTGGAAGCACCGATCGAGGCAGCAGCAGCAGCGGAGTCTCCTCAGGTTTTATCCTTCTATTCCTGTGTTCCATTGCCTGTATTCAGTCTGTATATTCCCTGTGGGGGTCTCATTGTGCCTGAGTGTGGTGCGGTGGGCTGCGCTTGCCGCGCTTGCTGTAAGGGGGCAGTTAACCCTTGGTTGTCTGGCATACAGGGGCAATGGATTCTCAGGAGGGCAAGTTTCCCACAGTATTGGTGGAAAGCCAGGGGACCGCTGTTTCCCCCCCAGGGGGGGATTTAGCCACTATTGTGGCTGGCCTTGCTGCACAGGTGCAAATGCTGGTGGCTGCTCAATCTACTAAACGGCCCAGAGTTGCTCTGTCCTCTGATTCTGAGGGTGAAGGTGATGGGGCTGTTCTGGCGGGGACCCCCCTATCGGGGTCCCGCTCCTCTCTTGATCTAGTGGGGTCTGAGGTAGAGGCTGAAGTTGAGGGGGTTGATAATTCTCCCCCTGGCTCGCCTGAAGAGCTTGCAATCATGGATGAGTTGATTGCTTCCATTAAGCAGACGCTACGTTTGCAGGACGAGGTGTGTCCCCCAGCTGCCTTGGCGGCTTATGGGACGCAGAGAAAACGCAGGACGCCGCAGGTTTTTCCCTGCAATGCTGATTTTCAGCGCGCTGTTAAGGACCAATGGCGCGATTTGCGCAAGCCTTTTGCGGTACCAAGTAAATTTAAGCTGCGTTATCCTTTCTCGCCTGCCACTGATGAACGGTGGTGTGTGCCTCCGCCAGTGGATCATGCTATTGCGGTTTTGAACAAAGCCACTGCGATCCCTGCAGAGGGATCCCCTGTTTTCCGTGATGCCACGGATAGGAGACTGGAGTCTCTTGCCCGTCATACTTATTCTGTTACGGGTTCTATGCTTAAGGCTCTGTTTGCTTCTCTCATGGCGGCCCAGGCGATCGCAAGTTGGACGCAGATGCTTAGGCGCGTCCTAGTGGCCGATTCGGCCTCGGCGGCGACCCTGGATATGGTGGATCAGATCCACCAGGGTGTCATGTATCTGTGTGATGCGGACCTGGACCTGATTCCTTTGGCCGCGCGTGTGCACAGCGTGGCGGTGTTGTCTCGCCGCCTGGTTTGGTTGAAATGTTGGTCGGTGGACCAATCTTCACGTAAAACCTTAGCCAATCTGCCTTATGATGGGTCTCGCCTTTTTGGGGAGTCCCTGGATGTGTTGATTAAGGGGATTACCGGGGGTAAGAGCACTCTCTTGCCCCATTTCCCCAAGGCTAAGGGGGCTTCTGGGAAGAAGCATGCTCATTTTCGGCCCCCTCAGGGGTCCTTTCGTGCCTTTCGGCCGCACTACAAGGGCAAACCGTTCAAGGGCCAAGGCTCTCAGAAGAAGCCCTGGTCTGGGAAACAGAAGTCCGGTCAATCCGGACCTGCGGCCCATAACAGTTCGGCCTGAAGGGGCGCCCTCACCCAGTTTTGGGGTGGGGGGACGCTTGCTCGGTTTTCTTCAGCCCTGGTTGGCCCGTGTGAGGGACAGATGGGTTCTGGAAATCGTTCGATCTGGTTACAAGATCGAGTTTCTCTCTCGGCCGGAGAGCAGATTTTTTCCCTCAAATCTTCAACTGTCTCCAGAGCGCCTGCGGGATCTGCACCTGGCGGTGTGGGACCTGAGGGCTCAGGGAGTGGTGGTTCCGGTGCCTCATCGGGACAGATTTCGGGGGTTTTATTCCAATCTGTTCACCGTGCCCAGGAAGGAGGGCAAGGTTCGTCCGATTCTGGACTTGAAAGCTCTGAACCGCTCTGTGCGAGTTCGCAAGTTCCGCATGGAATCCCTGCGCTCGGTGGTGGCTGCCCTGGTTCCGGGGGAATTCATGGCCTCCATCGATTTGAAGGATGCGTACCTTCACATCCCCATATTCGAGGGTCATCAGAAGTACCTTCGTTTTGCCATTGCGGAGGATCACTACCAGTTTGTGGCGTTGCCCTTTGGGCTCGCCTCGGCTCCGCGGGTCTTCACCAAGGTGCTTGCACCGGTTCTGGCGTTATTGAGAGCCCAGGGCATTTCTGTCCTGGGGTATCTGGACGACATTCTGGTTCGGTCTGCGACCAGACAGGGTCTGGAGAAGGACCTGTCTGTCACAATGCAAACTCTGCAGGAGTTCGGTTGGACGATAAATGTTCCAAAGTCGACACTGAGTCCGTCGGTTCGTCTCCCCTATCTGGGAATGATACTGGACTCGGTGCAGGCGAAGGTCTTCCTGCCGGAAGACAAACTCAGGACTCTTCAGGAGGAAGTCAGGTCCCTCAGGGACGTTCCACACTCGTCTCTGCGGACGGGTATGAGATGTCTGGGATTGATGGTCTCGGCCTTCGAGGCGATTCCTTTCGCGCAGTTTCACACGCGGGGTCTCCAAGCGGAGATCCTGTCCAGGTGGGACGGGCGACCTCAATCTCTGGATCTTCAGATCTCGTTGAGTCATCGCACCAGGGAAAACCTTCTGTGGTGGCTCCAGTCCCCGTTGGTGTCCGGGGGCAAGTCGTTTCGTCCGATCTCGTGGACGATAATCACCACGGATGCCAGCCTGTCGGGCTGGGGTGGTGTTCTGGGCGTTCTGTCCGCCCAGGGGACCTGGTCGGAGGGGGAGTCTTCCCTTCCGATCAACATTCTGGAATTGCGTGCGATAAGGCTCTGTCTTCATCGCTGGACGGACCGGCTGCAGGGCTGCCCGGTTCGGGTGCAGACGGACAATGCCACGGCGGTGGCCTACATCAACCACCAAGGGGGCACCAGGAGTGCCCGAGCGGCTCGAGAAGTGGCCGACATTCTGTCTTGGGCCGAGACTCATGTCCCGGCGATAACGGCGGTTCACATTCCGGGAGTGGAGAACTGGCAGGCGGACTATCTGAGTCGCCAGACCCTGGATCAGGGGGAATGGTCTCTCCACCCGGCTGTCTTCCAGATGTTGTGCGCGAAGTGGGGTCTTCCAGATGTGGACCTGTTCGCGTCTCGCCTCAACTACAAGGTGAAGAGGTTCGTGGCAAGGACGCGCGACCCTCGGGCAGACGCGTCGGACGCGTTAGTGGCCCCGTGGCATCAGTACAGGCTGATGTACGCGTTTCCACCGATTCAGTTGCTGTCCAGGTTCCTTCGCAGGTTGCACTCGGAACGCAGCACGGTGATTCTTGTGGCACCGGACTGGCCTCGCCGGTCCTGGTACGCGGACCTCGTGAATCTGGCGGTCGACGCTCCTTGGCGTCTGCCTCTTCGAGACGATCTACTGTCTCAAGGACCGATTTACCATCCTGCTTTACAGTCGCTGGCTTTGACGGCCTGGCTGTTGAGACCGAGGTCCTGAAGGAGAAGGGTCTCTCTCCAGAGGTCGTTCATACTTTGATCAACGCGAGGAAGTCTTCCTCGGGGAAGGTTTATTACCGTACTTGGAAGGCCTATTTTGCCTGGTGTGAGTCCAGGGGGTTTTCACCCCGCACGTACTCGGTTTCCCGTGTGCTGTCTTTCCTTCAGACGGGTGTCGATCAGCGTTTGGCGCTGGCTACGATTAAGGGTCAGGTGTCGGCGCTGGCCGTTCTGTTTCAACGTCCCGTGGCTTCCAACTCCTTGGTTGGCACTTTTATTCAGGGTGTGCGGCATCTGGTTCCTCCTAGGAGGGATCCCTTGCCCCCTTGGGACTTGAATCTAGTTCTATCTGTGTTACAACGTGCTCCTTTTGAACAGATCAGGGAGATCTCGTTGTCTATGTTGTCCAAAAAGGTCGCCTTTTTGGTGGCGATCACTTCGGCTCGCAGAGTGTCGGAACTGGCGGCTTTGTCCTGCAAGTCTCCGTACCTGGTTGTTCATTTGGATAAGGTGGTCTTGCGACCTAATCCTTCTTTTCTACCGAAACGAGTTTCGGAATTCCATCTTAACGAGGATATTGTTTTGCCTTCGTTGTGCACGAAGCCTAAACATCCGAAGGAGGTGAGATTGCACTCTCTGGATGTTGTTCGGGCGATAAGGGTTTACCTTAAATCGACTGAGTCTTTTCGTAAGACTGACTCCTTGTTTGTCCTTCCAGAGGGTCCTCGGAAGGGCATGGCGGCTTCCGCCTCTACCATTGCCAAATGGATCAGGCAGACCATTGAACAGGCCTATGCCTTGCAGGGGAAGGTTCCCCCTGTGCCTGTGAAGGCGCACTCTACTAGATCACTGAGTACGTCTTGGGCCTGCCGTCATGGGGCTTCTGTAGCCCAGGTGTGTAAGGCGGCGACTTGGTCGACCGTACACACTTTCACAAAATTCTACAAAGTAGATGTTCAGGCATCGGCGGATGCTTCCTTTGGCCGCAAGGTTCTTAGTGCGGCTGTTCCATAGGGTCCCTTGTTGGGGACTCCTGGCTGTTGGGATAGTTTTTTTGTATCCCCTGGTTTTTTTGTCTTTTCCTGGGTTGTTGCTCCTGTTGAGCACTTATTTTTGCTGTTGCCCAGCTGGTTTCCTTCCTTTGGTAAGGTTCCTTTCTTTGATGTGGAGACTGCGTTGCCTTTCGGCGCGGATGCGTTTCCCACCCCTCATGTTTGCACTGCTTTGGGACGTCCCCATATGTGACGAATATGAAGAGGCGGCGACTGTCGGAGGACGTAAGAGAAAACTGAATTTTTGTAAAATCTTACCTGTAAAATTCCTTTCTCTGAGTCCTCCGACAGTCGCCGCCCCCGCCCCTCTTTTGGGGTTTGAATGTATACTCTACTGCTATTCCACTAAAACTGAGATATGGTTGCAGGAAGTAGGAGGGTATTGACTGAGGGGACCACCCCTTGAGGGTGGGATATGTTAAAGCTTTATTGTTAACATATTCTGTTGCCTAGCTACTCCTTCGGAGCAAAGTCTAATACCCCCATATGTGACGAATATGAAGAGGCGGCGACTGTCGGAGGACTCAGAGAAAGGAATTTTACAGGTAAGATTTTACAAAAATTCCGTTTTTACTGAATGGGGCTGCAGATTTTATATACAGTAGATTTGTTTTAATTTACACTTTAAGTTAATCTGGGGAAATTGAACGTCACTGATGTCCTGTTTAAACTTTTCATAAAGGTCATTTCAGTTCTCAGCTTTTTTGACCTCCTCACCAGCCTTAGATAGACGGTAATATCGAGCAATATATTAAACCAGGGCTGGTCACTTTTCAGATAATCAGTGCACCCCAAAAAATTTGCAATAGCCACCTACATTTTGTGAGTGTTGTCACTTAAAATACACACCCCCAAAGCCCTTGGAGATGCTAAATTGAACTAAGTAATTTAAAATTCTGTAAAACTACCAGAACATATACATACAGGATCTCACAAACTTGAGTACACCGCTCACGTTTTTGTAAATTTTATTATATCTTTTCATGTGACAATACTGAAGAAATTACACTTTGTCACAATGTAAAGTAGCACATCTTGTATAACAGTGTAAATTTGCTGTCCCCTCAAAGAAACTCCACACACAGCCATTAATGTCTAAACCACTGGTAACAAAAGTGAGTACACCCCTAATTCAAAATGTCCAGATTGGGCCCAAATTGTTAATATTTTGTGTGGCCACCATTATTTTCCAGCACTGCCTTAACCCTCTTGGGCATGGAGTTCACCAGAGCTTCGCCGGTTGCCTCTGGAGTCCTCTTCCACTCCTCCATGATGACATCACAGAGCTGGTGGATGTTAGAGACCTTGCGCTCCTCCACCTTCCGTTTGAGGATGCCCCACAGATGCTCAATAGGGTTTAGGTCTGGAGAAATGCTTGGCCAGTCCATCACCTTTACCCTCAGCTTCTTTAGCAAGCCAGTTGTCGACTTGGAGGTGTGTTTGGGGTCATTATCATGTTGGAATATAGCCCTGCGGCCCAATCTCCGGAGGGAGGGGATCATGCTCTTCTTCAGTATGTCACAGCACATGTTGGCATTCATGGTTCCCTCAATGAACTGTAGCTCCCCAGTGCCAGTAGCACTTATGCAGCCCCTTAGCATGACACTCCCACCACCATGCTTGACTGTAGGCAAGACAAACTTGTCTTTGTACTCCTCACCTGGTTGAGCCACACGCTTGTCACCATCTGAACCAAATACATTTATCTTGGTCTCATCAGACCACAGAACATGGTTCCAGTAATCCATGTCCTTAGTCTGCTTGTCTTCAGCAAACTGTTTGTGGGCTTTCTTGTGCATCACCTTTAGAAGAGGCTTTCTTCTGGACAAAACTTCCAACAAAAGTGAGTATACCCCTTAGTGAAAATGTCCAAATTGGACCCAATTAGCCATTTCCCCTCCCCAGTGTCATGTGAAACGTTAGTGTTACAAGGTCTCAGGATTAAATGGAAGCAGGTATGTTAAATTTGATGTTATCGCTCTCACTCTCTCATACTGGTCACTGGAAGTTTAACATGGCACCTCATGGCAAAGAACTCTCTCTGAGGATCTGAAAAAAAATAATTGTTGCTTTACGTAAGATGGCCTAGGCTATAAGAAGATTGCCAAGACCCTAAAACTGAGCTACAGCATGGTGGCCAAGACCATACAGTGTTTTAACAGGACAGGTTCTACCCAGAACAGGCCTCGCCATGGTTGACTAAAAAAGTTGAGTGCACATGGTCAGAGTCATATCCAGAGGTTGTACAAAGACAAATGTGCCTTGCCTACAGTTAAGCATGGTGGTGGGAGTGTCATGGTCTGGGGCTGCATGAGTGCTGCCTGCACTGGGGAGCTACAGTTTATTGAGGAAACCATGAATGCCAACATGTACTGTGACATACTGAAGCAGAGTATGATCCCCTCTATTCGGAGAATGGGCCACAGGGCTGTATTCCAACATGGGTAGGTATATAATAATAAAGCCGCGCTTATCCTAACATAATTAATATCTATAATCAATAAATATAAGTGAATAAACAATTAATAAGGTGCTTGATCAATAATAAATGATTATTATATTCAAAGTGCTCCTAGTGCCATCCAATGTGTAAAAATAAAATATATAATAGCATGAATAGTCCGTGAGGTGCAAACTGCTGTGACAAAGGTGCTAAGTGCAAGGAGATTATATATAAATCCAGGGACGTCAATACATATACACTCTTCGTCCCAGTGTGACGGCCAACTGTACCTCCAAAATAAATATAGTGAACAAAGTGACAAGTGCACAACAGCTGCGTAACAGTAGGATGATAATATGATGTATAAAACTAATAAACAATGAAATAAAAAAAAGTCCATTCAGTGATCTGTTGCAGCTTCAATCATCATGCAGTGAAAGTGGCATCAAATCAGGTGGTGTAAAATCAGGTGAGTGATTCCAGCAATCAACCAGTGAGGTGTAATAGGGAGATGTGCTACACCTTTACCTTACTGCTGTAAGGTTACAGCATTTGGATGGTGTCAATCCTGTGTTCCTGTGTGTATCCAAAGGGGATACTGGGAGGGGGTATTTAAATTGGATCCTATCCGACTTCCACCTTCCAGGGGTGAGGGAGGGAGCTGTTTATGTCCTGTGTGCTTCCAAATGGGGGCAGACAAGCAGAAAAACTTCCTCTGGTGTAGTATTTCACAACATTTATTGACCAAAAAAAGTAGCAACTTACATTTAAATTCACAGTAGTCGTGTATACAGCTGTCCGTTACGAGCGGTCAGTGATACCGCACTTCCACATCCAGTCTTTGTCCCTGCGTCTCTACGCATATCATCACGGCCCACGTGACTTCTTCAGGAGATGGTGACCAAGATAAACTTATTTGGTTCAGATGGTGTCAAGCGTGTATGGCGGAAACCAGGCGAGGAGTACAAAGACAAGTGTGTCTTGCCTACAGTAAAGCATGGGGGTGGGAGTGTCATGGTCTGGGGCTGCATGAGTGCTGCCCGCACTTGGAAACTACAGTTCATTGAGGGAACCATGAATGCCAACATGTTCTGTGGCATACTGAAGCAAAGCATGAGCCCCTCCCTTCGGAGATTGGGCCGCAGGACACTATTCCAACATGATAAAGACCCCAAACACACCACCAAGATGACCACTGCCTTGCTAAAGAAGCTGAGGGTCTCCAGACCTAAACCCTATTGAGCATTTTTGGGGCATCTTCAAATGTATGGTGGGGAGCGCAAGGTCTCTAACATCAACCACCTCCGTGATGCTGTCATGGAGGAGTGGAAGAGGACTCCAGTGGCAACCTGTGAAGCTCTGGTGAATTCCATGCCCAAGAGGGTTAAGGCAGTGGCCACACAAAATATTGACACTTTGAGCCCAGTTTGGATATTTTCACTTAGGGTCGTACTCACTTTTGTTACCAGCGGTTTAGACATTAATGGCTGTGTGTTGAGTTATTTTGAGGGGACAGCAAATTTACACTGTTATACAAGCTGTACACTCACTACTTTACATTGTAGATAAGTGCCATTTCTTCAGTGTTGTCACATGAAAAGATATAATAAAATATTTACAAAAATGTGAGGGGTGTACTCACTTTTGTGAGTCACTGTGTATATATATATATATATATATATATTTTTTTTTTTTTTTTTTGCTTATGTTAGATATCAAAACCCATCTTTATTTACTCACCTGCCTTCTGTGAGCATTGTAGTGTTTTAAGGAATAATGAATCTGATTCCTTTCTTCTTGAAGATAAATGATTCAGACTTTTGGTGGTTCAGAAACAGAAGTTTCAGCAGGAAAATTTCACTTTCGCCAACAACAGCACTTCCCACCCATTGATTAGAGATCTCAGAGTGGTCTCTGTTCCTCCATAGAGAGAGAGCTTTATTATAAGAGCACTTGCTCAGCAGTTTTCACGACAGAACTCCTTGTGCCGTGTTTTATCGAACTACACAAAAAGGATGCAATGGCTTCAGTTCACAGTACCTCTTACAATGATCTTTCTAGCAAATGATCTTTCTAGCTATAAAAATTGTATTACCACAGTCATGCAAATTAAAGCTAAGCTAAGAAATGTAGCTTTTCCATAATGCATGGCCATTAGTAAAGGTAACATTCACCTATCTATAATTTAAGTCTCCCTCAGGTTTTTTCATTGCACATGAAGCTGAAACCTGCGTAAAGGATAATTTGATGAAAAAAAATAGTGAATAATTGCTATGATCACATGAACAAAAAATACGTTTTTAGTAATGCCTATTTTAAGTATTTAATGATGATGATAATAATAATATATGCAGAATATCATAAAGTAGCATAAACCAGCACAAAATTTGCTTTATGGCACTTATGGCTGTGAACTCTGGTCAGCATGTAAAAAGCCCATTGGATATCTTCCCACTTTCATAATAAGGTTCTAATGCTTGTTAGATCTAGGGGGCTTTAACAAAGAAACATATTCCCCTTTTCCTCACTCCCCCAGCTAGCATTCTCCTCCACTCCCCCAATGTGGGCAGGCCCTTGAATGCCCTCACATGCTTTGTACACGATGATGTTGGCAAGTCAACTCCCACAAGACTAGCAAATAAGAGGCTTCATAGGATAAGTCATCTGGTGGGGTGGCAACCTGCAGGAGCAAGGAATAAAGTCGTTTAGTATCAAGTATTTTTTCTGTTATAGTCCCCTGAACATAAGAATATTAACGCAGTACATTCAAGATATGATTTAATTTCTAAAAGCAAAATGTTCACAGATCTGTGATACATTTTGTCACATGAGCACACAATTTCCAGAGTTACACAGAACAGGTCAAGTGGGTTATCTGATTGAAATGACAATTTAATCTAGCATGTGACTAAGTTTTCGATTTTACTCAACTTTCCCAACTATATTAGTGGGCCATGCATGATTATAACTATTCTTCAAAAAACACATTAA
This sequence comes from Pelophylax lessonae, assembly GCF_965119305.1. Classification (NCBI taxonomy): domain Eukaryota; kingdom Metazoa; phylum Chordata; class Amphibia; order Anura; family Ranidae; genus Pelophylax; species Pelophylax lessonae. The sequence goes on along the minus strand of NC_138770.1, from coordinate 251,263,821 downwards.
AAATGGATTGCCATCTCAATGGTTCCCTTTCATTTTCTTCTCCAACTTTACAGAAACTGATGGTGGGTGAGGAAAAGAGAGAAAAAATAATATCGGGGCATTAAGACAAGGAAAACGACATCCAAGAACCATTAGCAAGTTTAGGATAACTTAGGAAAGGTTTCTAAAAACAATTGCTTCTTACACAAGAAATGAGTAGTATGGGTTTTAGACATCAGCTGTCATGCTAGACATTTTCTGTCACTCAAGCTTGATGCCACTGAAATATAGTTTATATAAATATAATTTTCATAGATAGGTAAAACAAAGAAGAGAAAATGCCAAGAGTTCAACCACAATATATATGGTAATGCTGTTCTAGGCTGATATGTGGCATCTTCTGTACCTTGTATTATGCAATTCCCCAGATGTTCGTCCCCTAGCTTGCAAATGTGGTGGCATACAGAATATTATTCTTCATTGCCGAAAGAGTGGTTTTACTGCCCAGGCTCTTGACATGTAAGTAAGGTTTAAAATCTGTTTGTTAAACCATGGCATGAAAAATCATTGTTGGAACTTCTTCATTGCGTTGATTTCCACACCTTAGAATAAAATATTAACCACTTAAGCCCCGGAAGATTTTACCCCCTTCCTGACCAGGGCCTATTTTGCAATTCGGCACTGCGTGACTTTAACGGACAATTGCGCGGTCGTGCGACGCTGTACCCAAATGAAATTGACGTCCTTTTTTTCCCACAAACAGAGTTTTCTTTTGGTGGTATTTGATCACCTGTGCGATTTTTTGATCATGCGCTATAAACAAAAAAAAGAGCGACAATTTTGAAAAAATAACAATATTTTTCACATTTTTTTATATGAAATTCCCCCCCAAAAAAATGTAAAAATCAAAATTTTTTAACATTTTAGGCCAATTTTTTTCTGCTACATATGTTTGGTAAAAAAAAATCACAAAAAGCGTATTTTTATTGGTTTGCGCAAAAGTTATTGCGTTTACTAACTAAGGGAAAGATTTTTGTCATTTTTATTGGGTTTTTTTTAACGAGTAATGGCGGCGATCTGCAATTTTTTTTTCGGGACTGCAACATTGCGGCTGACAGATCTGACCCTTGACTGACATTTTTGACACTTTTGGGGTTACCTGTGACATTACTACAGTAATCAGTGCTATACATATACACTGTTACTGTAAAAATGACACTGGCAGGGAAGGGGTTAACTTTATTTGAGAGGGAGGGGTTAAGTGTGTCCCTAGGGGCGTGAGTCTAACTGTGATTGGATGTGGCTGTGTGTGTAACAGCAGAGATCAACAATCCTACATAGCAGGACCGTATGATCTGTGCTGTTACACAGGGGAGAATGACAGGCGGCTTTGTTTACATTAGCTGTCTGCCATTCTCCTGGTGTAACCAACAATCGCGAGTGACCGGCGAACATCAGGTCCACCGGTCACTCGCGCGGGGGGGTCTGTGAGCGAGCGGGAGCGCGCATCCAGCGGCGCGCACTCGCTCCCTAGAGCCTCACAGGCTAGCGACGTAGACCTACATCACTTTGCATGTGAGGGGCTGACTGACGACGTAAATCATAGTTAGGCAGTCGACAAGTGGTTAAGATATGTCGAGCTCCATTTATCCCAAATAAATATAAATGTAATATAAAAGTTTATATGTTTTTTTACAGCTATTATATTTGTTTATGCAGCACTGATATATTCTGGGGTTAATTTAAGCTGTGCAGTCTGTGTGGCCGGTTTAGCAGGAACTGGCGGAGATTCGAACCATGTATGTGCATGCTGAATGTAATCAAGTTGATCAATCAACCAGCCTGCTGGATTCTACATTTGATTATTGCTAGCAGTTGTTATAGCTGCTAGCAGTAATCCCTGTTTTCTCTTGGCGGGGACAGCTTCCCCCGCCACAATGGCTCTGTGGAAGGTATTCCCCTGTCAACATTGTCTGTGGTTGCAGGAAAGAAATTCGCTCCCTCTATGCTTGGCCTCACTAAATGCGAATAGAATGTTCACTTTGCAAGAGAAGTTGAACTTTGCAAGCAAATTTTCCCCAGAGCTTAGTGAACAAGGTGAAGAAGCTCTGCTGACTTTCATCATCCAATCATGCGCAAAATGTTTTTTTTTTTTTTTTTCCTTGGACATTATTGGGTATTTTTTGCAAAGCGAAATGTCACCACATGTACTAAGCCCTGGGGAAAATTCCCTTGCTAAGTAAAAAGCCTATTTACCTTTAGTAAATTAACCCCTATTAATACATAGAAGCATTCAATCACTCTCTGCCCCAAAGAGTATGTGGTTTATTGCCATTTCTACAGAAATATCTAAGCCCTCTAGGACAACTTCAGATGGAAGCTAATAAAATGCTTAGGGTGAATCCGAGCACCTGGAAATATGCACAGGAACAACATATATGCCTCCTTAGAATGGAACTAAATACCTCACCACTGAAAGACCACAGTGCCAGTCACTACGGTACCCTGTCTTCTGGTCTATTTCCTCTCAACTAGCTAACTTGTGGATTACTGTAAATACAATAAATCTGCCATTAAAACGAAAAATTGATCATTTGCAGCTTACACAACCTTAGATATGGTGGCTGTATTTGTTTTATTTTATTTTTTCACATTTCTTCTCGATATTTTCACCTGATGATTCTTGGGTGACAACCCTCACACAGTGTATATTTGTGCAAGAGCAGCATTATCATGATAGGCTGCTCATTCACAGTTTGGACTGCAGGCTGACATCTATCGACTAAACCCAAAGAGGAACTGCCCCTACCTCATCATTATAACAAGAGTGTATGAAGAGGACGCTGCTTGGAGAAGAGCCAGGCAGATTTCAAAGAATCAAAGGTAAGTATACCAATTGTTTTAAAAATAAATAATAAGGTTTTTATTCCATCAGTATCAAACCCAAGGTAAAGAGTTTTTGCCTAGAGTTTAGTTATACTTTAAATGGTTGCAGTTGGATTGCACAATCCACATACACACACATACTGTACATATCTGTTTTGTGTTGTCTTACTGTTACCCATTTGGATCATCTTTTTAACCTTCTGCTGAAAAAGAACTGAGGCTTTAAATGAAGCGTGTTTTTCATCTTCTTGCTCCTGATTAGAGCGATATTGTTAGCCACTTGTCTTCAGAGGTTTCTTAAAATAGGCCGAAAATCTAACTGTTCATCATTGCCTATTAGATGAAACAAATTCCTGCCCTCTTTGCAATTAGCAGACACTTACAGCACCGCACTTCGTGATCTGTGGCACAAATTATAAGAGATTTTTTAAAGCCCATTTCCTTCATAAATAATTATCTGGAAATTCTGCATGCATACTATTTTTTTAACTTGATCTTTTATTCCTTCAGTCAACCTCAGGATCTGAAATGGGTTACGTAGATGTTTTAAAAGATGCTGGTTTTACTGAGTTTTGGAAATATATTGGAGCAGTGTTTCAAGAATTGGTCCAATTCTTTTCACAGGCTCACAGGTCAAATCATTTACTGCATGTCAGACAGGCACATTTTGCACTATACCTGTATATACACTGCTCACTGCTCAAAAAAATTAAAGGAATACATCTTTATCAGAGTTTAGCATCAAGTCAAGTAAACTCCTGGGATATTGATCTGGCCAGTTAAGTAGCAGAGGGGTTGTTAATCAGTTTCGGCTGCTTTGGTGTTGATGAAATTAACAACAGGTGCGCTAGATGGGCAACAATGAGACAACCTCCAAAACAGGAATGTTTTTTTCAGTTGGAGGCCACTGATTTTTTTTCCCTACTCTGACTGTTTTTCACTAGTTTTGCATTTGACTAGGGTCAGTGTCACTACTGGTAGCATGAAGCGATACCTGGACCCTATAGAGGTTGCACAGGCAGTCCAACTCCTCCACGATGGCACATCAATACATGCCATTGCCAGAAGGTTTGCTGTGTCTCCAACCACAGTCTCAAGAGCATGGAGGAGATTCCAGGAGACAAGCTGGTACTCTAGGAGAGCTGGACCGAGTCTTAGAAGGTCCTTAACCCATCAGCAGGACCAGCTATCTGCTCCTTTGTGCCAGGAGGAACAGGATGAGCACTGCCAGAGCCCTACAAAATGACCTCCAGCAGTCCACTGGTGTGAAAATCTCTGTCTAAACAATCAGAAACAGACCTCATGAGGGTGGCCTGAGGGCCCGACGTCCTCTAGTGGGCCCTGTGCTCACTTTCCTGCACCACAGCACCATGGAGCTTGATTGGCATTTGCCATTAAACACCAGAATTGGCAGGTCTGCCACAGGCACCCTATGCTTTTCACAGATGAGAGCAGGTTCACCCTGGGCACATGTGACAGACATGAAAGGGTCTAGAGAAGCCATGGAGAACGTTATGCTGTCTGTAACATCATTCAGCATGATCAGTTTGGTGGTGGTTCAGTGATGGTCTGGGGAGGCATATCCATGGGGGGATGCACAGACCTCTACAGGCTAGACAATGGCACCCAGACTGCCATTCGGTAGCGGGGTGAAATTCTTGGACCCATTGTCAGACCCTACGTTGGTTCTTGTAAGTCCTGGGTTCCTCCTAGTGCATGAAAATGCTTGACCTCATGTGGCAAGAGTATGCAGCCAGTTCCTGGAGGATGAATTAATTGATACCATTGAATACCCCCCCCCCCTGCTCGTCTGACCTAAATACAATAGAACACCTCTGGGACAAAATGTTTCGGTCTATCCAACACCGCCAGGTTGCACCTTAGTCTGTACAGGAGCTCAGTGATGCCCTGGCCCAGAAAAACCTCCTCCTGGGAGGAAAAACCCCAAGACACCATCTGTTGTCTCATTAGGAGCATGCCCCGATGTTGTCAGGCATGCATACAAGCACATGGGGGGCCGTACAAACTACTGAGTACCATTTTAAGTTGCTGCAATGAATTTTCAGCAAAATGGACTAGCCTGCTGCATCATTTTTTCACTTTGATTTTTGGGGTGTCTTTGAATTTAGCCCTCTGTAGGTTGATAATCTTCGTTTCCATCAAACAATGGTGCATCCTTTAATTCCTAACACATTACCCAGTCCATCGCATTACAGATATCCAGCATGATATTGTTCCCCATTGAGATCTGATGTGTTTTCAAAGTGTTCCTTTAATTTTTTTTGAGCAGTGTATATCTGTATATTTAAAATAATTTTTTTGGCTGTCTTGGGAGGCTATCCAAAAAAATCCTGTTCCAGGGATGCAACCGAGAAAATATCCATCTCAGACAGTCATCAGTGAAAAAATCTGTCCTACATAGAACATTTCCCTTCTATTCTTGTTTCAGTTACAATTGGGAAAATGTGGATATCAAATCAGTTTCTTTACCAGTGGCAGTGGTTCTGGAAGTTTTCACACTTTCACAATCTATACACAAAAAAAAAAGTTTTGGCTTTGACAGAGATTTTAGCCTGGGAGAACAGTTTTCAGGGTGATAAAGAAGTGCTGCACAGAGCAAGATATGGTTTTGGCTACATTTATTAACTACCTTACTACCGCCATTTTGTTAAAAAAAAAAAAACAGGTAGGTGCACTAAATTTTCTAGAGTGTCGTTTATAAATGATGCTGCAAAAAACACACATGGGCAGGCAGTGTGTTCTTTGCATGATTGTGATTGAGCTGTCATTAGACAATGCAGATAACAGGCAAATTGCCAATCAGAGTGGCTTTGCGCCTTGTGATCACTGATGGCCAATCACGGCAATTACAAATGGGAATCCATTTACATTTGAGAGCTCTCCTCTTCCTCTCACAGTGAAGGAAGGAGGATTGCACCCAGATCTAAGAGTGAAGGGAAGGAAGAGAAAGGCTGCAGCAGAGGAAGGCTTGTGATTCAAGGTGGGAGGGTGGGGGAGGTTTTTAGGATTGTTCTTAAAAAGTGGTAGAGGTTAGGGTTGGGTTACATTTTCACTGAACAACAATGGTTGTAGGGTCATTTTTTAAAAAGAGGTGTTTAATCACTTTACGCCCTGCCAATGTAGATAAATGGGTGAGCGGTTGCTCTCTAGTTCAGGAGGGCATTCTTGTATATCCTCCCAGAAGCGAATGCCGCACACCCTCAGGGGTACACAGTGTCCCGATCTGTGATCACTATGTCCGGTCAAACACAGCAGATCACTGTACCAGGCCGGTGGTACCATGTGATCACTGTGACAAATCACAGCAATCACAGTTACATTAGTAACTTGCTTACTACTGTGTGATCTCTGTGATTGGTCACAGCGATCTCATGGTACCTTGGCCAATCACAGCAGCCCTTTACCATGTGAGAGCTGTGAGCACAGTAGTAAACAAACCTTTGAAAATTAAACCTTTGAAAAAGATTTATTGTCATTGCAAATAAAAATGTACAACAAAATTTCAAAGAAAGTAACTCCTGAATTTTTAAAATCACAATCAAATTTACACATTCACTTACACATATTAACTTACACAAAAATTATTTAAAAACAATCCCTTGAGATGGCAAAACACTAACACTGGCCAAAAAGCTACCTAGCCTAAAATATAATTTTTTCTATTTATTGCCTTAATAGCCTGTGGAATGAAGCTCTCTCTGTACCTATTTGTTCTCATTTTAATATTCTTGTAATGTCAGCCTGATGGTAATAATTTGAATAAATGATAGCCAGGATGAAATTAATCACTTATTATTTTCTCTGCTCCACCAAAACAGTGAGAGTCATAGATTTCTGCTAAAGATGGAAGCCTTTTTTCTGTGCAGTAAAAATTATTCTCTGAAGAGTGTTCCTAATTTGGGTACCATACTAAAATACAGTACACCAATACACTCTAAATGAAAGAGAAATAAAAAGTCTCTAGTACTTCCTATACAAGACCATACTCCCCAAGTAGTATAAGAAAGTATAATCGTTGTTGATATTTCTTGACAAAGCCATGTACATTTTCTTACCACGGAAGGTTCACAGAAATATATACCTCAAGGAACTTAAAAACAGAGACCCTCTCCACACATTCACCCTTAATAAAGAGTGGGGCTTTTTTAGTCTTGTTTTTTTCTAAAATCTACAATAAGCGGTTTACTTTTTCCTATGTTCAATATTAAAGTGGTTCTAAAGGCTCAAGGTTTTCCACCTTAAGGCATTCCATTCCAAAAAACCTTCTGGGTGCAGCTGGCCCCTCTTATTCTCACCTGAGCCCCATCTCGATCAAGCAATGTGTATGTGAGCAGCAGCTCTCCCAGGTCTCTTTCTTCTCATTGGCTCACACAGCATTGACTCCTGCTGCTGTTAATCACAGACAGTGAGCCAATAGGAATAGAGCAGGGGCGGGGCTGAGCCACGCTTTGTGTCTGAATGGGGCACTCAGCAGATGGGAGGGGCCAGGAGCACCAACGGGGGAACCAAAAAGATGAGCATCAGGGCTGTAGTCTGTAAACAGTATCCTCACATAGTTTCCCGACCCTCCAGATGACTCAGTGCCATATGCAGAGCTAACGCAATATCATCTTCTGTACTCCTATTTGCCCTATAGGCAAATTGATGGGGATCTAGGCTGCTTGGCAAACTTTCCTTAACATACCCCAGGACCAATATTTCTAGGCACTTCATAATCACTGAAGTAAGTGCTATTGGGCTATAATCATCCAGGCTACCTTCAACTGACTTTTTGGGGATTGGAACAATACTTGCAGATTTTAAGAAAGCTGGAACAAAAATTGATAAAGACAGATTAAAGCGGAGTTCCGGGCACAGAAGTCATTTTTTAACAAACATACCCCCGGGACAGTCAGGGCTAGTACATTCCACAATGGCTAGCCTCTGATCTGTCCCGGTTCGCACTTACCTTTTAGAAGAAATACTTACTTATAAAATTTCTTCCACAGCGTTTCCATCTCTCTTGTGGGCAGCTGAAGCCGGCGCGGTCCTCTTCTGCGTCTTCTTCCGCGTCTTCTTCTCCCAGAATGCCCAGAAGCTGTTTAGCAGGGGAATGCGGCGTCGCCCGGAAGTGACGAGCGGGGCCGGTGCCGTCGCATTGATTCCTGGGAGCGATGACGTTCAGCTCCCAGGAATCATTGCGAGACAGGAAGTGACAGCGGAGCCGCGGCGCTGAGGGAGGAAGTACCCTGAGGTGAGTATTTACGATCTTCAATTACAAGGTGAGTTTTAAAAAAAAAAAACCTAACTATCCAATTCCTTTTCAGGTGATGCAGAACTAGCGGACGGGTACAAAAAAAAAATATCAATTTTGTGCCCGGAACTCCGCTTTAACAAAAACCCCTGTCAATTGCTTGGTACATGCCTATAAGTATAACTAAAGAGAAAACTTTTTTTTTAGTTTTGGATAGAGTTGAGAGGTATTAGAACCCCTGTCAGTTTTAATTGCTGTCTGTGCCCCGTTAGAGAGATTTACCTTCTTCATTTGTCCTGTCACCATTATCATTGAAAGTCAAAGTAAAAGAAAATCTGAAATTTTGGGTTGCCCACAGAAAAGTAATAGAGGGGAAATCTTCCAATGGGGACACTAGTTCTTATGACCTGGGGGTCCCCAAGGAATTCCTTTAATTTGCTAGGATTTCCTCCCACTTCATGTTTGCCTAGGGGACAGGAAGTGAAGGGCCTAGGGGACAGGAAGTGAAGGGAAATCTTTGCAATGGGAGATGGCAAAAACAAAATCTCACAGGGATTATAATCCTCCCTTACTCTTTCCAAAACAAAAAAAAAAAAGTTTAGCCTATAGTTCTACTTTTACTATCTTCCCTGTAACTCTGCATGTACCCACTGATTTCCTTGCATTAAGACTACATGCACACTAGCCTAAAAAAAAAAAAACACTGTTTCTAGAGGAGTTTAGCGTTGTGCTTGTAGAAGCAACTAATGTTATCCTATGTGTCCATGTATATTGGGTAGTTGAGAGGCATTTTTTAAGCTGAGCAAAAAAACCTTTCTGTTTTTAGTTTTTTGAGAGCAAAAAAAAAGTTCTAACGTACAAAAAACTCTCAAAATTAGAATTTTTTCTGCCAAGAGCACTGCCGTTTAAGCTAGTATGCATGGAGCCTAATAGTTTTAAATACCTGCCTCATCTCCTGTTCAAAGATGTCTGGATCAGTTTTATGCTGAGGCAGCATAGTTTCAAAGCATGTAAAGTGTGTGTTTGGTTCCTCTACTAGTGTAACGCTAGGTTACCGTCTATCTGATTTTTCTCTAATAATAGTAATATGATTAGTAATATTTCTAACTTCCCTCCATACTTCACACAAGTTATTCACATTAAAATATTCTTTAATTTTCGCCTTATAAGCCAATTTTGTTTCTTTTATGCCTCACTATAGGTTAGCCCTTGCAGCATTATACACTTGTTTAACCCCATTCTTAAGGGCACTATAATGCTTCTTAAGAAGATATCACACTTGCTTAGTCATCTAAGGTTTTTTTTGGGGGTAAACATTAATTCTGTAATATTGTCTACACAGCCCTAATAGGGGTATATGCTGGAATTAAAATTAAAGACAAATGATTCCACTGACCCAAATAGGACAGTGGGATAGCTCTTTAAGCTTGTTTATCCAATGACCTTAAGACCTTATCAAATGTATTTTCACCTCTGGTCACACACTTCACAAACTGATAGAGTCCTGGAAGCACGGACCTTTAATTTGCTTGATTAAAATCTCATGTAACAACAAGGACCCCGTCAGGATAAGCATTTTTGCCTATCAAGCATATTTGCCTATCAACTGTAACAGCAGTATCCACATCAGTTGGTAAGTACACTGCAATGATAATCACCTCCTTAAATTCCCTTGGCAAATAAAAGGGTCTACACCTAATTAATACAAATTCTAACACTGGATAATAATAATTAACAAAAACCTTACTGTCCATGCACCAGTTATTAAGAACATAGATACAAAGACCCCCCACCCCTCCGCTTTCCTGATTCCATGTTCCTATTATCTTGATAAAAATGAGAGTATCAGGTACAAGAGAGTGAAGACAAATCTTATTATACTGGCACAGCTGTCCCGGGTCAAACTGCATGTATCAATCTGCGACCACAATTCATCCGTTTTTGGATGTATGGATTTGGCATTAAAAAAGACTGGGTAGGGGAGGGTCTGTGTGTTCGTCTCCCTATTTGCGCCAACACACCTTACCGACATCCCTGCTTCTGTTTCTTCTCCCACTGTTTTCTACAGCATCTGCTAGATATAACAATTTGTGGTGCCTCAATTTGCCAGACTACATCAAATAGGACATCCAAACTTCTACCGTGGTGACACTGCACTGCTGTGGTGACAATATGTAAAAAAAAATGTTAAAAATTGTATCTTTTTTTTGTACATACTGTCACCAGTGTGAGTGCAGTGCCACTATGGTGACATTGTACTGCTGTGGCGGTGATCAGAAATAATGACTGGCGGTATTGACATACAGTGATATTGGTGCAGCCAGCCATTGGATCACCGCCAAAGCAGTACAATGTCACCATGGTGACACTGCACTTGCTCAGACCAGTGCTGCCAGTTAGTATCCCTAATCACCACTGCACCAGTCAGTGTCCCTTATTGCCGCCACACAGCCACAGTTTCCTTAATCACCATCACACCAGTCATATTGTCTCTGATCACTGCCACACCAATTTCTGCGTCCCTGATCACCGCCACATCATTCATATTTTCTCTAATCACTGCCACATCAATTACAGTATCCCTGATAAAGGCAACACCGGTTATTTTGTTCCCTGATCACCGCCACACCAGTTACAGTGTCCATAATCATCGCCACACTAGTCATATTGTCCCTAATTACTGCCACTCCAGTCATATTGTCCCCGATCACCACCAAACCAGGTATTAGGTCACTGATCACTGCCATACCAGTTACAGTATCCCTGATCACCACCACACCAGTTACAGTGTCCATGATCACTACTACATCAGTGTAGTGTTGCCTCTGCCTGCTGCCTGTTCTAACCCTGGTCTGTTTATTGACCACATTTCTGACCGCTGCCTGGACCAACCCTTTGCCCTTTTTGCTGATTAGCTTGTTTCCCGCTGCCCCCCATGTTCTTCATGCTGCTGCCAGTTTAATTTGTATTACCATTTCTCCTCCTGGGAGTGGAGCTCCTAACTTAGAATACAAGACAAAGATACAGTATCTCACAAAAGTGAGTATACCCCTCACATTTTTGTAAATATTTTATTATATCTTTTCATGTGACAACCATGAAGAAATTATACTTTGCTACAATGTAAAGTAGTGAGTGTACAGCTTGTATAACAGTGTAAATTTGCTGTCCCCTCAAAGTAACTCAACACATAGCCATTAATGTCTAAACCGCTGGCAACAAAAGTGAGTACACCCCTAAGTGAAAGGTCTCAGGTGTGAATGGGGAGCAGGTGTGTTAAATTTGGTGTTATCGCTCTCATTCTCTCATACTGGTCACTGCAAGTTCAATATGGCAAAGAACTCTCTGAGGATCTGAAAAAAGGAGTTGTTGCTCTACATAAAGATGGCCTAGGCTATAGGAAGATTGCCAAGACCATGAAACTGAGCTGCAGCATGGTGGCCAAGACCATACATTGCTTTAATGGGACAGGTTCCACTCAGAACAGGCCTCGCCATGGTCGACCAAATGAAGTTGAGTGCACGTGCTCAGCATCATATCCAGAGATTGTCTTTGGAAAATAGACATATAAGTGCTGCCAGCATTACTGCAGAGGTTGAAGGGGTTGGGGGTCAGCCTATCAGTGCTCAGACCATATGCTGCACACTGCATCAAAATGGTCTGCATGGCTGTCACCCCAGAAGGAAGCCTCTACTAAAGATAAGCCCACAAACAGTTTGCAGAAGACAAGCAGACTAAGGACATGGATTACTGGAACCATGTCCTGTAGTCTGATGAGACCAAGATAAACTTATTTGGTTCAGATGGAGTCAAGCGTGTGTGGTGGCAACCAGGTGAGGAGTACAAAGACAAGTGTGTCTTGTCTACAGTAAAGCATGGGGGTGGGAGTGTCATGGTCTGGGGCTGCATGAGTGCTGCCCGCACTGGGAAACTACAGTTCATTGAGGGAACCATGAATGCCAACATGTACTGTGGCATACTGAAGCAAAGCATGATCCCCTCCCTTCGGAGACTGGGCCGCAGGACAGTATTCCAACATGATAATGACCCCAAACACACCTCCAAGACGACCACTGCCTTGCTAAAAAAGCTGAGGGTAAAGATGATGGACTGGCCAAACGTGTCTCTAGGCCTAAACCCCATTGAGTATCTGTGAGGCATCCTCAAATGGAAGGTGGTGGAGTGCAAGCTCTCTAACATCCACCAGCTCCCTGATGTCATCATGAAGGAGTGGAAGAGGACTCCAGTGGTAACCTGTGAAGCTCTGGAGAACTCCATGCCCAAGAGGGATGCGGTGCTGGAAAATAATGGTGGCCACTCAAAATATTGACACTTTGGGCCCAATTTGGAGGTGTTTATTAGGGGTGTACTCCCTTGTGTTGCTAGCGGTTTAGACATTAATGGCTGTGTGTTAGTTATTTTGAGGGGACAGCAAATTTACACTGTTTTATGAGGTACTGTATGTATAAAGACCTCTCAGACATTTTAAATGTTTAAAAAGTAAAACCCTGCCTATGAGCAGACATTAGACACCTGCTATAACTTCTGGTAGGCATTGGTAGCATCTTTTGTGTGCCTTTTTTTTTTTTTTACTAAAGACCTGACCCCACTGATGTCAGGACTAGGCTCCGCCAAATTCCATCCTCCCATCTGATGAGGCACTCTCATTGAACATAGGGGTGACGTTGAAGTGCTTAGCCTGGGAATCAAGGACATCAGACTCATAGTAACAAAGTAAAACTAGATTCATAAAAAAGCCCACAGAGAAATATTTTCTAGCTAAGAAAAATAAGAGGAGGCATCCTGTGGTGATTTTTACTTTGAACTGTGTAAAATAGCTGGTGGGGCTCATGTATTTTGAGAAAATAATTTCCCCTAACACGCATTGATCTGTAAAATAATAACAAAAACGGGACTGTATTTTTTTTTTTTTATGTATCCATGCTTAGCCATTCTGCGGTTATTACAAACTCACCAGCACAGTGGGGGTTAAAGGGTCACTTGGCGGTCAGCAGGAACATTAAAGGCCCGAAAAACTGGTCTAAAAGGCCACAGCTGCTTCTATGAAGACATTTACCCAGTAGCTTTGATGTGCAGTCATTTACTGTAGTTAAAATAATCCACCCCATAAACCTGAAGTCCCTAACCATACGCTGTATAACACTGTTTTGTTGCAGCACATTGCAATGCAATAACTTTAAATTGCTGTCTAAATACACTGCCTAATCTGGGACAAAGTGCTCAATACAACGTTTGGATCTTAGAAAAGATAAATGTTGTTCACTGCTTCTGTTTAGCGTTGTGGTGAACCAGTGTTTAACTTTAATTGAGATGAATGAGAATGGCAATTAGAAGCAAGAAGTGGTATTAAGCAGAGTATTAATTATTCCAGCTTGTGGTTTTGGTGAAGGAATGGTATACGTGTATCTAAGTAATATTACCTAAGCTGTTATGGGAGCCTAGTGTTCAGCTACTGTTAGGAAGCAGAAATCCATGACACAATGATCATTTTTTTTGGTGGTGTACCTCTGATATTGATATACAGTATCAATAAAATGGCAGGTATAGATCAATATATATCATACAAACTGTGTGTGTTTCAGATCACTTTCTGTTGTATTGAATCTGCGCCTACACTTTACGAGTGATTCATAAAATGTGGGCTGTGGTGTGAAGACTGCAGAGAACACTGTGTGATAGGAGGAGAGGCCAATTAAAGACCTGTCAAAGTCAACAGTCTATCTTCCCCCCTAAAAATTTTTTTTTCTTTTTGTTTCATATATAGTGCTTTAGAGTTCCAAAGAAAGTGAGGAATGGAGAACATTTGTAAAGCACTGCACTGTGTTTTATAATAGTGCCGTGTTTTATTTTACCAAAAGCATACTTAATATCTGCAGCAGATGTCCAACAGAGGCAGTCAACAGTAAGGGAATTTAAACATGCTTGGGACAAACCTAGATCTATACTCAAAAAGTAAAAAAAATAATCAAAAAAGGCAGTCTTGATGGACTACTGAAGCCTTCTCTGCTATCACTCTTTTTTTTAAACATTGGTATAGTCATATTAATGCCATTCCATTGCTTTAATAACGGGCTTGAGTTTTTAAATTCGGTTGATCTGTTGATTTTGATCATTGATTAAATTATAGCATTTACATACAGTATGCAATTCAGTGATTAGGCAGAACTAGTTATATCAGTCCCTGCTGTACCATAGTGAGCATTAGGGCTTCATAATTGAACAAGCACCTAGGCATATTTTTAAAGATAATCAAACTCAGACGTAAACCCCATGAACCTTTGAAAGTCTAAAAAATGTTATATAAGAAAGAGTATGATTGCTTAGGCCTCCAGGCTCAAAAAAAGAAAGTTTCAAAAAATCTCTGACCTCCTAGAGCAAATTTACATTCTTGAGACCCAACACAAAAATCATTATTCCAATTCTTATGTACTAAAATAAAAATTCTCTAGGATCAGCTGAACAATGCTCTTAAAAAAGAGAAAAAAAAAAGCCCAAAAAATGCACATACAGCTTTTTTCATTTGGCAACAAGCTTAACAGAGCTTTAGCTGGAGCACTGGAGGTATGACTGGGATCCTACATCTCCTGTATTGCTTCGGGAAACAGCACCCTTAAATCCAAGGAGGTGGCAAGCTTTCTTATAGACGTTTACACATTTCTATACAATCTTCTACCCCCCTTAGAATCTGAGCTTCACCTCATTCACTAAACAAAGGGAAAATTCCATTGCCTTTAGTAAATCAACCCCTATGGAAAGTGAACAGTGTATTTACCGTTTGTAAATCAACCTCTATGGTGCTTATTTACGAAAGGCAAATAGACCGTTCACTTTGCAAGGGAAGTTTCACTTTGCAAAGAATCCCCAATCAGGTGCAAGGAAAAATGTTAAAAAAGCTGTGTTTTTGCTTGCACATGATTAGATGGAAGTCAACAAAGTGTTGCCTCATTCACTAATCTAAGTAACATGTCCCTGTGACAACATTGGATAAAAATAAGTGCCTAATACTTTAGTCTATTTTTTGGAGGCTTTCAACAAGTTTACAGATTTCAAGATTCCTTCTCTATCAGACTTTAACCACTTGCCAACCGGCCAACGCAGATTTACTGTGGCAGGGTGGCTCGGCTTCGCATAATCACGTAAGCCTATGTGATTATGTGCACGCGGTCTCGGCGGCAAGCGCCCACCGCTGGAGCCGCGCTTCCGCTGTGATTAGACACAGCGGGAGCCAGACCACGGGAAGAGCGGGCTCGATCGTCGCCGGCCTCCCGCCAGCTCTTCTGTCAGACAGCTAAGCTGAAACACCAATCTCTGTGTGCCTTTCACAGAGCCCTCCCCACCCCCCCCCCCCCCACAGTTAGCAAGCACTTTAGGCATACATTTAACCCCTTGAGCACCCCGTAGTTAACCCTTTCCTTGCCAGTGTAATTTATACAGCAACAGTGCATATTATTTAGCACTGATTACTGTAGTAATGTCACTGGTCTCCAAAAGGTGTCAAAAATGTCAGCTGAGGACCGATCTGTCTGCCGCAATATCACAGTCCCACTAAAAATCACTGATCGCTGCCATTACTAATAAAAAAAAAAATCTATCCCATAGTTTGTAAACGCTAAAACTTTTGCGCAGGCCAATTAATATACGCTTTTTGGGAATTTTTACCAAAAGTATGTAGCAGAATACAAATTGTCCTAAACTGATAAACCAATTTGATTTTTAAAATTTTTTATTGGGAATGTTGTATAGAAGAAATTAAAAAATATTGAGGTTTTTTTTTTTTCAAACTTTTTACTCTTTTTTATGTTTATAGCGCAAAATCAAAAAACGGCAGATGTGATCAAATACCACCAAAATAAATCTCTATTTGTGCAAAAAAAAGGACATCAATTGTATTTTGGTACAGCGTCGCATAACCGCGCAATTGTTAGTTAAAGTACCGCAGTGCCGAATGGCAAAAAATGGTCTAGTCATTAAGGGGGTAAAACCTTCCGGAGCTGAAGTGGTTAAACTCCTTTACCAACTTTGTGTAAATTGCTCTGCTAGAACTGCATCAAACCTGTGACTGTATGGTTAGTAGTAATACACAGGACTTGCCACTATGGCTAACAGAGGGGGAAATCAGGGAAAGACTGGATAAACTTAACACAAACAAATCACCAGGCCCGGATGGCGTACATCCGAGAGTGCTCAAGGAACTCAGTATGGTTATATCTAGACCACTGTTCCTGATCTTTGCTGACAGTATTAGGACAGGAGATGTACCAGGGGATTGGAGGAAGGCTAACGTGATTCCGATATTCAAAAAGGGCCAGAGACATATCCCGGGAAATTATAGGCCTGTCAGTCTGACATCAATAATATGTAAACTTTTGGAGGGGATGATAAGGGACTATATCGTAGAGTATGCTAAAGACAACAACATCATCAGTAGTAACCAGCACGGGTTTACAAATGGGCGTTCTTGTCAAACCAATCTCTTAGCATTCTACGAGGAAGTGAGCTGTGAGCTAGATAGGGGGAGACCAGTGGATGTGGTGTACTTGGATTTCGCTAAGGCGTTTGATACAGTTCCCCACAAGCGCTTAATTTATAAAATAAGGTCTGCAGGTATCGACAGCAGGGTTTGCTCTTGGATACGGAATTGGCTAAAAGGCTGTGTCCAAAGGGTAGTAATAAACAGCGCATACTCAGACTGGTCTGAGGTAGTAAGCGGGGTGCCCCAGGGCTCAGTCCTGGGACCAACCTTGTTCAATTTATTCATAAACAGCATTGAGGAAGGGATCAGTAGTTCGTTATCAGTTTTTGCAGATGACACAAAATTGGCCAGGGCAATAACTGCACAGCATGAAGCAGATATCCTACAGAATGACCTGGACAAAATTACGGAGTGGGCAACGACATGGCAAATGAGGTTTAATGTGGAGAAGTGTAAGGTTTTGCACTTGGGGACCAAAAACATAAAAACACAATACACGTTAGGAGGGGAACCCTTGGGGGAATCAAAAATGGAGAAAGATTTGGGAGTCTTAGTTGATGATAGATTAGGCAACAGCATGCAATGCCAAGCGGCAGCTTCCAAAGCCAACAGAATATTAGCATGCATAAAGAAAGGGATGTATTCCAGAGATAAGACTATAATCCTTCCACTTTATAAAACTCTGGTCCGACCGCATCTGGAGTATTCTGTCCAGTTCTGGTCGCCAGTCCTCAGGAGGGATGTGTTGGAGCTGGAGAAAGTCCAGAGAAGGGCAACTAAACTGATTAGGGGGTTGGAGGACCTTACCTATGAAGAGCGGCTGCAATCGCTCGATTTATTTTCCCTGGAGAAAAGACGTCTGAGAGGGGACATGATAGCAATTTATAAATATCTTAATGGGGATCTCAGCTTAGAAGAAAAGCTGTTCATTCGAAGGAATTGCATGAGGACTCGAGGACATACAATGCGATTAGAGGAGAAGCGTTTTAACCTCAGGCAACGTGGGGGGTTCTTTACTGTTAGGGCTACAAGATTGTGGAATTGTCTACCACAAGAGGTGGTTTCTGCGGGTAGTATGGTGACTTTCAAAAGACTCTTAGACTTACATCTCAAGGATCAGGAGATTGAGGGCTATGTTAGATGATTACAGTCACACACACCTACACAGGTTGAACTGGATGGACTATTGTCTTTATTCAACCTCGCCTACTATGTAACTATGTAACTATGTAACCTGGACAGGGTTTTTAATGTTTTGCATACTCTACCTAAAACTAAAACAAGTGTTGGCTTTAGATATATTTCATGTATTAATTTAAAATGTAAATCATAATGTATTATTTTGAATATTTTGTATTAAATATTCTGATAAATTAACTTTTAATAGCATTTGAATTCTATTAGCAAGGATAACTTGGTACTAGAAACACATATCTGTGGTTTTCCCATGCAGCACAGTCTAGACAGAGAGTTTCCCATTATCTTCTATAAGGCATGGCTCATTGGACTTTGTCTTCGTATAGTTATATATTATATTCAATAAATTATAGCACAGATGACAAGCAGGAAGCTAACATGACAGGAGCAGATGGCAGCCATACATTGCTGGTTATAAAGCTCACTACACCGATCTCAGAAATCACTGTCCATCATGGCCACTGAAAAGTGTAATTTTCACTAGACAATCACATATATGCAGGTACCATTACACAATATATGATTGTCTAACACAGTGTACTATTTCGTGAAATGACATGCTTTATCTGAAATAGGATGTTATAGCACCAGTAACCTTATTGTTATTGTAGTATACATGGTCATTACAGAATATACTTTCTGCTCTTAAATGGAAAAAGCCTCTAACATGGGGAGATTTTATTAATTCCATGAAGGTTTGAAAAATAAAAAGTATGGAATGCTCAAATCACATGGCAATAAGAGCAATATATACATGGATACCATTAAACTGAAGTATTACAGCAAATAAGGTGATAGCACAATTACAACACACATAAACTACCATCAAAATGATAGACAGCCTTCCTGACATACCACTAAAGATGTTTAGCTCACAGTCTGCCTTTCCCAGTACAGGAACAAGTTAAGAAAAAAAATGCTGGGGCATGCTCTAGTGAGGGAGAGGAAGGTTTGGGGGTAAACATGGGTCCATCTGTTTCCTGCAGCTGTGCTGTGATATCTCTTCATATGGCAATGCTTCTGTACACAGTTTTAAAGGCGGGATACAACACTGAAAACTTGCACCTATCCATTATGCCATCAGTGATATACCCTTCCCCTCCAAAGACATTGGGTGCCTTGACCCATAGCATTGGTCTCCAAACTATGGCTTGTGAGCCAAATGAGGCCCTTTGCTTGCCTTTATCTGGCCCTTGGGGCAAAGTACATACGACTGATATGAAGCACTAATACTCTAATGGGGCACCATTCCTTCCACTGACACCAACAATGGGGCATAATTCCTCGCACTGATATAAACATTTAGGCACTATTCCTCCCACTGACACCAATACCGGGCACTATTCCTCCAACTAATTCAAATGATGGGACACTATTCCTCCTTCTACTGACCACTAACCTTTTTTACTCCCTCTGACCACCAAGTCTGAGACATTTTCTACTCCCACTGATGCTGGGGCATTTCCTACACTCCCGCTCTCCCGAAATCTGATAGACAGTAAACTGGTCCTTTGTTTAGAAAGTTTGGAGACCCCTGGCCTATAGGGAAAGAAGAATGGAAATCTAAGAGACAGATTTGTCTGTATTCATTTGTATGTATTCATTAATGCAACAATTTTAATTACCTTCAGTTAACCAAAAACTGGGGGTTATGGGCATTTGTAGTTTAAAGCCAAACAGAACATCAGCAGCCTAATGTGAAAATCCAAATTGAAGGTCATCAGCTAGGGCCATACATGGATGGAACTCTGACCAGTTCATCAGGGACTGGCTGAATTTAAATCCATGTATGGGCAGGCTGGTTTTACATAAGTCGATCTATTGGCCGACTTGTGTGCAATCAGCCTGTTGGAAAAAATTTTCTCTGGCTAAAGCTGACGGAGCTGACAAGTTTATTCTGACAGTGAGAAAACCTCTCCGTGCTCAGATACAATAACACAGTGAGAGGAATTTCATCGAGTAATCGAGTCATTTTCTTTTGTTCAACCCGCTGTTTGAACGAGAAAAAGAAAAAAACTACTCGAGTATGGCCACCTTTACTGTGGTAGAGCAGCATTTGATTGTGGAGATAAAGGCACACTTACTGTAATGCCTTTCATCACTGGAATAAAGTGACAGATCGCACCTTCAATCACAGGGATAAAGCCATAGAAAACATTTTCAATCCCAGAATTGAAGCCAAAGATAATGCCATCCATAATGGGTAAAGCCACAGGTAACACCTTGCACCACAGGAGTAAGGCAACAGATAATGCCTTCCATCACAGGGGTAAAGCAAAACATCACCTTTCATCACAAGCTAAAACCAAAGAAAACGCCTTCCATCACAAGGATGAAGTAACAGATAATGCACTCCATCACAGGGGTAAAGTAACAGATACTGTCTTCTATCACAGAATAAAACCAATGATAATCCATTCCAACACAGGGATAATCTCAAAGAGAACACTATCGAGCACAGCCTCATGATGGTCTACAGGCAGGGAGAGGAACACAGTACATTCTGATTATGAATACCTCCACAGTTAGATGAAGTGCACTATTCATAGGTATTTCCTACCTAAACAATACATTATTTTGTATCCAATTAGGCAGGCCCCTGTAGTACATAGTTGGGGGAATTTTAATGAGATTGTACAGTAAATTTGTAATGTGTGTGGCCAGCTTTAGTAATCTCCCCATTTTTACAAATCAGGAGAAAGAGTTCCTCGGCCTAAAGCCATCATATACAACCTATGCTGCATGCTGGAGCTCCCACATGACTAGCACTTCTCTTCCTCCCAGAAGTGTACTCCACAGTACCGTGGGCTCAATTCACTAATCTATAATGCATGTGTTATATTCCATATTGATATCTATTTTTTAGCACTGTGACTGGTATAGTTAGTTTTTATTGCAGAAAATAATGTTTATTATGACAAACGATTGTTATACTTGGTGAATCGAGTCTTTTGCCAAAGCCTCAGCAGAGGTAGCAGCTGCAGATTTACTGAAGTTTTCTCTGTTTGCCATAGTGCAACAGAAACCAAGAGGAGGAGGAGAAAGCTGCATAGCTTTTGTAGACACATCCAATAGTAAGTGTATTCACAGTGCTTCACTTTTTCCACATTTTGTTTTGTTACAGCCTTATAAAATTAAAATGGATTAAATTCATTATTTTTCTCAAAATTCTACAAACAATACCCCATATTGACAATGTGAAAAAAGTTTGTCTGAAATCTTTGCAAATTTATTAAAATAAAAAAATGAAAAAAATCCCATGTACATAAGTATTCACAGCCTTTGCTCAATACTTTGTTGAAGAACCTTTGGTACCAATTACAGCCTTAAGTCTTTTTGAGTATGATGCTACAAGCTTGGCACACCTTTTTTTGGGCAGTTTGTCCCATTCGTCTTTGCAGGACCTCTCAAGCTCTATTAAGTTGGATGAAGAGCGTCCGTGCACAGCCATTTTCAGATCTCTCCAGTGATGTTCAATCGGGTTCAAGTCTGGTCTCTGGCTGGGCCACTCAAGGACATTCACAGAGTTGTCCCCGTAGCCTGTGTGCTTAGGGTCGTTATCTTGTTGGATGATGAACCTTCGCCCCAGTCTGAGGTCCACTCAGGAGCTCTGGAGCAAGTTTTCATCAAGGATGTCTCTGTACATTGCTGCATTAATCTTTCCCTCCATCCTGACGTGTCTCTCCTGCTGAAAAACATCCCCACCATGGTGCTGCCACCACCATGCTTCACTCTAGGGATGGTATTGGCTAGGTGATGAGCAATGCCTGGTTTCCTCCAGACATGATGCTTGCCATTCAGGCCAAAGAGTTCAATCTTTGTTTCATCAGACCAGAAAAAAATTTTTTTCATGGTCTGCGAGTCCTTCAGGTGCATTTTGGCAAACTCCAGGTGGGCTGTCATGTGCCTTTTACCGAGGGGTAGCTTCCGTCTGGCCCTTCTACCATACAGGTGTAAGATTCTGGTACCTCTGGTACCCTTATTTTCCACTTTTCTTTCAAATATGCGTCCCACCTTTCTAATTAGGTGGTACGCATACACCTTTAAGGCGGATGACGTCATCGCCGAGCGCCGCAGAGCGGCTATTTCAACCGCCGGCGTTCTCTCTCACATCGTTCGTTCAACCTGCCTGTGTGTCCACATGCTTACAAGCTTGTCTTGCTACCGGAGCCTCCAGCTATTCTCTCTTACTTGGAAACAGACCGGAACCTCGCTATTGATCCCTGTATCTCGCTACTGGATCACTCCTTCATTACTGGACCCTTCTACTACTAACCTTACTAGTGATAAGTACCCCACAGGGGAATCCTCCATAACCTTACTTACACTATCTACCTCTGCACATTAAGGACTGTTACTATCTATGCATACTAAATCTATCATCTGCACTGTTACATAGATTGCTAGCTCTTGAGCCTACTACCATCTATCCTTGCACTGGGTTAGTCTATCCTGTATTTGTCATCTGCTGTCCTTACCACCTGTTACCATATTCGATTACTAACCTATCTGCATTCTACCTAATACCATCTAATACTCTCCTGAACATTTCTATCAAGTGCTTACCATCTCTGTCACTGTTCACACCTGTCCCTTCAGCACATCATCTTCATACTAACATATACATCCTATCACTCCAGGAACATCTTATTGAGTGTGTATATCTGTATGCTGAAGCTGACAGGCCCACAGTGATGTGTCTGGAGAGTTGGATCTGGTTATTCAACACATCTCTACATGACTACTGAGTGGAGATTCTGCAGCTGCAAATCCAGCCTACTACAAAAACGCAGGAGCGTTACAACAGGCCTGATTTGTGGAGTGCTGCAGAAATGGTTGTTCTTCTGGAAGGTTCTCCTCTCTCCACTGAGAAACACTGAAGCTCTGTCAGAGTGACCTTTGGGTTCTTGATCACCTCCCTAACAAAGACCCTTCTCCCCCGATCGCTCATTTTGGCCGGACAGCCCACTCCAGGAAGAGTCCTGGTGCTTCCAAACTTCTTCCATTTAAGGATGATTGAGGCCACTGTGCTCATTGTGACCTTCAATGCTGCAAAAATGTTTCTGTACCCTTCCCCAGATCTGTGCCTCGATACAATTCTGTTTTGGAGGTCTACAGACAATTCCTTGGACTTCATGGCCTGGTTTGGCATGCACTGTTAACTGTAGGACCTTATAAAGACAGGTGTGTGCCTTTCCAAATCTTATCCAATCAACTGAATTTACCACAGGTGGATTCCAATCAAGTTGTGGAAACATCTCAAGGATGATCAGTGGAAACAGAAGGCACCTGAGCTCAATTTTGAGTATCATGGCAAAGGCTGTGAATACTTAAACTTACATGTGATTTTTTCATTTTTTATTTTTTAATACATTTGGAAAGATTTCAAACAAACTTCTTTCACAAACTTGTAATAATAAGGCTTACCTATAGGTACTGTAAATATCTCCTAAACTTGCACCGTTTAGGAGATATTTACTTTTCATGCAGCCGATGACGTCATCAGCGCATGCACTCTGAAGGAACGGCCGCCTGTGCCATTCCTTCAGAGTCTTGTGCCGTGAACGGTGGCCCCGTGTGCATGCGCAGGAGTGATATAATCGCGCCTCTAGCCAATCAGATGACCGGAGGATGTGAACCAGGAAGCAGGACTGCCGAACATGTCGGCCGTGTCACTGGTGAGCGGGCGGAACTGCGGGGGCTTCGTTCTAAGGTAAGCATTTCATAATGAGCTAGTATGTGATGCATACTAGCTCATTGTGCCTTTGTCTTACAGGGGTTTTTTTTTTATTTATTTTTTTTTTGAGCTTACAACCTCTTTAAGGAGTATTGTTTGTAGAATTTTGAGGAAAATAATGAATTTAATCCATTTAAGAATAAAGCTGTAACATAACAAAATGTGGAAAAAGTAAAGCGCTGAGAATACTTTGCAGATGCACTGTACCTAAATTGATCTGTCAGTAGATCTTTAATTGGGAGCTCTGCTATCACTCAGCACAGGATAGATTGGTTTTCATTGTAGAGGATCCTGACACAGAAGAGTTGGATATGCAAACAAGAGGTCACTATAACTCTATAACTATAACACTTAAACTAGCCTTCTGGTTACCTTACCCTAACCCTCCTTCAAACAAGGTTTGCAAACAGGGTTAGGGTGGGGGGAACCAGAAGGGCTAGTTTGAGGGTTATGGTTACAAGGAGTGTAAGTAGGGTTGTCACCTGTTTTTAAAAATAAATGGTGGGCATGTCCCATTTGTTATGTGGGGGTGCCCATAAAGGGGATGTGGCAATTATAGTACACCATAAAACTCAATTTGCGCCTTCAATTAACATGATTGAGTAAAGGAAACAAAAATGTCACAAAAATACACACACTCACATCCCTGTGCCAGTTGTTTCTGGTTCCTATAATTACCTTCACTCTGTAACCTCTCCCCCGGAAATTGCAAATCTTGTAAATCCTTCTTCTTCTGGTTGCTGTGGGGGGTAATCCAGCTGCTCTCATATGATAAGTCAGAACAATCAGGGAACATATAATAGACCGGTAATTAAATAATGCTTGTGCCAAATTTAAAGGTTTCTTTACCAGTCAGACCACCTTTATTATCATGATCAACTGGCCTTGAGCTACAGTATGATGGTCAGTGGGCGGAAGATTTAACTAAATCCAGTTATTTACCTGGAAGAGAATAAAAGAGATCCCTCTTTACTAATGGGCGGAATACACGATAAGAAAATCCGCCGAAAATTTCCGTTCAGCGAAGCATCGGCCGATATTCTACTCGTTAATGCCCAGCCATCAGTGACCGTATCGATATTGTGAACGAAAAATCCCGTTTTGAAAAAAGCGAAAAATTCTGTCGTCTCGTTTGCAAACGAACGATATTCTATACGTTGGTGTTAAGGTCGTTCATTTAAAATCTGTAGAACATCATCACGCATGCACTGTTTCGATGGTCGACGGTCAAACGGTTGGGCGATATTCGGCCTGTGTATGTTGGCAACGTTTTCAACCAACGAACACTTTTTCATAAGTCAGTGGTCGAATGATCGGGCGATATTCGGCCCGTGTATTCCAGCCATAAGTCTATATGTTTTTAAAATGTTGTTTCATATCTCTTGAGGCCTTATTTGCCTGACTGTAACTTTACACTAAACATAAAAGATGAATTTTTTACTTCTGTGTAAATTCGAGCTTGAGCTATTGAGGTCATAACTTTTTTTCAACAGGTTGTAAATAGATAGAAAAAAAGAACCAAGAACTCAATTTGCTGGCCACATAATACACTATATTATTATATGTTGTGTAATATTTTGTTACATCATAAAAAAAGAAGAAGAAATATTTTGGACACTTTTTTTTAGTCCCACCCATAAAATAGAAAATATTTATATTGATGACTGATTGATTTAATAATAATTAGGTAATGTGCTGATTGGTTTGAAAATCAATGTATGGCAATCATATGGCAGTGAGAGACCATGTTAATGTAAAGCCATCTACTGTAAGAGGTCAGAGAACTCAAATAAGGACAACCCATTTATTTACAACAATTTGCATTTGTTTGCATTTTGAAGTGGCCAATGTAAACAGTGGTTTATCTGCCTACTGGCTCAGTTACTTATCTGAAGCAGATTCAGATGTTCCTGTGGTGTCATATCCAAGCCTAAACTTAGTAAAGAACTCAGGCCAAGCATATGTTCTCCCGCTTAATCTCCTTGGAGAATAGTTCATGGCATACAGAAACATTTAGTTACTGAAAATAAGCAGATGCCAAAAGCAGTGTCTGCAGGTTTCCTCTCACATTCAGTTTACAGTCCAGGAAAAGTGTTGCCTTTTGTGCTGGATAAAAATGTGTGGCTGTTTGGCACTTGGGTAAATGATCGTCTGTTAAATAAAGAGTCAGTAAGAGCGTATTGTCATAGGGCTGCCAGGAGGCCATGTGCGGCGGGCATGATTTACTGGTGCAGACACAATGTGCAGCTTCCAAATGATCTGGATCGACAGCTGCAAGGGGCAGGACCATCACAACAAAGGGACAGGGTGTAAATTATTAATAGGAGATTCTCTGTTCTCCGACTGTCCAAAATAAACAATGTGGCTGGCCTTTGAATCGTATTTCGTGCTACCTAAGGCATTTTACTGTGTTTTATATCTCTATGTACACCCCACAAGCAGCACATAATAGCTTGTGTACTAGTATATTTTAGTGACCCATATTTCTACTAATGTTCATTGTTCTGTCTGCATCTTGCTGCCGCCTCGGGCTTCTTCTGAGTCACTAAGCGTTTCTCTTATCTAGGCCAGCAGCTATTGATATTCACCCAAGACCCACTAAAGCGTAAGGAATTAGATAAGCAGTAATATCCCATAGGACAGAGTAAATGAGTAGGTGCCTCTGGTCATTATGAGTTGGCATTTACTAGTGTCGGCTACTAAACAAGCTAAAATCTGTTACACTTCTCTTCTCTTCTCTTCTGAAACTTTACTTGGGTGTTGAATTCTGCAGGGGACCTGTATTATGTGGTATCTGTTTGTTTTGCTGTCTTTAATACGTCAAAATGATGGTACAGCTAAATACATATGTGTTCATTTACATTTACGTTTTTTTTAGTAATGTTATTATTTTATATTAAACTTTACATCTTAAAAGCCTAACAATGTATAATGGTATTTTAGTTCCATGGCCGGTAACTCAATATACAGTACCTTGAAAATGTATTCATACCCCTTGAAATTTTCCACATTTTGTCATGTTACAACAAAAATGTAAA
This sequence comes from Pelophylax lessonae, assembly GCF_965119305.1. Lineage (NCBI taxonomy): Eukaryota > Metazoa > Chordata > Amphibia > Anura > Ranidae > Pelophylax > Pelophylax lessonae. Next base: position 251,237,236 of record NC_138770.1, on the reverse strand, counting down.
TGTAGTACCATCAACGTTCATACATGCCTCAGTTTTTCTTGTTCTTCAAAAACGTAAATGTATTATTGGGATTTTATGTGATACAGTGCATCCGGAAAGTATTCACATTTTAATAATGTTATGTTACAGTCTTTTTCCAAAATGGATTCAATTCTACAAACAATACCATATAATGAGAACGTGAAAGAAGTTTGTTTGAAATCTTTGCAAATTTATTAAAAATAAAAAATGAAAAAAATCACATGTACATAAGTATTTACAGCCTTTGCCATGACACTCAAAATTGAGCTCAAATGCATCCTGTTTCCACTGATCACCTTTGAGATGTTTCTACAACTTGATTGGAGTCCACCTGTGGTAAATTCAGTTGATTGGACATGATTTGGAAAAGCACACTACTGTCTATATAAGGTCCCACAGTTAGCATTGCATGTCCAAGCACAACCAAGCCATGAAGTCCAAGTAATTGTCTGTAGAGCACTGAGACAGGATTGTATCGAGGCACAGATGTGGGCAAGGGTACAGAAAAATTTCTGTAGCATTGAACATCCCAATGAATATAGTGGCCTCCATCATCCATAAATAGAAGATTTTTGGAACCACCAGGACTCTTCCTAGAGCGGGCTGCCCGGGCAAACTGAGAGATCAGGGGAGAAGGAGCTTAGTCAGCAAGGTGACCAAGAACCCAATGGTCACTCTGACATAACTCCAGTGTTTCTCTGTGGAGGGAGGAGAACCTTCCTGAAGAACAACTTTCTCTGCAGCACCCCACCAATCAGGCCTGTATGGTAAAGTGGCCAGACGAAAGCCACTCCTCAGTAAAAGGCACATAGCAGCCCATCTGGAGTTTGCCAAAAGGCATCTGAAGGACTCTCAGACCATGAAAAACAAAATTTGCTGGTATGATGAAACACAGATTGAACTCTTTGGCCTGAATGGCAAGCGTCATGTCTGGAGGAAACCAGGCACGATTCATTACCTAACCAATACCATCCCTACAGTGAAGCACGATGGTGGGAGCATGGTGCTGAGGGATGTTTTTCAGCGGCAGGAGCTGGGAGACTAGTCAAGATTGAGGGAAAGATAAATGCAGCAATATACAGAGACATCCTTGATGAAAACCTGCTCCAGAATGCTCTGGACCTCAGACCGGGGAGAAGGTTCATCTTCCAACAGGACAACGACCCTAAGCACACAGCCAAGATAACAAAGGAGTGGCTGTGGGACAACTCTGCGAATGTCCTTGAGTGGCCCAGCCAGAGCCCAGACGTAAACCCGATTGAACATCTTCTCTGGAGAAATCCGAAAATGGCTGTGCACTGACGCTCCCCATCCAACCTGATGGACCTTGAGAGGTTCTGCAAAGAAGAATGGGAGAAACTGCCCAAAAATAGGTGTGCAAAGCTTGTAGCATTATACTCAAAAAGACTTGAGGCTGTAATTGATGCCAAAGGTGGTTTAACAAAGTATTGAGCAAAGGCTGTGAGTACTTATGTACATGTGAGTTTTTTCATTTTTTTATTTTTTAATAAATGTGCAAAGATTTCCAACGTCTTTCTTTCAAGTTGTCATTATGGGGTATTGTTTGTAGTATTTTGAGGAAAAGAATGAATTTAAAACATTTTTGGATAAGGCTGTAACATAACAAAATGTGCAAAAAAGTGAAGCACTGTGAATACTTTTTGGATGGACTGTAGACCAACAAAAAGTAGCAAATAATGTGAAGTGGAAGGAAGATTATAAATGGTTTTCAAAATTATTTACATATAAATATCTGAAAAGTGTGGCATGCATTTGTATTCACCCCCCCCCCCGAGTCAATACTTTGTAGAACCCCCTTTTGCTGCAGTTAAAGCTGCAAGTCTTTTTGGGGATGTCTCTACCAGCTTTGCACATTTAGAGAGTGAAATTTTTGCCAATTCTTCTTTGCAAAATAGCTTTGACAGATTGAATAGAGAATGTCTGTGAACAGCAATTGTCAAGTCTTGCCACAGATTCTCAATTAGATTTAGGTCTGGACTTTGACTCGGCCATTCTAACACATGAATATGCTTTGATCTAAACCATTCCATTGTAGCTCTGGCTGTATGCTTGGGGTCGTTGTCCTGCTGAAAGGTGAACCTCTGCCCCAGTCTCAAGTCTTTTGCAGACTCTAACAGGTTGTCTTCTAAGATTGCCTTGTATTTGGCCCTATCCATCTTCCCATCAACTCTGGCCAGCTTTCCTGTCCCTGCTAAAGAAAATCATCCCCACAACATTGTGTTGTCACCACCATGTTTCACGGTGGGAATAGTGTGTTCAGGGTGATGGGCAATGTTAGTTTTCCGTCACACATAGCATTTTGCTTTTAGGCCAAAAAATTCAATTTTGGTTTTTGTGATTAGAGCACCTTCTTCCACAAGTTTGCTGTGTACCCCACGTGGCTTCCCACAAAATGCAAATGGGACTTCTTATGGCTTTTTTTTAACAATGGCTTTCTTCTTGCCACTCTTCCATAAAGGCCGGATTTGTGGAGTGCATGATTAATAGTTGTCCTGTTGACAGATTTTCGCACCTGAGCTGTGGATCTCTGAAGTTCTTTCAGAGTTACCATGAGCCTCTTGGCTTCTTCTCTGATTAATGCTCCCCTTGCCTGGCCTGTCAGCTGAGGTGGACAACCATGTCTTGATAGGTTTGCAGTTGTGCTATACTCTTTCCATTTTCGGATAATGGATTGAATAGTGTTCCGTGAGATTTTTAAAGCTTGGGATATTTTTTTATACCCTAACCCTGCTTTAACTTTTTCCACAGCGTTATCCCTGACCTGTCTGGTGTGTTTCTTGGCCTTGGTGATGCTGTTTGTTCACTAAGGTTCTCTAACAAACCTCTGAGGACTTTACAGAACACCTGTATTTGTACTGAGAATAAATTACACACAGGTGAACTCTATTTACTAATTAGGTGATTTCTGAAGGCAATTGGCTTCACTGGAGATAGGGTAATCAGAGTAAAGGGGGCTGAATACAAATACATGCTACACTTTTCAGATATTTATTTGTAAAAAAATTTGAAAACCATTTATCATTTTCCCTCTACTTCACAATTATGTTCCATTTTGCATTTGTCTATCACATAAAGTCCCAATAAAATAAGTTTACGCTTTTGGTTGTAACATGACAAAATGTGGAAAATTTCAAAAGGTTTGATTACTTTTTCAAGACACTGTATATGTATTGTAGGTTAGACACAAATACATAATTTGCCCTCTGGGGGACTCACCAAAATGGCAGGGAGATGCCAAGTAGTCGTGGTTTATTCATCACACAAGTACTGAATCACTTCTTTGTTTCCTTTATTTATTTTTATTTTTTTTACAATTTGAAGCCTTTGTTTGGAACTCTGGCTTCAGTGGGAGGTAGACATCTGCACCATAAAAAAGACAGGTAGACCTGTATTGACTAACTTTATTGTTTTATAATTTATTTACATTCTCAATGATCGGAAATACATATTATTAAAAACTACATTAGTTAAATGACACAGCTCACCACAGTAACAGATCTGTCTGTATCATTTTAAAGGTAAAATACTGCTACTGTATATACCGTGTAGATTATACTGATACATTCTATTAACACACAGTCTTTAAAAGGGGCACTTAACCACATTCTGAATCTTTAGGCTGCATTCACATGTCAGCGTATGATCGGAGATTTATTGCAAATCGCGGGACGCCTAGCGTTGCCCATTGATTTGCAATAGCCCCCCAAACGCCGAGCGATGTTGCCGCGATTTACGCCCGCCGAATCGCGGCAACATCGCGTAAACAAAATCGCGGGACGCAATACGCTCCAAAAAAGTACAAGATCTTCTTTGGAGCGTATTGCGTCCCGCGATTTTGTTTGCGTGATGTTGCCGCGATTCGGCGGGCGTAAAACGCGGCAACATCGCTCGGCGTTTGGGGGGCTATTGCAAATCAACGGGCAACGCTAGGCGTCCCGCGATTTGCAATAAATCTCCGAATCGCGGGCGGGACCGCGGCGGTTCTGCCCACGATCATTCGCTGACATGTGAATGCAGCCTTAAAAATAATCCATACACATTCACTACTTAAAGTGGAATTTCAGTCTAATCCTAACTAAGCTTAAACCTGCTCCCATCTCCCTTCTAAATCCTATTCTAACAACCCCGTTAAAGGGAAGATGCTTATACTTACCTATTCTGAGGGTGGTCCCATGATCCAGTGGCAGCTTCAGTAGAGAGGACGGACAGCTAACAATGGATGCCCCATAGAAGCCTATTGGTGACGTCACTGTACAGGCATGCATTTCAGCTATTGGTAGTCCCTCCTCTCCCCTAAAGCTGGCTACTGGGGAGATCATGTCACTGGACAGGAGCATTCTCAGAATAGGTAAGTATAAGCACCTTTCTTTCACAGAATAGTTAGAATAGGATTTAGGTTGGGAGGAGGCTTAGGCATAGTTAGGAATAGCCTGAAATTCTACTTTAATGGCCCCGTAATCTATTTTTCATTATATCGTTTCTTACTGTGTTTTTCTGTCACCTAGTAATTTTCTATGTGAGTTCCCAAAACCCCTCCTTTTCCACCTTCCGCATTGTTTCTTTGGAATGAGCAGTGCATGCTAGTTGCAGTCAATTGCATTGCTCTATGCACACTGCATATCACATAGGCCATAGTCCATCTGGGGAGAAAGCGAAAGATGGTGGCTATGTTCTTACATACAGTGAGACCAGGGAGAATGAATGTAGTCACTCTCTAACAGGAAGTCAGATCCCAGCAGCAAAAAAAAAAAAGAATTTAGAGCAAGAGGCTGAGAGCTATAGGTACTTTTGTAGGAATATATACATCAATATCATGCCTTTAGACCTTGTATGGTAGTCAAACAGTCACATTATGCCAATGTAAAGTTGCTACACTTCTGAATATTTCCTATGATTTAAAAAAACTTCACAATGTTTTGATTTTTATTGTTACAGGTACTACCTGCCTAATTGCCTTGCTGTCTGACAAGGAGCTTACAGTTGCAAATGTTGGAGATTCACGTGGAGTCTTGTGTGACAAGGACGGAAATGCCATTCCCTTATCACATGATCACAAACCATATCAGCTAAAAGAAAGAAAACGGATTAAGAGAGCTGGTAAGATGCTGTCTGTCCGTATTGATTATATATGCTTAAACTTTCACTCTCTGCTTCAAGATATCCAGGAAAAATTAAAATTTACACATACAGATTCTAAATGCATGTTCTAGGATGTCATAGAATGTTGGATAATTTAAGTATGAAGGCATATAGCTCCTTCAGCTTTTGTATTCTAAACTGACATTGGTCAAGATAAACGCTAAATCTGATTGGTTTCTGTTTTAAACTGTTCAACTTTTTTTTTACAGAAGAAAATGTATAACTTTACAGAATGCTCTATAAAAGGGGCATTGAATTAAAATTCATGAAGGTCCAGTCAGTAAATGTTTCTTCCAGCCGAGATCCATATCATATGTTTGGCTCTCAATGGCACCTCTGTACAATGGGCAAATGTGGCACATCTTTACAAATGCCACATTGCATGGTGCTACAGTATGATATGGTACAATTAAAAAAAAAAAAAAAAAAGGTCAGGGACTTATTTTTCTGCATTTCTGCTTGTAAGGCAGCCCACTGAAATAAATGGGCCGCCTACACGCGTTACGCAATAATGTGAACCTAGTCTCAGATCCTTCACATCACTATCCTTTTTATTACATCAGTGTTCTCAGTCCCCTCTTCACATTACAGTCCTCAGCCCCCCTTCACATTCTTGTCTGCGGCCCCCCTTTATATCACCCCCTACTTCACAAATTGCAGTTCCCAGCCCCTTTCATATCACCCCCCCCCCCTTTCACAGTCCTGTCCTCGCCCCCTTTATTGTACCACTCCTTCACATTGCAGTCCCCAGCCCCCCTTCACGTTCTTGTCCTCGTCCCCTTTATATCACCCTCCTTCACATAACTCTCCTCATTCCTTTTATAGCACCCCATTCACATAACTGTCCTCACCCCCTTTATAGCACCCCCCTTCACATAACTGTCCTCACCCCCTTTATAGCTCCCCCCTTCACATAACTGTCTTCAACCCCTTTATAGCACGCCTCTTCACATTCCTGTCCTCACCCTCTTTATAGCACCCTCCTTCACATAACTGTTCTCATCCCCTTTATAGCTCCCCCCTTCACATAACTGTTCTCATCCCCTTTATAGCCCCCCCTTCACATAACTGTTCTCACCCCCTTAAAGCACCCTCCTTCACATAACAGTCCTCACCCCCTTTATAGCAGCCCCCTTCACATAACTGTCCTCACCCCCTTTATAGCACCCCTCTTCACATTCCTGTCCTCACCCTCTTTATAGCACCCTCCTTCACATAACTGTTCTCATCCCCTTTATAGCACCCCCTTCACATAACTGTCCTCATTCCCTTTATAGCTCCCCCTTCACAGAACTGCCTTTACCCTCTTTAAAGCACCCCCCTTCACATAACTTTCCTCATCCCCTTTATAGCACCCCCTTCACATAACTGTCCTCATTCCCTTTATAGCACCCCCCTCACATAACTGTCCTCACCCTCTTTATAGCACCCCCTTCACATAACTGTCCTCACCCCCTTTATAGCACCCTCCTTTAAATAACTGTCCTCACCCCCTTTATAGCACCCCCTTCACTTAACTGTCCTCACCCCCTTTATAGCGCCCTCTTTTAAATAACTGTCCTCACCCTCTTTATAGCACCCTCTTTTAAATAACTGTCCTCACCCTCTTTATAGCACCCTCCTTCACATAACTGTCCTCACCCCCTTTATAGCACCCTCTTTTAAATAACTGTCCTCACCCTCTTTATAGCACCCTCTTAATAATAACTGTCCTCACCCTCTTTATATCACCCTCCTTCACATAACTGTCCTCATCCCCTTTATAGCAACCCCTTCACATAACTGTCCTCACCCCCTCTATAGCACTCCCCTTCACATATCTGTTCTCATTCCCTTTATAGCACCTTCCGTCACATATCTGTCCTCATGCCCTTTATAGCACCCCCCTTCACATAACTGTCTTCATCCCCTTTATAGCATACCCCCCATTTACATAACTGTCCTCACCCTCTTTATAGCATCCCCCCCCCTTCACATAACTGTCACCCTCTTTATAGCACTGTCCTTCACATAACTGTCCTCATCCCCTTTATAGCACCCCCTTCGCATAATGGTCTTCCCCACCTTTATAGCACCCCTTTCACTTAACTGTCCTCATCCCCTTTATAGCAACCCCGTTCACATAACTGTCCACTGGGTGCATTTCATCGCACCCCCTTCACACTGCAGTCCCCAGCCCCCCGTTAACATTCCTGTCCTCCCTCCCTTTATAGCACACCCCACCCCCATCAACATTCCTGTGCTCACCCCCTGTTTTTAGAACCCTTCTTCACACCACAGCCTCCAGCCCTCCTTCACATTTCTGTCCTCACCCTCTTTGTAGAACCCCACCCCCCTTCACATCACTCCCTTTTACATTTCTGCCCTCCCTCTTTTATTTCACCCCTCTTTCCCCCTTTTCATCAGCAGTGCCTTCTTCCCTGTCCTTCCTTACACAGGGCACAGCAGCTGACATCAGAAGTGCAGGAAAGGGATGGATGGAGGGCGGGAACTGCCCCAGTTAACTGATTGGTTAGAATACAGGGCAGTTCTAGCAACCAATCAGTTAACTGGGCCAACCCCCTCCCTTCATGCATTGCTGTACTGCCCCTCCGATGTCAGCTATGTAAAGACAACAGAGCTAGCGGGCAATGGAGGGGAAAAAAGCAGACCCTAAATGTCTGTTGCCAGCGGCAGTAGGAGGCAGTGTGGTGCGCAATTCACTGTATCACATGGCTCCCTTTTTTTTGTTTTGTAAAAACTTTATATAAAGTGTAAAAATGTATACTTCATTCATAGCAATGTACAGCAGTGCGACCTGCTTCAGTGCTGTACATTGCCAGGCGATTTGGCACGATGTAGTGCGATAAAATGCTGCATGTCTGCATTTTAATGCTGCACGCTGCAGTACAGATCTAGGTTTTATTGCAGTGTGAATGGGACACATAGGAAAATATTGTTTCTTGTGTGCCCTTGCGGTCACAGATATTTTACAATGTTGTAAAACGTCTGTCACTGCAGTTTGTGTGAATTCAGCTTTAAAAACCCCTTGTAGTGGGGCTAAGCCCACACTGCAGGGGTTAAATGTTCGTTTCTGTCTAGGGGATTTTGTAAAGCACTTTTACCTACCCGATCCTCTTCTCCTGCAGGCTCCTCTGTGCCACTAGACTGGTCCCTGCTGTCTCTATTTCCCTGCACTCCGGTGGTCTAAGTTCCTCTGACATCACCAAAACCAAAGCAGAGACCATAGCTCTGCAATGAATGTTAAGACGGTGAGGAACAAACTACCACCAGAGCATAGGGGAGCACTGTCTGCCGGGGAGAGGAGGATCAGTTAACCACTTACCGCCCACTCACAGTACTTTCGCTGTAAGTGGGCAGCAGCTGCAGGCGATGCGACATACCGGTACATTGCTGGGCACTTGCATGCTGGCGTTCCCCCTGGGGAGCACAGTGGCGCAATTCTGACACTCGAGGTACCCAGCTGCTGTGAGCATCTGGGATATCATCTAATCGTTATGATCGGTCATAGCAATCACATGATTATAATGAAAACAAAATCGCTTCCATTCATGACAGTTTTTCTTACAATTGTGATGATGTGATTGGCCCACAGCTATCATATGGTACCTGGGCTAATCACAGCACCCTGTACCATGTGATTAGCTGTAGCCAATCACAGATCATAATAGTAAGCAAGTTGTAATTAATGAAAGCCATTCATCATAACAGCTAAAACTAATGCTTATAACAGTAATAATCTCATCACTGTTAAAAGCAATAATAGTGTAAAAAAAATCCTGATCATTAGTACAGTGTCATTATGGTGATACTGAACTACTCTAATGAGAGTATGTAGAAAAAAAATCATAAAAACAAAAAAATAATCTTAAAAAAGAAAAATATTGAATTAAAAAAAAAAAAATAATAATAATATCCCTGATTCCCATAACACGAATCATATGATGACATTGCACTGCACTGGAGGTAGTATAGGAAAAAAAAACAATTTTATTTAATTTCTAAAACTTAAAAAAACTTGCCATTTCAATTTCAGCTGCGAAAAATATTAAATGGTTGAATGCAGCAAACCACCAATGACGCAATGTTTGTGTAACCAGTTCTAAATGGAGGCTGTTAAAGTTACTGCATAGCTCTCTTATTAGATAGTTTTGGATATAGAGGAGAAAAATGAACATTTCTGCTGTATTACATTGTGTTACTGTTACTCTGTTAGATCATTAATATTATTTTTTTTTTTATATGAGAAAAATATTTCATTTCTGTGTTATGAACAGCAAAGTCAACAGCAGGATTATGAAAACTAGGAACATCTGACACCACTATTGTTCATAGCCGCTTTATAAAAATACAGCTGGCAGCCAAGAAGAGGGGCAAGCCTTTTTTATTATTACAAATCAAAAAGAAAACCATTATCTATTCTCCAATCTGATTATCTGATTGTCTTTTCATCTACAGTATAGCTAAACGAAAGCAGTTATTGCTATGTAAATGACTTGATTCTGCAGTTCAGTTAATGAAAGCAGTGACAGAGCTGCTAAAACATAGCAAAGTGCAGCTTCATATACTTGTGCAGACAGCCATTTGAGCTGTAAGCCAAAATTCAGTATACTGCTCTAATCGGAATTAGAGACATCAAATATTAAAATATACCATCATGACCACCCCTTACCACCAACTTGACAGATCATAATAGCTAATTACCCTCCTTCCTGTCCTGGGCTGTACAAAGTTCCTTTGCCAAGGAGACGCTGCTATTTCTTAAGCATTTCTTCTAATTTTATAGGAATTTAAAGCAGTATTTAAATGTAAGAATATTTTTAATTATATTTATGTCCTAATTGGATAATATTCTTCTGAAGCTGCACTGTCTATGATCAGTTTAGTTAGATTATTTCTGTGGCAGTCACTTTTTAAGCTATTTTAACATCTGTATAGCTGTAGGTCATCTGAAAGAGGCGTCCAGACACTTTGGAAGTAGCGAATGTTGTGGATTTGTAGATATTTTCTTTATTCTTTATTTATTACGGTCAGAATAAAAAAAAAAGTAAAATCCTAAAAAATATATATATTTTAATTAATGTATATGGAATCCAATCAAAGTCTCAACTCTAGATGCCCTGTACTGGGGATAAATAAAAATATCCTTCCTTTAAGAGCCTCTAGCCAAAAATTTGCAAGGTTGCTGCCTCTCAATCCCAGCTGTCACTGCCAGCTTTGGTCCCTACTGATGATTGGAAAAATCACAATGATCACAATGAGAGTGGTGATTGATCATGTGATGTCAGCTATAAGATTGTGGTCACATGCAGGCTAGAGGCTCTGGATTCAGCCTGCAGATAGAACTGCAAATGCCACTGCAGTCTGAAGGTGTCAATGTTCATTTGTTCAGTGCTGTAGTTAACAGAATGAGCCTCAGTTCACATTAGTGCGATCACGGAGATCGCATGTAATTCGGAGCGCACTGCTCCTAAATTAAATGCGATCTCATGTGCGGTGCAAATTTCAGCCATACACTTTGTATGGCTGAATTCGCACCGCATCCGCACTAAACACGCACCAGAATCGGATCGCATAGTGGCTCACACTAGTGCGATTCAATTCTGTGCGAACTTGCAGATCACACTGCGATATTAATTAATGTCTAAACCGCTGGCAACAAAAGTGAGTACACCCCTAAGTGTAAATGTCCAATTTGGGCCCAATTAGCCATTTTCCCTCCCTTTCACTCTCTCATACTGGACACTGGAAGTTCAACATGGCACCTCATGGCAAAAAACTCCCTGAGGATCTGAAAAAAATAATTTCTGCTCTACCTAAAGATGGCCTAGGCTATACGAAGATTGCCAAGACCCTGAAACTGAGCTGCAGTATGGTGACCAAGATCATACAGCGGTTTAACAGGACAGGTTCCACTCTGAACAGGCTTTGCCATGGTCGACTAAAGAAGTTGAGTGCACATGCTCATCATCATATCCAGAGGTCGTCTTTGTAAAATAGAGGTATGAGTGCTGCCAGCATTGCTGCAGAGGTTAAAGGGATGGGGCTGTCAGTGCTTAGACCACATGCTGCACACTGCATCAAATTGGTCTGCATGGCTGTCTTCCCAGAAGGAAGCCTCTTCTAAAGATGATGCACAAGAAATCCTGCAAACAGTTTGCTGAAGACAAGCAGACTAAGGACATGGATTACTGGACCATGTCCTGTGGTCTGTTGAGATCAAGATAAACTTATTTGGTTCAGATGGTGTCAAGCGTGTGTGGCGGCAACCAGGTGAGGAGTACAAAGACAAGTGTGTCTTGCTTACAGTCAAGCATGGTGGTGGGAATGTCATGGTCTGGTGCTGCATGAGTGCTGCTGGCACTGGGGAGCTACATTTCATTGAGAGAACCATGAATTCCAACATGTACTGTGACATACTGAAGCAGGGCACGATCCCCTCTCTTCGGAGACTGGGCCGCAGGGCAGTATTCCAAGGTGATAACGACCCTAAACACACCTCCAAGACGACCACTGCCTTGCTAAAGAAGCTGAGGGTAAAGGTAATGGACTGGCCAAGCATGTTTCCAGACCTAAACCCTATTGAGCATCTGTGGAGCATCTTCAAACAGAAGGAGGAGGAGCACAAGGTCTCTAACATCCACCAGCTCTGTGATGTCATCATGGAGGAGTAGAAGAGGACTCCAGTGGCAACCTGTGAAGCTCTGGTGAACTCCATGCCCAAGTGGGTTAAGGCAGTGCTAGAAAATAATGGTGGCCACACAAAATATTGACATTTTGGGCCCAATTTGGACATGATCACTTAGGGGTGTACTCACTTTTGTTGCCAGCAGCTTAGACATTAATGGCTGTGTATTGAATTATTTAGAGGGGACAGCAAATTTACACTGTTATACAAGCTGTACACTCACTACTTTACATTGTAGCAAAGTGTCATTTCTTCAGTGTTGTCACATGAAAAGATATAATAAAATATTTACAAAAATGTGAGGGGTGTACTCACTTTTGTGAGATACTGTATATAATGTTTGGGGGTTCTAAGTAATTTTCTTGCAAATAAATACTGATTTTAACTTATAAGCAACAAGTGTCAGAAAAAGGCTTAGTCTTTAAAGAGGAAGTAAACCCTCCTCTGCAACTTGTACCTATAGGTAAGCCTATGATAAGGCTTAGCTATAGGTACTGTAAATATCTCCTAAACATGTACCGTTTAGGAGATATTTACCTTACATGCAGCCAGTGACATCACCGGCGTATGCGCTCTGAAGGAACGGCCGCTGGTGCCGTTCCTTCAGACCCCGTGCGGTGACCGTCGGCTCCCACGCGCGCGGGAGTGACGTCGCCGCGGATCCTGCGATCCCGGAAGACGGGCGACTGAACATGTTGCCCGTCATAGAGGTAAGCGGGCGGCACGGCAGGGGCTCGTTCTAAGGTAAGTATTTCATAATGAGCTAGTATGCGATGCATACTAGCTCATTATGGGTTTCTCTTTCAGGTTGAAAAAAATAAAAATTTGGGTTTACAACCTCTTTAAGTCCCCGTTCACACTAAGGCGACCTGTGAGGCGACCTGGTCGCCTCACAGGTCGCCGTAGGTCGCCTTCCATAGGGAAGCTGCGGACCCGTTCTAATAGGAGCGACACAAGTCGCTCCGACTTAGAAAAAGGGTCCGGAGCTTCTTTGGGGCAACCCGGAGGCGACCGCCATAGACTTCAATGTTATGAAGTCTGTGGCGGCCGCTCCGAGGTCGCGGCGCACTGCTCGCACCGCGACCTCGGAGGTCGCCCCCCCAAGTCGGATCGCGGCAATGTGAACGGGGCCTAAGAGGATAAACTGCCCTCACTTTGATGTAAAAGAAGGAAATAATACATTGCAAAACATTGTGTTTATAGTTATCTACCATAGCAGCCTTGTTGATAAACGTTTGCAGAGGCTCTTTTTTTTTTGACAGCTGTGATGAGTGAGCAGAGAAGAGCTCTATAAGAATCGAGGACTTGCAGTTTTAAGATTGTGAGGGGGGTAATTTGAGATTGTGATTTTTTAACGATTATTTGTGCAGCTCTAGGTTCAGGTAAATATTTGAGGGGGGGGGGGGGCTGGTGCCCTGCATACTGAAAGTTTTTTACTGTCATGCATAGAATGCATGAAGATAAAAAAAAAAATCTTTAGCCTTTAAGATCACTTTAAGATATTAAGCAATTTAAACAGTAAACATTTAAAACATATTTTCTCTGTCGCTCATTGACAGACGTAGTCTTCTTGATTCACATCAATTGGGTACTACGTCTGTCAATGAGCTAAGAGAAAAGGATTTTACGGTAAGATCTTACAAAAATCCGATTATTTACCCTATCTGGTATCCTTTCTCTCTCTGCAGAGTGTTAGGATCCAGGTAGGGTAAATATTTGACTTTTCCACATGAAATAAAGATGTTTAGAGCTGGTTCACACTACCACGACCAGAAAGTCGCCCCATGAAAGAGTGACTTTTTAGCAGAGACTTGTAAGAGACTTAAATGATAGGCGACTTTGTCTGTGGGGAATGCCTGGCTAATCTTTTTCTTCTTCCTGGAAAGTCTGATCACAGTCGCTTGAAAATAGATAAGGATCCGACTTGGAGGCGACTCCCATTGAAGTCTATGTGCACAAGTGGGATAGAGGTTGCCTTGAAGTAGTACAGTAAACTTTTCTGAAGTCTGAGCGACTTCAGTAGTGCATATTAAGACGGCTCTCATTCATTTACATTGAATTTGTAATGACAAGAGACTTGGAGCGACATGAGGGCACACAAGTCGCGTCCCAAGTCGGAGTAGTGTGAACCGGGTCTTAAACTGAACATGGTGTTCAGCGATTGTTCCATATCACTTGGTGGATTGTGATCACAGTCAGGGTTCTGGAAGTGTGTCTTATACAGGGTGTCCTAAACATACAGTATATGTACAGTATAGTCAGACTGTGTCTGCAGATAAAGGTGATATACTTATAAAGAAATGCTTCAAGGAGTTGCCCTGAAGCGAATGCAGAAATATAAAACCCAGCTAAGGAGCTGGGTTTTATATTTCTGCATTCGCTTCAGAGCAACTCCTTGAAGCATTTCTTTATATGTTCATTGGGGATGTAGGTGTCTTGATGTATAGAATTATACATATGGCCATATAGCAGTTTTTTTCAAGGTGATATACTTGATTAAGAAAACAAACATAATTTGCCTTTCCAATCATTAATTCAGCAAAACTATCAATAGATGTAGCAGTGAATTGTGGAAAATGTAAGTATGTCCTTGGCATAGAAAGCTGGTATTCCACCTTCAGCAGAAACTTCTTTTAGGTATTTTGTATAACTGTCCACCAGTCTCCTTCAATTGCAAGATGTTTATGCTTTTGCCTTGCATGAACTGCCAGTTTACAAATCCCCCTACAAAATTTTAATCGGAATTGGATTAGGGCTTTGACTAGTGACTAGGGGCAGGCCATAACTCATTTCTTCTCTTTGAGCCATTCCTTGGTGGATTTGGTAATGTGCTTCGGATCTTTATAATGTTGAAAGACTCATTGCTGGTTCAGTTTTAACTTTTGGAAAGATGGTCTAACATTCTCATTACACACTATGACATGATGCAGAATATATTGTTGAGCTGAAAGAGCTTCCTGAACACCCTGCAATTAAACGTTGAGCTTCTTTTTAGGACTCTTTTAGTCAAACTGCCAGCTCCTGAGTTGAATTTGCTGATCCAGACAGTTGTGGGCAAATTAGCAGTTTGAAATCTATGTCTCTCAAACTGACATTTACACATCTGCGTAACATTTGAGACAGGTGTTGGTGCATTAGTATATTCAAGAGTGAATGAAGATCATGAAATATGGCAAAGAAGTAGAAAATACGCTTCAACTTCACAGATTGGCACCAAGTAAAATTAAACATACACATTGTAAATGTATCAAAACTAAGATGTTGTATTCATCAAATTTTTCAGTAGGCACTGTTTAATCAAAGAAAGTTAAAAAAGCAGCACACTTTGCCATAAGTTGGCAGAAATGACTCAACATGATTCCCCCTAATGCCAAATAATGACAACATTTGACAATTCTTCAATAGATTCATTACAGCTCAAAAATCACCCTAAAATATGAAACGGTGTCTTCACTCATCAGTCTCACCCCTATCACTGTCATCAGAGCTATCGTCCAATGTAACTCTTTCCTCTTTTTCTTGGGAAACATTTGCACAATTTTTGCACCGACATAAATCACTACAAGACAGTCTTGCAGACATACAGGAACATCTTCCAGTCTCACATTTGCCTTTCTCGCAATTCCAGGGGCAGGATTTCTAGTCATCCAAGTCACTGTTAACTTCCCATCCTCCAGGTGTCATCTGTTGCCAAAAGGTGACGGGGCACACACTACACCTATCAGAGAATGTCTCATTATGGCTGCTTGGTAATTTGCCCTTTTACATTGTGGGTAAAGGGTGTCACTTGTCGGAGGCATGGATAAATCTGGCAAAGCTGACGCCAGCAGATGCCATGCAGAATGCTTTGTATCTTGCATTGATTACATTTTTTTGCAGGTAGCACACATATTTGCAAAATAGTTTAAAGGTAGACTGGCCCAGGATAAAACTGCTACCCAGATTTGTAAATGCAGTCAGTCAGGTATTCCTCTTTCCTGCCTTTCTTTTGCCTTTGCCATAAAAGGCGCTTGTAGAGTCACAACCTGAGAAGGTATGGATCCCAGTAAGTGCCAAACATACACTGGTGCCAAGAGCTGATGACACATTAGCTAAGACAATGATCCTTGTTTTGTTGCCAACCCCAGTGAAAAAATACAACCTACATGGTAAATCTTGCTGAAGACTTGTGCAGCATGTCTTGCATGAAATAACACCCTGGTGTCACATTCCTCATGATCACATGTCAGATCTTCAACTTCACTAAGATTTTGTAAACCCTCTATTACAGTCACACCGTGACACAGGTCTCTATGTGCTATGTACAAGCTTAAGTCTTTACCAACAGCTGTAAGATCAGCATCTCACCATACAACATAGAGGAATTATGCCAGTGCCTCTTTTTTGTTCCATCTGATACAAACTTTTTCCTAGTTTTCTGCAAGTCTTCTTTTCAAGAAGTCTACATATTTGGAACACATTTTGTCAAATTTATCATTTGCACACAAAACCTCAATTGTTCTGTCCTGGAATGCACATTTGATCTTATTTATGACATCCATACATTCATCTCTCTCCTCTGGTGGCAAAGAGTCTAAGAAGATGAGAAGTCTGATGCATTGCAGACCCTTTAATGCCCTCATGCTGCGGTTGTAGTGATGACCATTGATCACTCCATTGATGGATCCTGAGGCACCAACTTCAGAGTCAATGAGTATGTCGTGCAGTCCTGCATCTCCAAACCTTTTTTCTAGAATGCCCAGATAGGACATGCATGTGTGAAATTCACCTAGTCTAAATTACTACATGCTGAGTAAAGTCATTGTCTTTTCAGCGGATTTGCTGAGCATTGGCATATATAGCTTGGCCAAAAACGAACACTATACGGTTCAGTTACAGCTGATCAGCAATTTCGGCACTTCACTTCAGGGTTGTGTTTTGACATCTCTGTCGGTGAAATGGCATTGTGTGTACTTTTTTTTACCTACCTGCTGACAATGTTTCTGCCTGTGAAAGATGGTCCTTCTGGCATTTGCCTGCCACAGTAATGTACGTGTGCATTTTCTTACAAATTATACACCCATGCATGAAGCACGGGGCGTGCACAAACTACTGGCAGGCCCGTCTTGGACCTAAGTTTCTTTGTTGGACATTCACATTCAATTGTTAAAGTACTACTTCCCGATGACACAGACTGGCCTTTGTGATCATTAGCAGCTTCAGGATGCTGTGTAACCTGTTTCTCTGCCGCATCCAAGTGCTTTTTTGTCAATGAAACGCCTGTAGCAAAGTGCAGTGAAACCCAGCGTCTTCAGGAACATTGCTATGCACGGTTTCTAGAACGTATCCCACCATGTGCGGGTAAAATCCTTTATTTCTTCTTTCTTTATGGATGTCAGATACATATAGCATTGTTTATAATCCTTTTTACTAAGTTTTGAAGGAGGTCTGGCCGTAATTCCTTCCTCTTCGCTACTCAATATTGATGAGAAGGGGGCGGACATCTTTGAGCAAGGGACTATTGCTGACTTTGAACACTAATAAAAAATAAACTGCAGGATTACACATGGAGAAATTGTATTTTCTCGCTCAAAACCAATAGTTTTTTTTTTGCTGGAATGAAAAGAATTTAGTGCCCCATATATGGGAACAGGATTAATTGAAAAATGCCTTCACCTTATGGCCTATAAGTAATTTTCCATTTGCCAGACTCATAGGCATCCACAACTTTCTCCCTGAGAGCCTTAGAGAGCTCTGTTGATCTTGGAATATTGACACTACACACATCAATAGCAAAGAGAACACCAGACCCCAGATAGTTTATATTTAAATAAGATCAGTTCCACCTGCATACTTCCTAAATAGGTTCTAATTGTTGACACCTAATCTGGATTTGATGTGGCGATATGTAGGAGTGTACTCATTTTTTTTCATATGACATAACTGTATTTTTGTTCATTTAGAACATGTCCATGTCATGTATTGTCATACAGTATCTCGCAATAGTGAGAATACCCCTCACATTTTTGTAAACATTTTATTCTATCTTTTCATGTGACAACACTTTGCTACAATGTAAAGAAGTAAATGTACAGCTTGTATAACAGTGTAAATTTGCTGTCCCCTCAAAATACCTCATCACACAGCCATTAGTGTTGAAACCACTGGCAACAAAAGTGAGTACACCCCTAAGTGAAAATGTCCAAATTGGGCCCAAAGTGTCAATATTTTGTGTGGCCACCATTATTTTCCAGCACTGCCTTAACACTCTTGGGTATGGAGTTCACCAGAGCTTCAGTGGTTGCCACTAGTGTCCTCTTCCACTCCTCCATGACGACATCGCAGAGCTGGTGGATGTTAGAGACATTGCGCTCCTCCACCTTCCGTTTGAGGATGCCCCACAGATGCACAATAGGCTTTAGGTCTGGAGACATGCTTGGCCAGTCCCATCACCTTTACCCTCAGCTTCTTTAGCAAGGCAGTGGTGGTCTTGGAGGTGTGTTTGGGGTCATTATCATGTTGGAATACTGCCCTGCGGCCCAGTCTCCGAAGGGACGGGATCATGCTTTGCTTCAG
The DNA here is from genome assembly GCF_965119305.1 of Pelophylax lessonae. NCBI lineage: Eukaryota > Metazoa > Chordata > Amphibia > Anura > Ranidae > Pelophylax > Pelophylax lessonae. The sequence goes on along the minus strand of NC_138770.1, from coordinate 251,218,812 downwards.
TATGCCACAGTACATATTGGCATTTATTGTTCCCCCAATAAACTGTAGCTCCCCAGTGCTGGCAGCATTAATTCAGCCCCAGACCATGACACTCCCACCACCATGCTTGACTGTAGGCAAGACACACTTGTCTTTGTACTCCTCACCTGGTTTCCGCCACATACACTTGACACCATCAGAACCAAATAAGTTTATCTTGGTCTCATCAGACCACAGGGCATGGTTCCAGTAATCCATGTCCTTAGTCTGCTTTCTTGTGCATCATCTTTAGAAGAGGCTTCCTTTTTAGACAGCCAAGCAGACCAATTTGATGCAGTGTGCGACGTATGGTCTGTGCACTGATGGGCTGACCCGCCACCCCTTCAACCTCTGCAGCAATGCTGGCAGCACTCATACGTCTATTTCCCAAAGACAACCTCTGGATATGACGCTGAGCACGTGCACTCAACTCCTTTGGTCGACCATGGCGAGGCCTGTTCAGAGTGGAACCTGTCTGGTAAACTGCTATATGGTCTTGGCCACCGCGCTACAGCTCAGTTTTAGGGTGTTGGTAATCTTCGTATAGCCAAGGCCATCTTTATGTAGAGCAACAGTTATTTTTTTCAGATCCTCAGAGTTCTTTGCCATGAAGTGCCATGTTAAACTTCCAGTGACCAGTATGAGAGAGTGAGAGCGATAACACCAAATTTAACACAGCTGCTCTTCATTCCCACCTGAGACCTTGTAACACTAACAAGTCACATGACATCAGGGAGGGAAAATGGCTAATTGGGCCCAATTTGAACATTTTCACTTAGGGGTGTACTCACTTTTGTTGCCAGCTGTTTAGACATTAATTGGCTGTGTGTTGAGTTATTTTGAGGGGAAAGCAAATTCACACTGTTATACAAGCTGTACACTCACTACATTACATTGTAGCAAAGTGTCATTTCTTCAGTGTTGTCATATGAAAAAATATAACAAAACATTCACAAAAATGTGAGGGGTGTACTGACTTTTGTGAGATACTGTGTGTGTGTGTGTGTGTGTGTGTGTGTATATATGTATATATATATATATATATATATAATCTATCATAAAAGTACCAGTGGTATTAGAGAAATATTAGTGTGCATTAATATACACACATACAGATATACAGGTCCCTCTCAAAAAATTAGCATATTGTGATAAAGTTCATTATTTTCTGTAATGTACTGATAAACATTAGACTTTCATATATTTAAGATTAATTACACACAACTGAAGTAGTGCAAGCCTTTTATTGTTTTAATATTGATGATTTTGGCATACAGCTCATGAAAAACCAAAATTCCTATCTCAAAAGATTTGCATATTTCATCCGACCAATAAAAAAAAAAGTGTTTTTAATCCAAAAAAAGTCAACCTTCAAATAATTATGTTCAGTTATGCACTCAATACTTGGTCGGGAATCCTTTTACAGAAATGACTGCTTCAATGCGGCGTGGCATGGAGGCAATCAGCCTGTGGCACTGCTGAGGTGTTATGGAGGCCCAGGATGCTTCGATAGCGGCCTTGAGCTCATCCAGAGTGTTGGGTCTTTCGTCTCTCAACTTTCTCTTCACAACATCCCACAGATTCTCTATGGGGTTCAGGTCAGGAGAGTTGGCAGGCCAATTGAGCACAGTAATACCATGGTCAGTAAACCATTTACCAGTGGTTTTGGCACTGTGAGCAGGTGCCAGGTCGTGCTGAAAAATGAAATCTTCATCTCAATAAAGATTTTCAGCAGATGGAAGCATGAAGTGCTCCAAAATCTCCTGATAGCTAGCTGCATTGACCCTGCCCTTGATAAAACACAGTGGACCAACACCAGCAGCTGACATGGCATCCCAAACCATCATTGACTGTGGGTACTTGACACTGAACTTCAGGCATTTTGGCATTTCCCTCTACCCAGTCTTCCTCCAGACTCTGGCACCTTGATTTCCGAATGACATGCAACATTTGCTTTCATCCGAAAAAAAGTACTTTGGACCACTGAGCAACAGTCCAGTGCTGCTTCTCTGAAGCCCAGGTCAGGCGCTTCTGCCGCTGTTTCTGGTTCAAAAGTGGCTTGACCTGCGGAATGCGGCACCTGTAGCCCATTTCCTGCACACGCCTGTACACGGTGGCTCTAGATGTTTCTACTCCAGACTCAGTCCACTGCTTCCGTAGGTCCCCCAAGGTCTGGAATCGGTCCTTCTCCACAATCTTCCTCAGGGTTCGGTCACCTCTTCTCGTTGTGCAGCATTTTCTGCCACACTTTTTCCTTCCCACAGACTTCCGACTGAGGTGCCTTGATACAGCACTCTGGGAACAGCCTATTCGTTCAGAAATTTCTTTCTGTGTCTTACCCTCTTGCTTGAGGGTGTCAATGATGGCCTTCTGGACAGCAGTCAGGTCGGCAGTCTTACCCATGATTGCGGTTTTAAGTAATGAACCAGGCTGGGAGTTTTTAAAAGCCTCAGGAATCTTTTGCAGGTGTTTAGAGTTAATTAGTTGATTCAGATGATTAGGTTAATAGCTCGTTTAGAGAACCTTTTCATGATATGCTAATTTTTTGAGATAGGAATTTTGGTTTTTCATGAGCTGTATGCCAAAATTATCAATATTAAAACAATAAAAGTCTTGCACTACTTCAGTTGTGTGTAATGAATCTAAAATATATTAAAGTCTAATGTTTATCAGTACATTACAGAAAATAATGAACTTTATCACAATATGCTAATTTTTTGAGAGGGACCTGTACATGCACACATGTAAAGTAGTCATAGGGTTATTGTCAAGGTAATGCTGACAATGCTGGATTACGCCTGGGCATCTAGGTATCAGTATCTAGCACCTCCCCGCACACTGTATATGGCTCCCCCTTTCTCACTTGCATCAGCATCCACACTGCACCCTGGACACCTACATCTCACTTGTCCCCATCCTGCACTCAGTGCGACCTGCTCAGGAGATCAGATCTGTGGGAGCCGTTGGGAGACTAGATTTCCCATGTAAACACAAAAGCTGGATCTCTGTGTTTACCAGTAATAGTGCTGAGCAGAAGACCTGAGCCAGAGGTGGTGGAACTCAATCCCACCAAGTTTCAGCTGAAAAAAAGCCCTGTCACTATTTATACTTTACCTTCAGTGCTTGTTGCACTGTTGTTTGTATGTATTTTTCTCTTTATATAATAAAGAGTTTGTTTGGATCAAAAAAATAAATAAAAATAGTGAAGAGTATGTAGCTCCCTATGTGTCTTTACTGGAATAGGTGCTGAATACTAAACATATCAAACAAAAATAAAGAATTTTTTAGATTTAATTAACTAGTTCTTATTTGAAAAAGATCAGCTGAATAAATAAATCTTATTCGCTAGACTTTCTTTTACTTTGGCCTCCCTTCTACAGCAGGTCCTGCAAGTAACGACATCCCATTACAACTGTACAGTAGTATCTAAAAAGTATTTCAGCAGAATGCAATCTTGCCCTAACAACAGGATTATACACTGCCCGGCCAAAAAAAAAAAGAATCGCTACCAAAAAAAAAGATCACACACTCAAATTCTTAATTGGACCGCATTTAGCTTTGATTACGGCATGCATTTGCTGTGGAATTGTTTCAATAAGCTTCTGCAATGTCACAAGATTTATTTCCATCCAGTGTTGCATTCATTTTTCACCAAATGATGGGAGAGTCGGACCACTGCGCAAAGCCTTCTCTAGCACATCCCAAAGATTCTCAATGGGGTTAAGGTCTGGACTCTGTGGTGGGCAATCCATGTGTGAAAATGATGTCTCATGCTCCCTGAACCACTCTTTCACAATTTGAGCCTGATGAATCCTGGCGTTGTCATCTTGGACATCTTGGACTATGCCTGTGCCATCAGGGAAGAAAAAATCCATTGATGGAATATCCTGCTCATTCAGTATATTCAGGTAGTCCGCTAACCTCATTCTTTGGGCACAAGCAGTAACTATCCAATAGGATAGTTACTGCATGCTTAGTTTAGTTAGTTGCTTCGTTAATTCCAGGTTTCGACTTTTTCTTTGGGCCGGGTAGTGTAACCAAACTCTCATGTGTATGCTGCAAATAAAAGGAAAAAAAAAAAAACGTTTTGGACAAGTTATGCATTCACTTGTATTGAAGGCTCACATGGAATGTTAGTAAACACATAAAACCTACTTATTGCACAAAACCTAATAACTGAGCAACCAAACTGAAAATCTATTAAATTCTAAAAACATTATGTGCAGTTAGGTATGACCTAAAAACCTAGACTCTTTGAAAACCAGCATTCACACAGTGATGTTTATTGTACGTGATGTTCCCATTTATTCTCTGTGATTAGTCCCCATTGGTTTAGGAAGCATCCCAAAGATTTGTGTAAACTGCTGGAATGTGCTGTGATCAGCATAACATTTGGATATGGCTCAGGCTAATACTGAATCTTTTGTTTGTTGGATTCTTGTATGGAGGGAAAAAGCACAAGCCAAAAGCAGGATCAGCAGAAAATAACATATAGTAGTACTGTTTTGAATATGTACATACGGGTGCCATCACTTTCCTTGATAGTACCCTGTAGTACGTTCACTATATACAATAAGCCTCTTGAATGCGGTGATAAACCACCAACTAAAAAAAAAATTAAACTTGAATCACCCGCCTGTTTATCCCATAATGTGCAAATATGCACTGTATACTTGCACATAATGACACATTTACCTGCACGGTGCACACAAGCCCTCCAATGCAACGCTGTCCATTTTCACTCAGGTTCACAGGCTTCGGCCCTTGAATGGCTGGGGCCACGATGACGTCAATCCTGTGCATGCATGCAGGAGCCCTGGCTGCGGCATGGCTTCCTGCATTCAACAGTATACTGTGTGCCCTGAATGTTGAACGTCGCTGTTCATCCACTGCTAAAGTGAACGGCTATTGCCGTTGTAATTACCTCCTAAGCGGTGTACATTTAAAGATATTTATTGTACCTACAGGTAAGCCTGATTGTATGCTAACCTGTAGGTACAAGTTCCAAAAGAGAGTTTACTACCACTTTAAATTACTGCAAATATGCACTGTGAAGCCAGGTACACATGTACCGAAATTCAGATGATTCGGCAGCAACCCTCTGACTTTTGGTTTGTATGTACTTTTCTCTGTTACGACTGGCTTCTGTCTAACGTTAATGCTGGAAAACCAGCTTTCAATCAATGCTTTCAGCCAATGGCTGCAAGCGCCGATCAGTGTATTCTGGTTGGGGGAGTCCCCCTGTCAGAATACAATAGCTCAGCATGAGAGATCCCTGCATCACACATCATTTGTGTTGATGGGGGGATCTGTCTTTTTGTTTTTGTTCAACACGCTAATTGAACAAATAAAAACTATGTGTGTATACCCAGCTTAAGACAATGTCCAGCTACTCTAAGTACATCATACTAAAGCACACCTAGATTCCATGCATAGGAGACATACAGATGTGGTATTGGAAATCTGAGATTACTCAGTACCATGCAACATCTGCTTAGGCTATCAACAGCTTGAACTGTATAAGAAAAGTGCGTTTTGTCAGAACACATGTACATGCTTAGTTTTGACCGCTATCTATAATAAGGGTAGTTGAAAAACAGATAACTTTGTTAGCTAAGAAACGGTTCACGCTGCTGCATTGCCTTAAATCACCCATGTCAAACATGCGTTATCTCGTGTTTTATGTGGATTGTGTTAAATAGCCAGTTTGAATGGGCAGCAAGCACATAAAATAGTGCATGACGCTTTTTTTTAGTGCAGTGCACAGATTGTTTTCGTCTGTGCACTGTAGTACATTGCAATGTATGCTTTCTGCAGAAAATGTTGTTAGTACCTTTTTAAAATGAATGGGACTGCAGTATTTGCTTTGCAGTGGGTTTGCACACAAACTGTCTATTTTTACTATAGGTTAGGGTGTTTTATTTAGAGTAGAACCTATTTACAGTCTATATGTAGCCAAAACCTTTTTTTATATATAGTTTTGAATTAAATTGGGAAGAATTAGAATCTGTGTTGGTTTTTACTACTTTGTCCCCACTAGGTAAATCCACCCTTTCTATTACTCCTGGTGACCTCAGGTTAGGACAGAAAGTGGTGGTAAATTCAAAATTCCAGGGTTGTCTCCTAACCAAGAGGTACAAGAAGTAATGGTAAATATTTCAATGTAGGTGCCTGTTCCAATGACAGCTGTCTAAATAGAATATTCTCCACATTGTGTAGAGATTTCCTTTTTACTTTCGGTTGTGTCTTTGGGGCCGGAAGGGAAGTTAAAGTCCATGTTAGGGCAAGACAATAAACGGTGCAGTACATCTCTGCAATACATGCACTTTTCTCTATATTATAGCACTTTTAAACCTTGCAAGTACTGAAAATTGCCTGTTGAGCTGCCAGAAATGTACTCAGCTCCTAAGTCCGGTTGTGGGCTGTGGACAGAGTAGTATCTTCCTTGCCCAGTTGTCTTTTGTTAAATTACCCTTTTGTTCCTCTCATCTGTACAGTATAGACATTAATCATTCTGTAATCCAAGGTAAAAACAAGGAGGGCAAATTAGACTCCTTGAGTTAACACAAGACAGCTCTAAATTTCTGACGGTATGTTTTTTTTTTTTTTTGAAAGGTGTTTATTTATACATTTTCAAGAACAGTACAGTACAAAAACTCAAAACAATGTCAGTAAGTGCCGGTTCACACAGGCGCGACCCAACTTGCCGGGGCGACCTGTGAAGTCGCGGTGCGCAGCTCGCACTGCGACCTCGGAGCGGCCGGCACGGACTTCATATCATTGAAGTCAATGCAGTTCGCTCCAGGTCACCCCAAAGAAGCTCAGGACCCTTTTTCTAAGTCGGAGCGACTTGTGTCGCTCCTATTAGAACGGGTCCTGTGCTAATCTATGGCAGGCAACCCGCGGCGACTTGTCAGGCGACCAGGTCACCTGACAAGTCGCCCCAGTGTGAACCGGCTCTAAAACTTATCAGGTGCTAAGCAACGAATCAGTGGAAAACAATGCAGCATAGATAATTCAACAACAGGCCAACGTGGCCTAGGGGGGAAGACAGGGACGGGGGGACCTCAAAGACAGAGTGTCATAGGAGCCATAACGGCAACAGTGGAACAAGCCTAGCAGGGCATCATAAGTGGTCCCAGCCCTAAGGTAGACGGGGGGACCACCAGCCAGGCACGGCTGACACAGATAAAGACACACACTCACAATCCCACATACACACACCCACGCACACGCACACCCCTTCCCCTACCCTTAACAGTCCAGCCCCCGAGGGGGAACAATCATTATACTACATTCAGGTCATACGATCCTTAACTCTCACGGGACCTCCATGGTCTAATTCAGCAGACAAGCTTGAAGGCAGAGGGGTATCTGCCCAGAACGAATCGTCCACATCAAGCCAGGGTTGCCAAACTTTAGAGAACTTCCTCTATCAAGGACATCCTCTACTCTTATAGATCAGTTTATAAAGTGGAACATCCCCTCGTACAATAACATAGAACTGCTGCACTGTAGGCGGTTCAACACTTTTCCAATGTAACAAGATATATTTCCTAGCATAGAACAATAGTATGCGGATCAGGGCCCGGGCATGTACACGGTGTACAAAATCATTCAAGACTCCCAACAGGCCTACCTCCGGCGTATGTGGGACCGGCAGGTGTAATTTATCGTTAAAAAAAGCGAAAATAGACATCCAGTAGCACTTAATATGGGGGCAAGACCAGAACATGTGGAGGAGGTCTGCTGCAGGACAACCACATCTAGGACAGGCGGCTCCCGGGGCAACACCCATACGGACCAAATTGTGAGGCGTGTAATGCAGATGGTGAATAGATTTAAACTGTATGAATCTGTGGTTAGAACTAATAAGGTGCTGGAAGCACACCTCAGAGGCCTCATCCCACCCCTCCTCGGTCAGCTCAGGAAGCAGTGTGACCCACTTGCGCATGGCCAGTTTAAACGGATCTGCACTAGCCGCCTGTAGCCTCGAGTAAAACGTAGTGACCAGTTTAGTTACCTCTGGGATAGACAACAGTTTTCTGATGGTATGTTTACAGTACGTTTAAGGCACGGTACACTGGACCTTCTGAGCGCATGCGCCCCGTGATGCCACAGTGCAGGTTTAGGACATATTCACTATACCTACAGGTATACCTTATTATAGGCTTTCCTGCAGGTACATGTAAAAAAAAGTGAGTTTGAAATTACTTTAAACAGGCATAACAAAATGCTTTCATTGCTATATTTAATAAACCTAAAAGGCAGCAAGAACAAAATGATTTGTTTGAATATACATACAGCTTAAATTAAATCTCTCCAATAGGGCAAAAGCTCTGGCTATAAATGCACATTAAAGTGGACCATTCAGTAACTTTATAAGTCTGTATAAATAAATGTGTGTCAATATACAGCAACAGTATCATGTTTTAGAAAAACAACCTTTTAAAAATTCATCCTTGAGCTCTGGGCCAGTGGCTTTGACTAGGCTGAGATAATGGTCAAGGCAAACTAGGTTAACCGTCTTTGATAGGAATGGGGACCTTTGACACAATCTGTCTCCTACATATAATGCCATTTTAACATCCCTACCCCAGTGTTTTGGCAACATTTCTCACCTTAATCATTGTACACCAACGTTTTATACCTATCAGACTTCCTGATGCCAAGAATGGGATTATGTAATTAAATCAGGGTAGTTTCATAAGAATCAAACCTCCCATCCCCTTCTTGGACAAAAAAACATCAGCCTTGACATCTGCCTTGACACATTCTGTGGGGATTGAATTAAAGGAGCATAGCCTGAGCTTTTTTGGCTGTACTTCTCCTAGGGATCACAGGAGTACAGTTCGTTCTGCATTTATGTGACCTGTTTTCAGCCGACAGCGGGCTAAAGCATCACAAAGCTAGTCCAAGCTCTGGACGCCGATCCTGACCATATCATTGGGATCCACCTAAAAGCCTGGACCAGCAGCTGGCTCAACCTCTCAGCGAGCCACTGAGAGCCTGAGCCAGCTGCTCCCGCCTCCTCCACAGCTCAGTGCTCCAGTGAGCACTGGAGGAGCAGAGCAGAGATCCGGTGACTGATAGTCACCAGCTCTCTGAAGCCTGAAGACCAAGAGCTGGACCAAGAGCTGAGCAACCAGTAGTGTTTGATCACTCAGTTCTTGGTTTGGAGCCAGCCAAGGACAGATGCAGCGTCAGTGTCAATGCTACCTTTATGGATGTAAATGCTGGGTAACCTTCCTGACACTCCTAAGAATTGAAAAAGTGGCTTGGATAGACTATGAAATGTCTTCAATATTAAAGAACAAGTCCAGGTAAATGACTAACTTCTACTAGCTGCAGAATGCTATAAACATTTAAATACCTTCTGTGAATCTAGCTAAAGGAAATAATTTTTTTGTAACCACTTCTGATAAAAACAGATAACTAATATGTATAATTGTTATTTTATCCCTTTGTACTTATCTTTTCTATTTTCCGGCCAAGATATTCTGTAACTATTAAAAAAAATAATTTAATTTATTTCTGCAACCATGGTAACTATCTTTAATTTATAGTCAGGATTTCTTGGAGTCCTAATCCCCTTGTTTTTGCAATTAGCTCACAGATTACCCTTCACAGATCTTGAGGTCAAATTACAGGCAGGCTAATTCCACTATGGTGAAATACATGCATATACTTTACATCTAAAGTGATACTAATTCTCATTACAGCACTGGCATAGCCTCCCATTCAGCAATGATATTGAAAACTTTTTGTTGAAAGTGTACAGAAATTGCCTTCCTTGCTACCTACGGAAAAGAAGGTTGTAAGGATCTGCAGTTAACCCCTTGGCACTGTCCGTACACAAATATGCAGCCTCTCAGTGCCCGGTCCTAAGCACAGAAGGACCGCATATTTGTGTGAATTGCTCCCAATACATATGTGCCAAGAGCGTGCGTGCTGTGCTATTTCGGCACAGTTACTGTCGCCTAACTGAAAGCTCCCAGTCGCTCCTAGTGATTGGGAGTTTTCAGACCACGTGAGCGCCATGATTGACAATCACGGCGGTCGTGTGATCTTAACCTCCTACCTCCTTAGCGGTATTCCAGAGTGTGGCTCGGGGTGAAATTTTAGTGCCAATAGCGGTAACCCCGAGCCACACTCGGGGTACCGCCAGGGAGCATCGCTGTATCCTGGTAGAGGTTAATTACCTTGTCCCCGGGATCCCGTGATGTGTCCCTGCAGCATATGGTGGCCGGATCTTCCGCCTGATGCTGTGAGCCCTGGCTTCCGTCTCCTGCGACGTGAAGCTCGCAAGGGGGTGGAACCGGCGGCAAATTCAAATAGTATAACACACAAACACACTGATATATTGTAATCCTATTGGATTACATTACAAATTAAAATAAATTGATATTAGTTTGCCCCCCAGTGCCCTTTTTCTGCAGTTTTACTGTACTTTATTTATATATATATATATATATATATATATATATATGTATATGTGTATACACACACATACATATATAGATAGATAGATATATAGATAGATAGATACACTTTAACTTATTTATAGTTATTTATTATATTATAATTTATGATTTTGTGTTTCAAACTTTATCATACCCAAGATGTTATAAAGAAGAACGCACAGTGAAAAAAAATCATATGTAAATAGTTGGTTTGGGCTGCTTGTCCTTAAGAATTACTAGCAAAATAATGGTACCGCTTTCAGCACCTAAAATCGGAAACAATCATACCGCCAGGCAGGTTAAGCCGCACCCCGCCTCCCGATGCCATAAACCTCTTAAAAGGCTCAAAGGGTCCAGCGCTAAGGGGTTAAGATTTATTAGGATCCCTAAACATTTTAGAATATTTTTCTTTACTAAAACAGTGCTTTACAGGGTATGTTTTTAATGCCCAAATCCTGCAAAACATATTTTTTTTCTTTTTGATAGAGTACAGAATAGTTGATAGAGTAGTGGATACGCAGTTGGCTTAAGGATAGATACCAGAATGTGGTTGTAAATGGGGTTCACTCAGGACAGAGAGCAGTCACTAGTGGTGTACTACAAGGCTCTGTACTAGTTCAGTCCTGTTCTATTTAATCTATATGTAAGTGAAATTCCTAAAGGGTTGGTGGGCAAGGTATGTCTTTTTGCAGGTTACACAAAGGTGTGTAGTAAGGTTGATATCTCTGGAGGTGTCTGTAACATAGAACATGATTTGGCATTGCTCGAAGATTGATCAAAGCATGGAAACTGCAGTTCAATGTTTCTAAATGTAAAATAAGACACCTAGTGAAAAATAATCCCTTGCCAGAATGCAATATTGGGGGTACAGTGTTGGCCAGCACAACAGAGGAAAAAGATTTTGGGGTGCTTATTTTAGATGATTTTAAAATGAGCAAAGAGTGTGACCAGGCATCGGGAAAAGCTAATAGAAATCTAGGATGCATCACTAGAGAGGTCACCATTCGGAGGAAGGAGGTTCTGATTCCCCTGTATTGATTTTTAGTTAGACATTCTCTGGTGGGAAGAGCCTTTTTGTGAGTGCAGTAAAAGAGAGGGAGCATGAGTGGAAACACCGGTACAAAGCATGATTTTGTGTAAATATACACTGATGTAGAAGCACTTTTCTCAGCACTATATTATGGACTTGTATGTTTAGCACTTGTAACTTTTTTCCATTAAATAGCTATTTATTTATGAAGTTATTATACTGCTGGGATTAAGTTTACATCAACATATTACCTTGGACTCATATTTTTAGCACTTGTCACTTTTATTTAAACAAGTATCCGTTTATGAATTTATTATATTTTTGGGATTGCGTTTATATTATAATAATGCTAATATTTTTATATTTTATATCTGTAACATCACATTTTAAGAGGATACTTTTGCACATGTATGAATTGCAGTATTTGATTTCAATTACCAATTGGTAAATATAAGTACTTGTCACTTTTTTGGATATTCAGCACTTTAATTGAGGTGCGTTTACAGAGTTATATATAATCTCTTAAAGAGCATTTTTCACATTTATTTTCTTTTTGAACACATGAATAATTATTAGGTTCATCTCAACACCAAAAGTAGACGTTTTTCACAACGTAATAGTAACTTATTTTTATAAAGCACAGCCTAGTTCACTTTCTATCTCCCATCCAATTGTTACTCTACCACGGTAGCTGTTCAAGTGGAGGCAGCAGCTTTCTGTATATATATATATATAAATACATTTCTTTTAATGTAATTCAATATACTTAACCATAGCGTGGAACCTCTTTTTCCTATTGTATCATTTAGAATACTGGGGTTGATTTACTAAAACTGGAGTGCAAAATCTGGTGCAGATCTGCATAGAAACCAATAAGCTTTTTTTGTCAAAGCTTAATTGAACAAGCTGAAGTTTGAAGCTGATTGGCTACCATAAACAGCTACACCAGACCAGATTTGGCACTATCCAGTTTTTTAGTAAATCAACCTCACTGTGTCCAGTTCTGGAGACCTAATTTACAAAAAGATCTTGATAGAACGCGTCCCTCAGATGGGCAACAAAAATGGTAAAAGGTCTGGGGGATAAAACATATCTGGAAATACTTTAGAAAGGTAATATGTACAACCTGGAGGAAACAAGGGAAAGGGGATACATGATAAAAACCTATATACACATCAAGGCAGTGAATAAGGTTCAGGAAGCAGTATTTTCAATATGAAGCCAAGATCAAGAACACGGGGACGATCTGAAACTATCAGGATGAAAGTTAACTTAGAGATCGTAGGAAGTATTACTTTACCAAAAGTAGTTAATGCTTAGAATAGACTTTCATTTAGTCAACACTAAGTGGATTCAGACATGTTTGGGACAAACATAGCTCTATACTCAGACAACAAAGTAAAAAAAAAATACAAAATCATGTATAAATAAAAAAAAAAAAAGGGGGGCAGATTCAATGCACCACTTGGTCTTTTTCTGTTGTCACTTTTCTATGGTTCTATACCAAACATTGATTTAACCCCCACTAACGGTCAGAAAATCGAACAAATGAAACATTTAGATTGAAATTCTTCTAGTTTATGGCCAGCCTAATTCTAATGAACAGAGTAGGCAAGATGGCCTATAGATAAAATGAAATATGGGTAATGCAAAAGGGTACACAGATTTGCTAGTATACATGCACACACACTTTGTAACTTGCAATTTGGGATTATTAGCATTAGTGTTGTAAAATCATTGCATTGTATATAGTAGCTAAGGATGTTTTTTTTATTCTAATTTATTTATCGAAATAATTTTTTTCTTTTTAAAGACATGCAGATTTAAAAATCTAAGGCACCATTCATATGCAAAGTTGCAGAAGAGCTCTTTTCCAAGATCATAAAAAATACTGTATAGAAAAGTAGGCACAGTAATAAAAATACCATAGGAAACATAATATGTATGTAGGACATTTTGTAGCCTATATTTTTTGCTAACCTGCCTTCCATTTTTTTCTTTGTGCAGGTGGCTTCATCAGTTTCAATGGATCTTGGAGAGTTCAAGGGATTTTGGCGATGTCCCGTTCTTTGGGGGATTACCCTTTGAAGAACCTAAATGTCATTATCTCAGACCCCGATATCTTAAGCTTTGACCTTGACAAGCTACAGCCAGAATTCATGATCTTGGCTTCTGATGGCCTGTGGGACGCTTTCAGCAATGAAGAAGCTGTCCGGTTCATTAAGGAGCGCCTGGATGAACCTCACTTTGGAGCCAAAAGCATTGTGTTACAATCCTTCTACAGAGGATGTCCTGATAACATAACAGTTATGGTGGTAAAGTTCAGGAATAGCAGCAAAACAGATGAACAATGAGTTGTCTGCAATCTATATATATAAATATATATACATATGTACAGATGGACTTCGGGCAAACGATTTTATTTTATCTAAGTAGGAAAAATGTGGAAATGTTATTAAAGTTGTCCCATGGCCTCATATCCATGTCCAAAAACCATACCATGGACTCATGCAGCTAAGGTATCTATCCACTGTAAGACTATGAACACATAAAAAGTACATATGAGATCCAACATTGTTACACTGTTAAAAAGCAATTCTCTGTATTAAAAGGAAGTGTTTACCCCCTTAACAAGAGTTTTTTTTTGCTTTGCATCAGTATATACTGCATCTGGAAAATCACATGTATGTTTCAATAAAAAGTGTCAAACAAGTATTTAAAATACTGTTTATAAATTCTAAGGAGCAGGTAAAATATTCAGAGAAACTCTCTTGATAAGGTCCCTTTCACCCCTGTGTATGTTCAACATGCAGTTTTAAAGCTGTTGCCTTGGGGTTTGGCAATTGTTTGTAGCTCTTCCAGTTCTCATCCAAATTGCGGATATAATCCAACAGACCCCTTATGTGTTTGAGCACTTAAGGAAGAAAATTGTGCCTAAAACATTTTGTGGAATATTCATATCAAAAGATCATAGCATACGCCATTTATGTTTCCTTTCCTCAATCTATAATATTATGTCAGCATACATAACAATATTGAACCTAACATTTATATAATCATAAAGCATATTGTATACACTTAAAAAATGCATGCATTATCAAAGTAATTATTTGTGCAGAGAATGGAGTTGATTTACTAAGTAAGTAAAGACTGTTCACTTAGCCAAGTAAATGTTCAAACTGAATAGTGTATAGTGGGGAAAATAATTCCCTGGAAGTGCTGCCAATCTCTCCTTCATCTACATGGGAAAAATAATTATTTGGTCCCCTGCAGATTTTGTAAGTGTGCCTGCTTACAAAGAAATGAAGGGTCTATATATTTTATCGTAGGTGTTTTTAAATGATAGAGACAAAATATCAACCAAAATTCCAGAAAAAAACACATAATACAAATGTTTTAAATTGAGCTGCAGTTCAGTGAGTAAAATAAGTATTTGATCCCCAAGCAAAACATGACTTAGTACTTGGTGGAGAAACCCTTGTTGGCAAGCACAAAGGTAAGACGTTTCTTGTAGTTAGTAACCAGGTTTGCACACATCTCAGGAGAGATTTTTGGTATGCCCTTCTTTACAGATCTTCTCTAAATCCTTTAGGTTTTTTTTTTTTTTTTTGGCTGTCTCTTGGCAGCTCAAAGTTTCAGCTTCCTCCATAAAATTTCTATAGGATTAAGGTCTGGAGACTGGCTAGGCCACTCCATTAACCTAATGTGCTTCTTCTCGAGCCACTCCTTTGTTGCCTTGGCAGTATGTTTTGGGTCACTGTCATGCTGAAAGACCCATCCGTGACCCATCTTCAGTGTTCTGGCTGAGGGTAGAAGGTTCTCATCTAAGATTTTACAATACATGGCCCCATTCATAGGCCTCTCAATGCGGCAAAGTCGGTCTGTACCTTTAGCAGAGAAACAGCCCCAAAGCATAATGTTTCCACCTCCATGCTTGACTGTAGGGATGGTGTTCTTAGGGTCATAGTCAGCATTTTTCTTCCGCCAAACAAGGCATAGGAAAGAAAATACTGACTTTGACTCTAAGAACATCATCCCAAAAGTCAAGAACGGAGGTGGAAACATGATGCTTTGGGGCTGTTTCTCTGCTAAAGGTACAGGCCCACTTTGACACATTGAGGGGCCAATAAATGGGGCCATGTATTGTAAAATATTGAATGAGAACCTTCTTCCCTTAGCCAGAACACCGAAGATTGGTTGTGGATGGGTCTATCAGCATTACAGTGACCAAAAACATGCGGTCAAGGCAACAAAAAAAAGCAGATTAAGGTCATGGAGTGGCTTAGCCAGTCTCCAGACCTTAATCGTAAAGAAAATTTATAGAGGAAGCTGAAACTACAAGTTTCCAAGAGACAGCAAAGAAACCTTAATGATTTAGAGAAGATCTGTAAAGAAGAGTGGACCAAAATCCGTTCTGAGATGTGTGCAAACCTGGCCACCAACTACAAGAAACGTCTTACCTCTGTGCTTGCCAACAAGGGTTTCTCCACCATGTACTAAGTCATGTTTTGCTTGGGGTTCAAAATAATTTACTCACTAAACTGTAACTTAATTTATAGCATTCTGCAGGGGATCAAATAATTATTTTCTCCACTGTATGTTTACTTTGCAAGCTGAATGATAGTAAATAAAGTGAACCTGTGTTTTCTTTGACTACCCAATCATGTGCAGTGGAAATTAAAATAAATGTATTTTTGGTACCATATGACTGGCTGAATGAAGTAAATACTACTTCATCTCATTTGCTAAGCTCAGTAAAAATTTACTATGCTAAGTGAACCTACAAACTCAATTCCAAAAAAAGTTGAGTCGCTGTGTAAAATCTACATAAAACATAATGCAATGATTTACAAATCTCATAAACCCATATTTCTCTATCGTCTGTCGACAGACGCAGCCTAATCTCCATGAGCTGAGTGGGAGGAGCATAAACACACTCAGCTCATGGAGATGAGGCTGCGTCGGTCGACGGACATCAGAGAAAAAGATTTTACGGTAAGATCTTACAAAAATCGTATTTTCTCTATCGTCCGTCGACAGACGCAGCCTCATCTCCATGAACTGAGTGGGTTTATGCTCCTCCCACTCAGCTCATGGAGATGAGGCTGCGTCTGTCGACAATCAAGGGAAAGAAGAAAAACTTTATTTTGCCAGCACATGATTGGATGATGGCAGTCAGCTGAGCTACAGCCTACATGACATAGATTCATCAGTCCCTTGCTCTGCAGCCTTACCAGCACCGGACAGTGAATGAATTGGAAGCTTTCTGAGGCTTCCTGTTGTGCATTCACAAACTGAAGCATAGTAAACACAGTTTATTAGTGATAAATGGACACACAGATCGCTCATTGTGTTCATTCAGGAAAGGAAGGGGCCAGTAAATGTGACGTAAATTCCTCCCCCACCCCCCCCCCCCCCCCACACACACACACACACGAGCCCAACAGCAGGTGAAAGGGGGCACAGATCCTAGAACCAATCCCCCTGCAGTGCAGCTGAAGGAAGAAAGAGGAGTAGAAGTGAGCATAGGCTAACAGTAAGGAATTGATCTAATATTAAAGTATATGTGAACCCTTACCTAGTAAAGCAACCCAATCCGTTTAAAATATCAAGCAAAACAATTATATTTATCAAAAAATCATTCTAAATATATTTTCTTTTTCTATAACTGATCACATGTCCTCTTCTCAGCTGCATAAAGGGCTTAAAGAAGTGGAGGTGGAGACTGCCAGGGGGGGTGTCAGGGGGAAGCAGAGGGACAGCAGCACACTGATCCTCCCAATGAAGAGCTGTGCAGGGGGTTTTTCAGCACAAGTCTTGGCAATTGGAGGACAGGCTGTGCTCCAAGCACAGCCAGGAAACTGACTACGCTGAGATGGATGAGCTTCTTTGCATAGCATGGTCAGTTTAAAATAGGAAAAGCAGGGGGAAGAGGAGGATCAGCAGACATTTCACACAAAAGAAGCAATACAATGAGAACAAGATACTTTTTAACAGTAAGTACATCATACAGCACACGCATATTAGGAATATGAAATGTTGGTGTAACAAACACTTTAACTGAAACTTTATTTCTAATATTATTTTTGACTGACAGGATCCCTTTAAAGAAAAGGTCACTGTGTCAAAAGAATCACTACTAACTTTTATTTGAATATCCCATGACATTTCACGTGCTCAAAATAGGAAAAGTTGTGTCTGGGAAGAGTACCTAATGCTGGAAATTGTCATAAAAAAAAAATATTGATAAAAATACAGTGGGATTCAATACAAACTTGCAGATTGGAGTAATACAACTCTGATTTTTGGAGGCTGGTAACAAGTTGGACCATTTTGTATGGGTGTGAGTGTTCTACAAGTCATTAGTGCACCCTGACGTCTCAAAGGGAACAGAGCTTAACCTCTTCCCATCTGCGCTATAGCCGAAAGACGGCTACATCGCGGACCTTAATTGCAGGGAGGGCGTCCATGTACATCCTCTCATTCATGAGCTGCCTGCGCGCGCGGCTCGCTCTGTGATCAGCGAGTCCATGAGGTTCGGCTGATCACAGATCAGAGAAAGGGGCCGGTCCCGACTCCTTACCACATGATCAGCTGTCAGCCAATGACAGCTGATCATGTGATGTACACAACAGCTGGAGATCAGCTTTTTTTTTTTCTCACGCTGTCGGTGTGAGGAGAAAAAAAAGCTGATCGCCGCTGCTGTCAGAGGGACATCGGTCCCAAAGAGGAGAGGGGTATCTGTGCCCACCAGCCACCCAACAGTGCCACCCACCAGTGCCACCTACCAGTGCCCACCAGTGCCGATCAGTGCCCCATAATCAGTGCTGCCCATCGGTGCCACCTATCAGTGCCCACCAGTGCCACCTTATCAGCACCCACCAGCGTCGCCTATCAGTGCAGCCTATCAGTGCCCATCAGTGCAGCCTATCAGGGCCCATCAGTGCCGCCTCATCAGCGCACATCAATGAAGGAGAAAAATTACCTGTTTGCAAAATTTTATAACAATCTATAAAAACTATTTTGTTTTTTTTCAAACTTTTCGGTCTTTTTTTGTTTGTTCAGCAAAAAATAAAAACCCCAGTAGTGATTAAATACCACCAAAAGAAAGCTCTATTTGTTTGAAAAAAATGATAAAAATGTCATTTGGGTACAGTGTTGCATGACCGCGCAATTGTCATTCAAAATGTGATAGCGCTGAAAGCTGAGAATTGGCCTAGGCAGGAAGGGGGTTTAAGTGCCCAGTAGGCAAGTGGTTAAAGTGGTATTGAAACCTAAAAGCAAACATTAATTATATTGCAGCTTACCAATTCTTAGATATGATGGCTGCATTAGTTTTCTTTCTTAGGCATTCTTTTTTCTATTTTCACCTGGTGATCCTGCTAGTAAATCTGTTTTTTTTTCAACAGAACAAGCTTTCCTGAAAATGTAGCAGCTAGAGTGTTGAAACAAACCATTGACCATTGACAGGGGTGCTTAAAATGATCAGCTTTTATTCATTCATATAAAACTTTTATCCCAAAAGAAAAAAAATTGTTGCTGTAACTGCTTTCATTAGCAGAGCCGCAAATATTAGCAAATTCGGCTTGGTGCAACATGAGAGCCACAAGCACAAAAGGTGGTGAAATTCACCCTACGCTTATGTAGCGGACAGTTCATAGATAGGACTGCTATAACACTGCTCATTTTTATTGAACTCAGCTAATAAACATATTTAGTTAGTTACACATTAACAAAGAATCTAAGGAATGCAAGCACTAGACTCTATCAATTCTGTGATGAAGTAGGGACATGTTTAAATACCTGCAGAGTTACTCGTGATATGTATTTAGTCATTTTATCAGATGTACCTGTACATAGGGAAGCTGTGATCTTAAAGCAACTTTGTTATGAGAGAAATGTGTAGCCTGCCATTGCTGGCTAAACTGATAGCTGTCTGGCTCATACTTAGTTTATTAATACGTTCTGAATTACTAACTCATATTAAATATAGAGACTAGTACTTAAGGTCATCTGGCATTCATTTGCTGCATGCTTGTTCTCGGTCTGTGATTTAGAACAGGGGTCTCCAAACTTTATAAACAAAGGGCCAGTTTACTGTCCTTCAAACTTTAGAGGGACTGGATTTTGCAGTGGGAGAAGAAAAACTCCTGGTGTCAGTGGGAGGAATAGTGCCCCATCATTGGTATTAGGGGGAGTAATAGTGCTCCATCGTTGGTATCAGCTGGAGGAATAATGCCCCATCATTGATGTCAGTGGGAGTAAACAATGCCCCGTCATTGGTTTTAGGGGGAGTAATAGTGCCCCATCATTAGTATTAGGGGGAGTAATAGTGCACCATTATTGGTATCAGCAGGAGGAATAGTGCCCCATCATTCATGTCAGTATGAGGAATTGTGCCCCAACAATGGTGTCAGTAGAAGGAATAGCCCCCCCCCCCCTCCATCATTGGTGTCAGTGGGAGGAAAAGTATCAAGTACCTGGTAGTAGAGCCTGATCTGATGAGAAAGGCCTTTCTTACACCTCTGACTCGGGGCCCCTGATAGTGTAGACAGGAGAGCGCAGGAGTACAGAGTGGCACAAGTGCCTGTAGTTCTTGCCAGCAGCAGGGCAGGTGTCCACGCTGGGCGAGAAAGGCCATCAGATGGCTTCAGCAAGCAGCTAGTACTGGCGACAGGAGACAGAGTAGCAGAGTCAGCCAGGCCAGGTCATACACAGACAGGATGGGTACAGGACACAGACAGGAGCATGGTCAGGGAACAAGCCAGGTCTAGAACCGATAAGCAGGAACCAAAAAAGCAGACAGAAGCCGAGGTCAATGCAGGTGGAGTTCAGAGAATGGTCAAGACAAACCAGGTCAGCAACTGGGAGCAGGGTACAGATTCACCGGATCACAGGTTACACAGGAGGCTGAAGACAAAGCAGCACTGATCCTGAGCACTGGATGAGTTTAATTAGCCCTTTTGGTGCCAGCATCTGTCACAGGTGTAAGCAAGAGCCGGTGCGTACAAGAATGCGGCATATGCATTAGCCAAAACCTAATTCTTATGAGCACGAAAGGGAATATGTTTTAGTCTGTGCACAGAAGTTCATCCAGAGGAGTTATCTTGTCTGCTGGCATGCCCATTCTGACAAATCGTGCCCCATTATTGGTATCAATGGGAGGAATAGGGCCCTATTGTTGGTGTCAGTGGAAGGAACTATGTCCCACTCTTGCTGACTGTGGGAGGAATAACGCCTAATGGGGCAGATAGAAGCAAACAAAGGGCCGCAGTTTGGAGACCACTGATTTGGAAGATTCAATATTGCGATAGCCGCCCAATTGGGTAGAAGGTCAGCAGGAGCGGCTCACATACTTCTTATGATACGTGTGCTGTATAGAATACTTACAAGCCAACAAGTAAAATCATTCAGTAACAACTACATAATATTGGCAAGTGTTTGTGAATATCTGGCTGTCACACCAGTATGAACTGGTTAGATGACCTATTCTAAATAACATGGGCAATAATCTGGCTTCCTGCACCCTTTATAGCTATGACAGCCTCAATTTTTCTGCAAAGACTGTGGAAATGTGGGGCTATTAAGCCAAAAGAGTATTTATAAGGTCAAGTTGGGCAGTGAGAAAACTCAGATGACACCCTTATGCTAAACAGCAAGTGCTTTGGAAACCGTATCACTTCATAGAATCTAACGATTCCTTTACCCTGCCTTGATCTTTATCAGAATATGTACCACTAAGGGATTTGTTGTGAATATGTCAATAGTGAAGTCAATAGGACTTGATAAAGAAGGCCACGCCTCCGAAACATGTTGTCATAGCAACCTATGTGGTGACGTATTGACTCTGTCCCTTCCACCTCTTTCTGGGAGTCCTCAACGCTGATGCGCGGTGCTGGCTGGTCCGGGGGCGCATGCGCAGTCAATCGTGGGTTGGAGGATCTGGGATCTGTCATCTGGTTCCAGATTACAATGTATCATGTCATGTTTTGTGTACTTTTTTAAAATTTTCTGCCTGGAACCCAGAAGACGGATGGCTGCGTTTTATTAGGATACAGCTACCTATCAGATTCTGCAACCGGAAGTGACATTTGGAAAGAAAAATTTACTGCGCATGTGCCATGCGCTCCGACATGGCCACTATGTGTTCCAATAGCTTTCCTAATGTGTCAGAACACAAAGCAGCTGCGGACATCTTCTTACACCCACGCAAGTCTTGAATTTTAAACTTTTTTTTACCAGTAAAGTGACCTTATAGACTGAATAACAAAATTACATTTCTATTATTATTGTAATATAGTAAATATAGCATGTACCCTGTGGGTAGAAGGTGGCGACGTCCATCTTGGTACACCCTGCACTGCTCAGCAAGAAACGAATTATATAGTGAAATAGGTAATTTCACTCGGTCACGGGAGAGTTTACTGCAAAAATAAGTCTAAAATTAAATAGTTGCTTGGTTGTAAGAAGATATCTGCTGCTGTCTCACATTCTGTTACATTAGGAAAGCTATTTATAGTGCCCATGTTGGAATTCATGGCGCATGCACAGTAAGTTTTCTCGGCCGTCACTTCCGGTTGCAGAATCTGATAGGTAGCGGTATTCTGATATAACACCAGCATTGGCCAGAGGACATCAAGGGATCTTAGGGACAAGGTAAGTTTTACTACAGGGTAATCCCAAGTGTGGCTCGGGGTTACCGCTTTTGGTACCGAAAATTAACCCGGAGCCACGCTCGGGATTACTGCCAGGGAGGTTAATAAAGCAGTACTATACTAGGGCAGTTGTGCTCTCTTCTCTCCTTTTCTTCCTTTTTGTTGTGATTATGAAATGTCTATACCTTTAAATAACATTTTTTGTTGTAATTGGAACAATTACAGTTTTGAAGGAAAACCTGTATATGATCTTAAAAGT
Organism: Pelophylax lessonae; assembly: GCF_965119305.1. NCBI lineage: Eukaryota > Metazoa > Chordata > Amphibia > Anura > Ranidae > Pelophylax > Pelophylax lessonae. The sequence continues at coordinate 251,196,387 of NC_138770.1, read as the reverse complement.
GCCTATGGATACATAGAAAAGAAAAACTGACCAAAAAGTGAAGAAGTTGGATTTTCCCCAATTAGGTATCTAAGTATTAGAATAACTGATGTAAAAATATTAGCATTTCCCAAAAACATTTTCCTATAGGTTTGACCTTTAGTTTTCTTTCTTCGTTTCCTAACCAGCCTTTTTTTCCATCCTGAAATTTTGAAACAATGGGATGATTACAATTGTTAATTTACTGTACCTTTACTGGATTACTCTATGAAAAGCTTTTAAAATGAGATCTAATCTTCATCTCATTCATGATAATGTATATAAACAGTATTATTTAAAGAAAAAAAAAAACCTAACATTTTGCATTGCCCTAACTTTACTGCACTATTGGCCTGAACAGTTAAGTACTTGATGGAAAAATATTTTAGTGACTAGTGTAACTTCTGTTGCTTAGACCTGCACAGTTGTAAAAGAAGGCTTCCCGCCTTCTGTATACATAACTTTAACACTTGATGTATTTTTTAGTAGTGTCTTGCTGTAAAAATTTTCACCAGTGTCTCAATAGAACCAAGGTCAGGACCTGGCCTGTCTAACATACAGAAATCTTAATGTAAGGCATTCTTTTGCTTTTTTACGGCTGTATTTTAGATCATTGTCTTGAAACAAGACCTAGCTTGTTTTATGTTTTAAAGCATAACTCCACTTATGTTGAGGAAAAAACAATCCTCGCTGGGTGATCAATGCACAATGTAAGAATTTTAACAAACTTTGTTACAGATTCCTACCTGTTCCTGCTCTGAAGATAAATCTTTTTGTGCAGGGCAAATCCTCATGGGAGTTAGGCTGGCCATACATTATACAATTTTCTTACACTTTCTGTTCAATTTTCTTCAGATTTACCTTCAACTATGTAGTACAAAGGCCTGCCTAGCTGGATATAATTGAAAGTGTTGTTTCGTTTTGACCTCATATTATATGGTTTTTGGTAAATCTAACAGAAAATTGTACAAAATAATTGAATATGTATGGCCAGCCTTTCTTTTTCATTATTATTCAGCTAATCCACTTTCAGAGTACTAATAAGGAAAGTTACAAGGTCTGCATCTGTTTAGAAGTGGTTAACTCTTTGGGGATATCTCGCCAAAAATAAAATTTTTGTTGAAGGAATGCTTAAAATCTGACTAAAAACCAGTGATCCAATCACACAATCAGGAAATTACATTTCTGGGGAAAGATTGTACACCAACTGTGTACAGTAGGCTTCCAGTGTACCATTTTGCATCAAATTTTGCAGAAAATTACAGCAGCTGCAGGTGAAAAAGGAATAGCAAAACTGTAATAACATTTAATGACAATATGGCTTGTGTAGCAATTGCATATGTTATATTATTTGTTTTTTATTTGCTAGTTTTTTTCCCCACAAAATTGGAGTTTCCCTTTAAATTAGAGAAATCCTGACATTCTGTGCTATAAATAACTCAACTTGGAACTCATTAATTCCCTAGTAACTGCAATACATCCAGCAAAGAAGCCCCAGACCATTATTGTCACTTCATTATGCTTCACAGTGGGGACAAGGTTTTTGTGTTGGTATATAATGTGTTGCTTGCTAGAAACATATGTATATTTACTAAACAGCTTATTTTGGCTTATTGCCTTATTTGGCTTATTTTTGGCTCATCTATTCGTATAACATTGTTCAAGTAATGCTGTAAAACACGATTAGTCTTTAGAAACAAGAAGCAGGCAGATTTTATTTTATAGTGCAGTTGTTTGCTTTGTGTTTCCTATGTTTTTTCTATGGTAGCCTTATAACTGCAGATTTTAATACATGCAATAGATATTTCAAGATTCTAAGCCATCACCCTGGGGATTGAACATAATTCCCTTGAACTGATTTTTGTAGAAGTCCTAATATTAGTTAGTGTAAACCAGCTACCTAACTGTGAATGGATGGAAGATCAAAACTTCAGCCAATTGTATTTATTTATTTCTATTTTTTTTCTGACAGGTCTTCTGAAATCTTCTATTGATCAGGCCATTTTTTACATCAACAAAATTCTGTTGCCAGAGCCAGATAACCAAAGTGGAATATTTAAAAAAAAAAAAAGCACAGTTGGTCAAACTTTTTAATTAACTTTTTAATTGATTAAGGTTTTTTCAAGCTGGTATTATCCTAGATTTTCACAGACATTGTCATGTACGGCGCTTTGCCTGTACGAGCCAGACTGCTGCAGTACATCTGCGGCGGCTGGTCATAAAGTGGTTAAAGGTGCAACACCACTGTGCTTAATGTGTTAGATTGGTCATTTACCAAATGCAAAGAACCCTTCAAGAGATCATATATGTGAATATAAAAGCGCCTCTGAAGTACTCTTCTTCCTCAGGCTTCCAAGGGTAAGGAGTCTTGTCACCGACGGGGTCCTTCCTTTTCTGCTAACAAGTGGCCTTTTCATCACTCTGGATCTCAAGACAAGGGATCTAAAACCTTCCAGGCCTCCAATGGGGGTTCCAAGAAGTCTTGGTCGGGCAAACCAAGAGCGGGGTCTGCCAGGACTGCGGACAAAAACTTCTCCGCATGAAGGGGGGCCCCTCACCCGTATTTGGGGTGGGGGGGGCGTCTTCACTGGTTTCTGGACCCTTGGACCTTTCTGATTCAGGAAAATTGGGTCCACAAAGTCATTAGATCCTGCTACAAGATCGAGTTTCGATCATTTCTGCCGGAAAGGTTCTTCCCTTCTAACCTGCACTTATCCCCAGATCGCTTACAGGATCTTTTTGGGGCAGTGCAAGACTTGTTACTGCAAGGTGGGATTGTTCCAGTTCCAATGTTGGAACAATTTCAAGGTTTCTATTCAAACCAGTTTAGGGTTCCCAGGAAGGAGGGCAATTCTGGACCTCAAGGCACTAAACTGCTTTGCACGGGTACGGAAGTTCCAAATGGAATCCATTAACACAGGGGTGTCCAAACTTTTTTCAAAGAGGGCCAGATTTGATGAAGTGAACATGTATAAGGGCCGACCATTTTGTCTGACATTCTTTTGGACCATTAAAATTAAATGCAAATTAACTATTTTATGCAATGTTTATTGCAAACAGCATACTTTTCATTTCATTACATGGATGACAAATCTAAACAGGTGTTAAATCACTCTGCCTTTCATATGTGAAGGCCAGATGAAAAAAAAAATCCAGGAAGCTGAAATATATGTCAGGAACATTGTAAATTACATTACATATTATTGGTAATAAAGGTTGTCTGTCAACTTTTAGGTTTAAAAAAATATAAACAGGAACATAACACCAAGTATACATGTTGTGTCCAAATATATTGATAACTGATTTAGACCAACTGACATTAACTGAGATTTTACAATGTATTCATCTCAATCCAGAGCATGCGTGTTCCCTAATCAGTCACACAAGGGTTAACCACATATAAGCGCTATATGAACCCACCGATGATGATTAATGATGGCAGCAAAAAAAGTCATGAATGATGCCAATGTATTTTTCCAAATTATCTGTGGGGCCGTATTAAAGTAGCCCGGGGGGCCGCAATTGGCCCGCGGGCCGGACTTTGGACATGACTGCATTAACACAATGGTGGCATCCCTAGATCAAGGAGATTTTCTCACATCCATCGACATCAAGGACGCTTACCTTCACATCCCCATTTGTAGCACCCATCAGCACTTCCTCTGCTTTGCCGTGGGAGCATTATCAGTTTGTGGCATTACCCTTTGGTCTCGCCTACGCTCCTCGGGTCTTTACAAAAGTGTTGGCCCCAGTTCTAGCATTACTGCATCAACGGGGGATCACGATCTTGAGTTACCTGGCGAATCTGCTTTTGAGAGCAGAGTCTTCGACTGCTCTGTTGGCCAATTTGGAGATCACTCTGCAAACGCTGAGGGAGTTCGGTTGGGTTCTGAATCTTCAGAAGTCTGCTCAGGTCCCGTCCACGAGCCTGGAATATTTGGGACTGACTCTGGACTCTGGCCTCGGCCAGATTGTTTCTCCCTCTGGCAAAACTTCAGAAGATGCGGGAGGCGATCCAGCTTCTGCTGTCCAGCAGATGGTCATCTCTTTGGACTTACATGCGGGTGCTTGGACTGATGGTGTCTACCTTCAAGGCAGTTGCATTTGCACAGTTCCACATAGGGCAATATTGCAAAACACACGCTTTTTATTGCAGACAACCCTTACCCTTCTCCCATTACACTCACTTTATTCAAAGGCACAAAAACGTTCCCTGACGTCCTCTGACGAACCGACAAGTAGCGGAGGGTGAGACGGACACAGCGCATCAGCGCGGTTGAGTCATACATTGCTTACTTATGGATGTTGAAAGTTTTTATACCTTTGAATAGAGTGAGTGTAATGGGAGAAGGGTAAGGGTTGTCTGCAATAAAAAGCGTGTGTTTTGCGATATTGCCCTATGAGTTCTCCCTTTTGTCATTGCATTATCATCTGCAACTCTGGTGAGCTTGGTTACATCCGAGGAATATACTGGCAGAGAGCAAGTGGAGACATTCTGATCTCTGGAAATGGGTGGTTTAGCGATTCCAGTGAATTTATTAAGGCTCCATTTACACCTGGGCGTTTTCAGCTCCAAAAACGCTCAAAAGAAACGTTTCCAAAACGCCCAACAAGTAAAACCCCATTCATTTAAATGGCCCCTGTTCACATCTGAGCGTTTTAACGCCTGAAGCAAAACGCCCAACGCTCAAAAAAGTACATGAGCTTCTTTTTGGGCAGATTACAGGCGTTTTCCATTGGTCTCTAGTCAATCTAAAAATGCCTGCACAAAAAACGCCTGTAAAATGCCTGCAAAAACGCCCATAAAAACGCCTGAAAAAAACCGCCTGAAAAAACGCCTGAAACAAAAACGCCCAGGTGTGAATGGAGCCTAAAGGTGCAGTACAAGAATCTAGTCGGTGAGTGAGCACTGCCTAGGGAGTGGCACACAAGGTGTGGTGAAGGTGCATGTTCTGGATATTGAACACCGTGGTGAATGGACAGAATATTCTTGTTACACCAAGAGACTGTGCACCTGTTGAAATATTGATTTTAGGACTGTGAATCCCTGTTGGGATTAGAAAAAACTTTGATAGGTGCTGCTAATGTGATTCGCTTTTCAGGAGGATTAAGTCCATTAATCTGAGCAGCCTAACACATATGTTGCATTTTTATATAATAAACTCTTTTTTACACAGTAATGCACTATGAGCCTCTTAGATTACCTTTCATACCACATGATGTGAGACACGAGACCAAGAAGAATTAAAAGCCTGGATTAAATTCCTGAAACTGGCTAACCACTCGTCTTCAGAGGCCCTTTTTCCATACACGTGTATGATCTCTTGGTGGGATCATTACATTTGGTAAGCAGCCAATCTTATGCACTAAGCACAGTGATGTCGCACATTTAATGTGGAATATTTAATTTGCACCACAAGTACTTTGTTGGATCTGCATGTGAGAAGTTGGAATCACCTTTATTTCATGCAAACTGTGAAGCACTGGTCTATTTATGAATTTTTTGCATACCTGGTTTTCATTATCAGCATTTCTAAAAGCAGGTTTTCTATCAAGTATATATATATATATGACAATTTTATATGTTTTTGTTTAATTCTAAAAATTATTTCAGGCATTTGGAGATCACCTTTTTATATTTTTTTATACACAAGATACTGTTGTCACGCTTTATTTGGGGACACCATTATAGTCATTAACAGCGCATTTTATTGATTCACCTATAACATCAGATAGGTTGGTTATAAGGTAACCCCCTTTCTAAGGGAGAGATTCATTATTATGACACACATTATACTGACAAATAGCTTACCGATAATATTTTACTTTTATTTTTTCGGATAAACAGCTGCTAAAGCACATTTTTCCATAATCCTCCACACACACACACATGGTGATCTTCACATTGTGATGACTGCCCTGCCTAAAGGAAATGAGAATGGCTATTAGAGATTTGCATTTCACATACCAGCATGTACCGACGCCATTATGGCTAATGGAAGCATTACAATCTGCTTAAGGCTATTTTTCTTATCCCAAGAAGTGTAAAAATTAGAACAGTCATATTTCTGCAACTGCAGGAATGTTGGTTTGCGGTAAAGCAGACTCTTCCTCTAACTCCTTTTTTAAGATGGTTAAATGGATCATTAAAGACGGTAGATTGTATTGTGTCTATCTCAAAGAACACCTGCATACGTTTATCTTTTGAAAGACATACACTATGCAGCATGCGAGATGACAGATATGTTTCATCAGGTACAAGTATAAACTGATACAGTGGCTTTCAAAATGGATTGTGATGTCATCTGGTGATAACACCTCAATACAAAGTAAACTGAAGTATATTCTATAGAATGAGGATGGGAATTTTTATGCATCCAAAAAACAAGTGTATAAAATTACCAAGATTGTATTCGACATTTAAAAATACATATAGATATAAAATGACCAGAATGGTCTGATACAATATACCAACATCACCCCAAATTGTTACAAATAGCAGCTAACCCCAATGTGTTTTGATTCAATTGATCTTCATCAGTGGGAAAAATATTTGAGTGATCCTGGAAAATTCAAATGGAAATTCAAAGTGGATGTGAATCCCAAGGCACAGGTCCCTATCAAAGCCTAGGAACCACAGAGGACGCCAAGAAAGAACCCCCAAGCATAAAAATGTATATATTTTGGGACTTATCTTGCACAAGGTTGGAATTTGCTGACACAGAAACAAACACCCACCATGTGGAGCTTTTAAGTAAATGGACAGAAAGGCATCCAGTTGGTTATTAGACCAAGTAGACACGCCAATAGGTTATCCAAAAAATATTTGCATCATCCTATTAGTATTGGGACAGAAATCAATCTCCCAGTCCAGAGACCATACGCTGAACTGTATTTTCATTATTAGGAATGTGGCACCCGAACCACTTCTATTATTCTGGATCTATTGTACAAACTAAACATTCTCGGAATTAATATGTAACTCTGATTTTAGAAGGTAGTTTAAAGGCACTGTTTTTTTCCAGGCTCAATATTTTTTTTTGTCTCTTAGATATTTGAGTAGGTATGTGGTAGTAGCTGCTATTTTAGCTCCCCTTGCCTGCTGTAGCAATTACAAGGATAACATTCTCCTTGCTGGATTCTTATTTAAAAATTATAGATGGTGGAAAATGCAATTGAAAATAGAAAATCGCAGAACCTCTAAAAATATCATAATAATTGCCATTTGTGTCCAATTACTTAAAACTTATGCACATTCATTGGACTGGATTTTTAGAAGTAATGCTGTTTTAAAATACAAATAATTGATGAATTTATTAAAGTTATTGCAAGAGGGGTATTTAAAAAGTTTATGTCGTGCACTGAAAAAACTGCTGTGTTAATGTACACTTCCAGCCTTTTTTTAAGTTTGGATAGAGTAAGCATAAGTTAGAAATTTTTGTTTGCCTGCCTTTGGCCCAGCTGGGGGGATTTCTGCTCATATCCTGGCAGAACAGTTAAGAAATTCCTCTTTCTTCCTGTTTCTGTCACACAGTGGAAAGTGGCAATGTTTCCAGATGGTACAGACAGCAGTAAAAACTTGACAGAGATTAAGCCTTTCCCCATTTTATCCAAAACTAAAAAAATGTCTTAGTTTGAGGGATGACATTTTTGACTGTCTGCATGTGAGCAGTATGCCATTCTAAATAAATGTACTGCCTACATTCATATAGGCAGTTAATGAACAAGTAGGAGCACACATGCCAGCAGATCAAGTATGAGTCCAGTCAGAAGGATGAGAAAATGTGGAGATCCACAAATTTTTAAAGTGGAACTATATTCACCTCCACACCAGCAATATGGTGTCCTGGACCTTCCTCGACAGCTACTAAAATCTGTGGCTAGTGTTCTTCCCATTTTGATTGGCTGAGCTGAGATGACATCATTCCCGTATAGGAGTTCACTCATCGTGGCAGATAATTAAACTTTACACTGAGCTGTACAGTGCAGACAGGCAGAAGTAGTCAAGATGAAGACGTGAGGAACTACTCAGAAGTCTGTTGCAATAAAAAACTGGGTGATGTTAATTGCTTTGACTTTTGGCTTGAGCCAGCCTGTGTGTAGTCTTTGTGTGTGTGTGTGTGTGATGGGATCTACTTCGGAGGCGCAATCCCAGACAGGAGAAAGAGAAGACATCTGGTTCGTTAAAATATGGCAGAAGAAACTGTATGTGTAATGCTAATTTAGTGGTATGAGGAGCAAAAATACAAAAGCTTTAAAACACATCACTTTACCCAGCAAAAGGACCAATACAAGAATTAGGGCAGTATATATTTCTAGAGTCCAGTCTGGGTTGTGATGGGGGCCACTCCTCTGTTATATGGTGTAAACTATTCAGCCAACAATTCATTTTTTTATTTGTCATTTTAATTTAACAAATGTTTTATTATACATACATTAAAAAAGTAAATAATTTAGTCATAAAATAGACTTTGTTGCCCTTGAAAGTCCCATTGGAAGATAGTCAAATAGAAATTGTAGTGCAGACAGGCAGGTAAGTAACTTTAGTGCCTATGAAACAAAGTATGTCTCTTCTGCTTTATAAATCCTACCTACTGTATTTTCCATTTGTTTTCACTAATGTTCCGCTTTGACCTGTCAATAGTGAGTCAGCCCTTCAAAAGTGAGCCTTGTGGGCTGAGCAGGCCCTGGTTTCTTGTCTTCAATACCCCAACTGTAAGATCTGCCTGCCATCATTCCCAACCTTTCCCAGCTCACCTGGGAGTTTGTAGTGCCTCTGCCCAGCTTTGCTTGTTCCAGCACCCTTGGTTGAATTCTGCCTAATATAAAATAAATATAAAATCCTGAAGGAATACTATGAACACATCTTAATGGCCAATTGTACAGACCTAGGAACTCAAGTGCGGAGATCTCACCTTTAGAGACCCTGAGAGGTAATTGGTAAATATCAGGTGATTTGACTCTCCAGCGTCCATCATATTAGTTTTGGTTGGACTGACCTTTTAATGACTAGACACATTACCCATATGAGATCTGTTTTCATAATACAAATCACTCAGAAAACAATAGATTAGCATTTGCTTGAGTGGAAGAAGAATTGGCCCATCTGTGATTTTAGTATCCCATATATTGGCTACTGAAATGAGGGTTTCTGGGCCATTGAGGGTAGCCAAGGTAACTATGATAACCAGAAAGAATGTCAATAGTATGGCAAACTGTGTTTTATTAGTATTTGAGAACACAGATGAATACAGCATTTTATCAGGGCAATGCCCGACTGTAGACCTGATACAGACCTCTAATCATATTTTCTATGTATTGCTTAACAGAATAAATGATTGTATTGCTTCCTACAGACTTCTACTGTAATGCTAATGATTGTCTGACTTTCAGGTTGTAAACAAAAAGGCAATTAAACATTTGTCCAAAAAACAGCTTTGTTTTGTTTTTTTAAATATAGTGAACAATGTAGCGCTATTCCTAAAAACATCTCCAAAATATTTGTACTGGAAAAAGTCTGTATAATGTCCCAGGTTGTCAGATAAGTCAAACTGTGAATCCGGGAACCCGCCACCAGACACCCTGTCCACACTGCCTCTTACCGGATGGGAACGATCCCCATAACAGAGATCCAAAGCGCCCGAACTTAATCGAGAGCCCGAGGCGATCCTCCTCATATGCAGCGATATCCAGACATATATTCATAGGTAGGTATAAAACAAAGAACAGGGCACCATCATAGCTTACACTCCAAGGGCTCAGGTACACTGCAGCTCAAAGATGTGGCTCCTAGAGACTTTTGAGCTATGTTTTCTTCCTGGAAATTTCTCCATCCTAGTCAATGTGTCCACTATGGCTTTTCAGGAGTTTACAGGCATGTGCTCTTACAGGCGGAAACCCCACCCCACCAAAGTTGCATTTTTGAGAGGAGCTTTGAAGCAGAAAAGTTGCCTAAGTGCCCAAAATGCACAAACAAGCTTGAAAAAGCTCAAAGAAGCTTGAAACGCACAAAAAAAAAAAAAAAGATAAAATGAGATGAGGGGGAGGTTTGGGAAAAAAAATGCTTATGCTCAAAGAAGCTAAAAAAAAAAGCTCAAACAAGCCTTATAAAAACATGCAAAAGAGCACAAAAGCGCAAGCTTCTTCAGGCTTTTAGGCAGAGAACTAAAAGCTTAAATGCCTGTAAAAGCAGATTTTTTGGAGCTATAGTGTGCATGAGCTCCCTAATCCTACATACAGACAACAAAAGACAGTTCAGGTTGAAGGCTATTAACCGCTTGCCGACTGCCGCACGACTATTTACTGCAGCGGTCAGCCCCTCACAGGCAAAGCGACGTAGGATTACGTTGCTAGCCTGTGAGGCTCTAGGGAGCAAGCGCGCGCCGCCGGAGGCGCGCTCCCACTCCCGCGCGGTCACGGACCCCCCGCGTGTGTGCCCAGTGGACCCGATGTCCGCCGGGCACTCGCGATCGTCCGTTGCACCGTTACAAATGCAGACGGCTAATGTAAACAAAGCTGCCTGTCATTCTTCCCTGTGTAAGAATGGAGATCACACGGTTCTACTATGTAGGACCGTTGATCTCTGTTCTTACACTAGTAGCCACAGCCAATCACAGTTAGAAACACGCCCCTAGGGACACACTTAACCCCTCCCTCTCCAATAGAGTTAATTCCTTCACTGCCAGTGTCATTTTTACAGTAACAGTGCATATGTATAGCACTGATTACTGCAGTAATGTCACTGGTAACCCCAAAAGTGTCAAAAATGTCAGTCAAGGGTCCGATCTGTCCGCCGCAATGTCGCAGTCCCGCAAAAAAAAATTGCAGATCGCCGCTATTACTCGTAAAAAAAAAGCGACAAAAATGACAAAAATCTTTCCCTTAGTTAGTAAACGCAATAACTTTTGCGCAAACCAATTAAAATACGCTTTTTGCGATTTTTTTTACCAAACATAGGTAGCATAAAACAAATTGGCCTAAAATGTTAAAAAATGTTGATTTTTACATTTTTGGGGGGGGGGGGAATTTCATATAAAAAAATGTGAAAAATATTTTTATTTTTGCAAAATTTACGCTCTTTTTTTATTTATAGCGCATGATCAAAAAATTTGTTTAGGTACAGCGTCGCATGACCGCGCAATTGTCCGTTAAAGTCACGCAGTGCCAAATCGCAAAATAGGCCCTGGTCAGGAAGGGGGTAAAATCTTTCGGGGCTTAAGTGGTTAAGTAACAACTAACATTTTGGATTCTTGAAAGAAACTGGTACATCCAAAAGAAAGATTGTCCTTCTAGTCTCAGTGCTCGACAATACGTAAAAGTGCTGTTTTTTTTTTTTGAAGCAGTGCTGTACAAACATAGCAATAAGCCTAATACACACCACTAGTTATTTTTGTTTAACCCAGCCGGTTGAACAAAAAAACTGACAGCTCAGGTCAGACCCGCTGTACTAACAATCCGATGTTAGTACATTGATCTTCCCTGCTGTTCTATCGTCTTTTCACAGGGGGACAGCCAACTCCCCCCCTACACACACACACACACACCTCCTGCCAGCCATTGGCTGACGGCGCTGATCAGGAGCCAATCGGCTGCTGCATTTCCAGCTTCCTTGTCCAGTTGACCGGCTTCTGTTGGACCGGCTGCCATACACACATGCCGAATGTTTTTATTGAACCTACCAATGTTGCCCAATATTCGGCCCATGTGTACTAGGCTTAAATCTCAAAGCCTAAATCTGAGATTTCTATAAAATCACCCTTGCAGTCACAATCACCCATAACCCAGAACGTCGGAGCGAAGAGGTGAGCACCTGAAGCCTGCTGAAGTAAGAAATAAGGTATGTATTACAGCTTACTCCTCTGCCGCTAGACTTAATAAGCAATTAACCCTTGCTGTGCCGAGGGGGGGATTTTTGTGTAATTCCTGAGGTTCAACTTTTAAGGTGATTATAAAGTTTTTTTTTCTTAAATGACAAACATGTCACATTTACCTGTTCTGTGCAATGGTTTTGAACAGAGCAGCCCTGATCCTCCTCTTCTGGTGTCCCCTACTGACGCTCTGGGCTCCTCCTCTTCTCTGTGTGCCACCACTGGAAGCTACTTCTTAAAGTGGCACACATGCTGGCAAGCTGCACTCTCTGTGCCCATTGACACAGTAAGTTTGGCTCTGTGCCACCCCCCACTCCCTCCACACTGGATTTGATTGACAGCAGCAGAAGCCATTGGCTCCTAATTGAATCCAGTTAGGAGAGAGAGAAGATACGCTGCTCTTGGGCACAGCACTGGATCATGATCAGGCTCAGCTAAGTATTTGGGGAGAGCTATGGGGGTGGGGGTTGGAACTGACGATAGAAGGTTTTTGAAAACAATGCAGAGAATTCATTAAGGTAAAAAACCTTTAGGGCTCTTTCACACGGGCGTTCAGTTTTTTTTGCCCGATCAGGTCCTTTTTTTTTTGAAACGGACACGGATGACACTTGTAACATCCGGTCCGTCTGTCCGTTTTTCATCCCATCCGTTTGCGGATGAAAAACGGACATAACGTATGTCTATGTAAATACAGATGTCAGCGGATGACACCACTGACATCCGTTTTTGCGTCCGTTCCGTTTTTTGAACGGAAGAAAAAATAGGTTTCTCTTCCGTTCCAAAAAACTGAACTGAACTGAAAGGACGAAAAAAAGGATGGTCATCCGCTGACGTCCGTATTTACATAGAGATACATTATGTCCGTTTTTCATCCGCAAACGGATGGGATGAAAAACGGACATACGGAACGCCCGTGTGAAAGAGCCCTTAGCCTCCACAACCACTGTAAATACTGTTTGTTAATACTGTTATTTTTTTAACCAGCAAAAGGATCTCTTTCCCCTTGTCATACTTTCCCTTATTTCATTATGAAGGAGGGCTGAAAAAATCCTTGTTTTTGGATTTGTTTTGTGATAAGAAATACTTTTAGCAAGCCAATGCTGTACAGTGGACAGTTTAGATATTCACAAAGAGTGAAAACACTACCACCCAGTGGCTATAGTATATAATGCTCTCATTGTCTCATAGTATAAGGAGACGGATCAGAAATGATTATCTCCAGTATTTCCCATTTATAAACAAACATAGCTGCAACTTTAAGACCCGGTCCACACTAGCGCGACTTGTCAGGCGACTTGTCAGCCTGACAAGTCACACTCCCTCGCGGTCCATTGACCACTACAGGACCCGTTCTAATAGGAGCGACACAAGTCGCTCCGACTTAGAAAAAGGGTCCTGTACTACTTTGGGGTGACCTCGGAGCAACTTGCATAGACTTCCATTATGTGAAGTCCATGCAAGTCGCTCCGAAGTCGTGGTGTATGGCAATGCACAAGTCGCCCCCGAAGTAGTACAGAGTCGTGTCGCCTTAGTGTGAACCGACTCTAAAAGTCTGTTGTTTACAGACCCCAGTAGTGCAAGTTGAACATTTCACACAGCCGAATGACTCACAGCAGTGAGCTCCTGATCAGATTGCTCAATCCTAAATTTGAATCACAGGAAGAAGTGTCTCAAGGGAGGCTACTACAGTTGAGCTGGCTGCTTAGCTGACCCATAGTGCTCTAGGAATCTCTAGTTATGTAGTAATGCTGAACTCTGGGAATGTGGCAAAAATGCACTTGCAGTGTCTCTGCTTATGATGGGTAGCCAGCGGGAACAGCTCCCAATCATGTGACCACTGTGACAGCTGATCCTTCCTGCCCCCTGGCATAAAGACCCTGCTTAGAGGGACTCCAGGGCTAGGAGGGAAGGGGTTAATTCATATAACCCATCAATCAAATTAAAAACAAAATAATCAACCTTCACCATAGTTCCCTCGTGTTCAAAGGTCATTACTGCTATTTGTAAAAGATTGTATTTTCATTACCTCTGTGAATCAGTTTTGATTAACCACTTTAAGACCAGAAGGATTTTCCCCCTTCCTGACCAGGCCCTATTTTGCGATTTGGCACTGCGTTACTTTAACGGACAATTGCACGGTCAGGCGACTAAGTACCCAAATAAAATTTGAGGAGGAAAGCCGCGCTAAATTGAAGTGTTTGATAACAAATCAAACTAAACAAACCTAAATAAACCAAAATAAGGTGATCAAGTGCTAATACAAACCAATAATGTGTCTATATTAGATACTCCAAAGCATTAACACAAATCATATAAATTTGTAAATATGGATAAAAAGTCCAAAAGACCAGCAAATCAATAAGGGGTGCTGCGTGTAGGAAAGGAATCCACCACCAATTTAATGTGCCGTCATCCACGCCATGTGCTGCATGCTATAAGCTCACTAAAGGCTTACCAGATCATAAATGATTGTAGGCATTAAACCAAGGGTAGAAGCATCAGCGAATCCAAAAAGGAATAATGGCGTCTCACACTGGGTAGTCTCTGTTGTCAGCAAGGGACCACAATGTACACCAACACCATAAAGGCCCGATCATGTCCACAGCCCAATGCTCCCAGAGGGATCTCACTTGGAATGATCCCCGGGCTCATTCAGAAAAGCTAATTTAGCGCGGCTTTCCTCCTTTATATTTTATATATTGTTTCCCACTACAGCTGCAGCTTTATTACACTAGTTATATTTTCTTCACAATTTTTGTGCCTAGCGCGGTTATTTTTTACACTACCCAAATAAAATTGATGTCCCTTTTTTTCCCACAAATAGAGTTTTCTTTTGGTGGTATTTGATCACCTGTACGATTTTTATTTTTTTTGCGCTATAAACAAAAAAGAGCAACAATTTTGAAAAAAAAAAAAATATTTTTCACATTCTGCTATATGACATTTTCAAAAAAAAATTAAAAATACTTTTTTTTTAACATTTTAGGCCAATTTGTTTTCTGCTACATATTTTTGGTAAACAAAAATCGCAATAAGCATATTTTGATTGGTTTGCGCAAAAGTTATTGCGCCTAATAACTACGGGAAAGATTTATGTCATTTTTATTGTTTTTGTTTTACCAGTAATGGCGGCGATCTGCGATTTTTTGCGGGACTGCGACATTGCGGTGGACAGATCGGACCCCTAACTGACATTTTTTACACTTTTGGGGGTACCAGTGACATTACTACAGTAATCAGTGCTAAAAATATGCACTGTTACTGTAATAATGCCATTGTCAGGGAAGGGGTTAACCCCGTGGGTGATTAAGGGGTTAAATGTGAGCCTAGGGGAGTGATTCCAACTGTGGGGGGGCGTAGCTTCTGAAATGACCATAGAGACATGTGATCCTATATAGAAGCAGTACATGGGCTCTATGATCATTTCAGAGAGATGAACGGTCAGCTATGTTTACAACAGCTGCCCGTCCTTCTCTCTCAGCGGGGAACGATCATGGGTGTCAGGCGGCAATCGGAGCCGCCTGCCCTGTGCATCGGCTTCCCCGCTGCAGAGTGGGGTCAGGAGCGCGCCCCCTAGCTTCCCGCGCGCAACCGATGTAGGTCTACGTCGGTTTGCGCAGGAGAGCCACCCTGCTGCAGTAAAAAGGCAGCGGGTGGTCGGGAAGTGGTTAAAGGAATTAGAGTACAAACGAAGGCAAAACTTTTTTTTTAGTTTCTGATAGAGTGGAGAGGGAATAGAAAGACCTGTCAGGTCTTTATTAGTCTGTATCCACATTAGGGCGATTCGCCCTCTCTATATGTTCTGGTGACAAATATCACCAAAAGTGAAAGAAAATCCTAAATTGTGAATTATCACCAAAACAGGTGTAGAGGGGAACTCTTCCCTTGGGGA
Organism: Pelophylax lessonae; assembly: GCF_965119305.1. Classification (NCBI taxonomy): domain Eukaryota; kingdom Metazoa; phylum Chordata; class Amphibia; order Anura; family Ranidae; genus Pelophylax; species Pelophylax lessonae. Next base: position 251,180,610 of record NC_138770.1, on the reverse strand, counting down.
CAATAATTCTGGAGATACTGGTGACAACCAGGAATTCCCTCGCTTTGGCTATCTCCCTGATGGGACACAAATGACAAAACAAAAAATTGACAGGGTTATAACTCTCCCTTACTTTATCCAAAATAAAAATAAAAAACAAGTTGTGTTTTCAGTTCTAAAATGTGTCCTAAAAATGACTGTTAGTGCAAAGAAAATATTTAACCTACTGTACATTTTTCTTGCAAGTACAACATGTAAGTATATGTAAGTGCTAATATGGCTGTAATCACTTTAAGCAAAAATTTAATGCTGTATTTTATTGTGTTTTGCTTTCTTGCAGCCACAAACAATACCAGCTGACTGTTTTTTACATGTTGGTGCACTTCAAACCATATTCCATAGCTGTCGTGCTTTATTAATACCTCGCAATGACAATGGCCTGCAAGTCAAAAACAGCTATATACATGTAAGGGGGTTTAGTAGCTTTGTCATTTTAGGCTTTAGCTATGTTGCAAACTAGCAGGTCTGGATGCACAGATGGCTATGAAGGCATAAAAGAACAAATTGCCTGATTCTGCTCACTGTCCAAAACTGAAGAACAAACCCCTTGTTTTTTGGGTCTGTGTTTGTGAGATATGACATGTAAATATCTTCTGTTTTAAGAAGACAAGGCTGTTCTTTTTTCAGTCTTGCTACTCTCAAAAAGAAAAAACATAGCTAGAAAACACTGCCACCTAGTGGGTAAAGTGTATAGTACAGCCATTGTCCATGAAAGAGAGAACACATACTGTAGGTATACAGTACCAATTATTGTATTATGGGACCTATTTGTAAAAAAGCAGAAATGATTAGCTACAGTTGCCACCATTTTGCACTTTTACCTATTTATAAAACCTTATGTAATAAGTTTGTGTCTTGTTTTAATACCTACATTTGCCTCTTTGAGATCTCACCTTTGTTTGAATTGTTTTCTTACACATTTCTTTTAATTTTACCATAACCCCCAAAAAGGTGCAATAGCATCTTTGCAAAAAAAAACAAAAAATTATTTAGCAAATTGGAAAATTTAATTTCACTAGCTGTTAATTATTGATAGTTTTTTTTTTTAAATATATATATATATATTTTTTTTATTTGCAAAATATTCAGTATAATGTTTTTCACCATGAAAAGCTACTTCACTTTTTCTTCAACAGCTTAAAAATGACTGTTTTATAATTTATTGAGAAATATCCAGCACAGGCACTGAAAATCAGCAAAGTAATAAGTGGCAAAGCTGTATTACTTTATTCATTTTTTCATTAAAACAATCCTGTGTTCCTGTTTCTGTTAATGTGTATTTTCACACACATTCTGCTGGTTTATTAGCATACACTGCTCCTACTTTAATGTATCTGTCAGCACATGATTGTCGCTCACTAAAACCTACTGTGACCTTTTTAAATGTTATTTCAAACGATCGATGTCTAACTTTGTACAGTTATACTGACCATTTCTCTCAATAGCATTTATTGAGTGGTTCAAATCTTTTTTTAATTAACAATCATCATATCATTGAAGGGTTTCTGCCTCTTGTTCTGCTGTAACGTTATTGGGCAATATCTGCAGAAAAAAATCGGAGGGGTTCCAATGTATTAAGAAAGTGTGAATGCTTCTGATACTTGCAAGTATTCATCATTTCTTGGTCATTAAATTGAAAGTCCGCCTAAATTTCCTGCAACCATCGACCATTTCCTGAAGGCCCCTGAACTTTACAATAAAAATAAATAAACACGCTACACGCATACCTTTTTTTCATGGGTTTGTGGCAAGAAATGACATGTGATCGTCACTTAATGCAAATATACTCTAAGCACAAGCTGTGTGGTGATGTCACAACAGAGGGCGGTCCATGACAGTCTGGACTCGGAGGAGTGAGTTGAATTAAACTGGTCGACAACCTACTCGATTGTGGTTCCAAGAGGTACCATATCCCACAATCCTTTGCATGCAGTCACTACTAGCCACTGATTGGTCAGAGAATCGTTGTTATCCCACCCACTTAACTTTAGTACTACTTTAGTGGAAAAGCAAACCGTACCGTACCGAACCGTTCAAACACCGTATCATGCGGTACCAGCAGTGGAAAAGCAAACCGGGCCATGCAGGGCCGAGTAGAGCCGAGCCGGTACTTGCAGTGGAAAAGTGCCATAACTGTGAAGGTGGCAGTAGAAGAAGGTGTGGAGCAAGAAATCAACTTTGATGTGGACACTGAGAAAGTAAGACACAGCTGCCCCAAGCTGGTATATAGAAGGGACCCTAAATTTGCATCAGTAGGTATTGGCTCTGATAGCTTGGTGTCAGTATCAGCACCAGGCTCAGTATAGAAATATAGTGCTTAGTTTAGGGCTGGCTTTCTCAATCAAGGTTATGTGGAACCCTGGGGTTCCTGCAGAGGTTCTATAGGTTTCGTGAGCAGTGACAGATAGATCTCCCAACTATATTAGCCACCAATGTAAGGAGGTCATTTCCCAATGTTAGGGGAGTTCTACATTTGTCATCAATGTAAAGGGGCTTTTTTTTCCACTGTTCACCAGTGTGAGAGGGCCATTGATGCCAAATATAAAGTGAGACACTTTTGTACAACAAGTGAAAGCAATCAAGATCATCTTGATTGCTCATGCAGATGCTGCTGGCTAGTAAAGCCTAGTACACATGGGCTGAATGTCAAAAAACAATGGCTGGTTCATAAAAAAAAAATCCGATGTTTGGACAGTTTGTATATCGGTCTGCCCAATAGAAGCCAGCCATTTTGCCGACTTCTGTCAGATGTGCATGATGGAAGACCAGTAGCTAACTGACTTCCAATCAGCACTCTCAGCCAATGGCAGAGAGCGCTAATCGGAGTGTTCTGGGCCATCCCCCTGTCGAACACAACAGCTATGCGGGGGGGGAAATTGCTAAACTAACCTTGAATGGTTAGTACAGTGGCTCCAACCGGAGGTGACGGGTTTTTGTCGCTCAACCCGCAGGGTTGAACAAAAAAAAAAAAAGAATAGTGTGTACCCGGCTTTACTCTACCAGTCCAGCTATTAACTTCCCCACCTAGATTGATTCAGCAAAGCCCTATTTTTAATCCACTCAAGTTTCTTGTTTTATTTGAAACCCTAATGAAGGGAGAGTGTTTTCTGGTTCCCGAATTTGATTTTTTAGTGCAAACTAATACATTAAATTAGGCTATGTTATCATTTGGTCTAACACTCCTTTCTTTGGTGCATGTTATTTTCAAGTAACCTACTTCATACCCACTGGAGGCTAGCCTTGTCTGTTGTGAGCAACCTAACCAAAGCCAGTCTTTTCCTCCCACTTATGTGTATGAACTCACATCAACGTCCCAGCACTTATTGGATGCTTTTATCTTTTCATTATTTTTCTTTTCTGGTCAATATTATTTATTTCACGCAATTCCTTTTGCTGTAAAGAGCAAGGGAGTGTTCACAAAAAAAAAAACCCTTCCAGACTGTCAAATATTCTAGTTATGCTATTTACCTTTTTCTTCTATTTAAAATGTCCTACAACTTACTGATTATGCTAATGTCTGGTGGTCTGTATATATAATAGTTTTTATCAGGCTGTTCCCTGAAACCTAAACATTATTCCAAGGGTTCCTCTAGGGTAAAAATATTGGGTTTAGGGATTATGCAAGGTTAGTGTGAAGGTAAGTAATTATAGGTTTAGTTCCAGGGTTAAGTTTGAATTTAAAGAAACTTGCTTTAGGAAGTGTTGATTGTGGGTTAAAGTGTTTATAAACCTTAGACATGAAATATGAACAAAGCATATCCCTCTAAAGTGTGTACTTGTCTTAATCAAGAGAACTAAATGTCATTTCTGTCTACTGTCTCATTCTTCTGCTGTTAACGTGAGTCAATTCTGACCAATTTTCCTGACACCAAGAGAAAAATGGTGACGGGGGGGGGGGGGGCAGCCTCAGTTCTGTTCCTGTGCGAAGCGGGTGTGTCCCTTCCCTCCAATCAGCTCTCATAGTTCTCTTCACTGATCTCTGCAGGAACTTCGGTCCTCCACCGCCCTTTTTCTGACAGTTCAGACAATTTTTGAATGCATGTAGAGAAGAGAATACTGCAGATAAACCAGTACAACTAGTGTAGGAGGACTTGTTTCATCTCTGTGTATAACCTGGGGCCAGTCACTTCACTGGGTGTACAGTACAAAAGGGTTTGCAACCACTTTAAGTATTAAAGGCTCATTTTATGTGGTGAAGGCTCATTTTATGTGGTAAATTAGGTGTTAGGATAAGAATTGAAGGTTTGGATTAGGTTAAGTATTTACGTTAAAACTGAAGGAGAACATGCACCACTTTACCTATGCAGGGCAAAACCATAAGTTCATTTAAATGGCATTCCCACCAGCATACTCAACTTTCCTTTGCTCTTTCGCTACACCATTCAGTCACTGTAAGAAAAAAAACCTGTTTTGGGGTTTTTGGGGAAGTAGGGGGGGGGGGGGTATGGGGAGCCTGTGACTTCTTTCCTTCTTCCCATGTCACAACACAATTTGGGGATTGGCCACCCAAGTACCCAGATTTGTCACCTGGGGGATAGAAAGGAGTATTTGGCCCTTGAACCCCTTAGTCGTAACTAAAAGTTTACATGAGGAAACTTCTATTCATGAATGCAGGGCTGGCCCAAGACATTGTGCTGCCTGGGTCCAAGAATTAAATGCTGTACCCCCCCCCCCCCCACACACACACACACATCAATAATTTATGTCATAATAATTAAAACTAAAATTACATTTATTAGGAAGTCAGATTTACATGCAACAGCAGCCCCACTTCACATCAGGAGTCCCCCCTTAACATCAGGAGCTCCATACTTAGCATCAGGAGCCCCCTATCTAAGATCAAGTGTCTCCTTTTACATCAGAAGCCCCCCCTTTACATTAGGAGTCCCCCTTTGCATCAGTAGTCCCTACTTACATCAGAAGTCCTCCTTTAACATCAGAGTCCCTCCTTGCATCAATAGCCTCCTACTGAACATCAGGTATCTTCCTTTTTGTCAGAATCCCTGTTTCCATCAGAAGTCTCCCCCTTCACATTAGGAGTTCTCCCGGAGCTTTGGTTCTTCTACCCCCTATGCCCGTGCCTGTGTCCTCCTCCTCCGTGCGAGTGCACAGGTCCGGCCCCGAAACATACACAGGCTGGTGAGGTTACCAAACAGCCTGCTGTCCCTAACCGCCATCATTACCAGTGGCTGCTCGACAGCCTACATACTTTTACACCCTAAACTATCTTTTCCATGCGCACCCTCTGCCATTGGCTGAGCCGAGGACAGGACAGAGGGTGTGCACAGCCTGAGGGAAACGGTGCAGCCTTTGTATGGGACATCAGAGCGGCCAGTGGGGAATTTGGCACCCTGCCCCCCCTAGGGTAACAACATTTCCAAAATGCCATTCAGGGAAAATTTTGCCAAGGACGGAGGGAAATGTAGTCTCAGGGTTGATCAGCGGGGGGTGATTTGTTGGGCGAATGGCTGGTAGCACTTATATCATCCTGACACCATGCTTGATATGGTGTCAGGATGATCAAACCACATTATTTCTATTACTACATTGCAATATATAGTGAAATAATTTAACTCACCATAATGCAGAATCAGTGGGGACCCTGAGCTTGTCACTTGCCACCAGATGCAGCGTTCCACCGTTGCATGCCGCCAGATGCAGTGTGTTGCTTGCCACCGTCGCCTGCCGCCAGACAGCGTGACATTTATCACCGTCACCTGCCATCAGATGCAGCTTGTCACTTGCCATGTCACCTGCTGTCGGATACAGCGTGTCACCTGCCACAGTCCCCTGCCACCAGATGCAGTGTGTCACTTGCCAACTTCACCTGCCACCAGATGCAGCTTGTCACTTGCCACATCACCGGCCACTAGATGCAGTGTGTCTCTTGCCACGTCACCTGCCATCAGATACAGCTTGTCACTTGCCACGTCACCTGCCACCAGATACAGCTTGTCACTTGCCACGTCTTCTGCCACCAGATGCAGCTTGTCACTTGCCACATCACCTGCCACTAGATGCAGTGTGTCTCTTGCCACGTCACCTGCCATCAGATACAGCTTGTCACTTGCCACGTCACCTGCCACCAGATACAGGTTGTCACTTGCCACGTCTTCTGCCACCAGATGCAGCTTGTCACTTGCCACGTCGCCTGCCACCAGATGCAGCTTCTCACTTGCCAGGTCGCCTGACACCAGATGCAGCTTCTCACTTGCCACGTCGCCTGACACCAGATGCAGCGTGTCACTTGCCACCACACACCCTACCCTCCGGGCCAGTCTGCCACTGATTTGCCGCCCCTACCAGAGTCCAATGGACCAACCGGGATCCATGGTAGGTCAGGCCCTGCATGAATGGTGGCAGAGCAAAGGGAAGAAAAGTATGTGCAGTTGGTGGCCACCATTGAATTTGTTGCTTTGTAAAGTACCGGTTTACTTTAATGTGAACCCACAGTCAGGCTATGAGTTTTAAAACAAGCCATCCCTGACCTCTGTATATGCAGCACCAAAGTCTTTTTTCCCAACAGCTCAAACCTTGATCCCACTCCCCGCAGTGACTCAGCAGCCTCTGAGCCATCTAATTTCTAATGTACACACCAAGAGGTGCTCTAGGAGTGGGAAGAATGAGGCAGAGAGAAATGACTTGGAGGACTTCAATGCCTCTGCTGCTATGTTTGAGGAAAGATCACTGCACAGTGCTTGCAGCTACAGGGGTAAATTACCCTTTTCTGTAAATCAGATGTACTGTTTGTTATGAAAATGCTAGAATGTGCATAACCATACCTACCAACATCAAATGCTGAGAAAGAGGAAGGTGTAAAGGTGAGAATATATGCAGTGCTCTCTGTTCACAGCAGAAAAAACAGACATGGCTAAATTGTGCTGGATATTTGTCATGGCCTAAAAGAACATGGTGTTTTCAGTCCCAGGCCCAGCTTACTCACAATACACACTGTTCAAACATAGGTGTGCGCAGCCTATTGCATAGGGTGTGCACCTCAAAACTCAAACTCACATGCGTATATATATATATATATATATATATATATATATATATATATATATATATATATATATATATACACATACACATGCAAACACCCTTATAAATAATTGTGAACAAACATTTAAATGTATCAAAACATTTAAATGTGCCCAGAACTTTTACCATGTTTTTTTTTCACAGTTTTTGGGGTGGGGGGGGGATGCCGTTATCACTGCAGGGGGAGGGGGGACCAGGGAACACGTAGGAAACAAGTAACCTGGATACAGGGCCAGTGCAAGGATTTTTTTTCTTGAAAGGCAAAGGTGCATTTTGCAGCTCTCTGTTCTCCACCACCAGCCTCCCGCCAAACCTGTCACACACAGTAACACCTTCTGTATGAGAGTGCCTCAATCTGGATGAGGGAGCACAGGTGGCACCTTCAGCCAGGGGGGGGGGGGGGGGGTTAGTGTTAAAGTTAGTAACAGATTTAAATACACTGACAAACTGAAGCAAAACTCCAGCAAACAATGTATAATCAGTTACAGAAATAAAAAAAAAATTCCCTATTAGGATAAAGGTTTTACATAAAAAAAAAAAATATGATCATTGTAAGCACTGCTGTCAGTGGGAGATGGTTTGTCATATCTCTCTAACTGCTACCTCTGCAGGACAGCTCGTTCTGTTGAAACAACAGACTTGCTGGCCAGATCACCAGAGGAAAATAAAAGAAAGTCTAAACAAGAAAATAAATGTAGCCACCCTATCTAAGAAGGGTACCTGGGCAGTGTTACAGGAGGGGGCAGTGTGACGGGATGGGGGCAGTGCGACTGGAGGGTGGGCAGTGTGAAAGGAGGGGGGCAGTGTATGAAGGAGGGGGGGCAGTGGAGGGCAGTATGGGGGGTCAGTGTGACAGGAGGGGGCAGTATGGGGGCAGCATGATGGGAGGGGGACAGTATGGGGGGACAGTGTGGCAGGAGGGAGCAGTATGGGGGGGCAGCATGATGGGAGTGGGACAGTGTGCCAGGAGGGAGCAGTATGGGGGGGCAGCATGATGGGAGGGGGACAGTGTGCCAGGAGGGAGCAGTATGGGGGGGCAGCATGATGGAAGGGGGACAGCATGATGGGGGCAGTGGAGGGAAGTATGGGGGAACAGTGTGTCAGGAGGGGGTAGTATGATATGGGGGCAGCACGATGGGAGGGGACAGTGGAGGGCAGTACTGGGAGACAGTGTTCCAGGAGGGGTAGTATGGGGGGGCAACATGATGGGAGGGGGACAGCGTAATGGGAGGGGGGCAGTACTGGGGGAGTGTGCCAGGAGGGGGTAGTATGGGGGGCAGCATGATGGGAGGGGACAAAATAACAGGAGGGGGCAGTATGGGGGGCAGCAGTGGGGGTATAGTGTGCCAGGAGGGGGCAGTAAGGGGGGGCAGCATGATGGGAGGGGGCAGCATGGAGGCGACAAAATAACAGGAGGGGGCAGTATGGGGGGGCAGCAGTGGGGGTATAGTGTGCCAGGAGGGGGCAGTAAGGGGGGGCAGCATGATGGGAGGGCGCAGTATGGAGGGGACAAAATAAAAGGAGGGGGCAGTAGGGGGGGGCAGAGTGACAGTCAGTAGGACACCAGGCTGGAACACTACACTCTGCTGTGGTAAACATTGTGTTTGTGTCTTACCAGGCAGAAGGGGCTAGGAGGCATTTCTAGCATTTCTCCTACCATGCCCAGCGACAGGAACGGCATTGAGAGAAGAGGCGGGAGCTGAAGCTGGAGTCGGAGGTGCGGAGCTAGGAGGTAGTCCTAGGTACGGATTCTTGTCACCATTGTGGATAGCAGCAGGCTGGATAGGAGCCGAGGTCCAGTGGGACAGCATATAGTAACAACCGATCCCACTCCTGCAGCCACTGAAAGCCCTGCAGGAGTCAAGAAGTGAATAAGGAGATTGGTTCTCCTATATGCCGCCCCGCTGGCTCCCCTATCCAGCCTGATGCTAGCTGTATCCACTATCCAGGATGGTGACAAGTAGTCATCTGTACCTAGAACCGCCCCCGACTCCGACACAGGTGTAGACAAATGTGACAGGGGAGCTACAGGGGCCCTCTTCAGCACGGGGCCGGGTCGCACCCCCTATTGTTTTGCCACTGCGGCTGATGCTACATCTATAGTCTGGCTACAGCATACCTGACAGCAGGTGGCGGAGTGATATTCATTAGTCAGTGATGCTGTAGCCGGAACTATAGAGGTAGCATCGGAAAATGCGGCCGCTTGCCTGCTTAATCAGGGGTCAGTAACTTCACTTATAAGAGGTACACAGTTGACTGAATAATAGTCTCACTCACAGCGCTGCATATTATCCATTAGAAGAGGTGCTGAAATAGAGATCCCACACATTCTGCCAGCAAAAAAGCCCTGGGGTGTGCCAGATGTGCCTGGGCATTAGGGTGTGTCCAGGCACACCCGGCACACCCCGTGCGCACGCCTATGTGTACAAATATGCAGCAGTCCAACAAAATACTCCTTAACTACTGTACAACAAGTGAGAGTTTTACCGATACACATAACTCTATTGAATCATCTTTAAAAGATAAAACAGAATATGGACAAAGAGCTAACACTTTGTCTGAGCCTAAATTGAAGAAGAACTTCATTAAATTAGTCAGAAACTATTTACCAGCAAGCAACTGTTAAGACAATAAATAAACTCTTTGGTCTGAACTTTGTAAAGTGCAACTTAGTGTATGGATTGCCTACTACTGCATAACCTCTTGTGGACAATGAGCTGCTGTTGGGTCTTCCCCCCTTAAATTCTGCTTGCTGGAGTGACATAGTTACATAGTTAGTCAGGTTGAAAAAAGACACAAGTCCATCTGGATCAACCAATAAAAAACAAAAAACAGTAAAGAAAACCCAACCATACAATCCCAGATGCACAATCCTATGCCCGCAGTTGATCCAGAGGAAGGTGAAAAACCCCAGCAAAGCATGATCCAATTTACTACAGCAGGGGAAAAAATTCCTTCCTGATCCCCCAAGAGACAATCGGATATTCCCTGGGTCAACTTTACCCAGGGCTTTTTTTCTCAGAGAATAGGTGCAGGAACTCCCTCTTTTTGACTTACCCCTTGTCTCCGCCCCTACCTACCTCCGTGAACCGTTCCTTGGTTCCACCCACTACCCATCCCTTTTAGAAAATACAGAACAAAGTAACATTTGTGGTACTAAGTAATTTGGATGGAATTTGTTAATGATAACAAAAAAGCAGTAAAATAGATCCCATGCAGCCAACAACAATAGATCCCCCAGCAACAATAGATCCAGCCAGAAACAATGGGCCATCAGCAGCAACAACAGATCTCCCAGCAGCCAGCATCAATAGACTGCTGCCTAAACAGTAGATCCCTCTCAGCAACAACTGACCCCTCAGCAACATAAGACCCACCCCAGCAACAATAGACCCCCCTGCAAAACGAGATCTCTTCCAGAGACAATAGATCCCCAGCAGCCACACCAGATCTCCCCAGCAGCAATAAATCCTCCTGCAGGAATAGATCCCCTCCAGCAACAATAGGTTCCGCAGCAGCCAGCATCAATAGATAGTGTAGCACAACCCAGCACTCCTTGCCATTACATACATTGAGTGCTGGAGGTGCTGGAACTGTGTTCCCCCGCGTTCCCGCTGAAAAAAAGCCCTGACTTTACCTATAAATATTAGTAACCATTTATAGCAATCTAGTGAGCTAGCCAGAACCACCTCTGGAGGGAGTCTATTCCACATTTTCACAGCTCTTACGTCACATCAGAAACTTAGCAGAACAGACCAGCTGCATGCTGGAAGCAGGCCAAGGTGTCTGATGATTATAGGCAGAAGCACTGATGTTGGCTAATGCTAGCCACATTGTGGTGTGAACGCTGGATACTACTGGGGAAAACAGAGACTGAGGCTTCTGCTACCAGTGCCTGCCCGAATAGTTTTACTAAGAGTTTCTCCAATCCACAAACTTCAACAGATGGGCTACAGGTTACAGGACAACGTGCTGACTGGTAGTGGAGTGCTGAGCTCTGAGTTCCAGCACCAGGTACTGCGAATTATGTTGGGGATATGACTTATTTATACACCCAACAAGCAACAATATAAGGGGCACTATGTTACTTACACCTCACACCTGCACAATGTGCACTGTGCTGTACACAGTCCTGACTCCTGCACTAAAGACATGACATACTTTTGACCAAAGTATTTAATGCCTCAACAGTTCAATGAAATTCCTCCTTGAAGTAAGCTCAGGCAAAATGTTAGCCCTGTGTCTGATATGAAGAAAAGCATATGTTGTGGAAACCTTTTGTTCTTAAAAATATATATTTTGTCCTTAAAGTGAACCTGAACTCAAAGAATGACAATTTGTTAAAGCACACTATGTATAATATTCCCATCACATACGTTCTTGGAAATGGCCAAGAGTAAGTGGATGCTGTAGAGAGACACTACCAGCTGGAGACCTGTAACATCGTAATTCGAGGCATATGTCACCAGTACACCATAGATCTTCAAGATAACATCCAATTTTAGATTTGGTGATCACACCATGGAAGCAAAGCTAAATACCTGGGGATGAGAGTTCTAACACAATCCAGTGCAAGCAAATAATGCAAAATATTAACCATTTTAGCCCCGGAGGATTTTCCTGCTTAACGTCCAGGCCACTTTTTTCAACTTGGCACTGCGCGAGTTTAACTGACAATTGCGCGGTCAGGCAACGCTGTACCCAAACGAAATTTGCGTCCTTTTTTTCCACACAAACAGAGCTTTCTTTTGGTGGTATTTGATCACCTCTGCACTTTTCATTTTTTGCAATATTAATAAAAAAAGAGCGAAAAGTTTGCGAAAAAATTTACATTTTCTACTTTGACATTTAAAAAATATCCAAAATATTACATTTTTGTGATATATTTAGGCCAAAATGTATTTAGCTACATGTCTTTGACAAAAAACAATTCTCAATGAGAGTATTTTTAACCACTTTAAGACCGGAAGATTTTACCCCCTTCCTGACCAGGCCATATTTTGCAATTCGGCACTGCATTATTTTAACAGACAATTGCGTGGTGGTGCGACGCTGTACCCAAGTTAAATTTATGTCCTTTTTTTCCCCACAAATAGAGCTTTCTTTTGGTGGTATTTGATCACCTGTGCGATTTTTAATTTTTGAAAAAAAGAGCAACAATTTTGAAAAAATTATATATATTTACTATATTTTTCCCATTCTGATATATAACATTCCCCCCAAAAAATGTACAAATCAAAATGTTTTAACATTTTAGGCCAATTTGTTTTCTGCTACATATTTTTGGTAAAAAAAATCACAATAAGCGTATTTTGGTTGGTTTGCGCAAAAGTTATCACACTTACTAACTACGGGAAAGATTTGTCATTTTAATTGTTTATTTTTTTTTACTAGAAATGGCGGCGATCTGCGATTTTTTTTGCGGGACTGCGACTTTGCGGCGGACAGATCGGACCCCTAACTGACATTTTTGACACTTTTGGGGGTACCAGTGACATTACTACAGTAATCAGTGCTATAAATATGTACTGTTACTGTAATAATGACACTGGCAGGGAAGGGGTTTACACTGTTGGTGATCAAGGGGTTAAATGTGTGCCTCATGCTTACTGACGTGTGTGGGGGGAGGGGGTTGTGTGACACAGACACAGATCGCAGGTTCAGCTATGCTGAATCCTATGATCTGTCACTGCCTGTCACAGAGGCAATCCGTCCGCTTTGTTTACACAAGTGGGCAGATTTCTTCACTCTTTCCCGACGATCGGGGAAGAGCGGCAGTGATCACCGCCTCTCCTCCCCTGGCCCGACTCCCGCTGTGTCTGAATACAGGGAGAGGGAGGAGTCCAGCGACGTTGCTGGACCCAGCCAAGCCACTCTGTTGCAGTAGCAGCAATGTGAGCGGTCGGCTAGTGGTTAAACAACAGAAAGCCAAACAGTGTGCATGCACACATACCAGAGACAGCAGAAACTTAAAGAAGAATTTTAGATATGGATATTTTATACATTGCTTGGACCAATGTAATTCTGTACAAACCATACCTGGCTGATCCACCTGGAAGCTGGAAATCACTGAAATAGATCCTGCTACTCCAGTACTGGGTTCTGGGTCCCGTGTCAAGCAGCTGTCCTGCTGCATTGTGAACACAGGAGATTGTCTGCTCAGCCCAGGTACCATGCTGAGAATGCCTTGCAAAGCTATCTCTGATTGAATGTAGTGGGGCGCTGACATCATGCTTGCCACCTTGTCCAATCAGAGAATGCTTTGAATCCATTCATAAAATGACAAGCATTCCCTGAATAAAAGGGAAAAAAAAGGGAAAAATGCAACACCTACTAAATGTAGTATGTAAGGATACCACCTTTATTTTTGAGGTATACAACTCAAATGAGGGAATTCTTGAGCAAGGCATGTACAGTATATTCAAATTAGTCGTACTGTGGGTCTCAGGCAAGCCGACAGGGAGCTGCGGCCACGCCAGTTCATCCCTGGGTTTCCCAGTTGGGTGGACAGCTTCACGCGGACACTCTAGTGACAGCTCGGACGTGATACCAGAAGTGACGACAGGGGGGTGGCACGCGTTCGGAACATGCATGCTCCTTCCTCAGGCCGTCAGGCGGTCAAGTCAGCTCCAGCTCTAAAGGGCAGTGGCGCCGGGGAACCACGGCACGTAGCAAACTGGAATATTAATGAGCCTGTGCTGAGCAGCTGACCTCCTGTGTTCACAATGCAGCAGGATAGAGCTCATCATGGGACCCAGAAGCAAGTGGAGATCACTGAATTAGCAATGTCTGCTTCAGGAATTTTCCAACTTCCGGGGGATCAGCTAGGTATGGTAGATACATAGTTCCATTGGTCCAAGCTGGACCAATGTAACTTTGTATAAAATATTCATAGCTGGTATTCTTCTTTAACCACTTCCGAACCTCCTGCCGAAGTTCTACGTCGGTACTTTGACGTTAAGTATGGTATACAAAAGGAAAGAGAAACGGGGCTTTAACGGTGCCTGGCTACCCCACTCAGTATAAAGAAAAATTCATAAAATGTTTTCTTTATTAATATCAACAAAAGATTAAAATTCAATACAACACAGTTATAGTTCATATATCATAGTACACATATTGGATAGATAATACAATACATAAAAGGATCACCCCCTCAATAAAAGGCTCAATCTCTCCCATAGATTCACTGTGTATACAGTGTACCCATGTAAATGTTGGAGGGCAGAGCTGTTACCGACGCATTTCGCCTGTATGGCTTCCTCGGGGGTATTGGATGAAAAGCGTTCAAAAAAGGGGTGACTATGAAAAAGAAAAAAGGACAAAACATACTATTACAAAATTATATTTGAATTGCTTTAGCACCATCAAAATGCTATTTATTCACATCAGTAATCATTTGCTATATATATACTGTAAATATATCAAGGCATTTATTTACAGAAAGAATAAGCGTGGCCAATTTGGTGCCTCCAGCCTCATAGTTGTATATTTGCAATATTAGTGTAAGATCTAAGTCACTGCTAGTCTCATAAGATTTGGAGTGAGATTTGGTGATATCACGACACTGATATTCACTGTTCTTCTTGCTGGATTGGAGACTCTAACATATGGAAGCAAAGCCTATAAGGAGGGAAAGAGCTGCTGCTCTTGTGCACATCGCTGGATCGAGATCGGGCTCAGGTAAGTATAAGGGGGGGGCTGGGGAGGGGCAGCTACACTTAGAAGTGTGCATTAAAGTGGTTGTAAGCCTCAGACATGACTGAAGTATTGCAGATCCTGCGGCTGCCTTACCTTATACAAACCAAAAAACAACCACCCCCCCCCCCCCACACCTTTATAACTTAAGAAAAAGACACTACTACCGTCTTGGATTTTAAAAGGCCATAGCAGCCATCTTTATTACAACCAACTAATAAAAAACACTAGTTAACAAAAATTACCACTTTTCATTTAAAACAAAGCAATACATACAAACGTTAAAGTGTAATGACCATTTAGGGTCTTGGAAGGCAACTTGACTTACCCCTGGCTGTATCCCTGACCCCAATAGACCTCCAGGCCCTCAGCCGCCACTGCACCAGCTCAAGGACTATTAACCATTGGGATACCTTCCATACAGCCAACTGACGTTGCCAGGGTAGGTACACCCATACCTAAGATGGGCCCTACCCCTCCATATTACCTTTTAAACTAGTCACAGCCCTCCAAGACCCTAAAGACCCCAGCCACTGCTATGACAATGACAAGCAAAGACTGTGCACCAACCAGCAACATGTGTAACAATCAGTATCTTCATTAAGAAATTTACTTTTTTTCTTTTTTTTTGAGGTTTTTATTGTTTATCCTTTTTTTTTGTTAGTACTTAGGTAACACGATACCTTTGTTCCAGGGCTGGCGGGAGGGAGAAGTTTTCCCTTTGCTGTCCTGGCTGCAACTGACCGGACCCCTGGTACCACCCTAAACTTTCCCCCCCTAACTCCACCTTGCCACACCCTGCCCCACCCTGCCCCACCTTCCTAAAAACCAATCACCTACCTGAAATTTTTGCTTAATTAATTAACCCCCACTGGGTCACAACCTGCCCTGCAAACCCAGTCATGTCCAGCCTTCCGCCTAACGCTATGCATTTATCTCCAGGCCTCCCCCTTGAACAAAGCATATCCCTCTATAGTGTATGTTTTTTTGACAAGTTTTCCTGACACCAAGAGAAAAAAGGTGACAGGGGAGGGATCTCCAGCTGATTGACAACCTCAGTTCTGTTCCTGTGTGCTGTGTGTGTAGGGGGGTATCTTCCCTCCAATCAGCTGCCAGAGCTCTCCTCACTGAACTCTGAAGTATGTAATTTCAGCTCTCTGCCCCCTTTTTTTTTTACAAAACTTTTAGACAAGCTTTATAGAGTCAGCACTTTGAACGGATGTAGGGAAGAGAAGACTGCAAATAAACAAGTACAACTTATATAGAAGGATTTGTTTCATCTATGTGTTTCACCTGAGGCCAGTCACATCATGGGGTATATGTAAGGGTTTACAACCACTTCAAGGTAAAAAAAAAAAACCTTCAGCCCTTAGAACCACTTTAACTTCACATTCTGGCATTATTGATAGGTTCATTGTGTTGAGGGTTTTTCCTGAACATGCACTCTTTGGTTGGAGTCTTTCATTGATGCACACAGATATGCTTAAACCGCTAAAGAATTTAAGATATCTGCCAATGAATGACTGATGAACAAGCAATTTTACTGTTAGCTGGTATACAGGCAAAAAGAGGCATCAAGGTGGCAGCTGGTTGTGTCTGTCTTTGAGAATGTTCCACACAGTACTCTTGATTTTATTTACTTTTGCCAATTGTTTCCTATTACTATATTCACTCATAAGCATAGTTTTAAAAATGTATATAAATGGTTGTAGTGAACTTGTAATTGGCATTACTGTATATTCAGTAGTTGTATAAACTGTATACTGTATGAGTTTAGGAAATCGTTATTTTCCATTTCTTCTTGTATGTGCAGTACATGTTACAGTCACATTGTTTTTATAAATGGCAACAAGATAAAGGAAAAAAAAAAACGTCACCAATGGGGAATCCTGGGAACACCTCCCATTGCAAACACCGGAATGCACATGAAACTCCCTGCCATATCACTGCAGATTTCATCACTGAGAAGGACAGAATAATGGACTATGACCAAACTCAATAACTCAGGGATGAAAGGTCAGAGAATTCAATAGAACAATTCTGTGCAACAAATACCAATAGTGGTAGTCATGCCATATACCTACCAATCTTTGCTATTCTGATATAATACACACGCAATGTCTATATTACCATATGGATTTAACTACATTAATACTACTTCATACTGAAAACCTCAACTCATTAAAAAATTTAAAGAATTTCTTCAAATTATGAATCATGTACACTGATTTCTAACACTTGCAGGTTTTATTCACTTAGTAAATTAAATCTACTTTTTGTTTGTTTTCCCTTGTGAGTGGATTTCAAGCTACTTCACTTGCATGCATCCCAACATGTGAACACTACTTAAAGGGGCAAAATGTGGTGCAATACACGTGCTGTGGTAAAGAGTGGGCATAGCCACTGAAACGTGGGCATGAACATAAGGGTGTGGATAAACATTAAACCTGCAGCACCTTTGAGATGCATCTCACCTGGCACTGACGAAGCAAGCACATACTGCAAGTTTATAATTTTGATGGTGACTCAAAATGAAATTCCAGAAGAATTTTTTTTTTTTTTTAACTTTTCTGTGTACAAATACACTATATTGTCAAAAGTATTGTGACACCTGCCTTTAAACACACATGAAATTTAATTGCATCCTAGTCTTAGGCTGGCCATACACTATACAATTTTCTTATTCAATTTCCTTTAGATTTACCTTAAACTATGTAGTGCAAGGGCCTGCCTGATTGCATACAAATTTAAAGTTTGTAGGTTTGACCCTATATTACATGGTTTTGGTAAATCTAAAGGAAAGTTGCACAAGAAAATTGTATAGTGTATGGCCAGCCTTAGTCTGTAGGGTTCACTATTGAGTTGGCCCACCCATTGCAGCTATAACAGCTTCAACTCTTCTGGGATGGCTGTTTAGGAGTGTGTCTATGGGAATGTTTGACCACTCTTCCGAAAGTGCATTTCTAAAGTCAGGCACTGAAGTGGAACTAGAAGGCCTGGCTCGCAGTCTCTGCTCTAATTCATCCCAAAGGTGCTCTATCGAGTTGAGTTTAGGACTATGTGCAGGCCAGTTCCTCCACCCCATCAATGTCTTTATGAACCTTGCTTTGTGCACTGGTCCAAATAATTTGGTGGAGGGAGGATTATGGTGTGGGGTTGTTTTTCAGGGGCTGGGCTTGGCCCCTTAGTTTCAGTGAAGGGAAA
Organism: Pelophylax lessonae; assembly: GCF_965119305.1. Classification (NCBI taxonomy): domain Eukaryota; kingdom Metazoa; phylum Chordata; class Amphibia; order Anura; family Ranidae; genus Pelophylax; species Pelophylax lessonae. The sequence goes on along the minus strand of NC_138770.1, from coordinate 251,162,628 downwards.
TCTTAGGACGACAGCATACCAAAATATTTTGGAAAATGTCATGCTTCCAACCTTGTGGGAACAGTTTGGGGATGGCCCCTTCCTGTTCCAACATGACTGCGCACCAGTGCACAAAGCAAGGTCCATTAAGACATGGATGAGCGAATTTGGGGTGGAGGAACTTGACTGGCCTTCTCTTCCAACATCACAAATGCGTTTCTGGAAGAATGGTCAAACATTCCCATAGAGACCCTCCTAAACCTTGTGGATAGTCTTCCCAGAAGAGTTAAAGCTGGCATAGCTGCAAAGGGTGGGCCAACTCAATATTGAACCCTACGGACTAAGACTGGAATACCATTAAAGTTCACGTGTGTGTAAAGGCAGGTGTCCCAATACTTTTGACAATATAGTGTATATTACCTCTAGTGCTGGTTACCCAAAGTATCCTAGTTTTGTTCATGCTGGATTTCACTGTGATCGTCCAGTGTTCTGTGACCAGTAGTGCCATTGACAACATGGTTTAGACTTAAAATAGCCAATAATCACTTAAAAGTGATTATTATACTGTATCAATATAACAATATGACTAGTGGCGCCATTAGACGCCAGTTCAGTACTAAAATAACCAATTTCCGAGGACAATACAGAGGTATATAAAAAATACAAATATAAAACATTGTATCTATAAAATGAATGGCCAAGCTTAATAAAATAAATGGAGTGTGCAAAATCATGAATAAGCCCACCTACATCTATTGTATATGGAAAGCGTTTAAAGCATAACTCCACTTTTGTTGAGAAAAAAACATTCCCCTCTGGGGGATCTCAGTATTGCAAGGATTTTAACAAACCTTGTTGCAGATTCATGCCTTTTGTTATTCTGAAGAAATCATTGTTTGTTCCTCTGTGCCTCTGTGCTGAGTGGGTTAAATTGGAGTGGTTTCAAAATGATCTATCAGCTGTGACAGCTGCAGGGCTCTAATGAGGAAAGCTGCTGGATCTGCATCCCTTTAGACATGTTCCTATTGGAAGTATTTCACCAAAAATGACATTTTTTTTGCAGGGGATTCCAGAAATCTGACTTGTATCTTAGGCAGACTTCTGGGAAAATTGATGAGCCAATCACACAAGCAGGAAATGATGTTTCTTGGGTGTGGTCAGTACACATTCTGTGTACAGAACAGCTCCAGGTAGCCATATTGCATTGTAATTTCATAAAATTACAACAGCTGCAGATTGAAAAGGAAAACGGAAAATTTATATCAAATACTTACCGTAATTTTTCTTTCCTGATGGACTCCATGGCAGCATACATTTGGGTAGCCCCGCCTCCACTCCTACCCCATAGGACCCCACTCCCATAAATCCTTGCTCCCTTTCAGCATCCGTGTTCTGTAACTAGCCTACTCAGGAACTGGGAGGGGACTCCTGCTGCCATGGAGTCCATCAGGAAAGGAAAATTACGGTAAGTATTTGATATAAATTTTCCGTTTTCCTGACAGACTCCATGGCAGCATACGTTTGGGAAATAACTTGACAAAACACAATTGGGTGGGCAGATGCTGACAAAATTTAATTAACACCTGCAACAGATAACACTTGAGTACCAAAAGCAACAGAGGAAAGAGCCGCTGGCTCAACACAATAATGTGACATAAATGTGTGAATGGACGACCAAGACGCTGCTCTGCAGACCACATCCGGAGCGACATGTCTTGAAGCTGCCCATGAAGTAGCGACACCACGAGTAGAATGTGCAGTCACCGCTTTAGGAGGAACCAAGCCCTTCTCTCTATAAGCCCACTGAATCGCCTCTACTATCCAGGAGGCAATTGATCTTGAAGAGGCCCGCATACCTTTGTTCTTCCCAGACAATAGGACAAAGAGATAATCTGTCTTCCGGAAAGAGGCTGTAGCTTCCAAATATTGTCTAAGCGTGTTGCCTACATCCAGTGGATGGAGTTCCGGAGACAAGATGAAAATAGGGAGAACAATTTCTTGATTCTCGTGAAAGACCGAAGTGACTTTAGGCCTTGATCCAAGCATTGGAATAAGGACAACTCTATCCGGGAAAAAGGTCAGGAAAGGTTCCTTACTTCCCAGACTTTGAATCTCTGAGACCCTCTTCACAGATGTGATAGCCACTAGAAAGACTGTCTTGAGGGTGAGATGTTTCACAGATATAGGTTCTTCAGGGCTTGTGCCAACTGAGGACAGGAAATCAAGAACCAAAGGCATGTCCCACTTGGGGAACCTCAGCTTCTTCTGTGGCCTTAGCCTTACTACCCCCTTGAAAAATTGCTTGATCAGAGGGTGTGCAGCCCAGGAAAAGCCTGTGAAAGCGGATAAGGCTGAAACTTGCACTCGCAGGGCGCTTACTAAAAGAGGCAACTCCAATCCCGACTGAAGAAAAGACAGAATATCTTGTACGGAAGGAGATGACCAGGACTTTCCCTTAGACTCCAGGAAAGAAGTAAACCTAGCCCAAATTCTTTCATAGGTTTTATTTGTGCTTTGTCTCCTGGCGCTCAAAAGAGTAGGTATGGCTACTTCAGGACATCCTAACGCTTCCAGCCTTCCCCTCTCAAAAACTAGACCCGAAGGTGCAGACGGGCTGGGCATGGGTGAAGGATGGAGCCCTGGGACAGCAGATCCGCTCTGAGAGGAAGAGGGACTGGGTCACGGTAGCTCAGCTGAAATAGTAGGGAAAACCACGGCCTGTTGGGCCAGAACGGGATCACTGCAACCACCTTCACTGATTCCATCTTGATTCTCCGCAGGAATTGGAAGATGACTGGTACTGGGGGAAAGGCATAAGCCTTGTGAAACTTCCAGCAATCTGTCAGGGCATCTATCCTGAATGCTCTGGGATCTCTGTTCCTCGAATAAAACTTCTCCAACTTCCTGTTGTGGAAGGAGGCAAATAGATCTACCTCTGGGATGAATCCCAAAGACAGGATCCAGTTGAACACATCCTCGTGGAGAGACCACTCGTTGTTGTTGAGTTGTGTTCTCAAGAGGAAGTCCGCTTTTGTGTTCTGAGCCCCTGGTATGTAAACTGCCGACAGATTGACCAGGTTTCTCTGAGCCCAGGTCATTATTGGCTCTACTTCCCGAAGCAGGGATGCGCTGCGAGTTCCGCCTTGTCTCCTCACATAGGCTACTGCGGTCGTGTTGTCTAGCCTCGGGGCGAACAAGGTGGCCGAAGGCTAGTAATACTTGAAAGGCCGCCTGAAGTTCCAGGATGTTGGACACAGTCTGGCGAGACCAAAAGTCCCATCTCCTTTGTGCCATCTCTGCTCCGCAATGATCGCCCCAACCGGTGCTGCTGGCGTCTGATGTCACTATGTAATGTTCTGGTACCTTTGGTACCTGTATGCGCCCCACCATTCTCTTTTTGGTAAGGTGCGCATACACCTTTAAGACTGATGCTGTCATCACTGAGCGCCGGACTGGATGGCTATTTAGATCGCCGGCTCTCACTCACATGTGTTCGTTCAAACTGCTTTGTGCCTTGATGCTAACCTGTCTTGAAGCTCTCATGCTTGCAAGCATACCTCGCTGTCGGAACCACGCTGCGCTGATCCCTGTATCCCGCTACCGGATCATCCGCTCTTGCCGAACCTCTCCTCTACTACATTGCTATTAGTGATAAGTACCCCACAGGGGAGACCTCTATAACTTTCATACTAAAGCTTACACTATCTAGCTCTGCATACTAAGGACTATTACTACATCTGCATTATCTAAGATTGCTAGCTCTTGAGCCTACTACCACCTGTTCTTGCACTGGGTTGATCTCTCTTGTATGTCCACCTGCTACTCTGTCATCTGCTACCATACATGATTGCTAAACCTATCTGCATCCCATCTGCTACTATCTTACTTTTAAGAACATTTCCTTTCAAGTGTCTGTCATCTACCATCTCTACCCAACCTGTCTCTTCAGCCTATCATCACTGTGTTACGATATACATAAGTCACTCTAAGAAACATCTTATTGAGTGTGTGTATTTACTTGCTGAATTGAGATCATCCACACATGATGAGTCATTGGGAGTTGGGATTGGTGTCTCAGCGTTTCTCTACATGACAACTGAAGTGGAATATTTCTGCAGCTGAAAATCCACATCATACATAAAACGCAGGAGCGTTACAGATTGGACGACCCACAAATGGATTCAGCAGAAATAACCACTCAGATGACACAATTAAAACAGCAAGTAACTGCGTTAATACACGCACTTACTGAATTAAAAGAAGACAATCAGGCTCTGTCGCAGCAGGTAATTAGACTGACACAACTTACCACTGCTCAGTCCCCTGAACCCAAAATAAATCCTCCTTTGGTATTTACAGGCGATCGCAAAAAATTTCGTGAATTTAAAAACGCATGTGAGTTACTTTTCTTGCTAAAACCCCGTACCTACCTTACTGATCACATTAAGGTTTGTACTATTATTTCTTACCTAACAGGCGATCCTCGGGCCTGGGCAGACTCTCTTTTTGAGAAAAGCGATCAGCTTCTCAACTCCTATGCCTTGTTCCTAGCAGAACTCACTAGCCTATATGATGATCCCAATAGGCAGAGTACTGCCGATCTTCAATTAAGATCCTTGAAACAAGGTGGGAGACCTGTAGAAGACTTTGTCGCAGAATTCAAGAGATGGACCCTTGATTCAGAATGGAATGATGCATCTCTGAAAACCCAATTTAGGCTTGGCCTATCAGAGGCCGTTAAAGACGAGCTCGCCCGAGCGGATCTGCCAAAAACCCTGGATGCATTGATACAACTCAGTATCACCATAGATAGAAGACTACGAGAAAGAAAGGCTGAGAAAATGGGAATGCCATTATCCAGTTCTTCTCGGATTTTGGCAGTTGACCCCGTTCCTATGAAGGTAGGAACGATACGCCCACCTCTATCAATTATGGAAAGAGCCAGAAGACGATCTGGTAATCTCTGCTTGTACTGTGCATCCCCGGATCACAAGATAAACGTCTGTCCCCTAGTCTACAAAAAGAAGGGTGAGTGTTCACATGTCCTCCTAGGGGGATTGACAACTTCAATCACTAACCCTTATCTTTCTGTTTGCTTAACATTACAGTGGGACCAGAACAGGATTACTACTAAGGCCATGATTGACACAGGATCTTGTGGAAATTATATTGACATACGTTTTGCTGCTTTAAATAAAGTTCCTATTATTTCTAAACTTAAACCTGTCTCAGTGAGTCTTATTAACGGTGTTCCTTTATCCTCTGGTCCGATCACTGATCAGACACAGGCACTCCTAGTCACTACTAACGGGTCTCATATGGAGACCACTACCTTCGATCTAATACCTTCACCCCACTTTCCCATTGTTTTGGCACTTCCCTGGTTGCACACACATCAACCAACCATAGATTGGAAGGAACGGACCCTGACCTTCCTCTCTTGCTATTGCGAGGGTTCGTGTAACCTCCCGTCTTTCGGGAAGATCCTGTCTGTGGTGACAGATGAGATTGCACCACTATGTTATCAGGATCTCTCTGAGGTTTTTCTTGAGAAATATGCTCAAGCACTACCTCCCCATCGAGACTATGATTGTAGCATTGATCTACTCCCAAATAGCAAATTGCCGTTCGGTCATGTTTATCCTCTTTCACAGGATGAACTTTCCCATCTCAAAGACTATTTGGATGAGAATTTGGAAAAAGGTTGTATTAGACCTTCCACTTCTTCCACAGCAGCGGGACTCTTTTTTGTCCGCAATAAGGACTCAAGTCTCAGGCCTATCATCGACTATAGGCAATTGAATGCTATTACAATAAAAGATCGCTATCCTCTACCGCTTATCCCTGAGCTCATTGAGCAGGTGCGTGGAGCTACCTATTTTTCAAAATTGGACCTGAAAGGAGCATACAATCTCATTCGAATCCGTGATGGACACAAGTGGAAGACTGCATTCAGAACCAGATACGGATTGTTCGAATATCTTGTAATGCCATTCGGGCTATGCAACACCCCTGCAGTTTTTCAACGATTTATAAACAATATTTTCAGAGACTTACTAGATGTCTGTGTTGTGGTATATCTGGACGATATACTTATATATTCACGATCCCTGTCTGAACACATAAGACATGTAAGACTAGTATTATCGAGATTGCTTGCACACAACCTTTATGTGAAACTGAAAAAATGCTTGTTTCATAAAGAAGAGGTACCGTTTCTAGGCTACATCATATCCAAAACAGGAATCGAGATGGACATGAGTAAGATATCCTGCATTCAGGATTGGCCTACACCAACCACACGCAAGGCGCTACAGCGATTCCTTGGATTTTCGAATTTCTACAGGAAGTTCATTAGAAACTTCTCTGCCATTGTGAGACCCCTCACACAGCTCACTAGCATTAAAAAACCATTCAAATGGTCAGATGAAGCAAATAAAGCTTTTCACCTGTTAAAGACAAGGTTTACTTCTGCTCCCATACTACGCCATCCAGACCCATCCCTCCAATACATTCTGGAAGTAGATGCGTCAAACATGGCAGTAGGAGCAATACTCTCCCAACGACCAACTCACACTTCACCACTTCATCCAGTCGCCTTTTTTTCTAAATCCCTAAGCAGTCCCGAGATAAATTACCCAGTGGGTGAAAAGGAACTGCTTGCTATAAAATTGGCTCTGGAGAATTGGCGACATCTACTCGAAGGCACCCAATTACCAATACTTATATACACGGACCATAAAAATCTCCAATATCTTCAGACTAACAAAACTCTCTCGCACCGACAGGTACGATGGTCACTATTCTTTCTAAGGTTTAACTTCCTAGTGACCTACACACCTGCAGATAAGAACAAAAAGGCGGATGCACTATCACGACTAACTGAAGAAAACTACTTCGAAATCCCTTCCGTTCCTATAATACCTCACAAACGCATTATTGGAGTTGTCCGTTCCTTGAAGGAAGAGGTTTTGCATGGTATAAGTTTGGATTCACCCCCACCACAACTAAATACTGATGCAGAAGGCTTCCTCTACTACAACGACAAACTTTACATACCACCTACCATACGCACCAAGATCTTGGAATTATCGCATGATGTGCCTATGGCAGGACATATGGGTATGACAAAGACTCTTAATCTGATTACCAGGCAATTCTGGTGGCCTGACATGAAAACATCTATACAAAAATTCGTCTCTTCATGCAATGTCTGTGCCAGGTCCAAAATTGACACTACGAGACCATCCGGTCTACTATGCAGTCTACCAATACCCCAAACTCCATGGGAAGTTGTGTCCTTGGACTTTATAGTGGAATTGCCCCCTTCCAAAGGATTTAATACCATCTTAGTGTCAGTGGACCATCTGACAAAAATGGCACATTTCATTGCTATTCGCAGACTACCTTTGTCCAAACAAACGGCAGAACTCCTGATGAAACATGTCTTTAAGTTACATGGTATCCCAAAAACTCTTCTGTCTGACCGTGGATCACAATTTATTTCCAAGTTCTGGCAAGAACTATGTCACATACTACGGATCGAGCGGAAGCTCACTTCTCCTTACCATCCGCAGACCAACGGACAGACTGAAAGAGTCAACCAATGCATCGAGCAATATTTACGTTGTTACACTTCTTACCAACAGGATGATTGGGTGGATCTTCTCCCTCTGGCAGAATTTGCCTACAACAACGCAACCCACAGTACGACCAAGCAGAGTCCGTTCTACTTGAACTATGGGTTTCATCCCTCTATTCTTCCACCACGCATCCTTCCTTCAAATAACCCAGTAGCTTCAGACTATCTTACCCAAATAAAGGACTCTCTGGGTTTGCTTAATACTACCATTGCACACGCTCATAGTCAACAAAAGAAGTACTATGATCTTCGCAGAAGACCTTCTCCTCAGTACGCTATCGGGGACCTCGTTTGGCTCTCAACAAAAAATTTAAGACTGAAAATCCCTAGCAAAAAGCTTGGACCTCTGTTCTTGGGACCTTTCCCAATCAAGAAACTTATTGGAAAAGCTGCAGTACAGCTTACATTGCCAAGAGACCTCAAAATACATCTAATTTTCCATGTGTCGCTACTGAAGCCCCATGTTCCTGACCAAGGAATAAGGCCTACTATCCCACCTCCTCCTCCTGTACAAGTTGAAGGTGGAGAAGAATATGAGATTAAAGAGATTCTGGATTCTCGTATCCACAGAGGAAGACTTCAGTACTTGGTTCGATGGAAGAACTATGGGCCCCAAGACGACACCTGGCTAAACACCTCTGACATACATGCCTCTAGATTAATTCGCAATTTTCATGCGAAGTACCCAGACAAACCAGCTCCAGAGGCCTTCAGGAGCCGGCCTTAAGGGGGGGGTACTGTAATGTTCTGGTACCTTTGGGTACCCTAATTACTCTTTCATAAGTGTATGCGCCCCACCATTCTCTTTTGGTAAGGTGCGCATACACCTTTAAGACTGATGCTGTCATCACTGAGCGCCGGACTGGATGGCTATTTAGATCGCCGGCTCTCACTCACATGTGTTCGTTCAAACTGCTTTGAGCCTTGATGCTAACCTGTCTTGAAGCTCTCATGCTTGCAAGCATACCTCGCTGTCGGAACCACGCTGCGCTGATCCCTGTATCCCGCTACCGGATCATCCGCTCTTGCCGAACCTCTCCTCTACTACATTGCTATTAGTGATAAGTATCCCACAGGGGAGACCTCTATAACTTTCATACTAAAGCTTACACTATCTAGCTCTGCATACTAAGGACTATTACTACATCTGCATTATCTAAGATTGCTAGCTCTTGAGCCTACTACCACCTGTTCTTGCACTGGGTTGATCTCTCTTGTATGTCCACCTGCTACTCTGTCATCTGCTACCATACATGATTGCTAAACCTATCTGCATCCCATCTGCTACTATCTTACTTTTAAGAACATTTCCTTTCAAGTGTCTGTCATCTACCATCTCTACCCAACCTGTCTCTTCAGCCTATCATCACTGTGTTACTATATACATAAGTCACTCTAGGAAACATCTTATTGAGTGTGTGTATTTACTTGCTGAATTGAGATCATCCACACATGATGAGTCATTGGGAGTTGGGATTGGTGTCTCAGCGTTTCTCTACATGACTACTGAAGTGGAATATTTCTGCAGCTGAAAATCCACATCATACATAAAACGCAGGAGCGTTACACACTATTACCCAAGATATGGGGGCTATGGAGTGACAATTGCGCAAGTTCTTCAGCTGTAACCACCAAGGAAGCCAGCTCTTCATGGCTGCGGTTATCACTATTCGCTGAGAATTGCTGATTCCGTTCCATTGTTGAAGAAAACCCCTCTGAAAAAGCCTCATTTTCCAGAGTGCCCACTTCACCATAGGGGCTGTTGACACCATCGTGCCAATTATCCTCAGGCATTGTTTGGCTGTGAGATGGGACGCTGACAAGGCTAGAGACACTCTGTCCCTGATTACCAGAATCTTTTCTTCTGGCAGAGAGATGGTACTGTTCTTGGTGTTGAACAGAACGCCCAAAAAAAACAGGGACTGGGTAGGAATCAGATGACTCTTTTCCCTGTTCAGGATCCAGCCAAACTTCTCTAGAGATGAGATGACCAGAGCTAGATGTTCCAGGATGACAGACTTGTCTTGAACCAGTAGAAGGAGGTCGTCCAGGTAATGATAAAGACGGACCTCTCTCAGTCTTATCAAGGCTACCACCGCTAACAAGACCTTCGAAAAGGTACGAGGCGACGTGGAAAGCCCGAAGGGGAGACATACAAAGTGCAGATGACGCTGGCCGACCGAGAATCTTAGGTATTGCTGAAACTCTGTGGCCACTGGCACGTGGAAGTATGCATCCTTCAGGTCTACTGAGACCATCCAATCTCCCGGTTGAACAGCTTGCTGAATGGAGAACAAGGTCTCCATCTTGAATTTCTCTCCTTTGATGAAGCGATTCAAGTGCGTCAGATCTATCACTGGTCTCCAGGCGCCGCTCTTATTGTGCACCATGAAAAGAGGAGAGTATACTCCGAGTCTTCTTTCGGATTCTGGCACTGGAACCACTGCTCCTTGATTGACTAGTGAGTCTACGTAGGATAAGAGAATCTCTCTTTTGTCGCCTGACCGAGGAAGGGAGGTAGGAACAAATCTGTCTCCGGGAACACTGGTGAAGGCGCAAGAATGACCTGCAGAGACCGTGTTGACGACCCAAGTATCCCAGACTGAGGCCGCCCAGACCCGCCGAAAGTGAAAGAGACGACCTCCCACCTGACTGGCCTGAGCGGGCCCAATCTCAAACGGACTTCGTCGTATCTCTATCCCCAGATGGATTGCTCTTGGGGATAGAGATACGGAAAGAAGATTGCCTGGACTTCCAGTTTCTTCCAAACTCCCTTCCTGGCCTATAACTATGTGCCTCCCTGACACGGTCAGTGTTTTGTTTTCTAAGAGGTAGTCTCTTCTGAACAAGAAGACGCCTGTCCTGGGGGAGAAAGCCCGACTTACCACCAGTAGCCTTGGAGATAGCGCTATCCAACTTATTCCCAAAGAGGGAAGAACCCTCAAAGGGAATGCGGCACCATAACTGCTTAGAAGCAGGATCAGCCAACCAAGGGCGTAACCAAAGTGCACGCTTTGCAGTAACAGATGATAGCATCCCCCGGGCCAACAGGTGGATAATATCAATAGACGCCTCCCCCAGAAAGGCTGAGGCCAGTTTCAACTCTTGGATAGGAGAGTTCTTGGCTGCATCTTCAGAAAAACTTCTGAGGGAATCATCGACATTGTCCACCCATACTTCCATGGCTATGGACAGAGAAGCCAGGGCTAAGGCTGGCTTGCAGGCAGCACCTACTGAAAGATAGACACGCTTCAGGTCTGTGTCTATTCTTCTGTCAAGAGGGTCCTTAAAGGAAACCGTATCTTCAAGAGGCAAAGTTACATGTTTCACTAGCCTCATAACAGCCGCATCCACTAGAGGAGGAGTTTCCAGGTGTTTGACTTCTTCTTCCTTGAATGGATAAAGCTTAGCCAACTTTGAGACCATGGAGTTCTTTTTCTCCACCTTGCTCCATTCTTCCATTATGATTTCTCCTAATTCAGGAATGAATGGAAAATTCAGCCGCTCCTTGCTCAGCTGCTTAAAATATTTTCTCTGCTTCGGAGCGGAGACTACTGGATCCTCCCAGTTTAAGGTTTCTCTGACAGCCTTTACTAAAGGTGGAACCAAGTTAAAAGAAAATCCCAAACTAGGTTCATCTTGATCCGAATCGCTATCAGACTCGAATACTGAGGGATGGCTGGGTTCAGAGGATTCAAGGGCCCGTCCGCCAGTGGCCTCTCTAACTGGAGAGACAGATGGCTCTGGTGCTGGAGACGGTCGCCTGTCGCCTGTTAAGATCAGCCTGGGAGTCCTTGACTATGCATTTGACCGTGGACTCAAGCTGTTGGTCAGAGCTTCCTCTTTCACCCGCTGCTCGGGAATAACAGGAGTCGCATAGCGATTTACCGTCCAGTAAACGGATACCACAGCCCCAGCACTTTGTCTTGCTGGATTGGTGTGAAGACCTGGGAGGTGACCGGTCTTTACTACGGTATCTGGACTTAGATGAGGAGCCATGTTTGGAGGAAGAGCGATGATGCTGCGGTTTAGCATGGCGATCTTCCCGCGAGCCCTGAGGTTGTTCAGATCTAGAGGAGGAGCTGCAACGACCACCCGTATGTCCTGCTCCCCCCCTCATTGCAGCCCTACACTTACCTAAGAGAGGGCTGGTCACAGGGGAGCGGTAACGCATCCATAGGAAAGCAGTAATGAACACTGGAAGAGACCAATGCAACCATACTAATGACAGGCATAGCAAAAGAGTAATGGCACAAACAAGACCCCCCATGAAGCAGATCCACATACCTTGCAGCCGAAGTGTGTGAACTTGGGAACCCCGTGCTCTACAGTCAGTCCCACCGACTGTGGAACTGACAGCCCTTTAAATTTGGCGCCGGCCGTGACGTCACAACCGCGGCGTACTGTGCATGCGCGAGTATCGGCAATCACCGCTACTGCGCATGCGCGAGCCAAGCCTCGTTCTCGGTCAGCCGGCGCGCATGCGCAGAGCGACCGAGGACGCAGAGGATGGAACACAGAGTGTTCCACTGCATCCACAGAGCCTCCCGGACCACCAGGAAGAGTATGGAGAGACTAGGAGCCGCACACTAGACCACCAGGGAAGCACTAAACCACCAGGTATATAAGAGAAAGTATGAAAGGGAAACACTTACCCCTCCATCTTGCGCTAGACACCAGGGATACATCAGAGCCAGCGACCAGGATACATAATCCAGCGTTGGGGCAATACAATGGGGCCACCCACAGCAGCTGGGCTCATTGGCCATGCCATTTGGCCTGCTTCGTCAGGCATCTTTAGGCTCCTCTTCAACTTGCCCATCCCATACCCCGCAGCAGCAAGGGCTTATTGGGAAATCAAATCCTGCTGACTCTCAATGACCCTGCATCATTTAAAACGATCATCACATAACTTGTAGGAATTCAGCACCAAACTGGTGCAGGAGGAGGACAAAAAAAGAACACGGATGCTGAAAGGGAGCAAGGATTTATGGGAGTGGGGTCCTATGGGGTAGGAGTGGAGGTGGGGCTACCCAAACGTATGCTGCCATTGAGTCTGTCAGGAAAGGCAATTTTTAATACCATTCAATTACAATAGGATTTGTGTCGCAAATGTATACGCTATATTGTTTTTTATTTGTTTGCTGATTTTTTTTTCCACGAAAGTGGAGTTACCCTTTAACTGCAGGTTGCAGTATGGAGCTAAATGACAATGAGCATGCCACTATTTAAAACAAAAAGCCATCAGACTGAACGTGTTAATGGGGATCAACAGACAGAAGAGGAGGGTGGATAAGTGGGAAGGAGTGCAAGACAAGTAATGATTGCTAGGTGGATAGAGTTGCAATTAAGTGGGAGGGATAATGTTTGACAGGAACCAGAAGAGGGGAAAGAATGACAGGTGGGAGAGGTATAAACTGCTACAAAATTATAAATAGGGGGAAAAGAATGTTAACAGAGGAAAGGCATTAGGATACCAAAGAAAGGGTGATGATAGATGGTCTGAGGACAGAGAGACAGCAAACAGGAAGACACAGTGAGAGTGGGGATGGGCAATATGAAAAGGAAAGGATGATAAGTGGGGAGGGAGGAGTGTGGAGTTGAAAAAACAGATGGGAGCGGATGGAGGGCTGAAAATTAGGTGGAGTGAAAATGAGGGGAAATAGAAAGCTGGTAAATGGATAATAGGTAGAAGAAGGAGTGCATGACAGGTGGGAGGAGTCAGATGACAGCAAAGCATGATATTGCGGGTAAAGCCTCTGTACATGGGACTACAGTGAAAATGTGGGACAGTCCTGCATAATCTGGAACTGCTGGGAGGTATGGCTATAGTGATGAGTAAGGGGCTGTTTTCTTTGCATTCCATCAGAAAAGTTACCAGACAACTGGAATACTAAAATTGGAGCACACAGAATCAAGAACATCTGTGCATAGTAACCAATCAGCTTCTAGCTTCAGCTTGTTCAGTTTAGCTTTGAAAATAAAATTTCCTCGTTTGCTTCTTGTTCTCTCATTTTTGTGTAGGTCAACCATTACCAGCTATGTGTTAAGCAAAACATGGCGTGGGTCCCAAAATCTATAGCAAACCCCCATTCCGGATAAGGTTCTGGTATGGATCTTAGGGGGAACCCTATGCAGAGAAAAACATCAAAATCTATGTCAGAACAATATCAATTCATGCAGCCTGGCTGGCAAGGAAAGGTCAAGGAAAGGGGATGGGCCAGTAAACATGCAGCCCCCCCCCCTCCCCCCGAAACATTCCAGGGAGGGTGCCTTGCAAGGAGAGGGGCAATACTACTCTTTACAAAACACCTTGTCCGCATAGACTTGCAGTCCCACTGTGTCCACTGTCTTTGCTTCTCTGCAGGAACAAGTGTTCCTCAAAAGTAGAAAGGCCTTTTTACTCTGCAGTGCTATTACTATAGAAGGATATTATTTTATATTGTAGTGCTAGTAAGCTTATTTTAGAGCACAACTTTTAGGAGAGCGCAGAAGTTTTATAGATAATTAATCCATAAACCCTCTAAGCGGTCCCTTTAAAAAATATGGCCTAAAAATGCTTGTTTCAACGTTATGTAAGAGCAAAAGCAAATGTACTGTGCTATCTCTTTTTAATATCCTTGTGCAATATGTTTTGCTTCATGTCTTTTAAGCATACTTTTCTGTAAAGGCAAGAAAGCATAAACACATCTGTAGTGTATTAATGTGCTTTAATAAACAAGAATGCTGTGCATACAAACTATCTACTGTTTTAGAAAAACAATATACGATGTACAGAGTATTACAAAATATGCATATAATTTACACATGCACAAGCTATCTATCCTTCCTAGCAAATGGCCATGGACAATGCAGATGATAGGGATATACAAAACAGTTATTTAACTTGGGTTGTAGATTTAGTGGTATCCACAGCTATAGTTTATTTTTTCAGTCTTCCTGGTAGTATAGAGTTGTCTTCCTTCTATCCAGGTGTAGCAGGTTTTCCAGGCCTGTGGCCTGATGTGGGTCTGCCATTGTTACCGGTTACCTTGCCAGCCCATGTGAGCTGTGGCCCTGGGTGTGCAGACTGAGACATGAACTACTCCGGCATCTTTGTGTTGCCCATTAGTAGGTGCCCCCTTTAGCCTTGAACTCTTCGGGGTTCACTATCTAGGCACCCCCTCTGTAACTTCAGGGTCCTCAACCTAGGTACCGCCTTTCAGCTAGCTGGGACTGGATCCCAGAACCTCACCCGGAGTGGTCCCCTTTGACTCTGGCAGACCCCCAGGGGCAATCCGCAGTACTCACGACCTGTGTAGGCTTTCCTGGGTCTGGACCCCTCTCTCTCTGCAGGCTCTCGGCACACCGGGTCCCCTCAGCTCAACTCAGCACTCTCTGGATTCCCAGGCGACACCCCGAGACATCCTTTTCCCTCAGACTGGAGGAGAGACAGCCGCACTCTGTATCCTGGGACTCTGCTCCCACCAAAGACATTGTGTCATGTGCCACCCCCAAACTTATACCCACTGCCAGAATCCTTTGCAGCACAATCTGCCTTCTGGGGTAGTTACAAGCCTGGATGTGTCCCCTGATTGGGTTTCCTCCACCGCCCTATGATAAGCCTCTCACAGGAGCCAGTGGGGTGACTCCCCCTTCAGCAGGCACACCTAGAAACCATGACACCCTGACTAATAAATCATAGCCCTGCTGTTATTAGGCAGACAAAGCCCACTATACCTTTACCTAGCACCTTCCTGTAGGGTGCTACAGAGGTCTTCTTCCAGACTACTCCTCTTTGATTCTCTGAGTCCTCAAGACTAGGTCCTTTGTGCTCAGAACATGAATGTGGTCAAGTCCTTTGTACCCTCCCCCTACCAACATCATTTCCTATTCCATGAGCTCCATGAACCAGTCAAACAAGGTAATTAACATACGAATAGAGGAAGTTTCTAAAAACAATACGTTGTAGCTAAAATGTATTATTTCACATATTTATGCTATATAAATCACAAAAATAACCATAGCAGCACAAATAATACAAAAACACCTAAATCAAAAATCATTAAAAATTGTGTTCTGACCTTACCAACTCCAGAGTGCTTGAGGCTCCTCTTCAGGCTTTCCTGGCCTGTCCTTCTGTTCTATTCCATTGTCCAACATAACTATCTAAAATAATAACCACACCAACACTGGTGGTTAGTGGCAGGCTGTTATAATCCCCCCCCCCCCCAACATTGGTTTTTCAGTGATGGACTGTAATAACTCCCTAACCTTGGTAGTCAGTGCCAGGTATAACTCCCTCAACACTGGTGGTCAGTAGCAAGCTGTAATAATAACCCCCAACATTAGTGGTCAGTGACATGCTGTAATAGTAACCCCCCCTATCCAAACACTGGTGGTCAAAGGCAAGCTGTAATAACCCTCCAAAATTGGTGGTCAATGGCTGGCTCAGGCTTGGTGTTTGGTGCACCATCACTCAGACATAGATTGTCCCCCCATCCCTTCCTATTGTCCTGGGCCTCCCATCACTGGCTAGCACAGCGCACACAGTAACAGTCACATACACTGTCCAAACAAGGCCAGGTCGCAGGCAGCTGCAGGGCTCATCTCTGTCTACCCAGCGGCTGCTCACCCTTGTGACAGTCTCCTCAATCCAGAAACTGTCAACAGAAACTGGGGATGTTTGATCATCCTAACTGGAGAGGTTTTGAGTTCAGAGGTGATGCTAAGGCAGGATATAGCTCCAGAGAGGTCTATATCATGATTTTCAGGCCCTCTAGGAAAGGGGGTTGAAAATAAAGAAGAGTTCTGTTAAGTCAATTGTTGGTCTTGGCGTATAGGTCAGCAACTACAAAAAGCCAGTCTCAGCTTAATGGTCCACTACTAGGCTGTGAGAGGGGGTGGAGACACTTAAAGGTAGCTGTCCTGTATCCTGTATCTTCAATCCTCTCCCCACTGGATGAATGAGCCAGTAAAATAGTAAAAAGTAGTAAAGTCTGACAGTCTTTCTTTCGCCGCCTGTGGGTTGGTGATTGTCTGTATGCAGCTACAGGCTAATACACTAGCAGAAAGGCTAGGAGGGCCTTTAAAATCCAGCAGCTTCTTCAAGAAGCCACTGTTACATGTGCTGCCTGTTTTGACACCATGTGCCTTGTATCTCCTCTCTTTCTCCTTTTTTTTTTTTTTTAATAAATTTTTCATCTGTGCTATTGGTTCTGTTTGTTTGTATTCTCACGTGCATCCTGCCGCTAGCTCCTCTTACTCAAATCTCATTTTGTCTCTCATGGCTCCCTGTAGTCTTTGGTCCTTTATGTATCTGGTTATCCCTCTTTTTCTCTTTATCCCATATTTGTACAATTCAAAGTTTTTTTGTTTCTGTCCCTACTATTTAAACCTTGCAGGGGCGGCACCAGGTGGGTGCTTGGGGGTATAGCATCACCAAAAATATTGCTCGCACCCCCATCTGCGATGGGAGTCACTTTGGGCGTGGGGCTTGTGAACCCAAATTACCTTCCAGAGGTTCGGAAACCCCTTGTCCAGCTTCTCCGTCCCTTTTTATGTGTAAGTCACCCTGTGTCTATTAGGGGCACAAGGTAACCAAGAAAATAATGAACACTGAGAATATGGTTTGGGTTACTCAAATGGGACAGTATTATTTGTCAACAATATATCTCATGGAACATATGAAAACTCTGGGACTCTAGACCTAGGACGCTCGAGGACAACAATCTGCTAGTTAATTGGCTCAGGTTGATTGAATCACTGTCATCTAATAGTTACTGGTGGAAAAGTAGAATACTGTTTGTGTTGGTTGTTCTTTAGATATGTTAACTATATTTCTGTACACAATTTAATCTGCATAGTATAATGTAATCAGGCACCTGACCTGGTGTGGTAATTTGATCAGGAGGGGGATGTTTCTCTGTGCTGTATATATTGTGTGTGAGACTGTTCAATAAAAGTTGTAGGTTCCAGTTCTATACAAGCTAAGTTCCGACTAGTTTTGTATTGGGGGCGGCTAGAATATCTAATATCTATGTTCAGGAGGAAGCAGTATTCTGACGGAAGCCCACAAACACAGTGTGGGTCGCGGTTCCCTTACTTTGGTGGCAGTGGTGGGATGCTTCCTCCAGTCTGGGACATCCAAACCTCCACTGGGATCCAAGGTCTGGATAGCAGAAGAGGAGAGATACAGATGCCAGCTGCCATGGAAGAGGAATTTGGAAGGAGGTTGTGAGAGATGCGGATACAGCCCAGGGAACCAGTGTCAAAGCAGGTCCTGCTAGGATGGTATGATTTATTCCGCTTGGAACTCTGGAAGGAAATGCTAGCTCATGAGCAGCGACACCAGGGAAAACTCCTCCCCTCCATCCAGGAAAGGTACTGGTCACAGTATGAATTGCAGGTGCTGTTTTTGGGAGATAAACCGCACAAGGAGCAGACAGCTGAGTTAAGCAGGCTGGTCTGGGCAGAGATGCATTTGGAAGAGAGCTATAGAGCCCTCCGGTGGCATGTATCCCAAGCATGCCCTTGGATAGTGGATGACAGCCCAACAGAAGGCTTTGGCTACGGTGGCGTAGGACTGTTGTACGGGAAGCTGTCAGGGGACCCTAACTTTGGGAGCGATCTGGAATGGCAGTTAGAGGAAATTTTGCATTACAGAGAAAAGATCCTAGATATCTCGGAAGTGTTCTGGGCACTGGAAGATATGGAGTTTCTGGCCGTTCAGGAATGGGAGCTGGAGATTGCCTACAGACGGCTGCTAGACTCTGCTCAGCGCCAGGGCTAGGCTGCCCTTGCCTGGGAATATCCAGAAGTACCAGCTGACAGTCCAGAAATCCCGACTGAAGAATTGACAATGTGGTACAGTAACAGTGTGCTTTGCTCAGGTGCACCCGCAGCTTTGGATGCAGAGGTCTTATGGCAGATGGACTTTCAGCAATTCCAGAGACTGGGGATTTAATAGACTCTTATGTTGAGGAAGAACAACCTGGTGAGCCTCCAGCAGAAGAGCTGGCATCAGGGCCAAACATCATTGAGCTCTGCCCAACACCAACAGCAGCTTCAGCCTCCCTGAGAGAAGAGGCAGCTAGCCTTTCTCCTACACCATTGACAGGGAGATGGGATTTACTGTCAGCAGCATCTGTGGGGTTACAAGAGACTTCTTTAGCTGAAGTGCTGACAACTGGAGAGAGGGTCCAAGACCTCTGCCCCACACCTGCGGCAGTTCCGGAGACCCAGGGTGAGAAGGTGGTGGTCACTCCCCAGCAGCAGATAAGGATCCAGGGAGAGGAGGTTGTCATCCTCCCTCCCCAACAGTCAGTCAGAGCGGAGGAAAATGTCTTTCCTCCCCAGCCAGGATCTGTGCTCCTGGGAGACGGTACCAGAGAAAGGTTGTCCAAACAGCCAGATGAGGGTAAGGAAGATGGAGCAGCCTACTCCTCTTCCCATCAGCAGACGGTGCTCCAGAATGATGACACCAACCTAGCAGAAGAGCTGGCAACAGAGCAAAGAGCTGCTGGCCTCTGCCCTCAACTAACAAAGGATGGGTTTCCTGAGAAAGTGGATGGGACTACAATCTCTACTTGTATACCTCAGGGATGCTGGGCAGTCGGCCCAGATCCCCAACAGCCTGACGAAGTGAACCCCCCCCACCCTGTCTTCTTTCCAGTGGTTGAAAGGACTCCCGGGTGAAGGGCCAGTCCACGCTTCTCCCAAGCAGCGGGTATGTTGTACGAGAGAGGTAGAGGTTGGCTGGGTGAGTAATGCTCTGTTCAGGACAATTTGTTTGGGGTACTGGGTGGGTGCAGACATTGGGGGACTGGAACTATGGACTAACTTTGATGTAAAACCACTTGGGGCCTTCTTCTGTGTTAGTCTCCTGCCAAAAGGGGGGTATGTGACAGGAGTCACTTTGGACATGGGGCTTGTGGAATCCAAATGACCTTAGAGAGGTCGGGAAGCTCCTTGTCCAGCTTCCCCGGTCCCTCTTATGTGTAAGTCACCCTGTGTCTATTTGGGGCACAGGGTGACCAAGTAAATAATGAACACTGAGAATATGGTTTGAATTTCTCAAATGGGACAGTAATATTTGTCAACAATATATCTCATGGAACATATGAAGTCTTTGGGACCCTAGACCTAGCATTCACATTAAGGCCTAGCTGCCTATTTCCAATAAGAGACTGCTTCACACAGTCAGATTCATATCAGATGCTAATATCATCAGCTCAACCACCTGTCTTCCACATATTGTTGAATACCCTGATTTACTCACCTGTTATCTACTGTGGGTTCTGTGTTTACACTTATGATAATGTATATTGTACTTCGGAAGCTTGAGGACAGCAGTCTGCTAATTAATTGGCTCAGGTTGATTGAAAGCTCCAGTTCTATACAAGCTAAGTTCCGTGTAGTATTGTATGGGGGCGGCTAGAATATCTGATATCTATGTTCAGACTGGAAGAAGCAGTATTTTGGTGGAAGCACACAAACACAGTGTGGGTCACAGTGTGGGTCATGGTTCTGTTATACCATCTTTGCAACCAGGGCTGCCCATAAACTCTAGGCAGTCGTCCTCTGCCAGATCAGGGCTCCATCGGGTCACTGGGAGGAACAGCAAGAGCTGCCTCTGACAGCTTTCTTTGCCGGTGATTAGCCTCCTATGGCTAGCAGCACTTAGAGACTCTCTCTTGGCCTGCAACTTCTCTGCAGGCTGGCCGAGATGGTGGGCAGGCAGGAGGTGTGGCCAACTTCCCCCAGATACACAGGTGTCAGCTGTACTGAAAATGGGAGAGGACTGGGAAAAGGAGCAAGATAAGCAGCCCAGAATTCCCTCCATCTGCAATGCTTTAGGCTCCTTGCCCTGCTTAGTACACTGCACACAACCAGCTTGGAAGGGAACTGCTTACAGTGGTGCCACTGCATACTGCTCTAACTATATTCAGAATACAGAATACTTTATTAATCCCAAAGAGAAATTGGGTAATTGTTGAGACACAGGCACACTTAACAAAGATTAATGTGGGAAGAGATGGATGTGGCACTGCTTATTTGGTGTGTAGCTTTATAAATGTGCTTTAGATGAATGTGTTATGGAACTGAATGGTTACCAGTATAAAAAATACAAATATTATATATATATATATATATATATATATATATATATATAATCATAGTGTGCTTTAACTAATGCATAAAAATGAATAAACACTATATTCCTATAATAAAGTGCCATGTGCCTTTAACCCACAAAAAAGTCCATATCCATCGACAATTACGTAGGATGCAAAATTATGCTGTTGGTGGTTTCCACACGTGTTCCCCCTTCCCTACCTCACTCACCAGAAATGTTCCCCTTATTAGTGGAAAAACAGCATTCACAGCACTATGTCGCTGTAAACAACATCCAGGCTTGTTCTGCTCCTTCAGCAGGTTTATATCCCTCCAGATACCTCCATAGTGCTACACCGTGAACATTCTGGGAATTAAATTGTCGCACCTCATAATCCAGCTAGTCTGGTGACATCACAGTTCCATCCTCTACTTCACCAGCAGTAAGCGGTCCTTTCTTTTGCACTAAAGTACACTTGAGCACCAATTAGTTCAGTAGGACCATGCGTTCTGGCTTCTGTAAAGGTATTCCCAGAGTCCTTTCCTAATGACCAGACCACATAGAGGCTCTTCAGGTCCTGAGATATAAAACCTTGGCAGCATCTTGTTTCAGAATTGTTGTTAATGTAAAAATGTTCAACCAAATTAACCTGTCCAACAGTATGCATTAAAAGCAGGGGTTTAGTTAGCACACATTTGCAAATGCATTCGTAAACTGCAAGGCCCCTTCAGGGTACCCCTCGAGGGCCATCGACAGCCTTGCCAGCACTCCATCTCCATCTTTCACCCAACTGCCCCTGCTGGCATGGCTCTTGGCTATTTATGAAGTGCCTGCCCCCTTCCCAACTATTTGCTGGGGATTGGCTGAGGCCCCTCCTAGCCTTCACCCACTGCATCGGAAAGCTTCTACAAGGTTCCAGAAAACAGGGGGAGGCACACAGACACACACACATACACAAATGCATACAGATAGACAGACGCACTCACACCACTACTTGCCTGCACATTTCTCCTCTCTTGATGAATACACACGGATCTCTGCAGTCTCCTGTTATCTGCGCCCTCATCCAGGCCCCTCCGGCTCTGCAGCTCTCATTGGCTTTCGCATTATTAATCCCTCCTCCCTTGCTGACAAACTCTCACGAGAGTGAGAGAGCTGTGCATGATGTCATTAGCCTAGGCCATAGGTCAGCAACCCGCGGCTCCGGAGCCGCATGCGGCTCTTTTGAACTTTTGCTGCGGCTCCGGGGCGGATGCTAGCGAGGGGAGGAGGCGCACTGTGCGCCCCGACACTCCCCACTGAGGCGCTGTCCTGGCTGTGACATCGCATGGGGGGTGGTGCGTGCATTAGTCACGCACCGTCCCGACGTCACCTTCCCGCCCACTGCCAGAGAGGAGGGCAGCGGCGCAATGCAGTTCGAAGAAGACATCCGTCCAGACTCCCGTCAGCAGCAGCACGCCAGGCACCAGTGTGAGGTAAGTGAAGTTATGCCTCAGCGGGGGGGGGGGCACACACTGCTTTGAAGGGGGCACGCACGCATGCTGGTCTCTGCATTAAAATGGGGCATGTATGCTGGTCACTACATTGAAAGGGGCATGTATGCTGGTCACTACATTGAAAGGGGCATGCATGCTGGTCATTGCATTGAAAGGGGCATGCATGCTGGTCATTACATTGAAAGGGGCATGTATGCTGGTCACTACATTGAAAGGGGCATGCATGCTGGTCACTGCATTGAAAGGGGCATGCATGCTGGTCACTACATTGAAAGGGGCATGTATGCTGGTCACTGCATTGAAAGGGGCATGTATGCTGGTCACTGCATTGAAAGGGGCATGTACGCTGGTCTCTGCATTGAAGGGGGCATGTACGCTGGTCACTGCATTGAAAAGGGCATGTATGCTGGTCACTGCATTGAAAAGGGCATGTATGCTGGTCACTGCATTGAAAAGGGCATGTACGCTGGTCACTGCATTGAAAAGGGCATGTACGCTGGTCACTGCATTGAAAAGGGCATGTACGCTGGTCACTGCATTTAAAGGGGCATGTACACTGGTCTCTGCATTGAAAGGGGCATGTACGCTGGTCTCTGCATTGAAGGGGGCATGTATGCTGGTCACTACATTGAAAGGGGCATGTATGCTGGTCACTGCATTGAAAGGGGGCATGTATGCTGGTCACTGCATTGAAGGGGGCATGTATGCTGGTCACTGCATTGAAGGGGGCATGTATGCTGGTCACTGCATTGAAGGGGGCATGTACGCTGGTCACTGCATTGTGGTATGATCATTGGGCATAGCAAATTTTGCTATGGGGCCCTGTGATTTCTAATTACGTCCCTGTTTTCGACCCCCCCCCCCCCCGGTAGGTTTTGCGGCTCCCAGTTTTTTTTTTCCTTCGGAAATGGGTCCAAGTGGCTCTTTATGTCTTAAAGGTTGCAGACCCCTGGCCTAGGCTAATTACCAGGCAAGAAGGATGAAGTGGGCTGTATAAGGTATTTACTGGCAGAATTTTTTTTTACTATCCAAAGTTAAAACAACAATGGCAGAGGATTTAATATATGGAAATGTGAAAAAATGACTGAAGAGTCGCTTTAAGCATTGGATGCAGCATTTAAAGTAGTATTGTGTTAACACATGAATTGATATAAGCTAGACATAATAACTTAAAGGGGTAGCGCTGTGGCTAGCGTTCTCAGTAGTTTAAGGTTTATGCCTTAGAAAGTGTAAATAATTATCTGAAATTCATCAGGTTTTTTTCACATTAGAAGGATTTGAGAACTGCCTAATAATACTGTAGACTTTATATGTCACTACATCTATATAATATATGCATGTTTGAAGGAGTAATAGTATTGGATGCAGCATTTGAAGTAGTATTGTGTTAACACATGAATTGATATTTGCCAGATATAATAACTTAAAGGGGTAGCGGTGTAAATAGTGTTTTTGGTATTTTAGTAGCGTTTTTATAGTGAATGTCAAAGAACGTTTTGAAAAACACTGTATGGTATCTTGCCGCATACTCGGATGTGGTAAGATACCGCTTTGTGAATGGAGCCCATAGTCACTAATAGCAGCCTCTTCTCCTATCTGTACAGGTTTCTTTTAAGGCCTTGTTCACACAGACATACTTAAACAGCCATGTTTGCCCACATGGGGACTTACAGGTGTTCCGTGCATCCCCATGCGGGAAGTCCCATTCATGTAATTTGGGACACAGCATCTGCTTGCACACAGTCACTGCTCCCAATGTAAAAGCTGTGTGCCTGCTCGTGCTTGTGGGTGCATGCCCCCAAATTCAGAAAGTGTGCGTTGGTGACTCGCACCAGCAGCCACATGACTGTCAAACTAGGAGCAGGGGCTGTGTCTGGCAACTGCTGCATCCCAATTGACATGAATAGGACAGCCTGCATGGGGATGCACAAAACACCTGTGCATCCCCTGTGTGGGCAAACACAGCTGTATAATGGGCGTATGCTTACGTACACCCATGTGAACAAGGCCTTACCTTCAGGCTAAACTTCAGACAGAAAACAGTTAAAAAAAATGTAATGTTTTTCCAGTTTTAATTATAATTTACAGTGTGATGTACTCTGAAAATAAAGCATTGAACAAATAAACAATTGGGCATAAAAAAAGAAGAAAAAAAAAAAAAGAAATCATGGAATCGTTACTTTTTTGACTCATAAAAGTTTTGCCTTTTGCACATCTAACAGCCAAACACACTTTTGGCATTTTTTCTACAATGGAAATAAAATTTTGTTCAGAACACTAGTGCAGAAGTTCGCACAAATTTGTTGCACTTGTAGGTTGCTTTTCTTTCACACTTCTGTCCAGTTCATCCCAAACCAGCTCTCTGGAGTTTAAGTCTGGAAACTGTGCTAGCTTTTCCATGATTTGAAGCCTACCATCTTGTTCTTTTCTTCTAAGGTAGTACTAACACAGCCTGGAGATATATTTTGGGTCATTATCTTGCTGTGGGATGAACCCCTGACCAACTTGGCGTATTCCAGAGTAGTGATGGACGAACATCGGCCGGGGCGGTTCGCGAACGCCAGCCACAAATTTTCTCAAAAGTCCGCGAACCGCGAGTTCGCGGCGGGCCCCATTGACTTTAATGGGAGGCGAACTTTAAAAACCTTTAGGTCATATTTGCAGCCACAAAAGACGTACTAGCTGTGCACAAATAGTCCCAGCACATGGACAATGTCATAACAGAAGTATTTCTAAATAACTAAACTAAATAAAAAAAATAAATTTTTTTATTTTTTTTTTTTACAGCAAAAAATATATATATTTTTTTTTCATAAATCAGCCAGAACTGACAGCAGCCGGTAAATACATTGTCTAATACATATAGGGTCCATTCACACATCTGTAAAATGGGTCCGCATCCATTCCACAATTTGGTGGAACCTTTACAGACCCATTGTTTTTCATTTCCAGTCTGAAAAATTAGGCATTCACAGGATGAAGAAGTAAGTGTTGGCCATTCCAGGCCCCAAAAATTAGCCCTCATGCCTTTACCTGACAGCTAAGAACGTAGTATTCTGTGGCTGAAGGTACATTAGGCATTCACAGGATACAGAAGTTTTGCAAATTTGCAGCCCTTTACATGACTTTTGTGGACATTGACAAAGCGATTTCTCTGCGACTGCAGCCGATATCTAACTGCCCCTAAAGCAACCACAGAATACCTGGCCCTAATGTTAAAGCGACTGTAATAGACCCTAAAACGACATTGGAGCATTTTAAATGACTTTTGTGGACATTGACAAAGCGATTTCTGTGCGACTGCAGCCGATATCTAACTGCCCCTAAAGCAACCACAGGATACCTGGCCCTCATGTTAAAGAGACTGTAATAGACCCTAAAACGACATTGGAGCTTTTTAAATGTCTTTTGTGGACATTGACAAAGAGATTTCTGTGCGACTGCAGCCGATATCTAACTGTCCCTAAACCAACCACAGGATACCTGACCCTCATGTTAAAGCGACTGTAATAGACCCTAAAACGACATTGGAGCATTTTAAATGACTTTTGTGGACATTGACAAAGCGATTTCTGTGCGACTGCAGCCAATATCTAACTGTCCCTAAAGCAACCACAGGATACCTGGCCCTCATGTTAAAGAGACTGTAATAGACCCTAAAACTACATTGGAGCATTTTAAATTACTTTTGTGGACATTGACAAAGCGATTTCTGTGCGACTGCAGCCGATATCTAACTGCTAATAAACAATAAAGGTGACAAGCGCTACGGAATATCTCAAGTGTAAAAAATGATAAAATACAGGTGTAAGCGGTCACAAACCAACCCCTGGAGAACCAAGGACAAGATGTATATCAAAAGGAAAAAAGTTTGTATGAGGCGCTACCTGTTTGAGCAGTTTCTAAAAAAAAGGGGGGAATGTTAACCCCTATACAGGTGTATGTGCACCCAAAGAAACTTGATAAAGTGCTTAGTGCAAGAAGTGGATATTATCAAAACAACCCCCAAGGGGAAAATAATTGCACTGTGACAAATAAATAATATTCTTAAACGTGACTGCTCATATGTTTAAAATATTATATAAAACTGATAACATATAAAGTGTCAATGAAAAATGTGCAAAAAATTGCAATATCAATAACAATATGCCAATCGTTTTATTTTTTAGAAACACACCCTACAAGTGTAATAGGTAATAGTGAATAAGTGAAAGTTCAACCACAAAGTGTATTGTGAGTGAGGTGCCCAATGATAGCAACCGATTGGTAACACTCTCACCCAAATATTCCTCTTCTGGGCCAGAGAACTGGATATGTAGCCACAGAGGAAAAAATCCAAAAGCCAGGGGTTCCTTCAGTCCTTCAGCTCGGCGAACCACGTTGGGAGCTGCCTCCCTCAAGATGTATTAAGCTGCGGTGCTCAAGCAGAAAGATACGGGACCCCAATAGCATAGCAATCCATAAGAAATACAATAGCAAGTGCAGAGTAACTTACACTTCGGACCGATCACATCAGCCGTAGATAGGACACTGGGACGCTTCTGCAGTAGACATCTGATGACGAAACGCGTAGGGCGTTTTTTTGTTGACCTAAACCTTTTTCACCTCTGGCAGTTTATCGCTTACTTTTGAACCATTTCAAGCTAATCACGGGATTTGAACAATTTAAATTTCAATAAAAACTGGAAGAATCTGGATGTTATAAAACTTTTAACTAGTACTGTACCGTATATACTGTATATTGTGTGTGTATATATATATATATATATATATATATATATATATATATATATATACATATATACACACTGCTTAAAAAAATGTAAGGAACATTTTTTAATCAGAGTGGAGCATCAATTCAAGTAAACTCTTGGGATATCGATCTGGTCAGTTAAGTAGCAGAGGGGGTCATTAATCAGTTTCAGCTGCTTTGGTGTTAGTTATTAACAACAGGTGCATTAGATAGGCAACAATGAGACCACCTCCAAAACAGGTATGGTTTTACATGAGGGGGCCACTGAATTTTTTTCCCCTACTCATCTTTTCTGACTGTATTTCACTAGTTTTGCATTCGGCTAGGATAAGTGTCACTACTGGCAGCATGAGGTGATACCTGGACCCTATAGAGGTTGTGCAGGCAGTCCAACTCCTCCAGAATGGCACATCAATATGTGCCATTGCCAATAGGTTTGCTGTGTCTCTCAGCACAGTCAGAAGAGCGTGGAGGAAATTGCAGGAGACAGGCAGTTACTCTAGGAGCGCTAAACAGGGCCGAGGGTCCTTAACTCATCAGCAGGACTGGTATCTGCTCCTTTGTGCAAGGAAGAACAGGAAAATAACTGCCAGAGCCCTACAAAATGACCTACAGAAGGCCACTGGATTGAATGTCTCTGACCAAACAATCAGAAACAAACTTCATGAGGGGTTGTCTGAGGATCCAACGTCCTCTATTGGGCCCTGTGCTCACTGTCGGCACCTTGGAGCTTGATTGGCATTTGCCATTGAACACCAGAATTGGAAGGTCTACCACTGACGCCCTGTGCTTTTCACAGATGAGAACAAGTTCACCCTGAGCATATGTGGCAGACGTGAAAGGGTCAGTAGAAGCCGTGAAGACTGTTATGCTGCCTGTAACATCGTTCAGTATGACATGTTTGGTGGTGGGTCAATGATGGTCTGGGTAGGCATATCTATGGCGGGACACACAGACCTCTACAGGCTAGACAAAGGCACCCTGACTGCCATTGGGTATTGGGATTGAATCCTTGGACCCATTGTCAGACCCTACGCTGGTGCAGTGGGTCCTGGTGTCAGGGAACAAACACCAGGAGAAGAGCTCTAGGACCCAGCAGCGCTATCAGCAACTTAGCAGGAGAAGGACTTTAGGACCCAGCAGCACTACCAGCAATTTACCTGGGCCTATATAAGGAAGCCTGCCAGTGATTTTAGTTGCTGCTTGATCTTCGGCTCCTCCAGTGTATTATCCTTGTGATATTCCAGTTCCTGTCTCCTGTTACCAACCCGGCTTGTCCTCGACCTGTCTCCTGATTGCTTCCTGTGTTTGACCTCGGCTATCCACCTGACTACGCTTGCTCTGACATCCACCTGGCTCCTGATCTTGGCTATCCATCTGACTACGCTTGCTCTGACATCCACCTGGCTCCTGATCTTGGCTATCCACCTGACTACGCTTGCTCTGACATTCACCTGGCCCCTGATCTTGGCTATCCACCTGACCACGCTTGCTCTGATATCCACCTGGCTCCTGATCTTGGCTATCCACCTGACCACGTTCCAGTCTCAGCATTATCCAAGTCCTGCAAACACCTCACGGGCGCCACCTGTCTGCTGATCCCACTCCAGCACTCCAGCTGTACTCTGGATCCTTCCGCACACAGTCCGGCAGGCGACCCGTGCTACTTTGGGCCTGACCTCTCCTGTTCTCATCCCCAGGGGGGTCTGGAACTTATCCGCAAGGCAAGCCCTCTCTCTCCATTGGCCTCCAGCACCAGGTACATGATACCTGGGTTCCTCCTGGTGCACGACAATGCCCGGCCTCATGTGGTGAGAGTATGCAGCCAGTTCCTAAAGGATGACGGAATAGATATCATTGAATGGTCCCCATGCTCGCCTGATCTAAACCCAATAGAACACCTCTGGGACATTATGTTTTGGTCCATTCAATGCTGCCAGGTTGCACCTCAGTCTGTTCAGGAGCTCAGTGATGCTCTGGTCCAGATCTGGGAGAAAATACCCCAGGACACAATCTGCCGGCTCATTAGGAGCATGCCCGAATGTTGTTAGGCATGCATACAAGCACGCGGGGGCATGTTCTATTTTGAGTTGCTGCAATGAAATTTCAGCATAATGGACTAGCCTGCTGCATCATTTTTTCACTTTGATTTTCAGGGTCTTTAAATTCGGCCCAATATATACACACACTTTATTACCACAAGTTGGCCCACCCTTTGCAGCTATAACAGTCTAAACTGTTCTGGGAAGGCTGTGAAAGGTTTAGAAGTATGTCTATGGGAATGTTTGACCATTCTTCCAGAAGTGCATTTGTGAGGTCAGGCACTAATGTTGAAGAAAAGGCCTGGCTCGCAGTCTGCACTTTAGGTGATCCCAAATCAGTCAAGTTCCTCCACTTCAAACTCACTCACTGTGTGGAAAGGCAGGTGTCCCAATACTTTTGGTAATATAGTGTATATGTATATATATATATATAGTGCCTTGCGAAAGTATTCGGCCCCCTTGAACTTTGCAACCTTTTGCCAAATTTCAGGCTTCAAACATAAAGATATAAAACTGTAATTTGTTGTGAAGAATCAACAACAAGTGGGACACCATCATGAAGTGGAACGAAATTTATTGGATATTTTAAACTTTGTAAACAAATAAAAAACTGAAAAATTGGGCGTGCAAAATTATTCAGCACCTTTACTTTCAGTGCAGCAAACTCTCTCCAGAAGTTCAGTGAGGATCTCTCAATGATCCAATGTTGACCTAAATGACTTATGATGATAAATAGAATCCACCTGTGTGTAATCAAATCTCCGTATAAATGCACCTGCACTGTGATAGTCTCAGAGGTCCGTTTAAAGCGCAGAGACCATCATGAAGAACAAGGAACACACCAGGTAGGTCCGAGATACTGTTGTGGAGAAGTTTAAAGCCAGATTTGGATACAAAAGATTTCCCAAGCTTTAAACATCCCAAGGAGCACTGTGCAAGCAAGAATATTGAAATGGAAGGAGTATCAGACCACTGCAAATCTACGAAGACCTGGCTGTCCCTCTAAACTTTCAATTTAAAGTAGTGAGTGTACAGCTTGTATAACAGTGTAAATTTGCTGTCCCCTCATAACAACTCAAACACAGCCATTAATATCTAAACTGCTGACAACAAAAATGGGTACACCTCTAAGTGAAAATGTCCAAATTGGGTCCAATTAGCCATTTTCCCTCCCTGGTGTCATGTGACTCATTAGTGTTAAAAGGTCTCAGGTGTAAATGGGGAGCAGGTGTGTTAAATTTGGTATTATTGCTCTCACTCTCTCATACTGGTCACTGGAAGTTCAACATGGCACCTCATGGCAAAGAACTCTCTGAGGATCTGTAAAAAAGAATTGCTGCTCTACATAAAGATGGCCTAGGCTATAAGAGGATTGCCAAGACCCTGAAACCGAGCTGCAGCACGGTGGCCAAGACCATACAGTGGTTTAACAGGACAGGTTCCACTCAGAACAGGCCTCCCCATGGTCGACCAAACAAGTTGAGTGCACGTGCTCAGCGCCATATCCAAAGGTTGTCTTTGGGAAATAGACGTATGAGTGCTGCCAGCATTGCTGCAGAGGTTGAAGGCGTGAGGGGACAGCCTGTCAGTGCTCAGACCATATGCCACACACTGCATCAAATTGGTCTGCATGGCTGTCATCCCAGAAGGAAGCCCCATCCTTAAGATGATGCACAAAAAAAGTGTCTCACAAAAGTGAGGAAACCCCTCACATTTTTGTAAATGTTTTATTATATCTTTTCATGTGACAACACTGAAGAAATGACACTTTGCTACAATGTAAGGTAGTGAGTGTACAGCTTGTATACCAGTGTAAATTTGCTGTCCCCTCAAAATAACTCAACACACAGCCATTAATGTCTAAACCGCTGGCAACAAAAGTGAGTACACCCCTAAGTCAAAATGTCCAAATTGGGCCCAAAGTGTAAATATTTTGTGTGGCCACCATTATTTTCCAGCACTGCCTTTTCCAGCACTTCTAGAGACCTTGCGCTCCTCCAACTTCTGTTTGAGGATGCCCCACAGATACTTAATATGATTTAGGTCTGGAGACATGCCTGGCCAGTCCATCACATTTACCCTTAGCCTCTTTAGCAAGGCAGTGGTCGACTTGTAGGTGTGTTCAGGGTCATTATCATTTTGGAATACTGCCCTGCAGCCCAGTCTCCAAAGGGAGAGAATAATGCTCTGCTTCAGTATGTCACAGTACATGTTGGCATTCATTGTTCCTGCAATGAACTGTAGCTCTCCAGTGACGGCAGCACTCATGCAGCCCCAGACCATGACACTCCCACCAACATGCTTCACTGTAGGCAAGACACACTTGTCTTTGAACTCCTCATCTGGTTGCCGCCACACACGCTTGACACCATTTGAACCAAATAAGTTTATCTTGGTCTCATCAGACCACAGGACATGGTTCCAGTAATCCATATCGTTAGTCTTCTTGTCCTTAGCAAACTATATGCGGGCTTTCTTGTGCATCTTCTTTAGAAGAGGCTTCCTTCTGGGATGACAGTCATGCAGACCAATTTGATGCAGTGTGCGGCATATGGTCTGTGCCCTGACAGGTTGACCCCCCCCCCCACCCCTTCAACCTCTGCAGCAATGCTGGTAGCACTCATATGTCTAATTCCCAAAGACAACCTCTGGATATGATGCTGAGCACGTGCACTCAACTTCTTTGGTCGACCATGGTGAGGCCTGTTCTGAGTCAAACCTGTCCTGTTAAACCACTGTATGGTCTTGGTCACCGTGCTGCAGCTCAGTTTCAGGGTCTTGGCAATCTTGCATTTTTTAACTGCTTTGCATTTATCTCTGTCCTCCAATGCTGACATGTAAACAGTCCTGCCTCACTATAGTACAAAGCTGATGACCTGACCTTTCTTTGTTGCAGTATTGTTGTTATTTTACTCAAGAAGCAGTATGTTTTCGAATAGCTTTCTTCTTAAACTTATAAAAATTGGGGGAATAATACTTCCACAGACTGCTGTTAACCGGTTGGTTGGATTCTCCTCTACTAGCCATAGGGGTTTTCAGATTTTCTCCTCTACTAGCCAAAGGAGTATTCATAGCAGATTGTCCTTCTCAAACTCAAGCCAAAACCAGCTAAGCTTCCAACTACTGTATATGTAATAAACAGGCAAAAAATTTGGGGGAGCATACCCATGCATTTCTAAAGCTGCTGCAGCTATGAACCAAAAGACATGTATATTAAAAAAGAATAGCGCGCAAATGCAAAAGAAATTACTACCAAATCTGAAGAGAGTCCATAAATAAAAATGGGGATTTGGTCCCACCATATGGCCATATCGTGCTCAAGCCCACTACTGCGTCAAAGTACCCCATTATCAGTGGGTCCTACACTATCCATTAAAAAGAGATGAATCCAGCCTTTCTAACCCTTGGAGATAATACTCCTTGCTGGGAAAGATGTGCAAATGCACTACAGGGGACTCCTCCTATATCCACTTGATGGTGGACACTGATTGAGTACAGGTGTGTGTGGGGGGTGGGGAGGGTTGCTCAACCTCGGTAGTCTGGTCAGACCGAATACATAATAAACAGGCAAAAAATTTGGGGGAGCATACCCATGTATTTCTAAAGCTACAGAGGAGTCCCCTGTAGTGCATTTGCACATCTTTCCCAGCAAGGAGTATTATCTCCAAGGGTTAGAAAGGCTGGATTCATCTCTTTTTCATGGATAGTGTAGGACCCACTGATAATGGGGTACTTTGACGCAGTAGTGGGCTTCAGCACGATATGGCCATATGGTGGGACCAAATCCCCATTTTTATTTATGGACTCTCTTCAGATTTGGTAGTAATTTCTTTTGCATTTGCGCGCTATTCTTTTTTAATATACATGTCTTTTGGTTCATAGCTGCAGCAGCTTTAGAAATACATGGGTATACACATACCGAAATACAGCCTGTGCAGTAGCAACCATCTGAATTCCAGTATGTGTGTACCGCTGACTGTTTAAAGTGTAACTCCCCTTTTTTGAGAAAAAACATTCCCCTCTGGGTGATCAACATACATTGCAAGGGTTTTAACGACTTAAGCCCCGGAGGATTTGGCTGCTCAAAGACCAGGGCCTATTTTGCGATTCGGCACTATGTGACTTTAATGGACAATTGCGTGGTCGTGCGACAATGTACCCAAATAAAATTGATGTCCTTTTTTCCCACAAACAGGGCTTTCTTTTGGTGGTATTTGATCACCTGTGCGATTTTTATTTTTTGCGCTATAAACAAAAAAGAGCTTCAATTTTGAAAAAATAACAATATTTTTTAAATTTTTTATATGAAATTCCCCAAAAAATGTAAAAATCAAAATTTTTTAACATTTTAGGCCAATTTGTTTTCTGCTACATATTTTTGGTAAAAAAAATCGCAATATGCGTATTTTGATTGGTTTGCGCAAAAGTTATTGCATTTACTAACTAAGGGAAAGATTTATGTCATTTTTATTGTTTTTTTTAATTAGTAATGGCGGCCCTCTGCGATTTTTTTTTGTGGGACTGCGACATTGCGGCGGACAGATCAGACCCCTGACTAACATTTTTGACACTTTTGGGGGTACCAGTGACATTACTACAGTAATCAGTGCTATACATATGCACTGTTACTGTAATAATGACACTGGCAGGGAAGGGGTTTACACTGTTGGTGATCAAGGGGTTAAATGTGTGCCTCATGCTTACGGACGTGTGTGGGGGGAGGGGGTTGTGTGACACAGATCGCAGGTTCAGCTATACTGGCAGGGAAGGGGTTAACTTTATTAGAGATCCAGGGGTTAAGTGTGTCTCTAGGGGCCTGTTTCTAACTGTCAAGGGGTGTGGCTTTTGATGTAACCACAGAGACATACGATCCTACATAGCAGGATCGTATAGTCTCTTCTGTTACACCAGGGAGAATGACAGGCGGCTTTGTTTACATTAGCCGCCTGCCTTTCTCTCTCTCCAGCGGGAGATCGCAAGTGACCGGCGGCTCTGATGTCACATCAGAGCCGCCGGTCACTCACGCGGGGATGGCCGTGAACGAGCAGGGGTGGAAGCACGCTCACCCCCTACAGGCTCCTGGGCGAGCGACGTAGTACTACGTCGCTTTGCCCAGGAGGG
The DNA here is from genome assembly GCF_965119305.1 of Pelophylax lessonae. Classification (NCBI taxonomy): domain Eukaryota; kingdom Metazoa; phylum Chordata; class Amphibia; order Anura; family Ranidae; genus Pelophylax; species Pelophylax lessonae. Next base: position 251,128,499 of record NC_138770.1, on the reverse strand, counting down.
GCTGACTGCCGCAGTAAATGTACTTGTGGCGGTCGGCAAGTGGTTAACAAACTTTTTGCAGATTCCTACCTTTTGTTCTTCTGTACTGAGTGGGTCAAATGGGAGTGGATTCATAATTATGTATCAGCTATGGTGACAGAGCTCTAATGAGGAAAGCTGCTGGGCCTGCATCCCTTTAGACGTGTTCCTATTGGGAGTATCTCACCAAAAATGACATTTTTGTGGCAGGGGATGCCAGAAATCTGACTTGTATCTTAGGTAGACTTCTGGAAAAATTGGTGAGCCAATCACACAAGCAGGAAATTATATTTCTGGGGTGTGGTCAGTACACATTCTGTGTACAAAACAGCTTCAGGTAGCCATATTGCATTGCATTTTCTGAAAATTACAACAGCTGCAGATTGAAAAGGAAAGGTAGTTTTTATTAACATTCAATTACAATATGATTTTTGTTGCAATTGTATATGCTATATTGTTTTTTCTTGTTTTGCTATTTTTTTTCCCAACGAAAGTGGAGTTACCCTTTAACAGAAGCAGTTCTCAAGACCGGATGCTGTTGAACGCTTGTGTGGATGCGAGGATCTGTGAGGTTTTTTTTCTTTCAACCCGCTGGTTGAACAGAAATAAAACTATGTATGTATCCTCAGCTTTGGCTATTCCAAAGGACTTCTTCAATGAAGGAACATTCTATTTATTTTACATGAAGTGGAAAGTGCCTTTCAGAATAATCATATAGAATAGACTGATGTCAGATGAAGGCTGTCTGGTTCAGCCAAGTAACAGATCACATGTGCACATGATTAAAACAAATTATCTCATTATCTCAGTTGCTGTAACTGGTATACCTGTTTATCACAACTCTTATAATCAATGGCGGATAGATATACACTCTTTATGACCTTTCAATGTACCATCTTGTACCAAGATAATGCAAGCCTCATATCTTTCAGGATTTTTAAATTACACTTGTGACATCCAAGATTTGTGTTCTGACACAGAAACACAAAAAAAGAGGGAAGGTGTAATAACTGCAATAAGAAAAGACACACCATAAATTTTTTTTTTTTTTTTTTCAGATATTTTTATTGAGCAGTTTAAAGTACAAACAAAGCATTAGTACACGGTATGCTTCTAGACAGACAAGACATACTAGTATTGAATTATATGGGGTACCAAGAACTGCGTGGCGGCTGGCAATCTCGCCTATAGTTTGGATGACTCTAGACTAATCAGTAGCATGCATTGCATTAGTCAGATGCCGATCAATGTGTTTTTCACAGTCATAAATATCATTTAAACTTCTACATGAACATTCTAAGTAGGAACATTGGTTAGGAATAAAGAGGGTGGTCAGCCCCAAAAGGGCATAGGTCAGATGCATGGGGTAAAGGTGTGTGTCACTTAAAGCGGAGTTCCACCCTGGATTTTTTTTTTTTTTTTTTAATACCCCCGGGACAGTCAGGGCTAGTGCATTCCACAATGGCTAGCCTCTGATCTGTCCCGGGTTGCACTTACCTGCAAGACGAAATACTTACCTTGCAAACGTCTTGTCCAGCGCTGCCATCTCAGATGTGGGCAGCTTGAAGCCAGCGCGTCCTCTTCGGCGTCTTCTTCCGCCTTCTGTGGTCCCACGATGCTCTGCGCCGGCCCCGACGTCACTTCCGGGTCGCGCGCGTCACCCCTCCACAGCTTCTGGGCATGCCCAGAAGCTGTTTAGAAGGGGATGACGCGCGCGACCCGGAACTGACGTCGGGGCCGGTGCAGGCGCAATGATTCCTGGGAGCTATGACGTCCAGCTCCCAGGAATCATTGCAGAGCCAGGAAGTGACGACGGGCCGCGGCCGAGGAAGGAGGAAGAAGGAAGTAAGGTAAGTATATTTTCTTCGCTACGAGGTAAGTAAAAAAAAAAAAAAATATGCGATTATCCATTTCTTTTTCAGGTGACCCGGAGCGAGAAGATGGAGGTAAGTATAAAAATAGGGTGGAACTCCACTTTAAGTGAGTAGGTCTAATTAGCAGATTAGGGGGCCGAAATCTTCAGCTTGCCCAGTGAATGTGTCAAAGACATCTTAAGATACCATTCCGTATATTGAAAGGATGTCATTAATGCCGCTGTTTCCGATGGAGAGAAGGTATATTTGATGTATGAGGGCCACCTCGTAAAGAACTTTTTGTGGTAGTATAGTTATAAATTTGTGTATCTACTTTTTCTTTGTAGAGAAGAGTTGTAAGTTCTTTTTTAACCACTGATACTGTGGGGGGAGATGAGATGGTCCAGGTTTTTAAAATAACTTTCCTTGCGGCTAAGAGACATAGATGTACTAATTGGGGGGCGGCATAATTTTGATGGCCAGAGTTAGATCACCCAGATGGACTATGGCTAAATAACATTAAGGGAGATGTTTTCAAGATGTTTAGGTCTGTTAAATCCTGTATAAGTTTAGTTACTTGATCCCAGAATGTGGAAATCTGAGGACATTGCCAAAGTCTGTGGGATATTGTAGGTTTGGTATGACCACATTGTGGGAACAATGGGAGATGAGTTGCTAAGTTCGTGGGAAGGAACGGAATATATGCTTTATGGATCAATTTGAATTGTGTCTCCCTCCATGATTCATTGATGGTAAATTTACGGATTGTCAGGTAGCCTTCTAGAGTTTTATTGCCCAGGTCAGTGTAGTGGGGTTTTCCCCCTTTACATTGTGCATAAGAAGACTGTATGACCTTTTGTAGCAACTCGGCTCCATCTAGTGGCCAAAATGCCACATTGCAGCTGCTCTGTGATTTCCTGTCAGGGGATTTACTACATTATCCACAATTCCCTTGGAGTACCAGGGTGCATTGCCCCACCGCACAGCCTGCTGGGGGAAGCTTGATAAAGGAAGGGAGGAGCCAGGTTTGCTCTCTTGGAATTAATATCCTGGACGAGCAAGATCTCAGCGCTGTGGCCTAAAGCAGTTGACTAGGCCTGAAGCTCAGGCCCGAAGTGACTAAGCGAGAGTGTTCCACCCTTAGTAAAAGAACCTTCCGGGAGGCCCAGTCGTTGCTTTACAGTGATTGGAATTGCTCGGAAGAGAGAACGGAAGAGAGTTCCCGGGATGCTGCCTGGCTGGTGAGAGGGCACCTGCCCAAAAACTGACTTTATCTACCAAAGAAGTAATTTTAATCAGAGATAGCCTTAGTATAACAGAAGACATTAAACCCTGGTGGCCCAGTATACCGCCCCAGGAGATTCATAGGCAAACATCCGTACCTGTATAAAAGCCGCTCGAGGCCTACATATCCCACAGAAGTTTTACTGTCAGAACTGCACAGACACCCCGCCGTGATCAGTAATTGTTGCTGCCATCCTCTTGATTATCCATTCTCAACTTGGATTACAAATTGATGTGCACCAACGTTGCTAGCGAAGATCTCACGAAGAAATAGAGGAACTGTGTGTGGGATTCAGATAGGTCTGTCTGTCTGTTACTGTGGCTAGCGGAAGGGGCCAAGCCTCGTTTCCTAACAGTATAGTAACGATTCCAATTGTAGTTATATAGCCTACTAGTCATTCTTAAAGTAATTGTTATAATCTTTAGGAACAATACCGTAGTATTAATCTTATCTTTGATCAACTGACCAGTGTACCCTTTTACGAAGTCATATTTTATTGTACAAAAACTATCCATTTGGTTTACAGTAAATAATTTCCTGTTTAAAAGCAAGCTTGTGTGTGTCCCATTGTGTTATCCAGAAGGACTGCAGCTGGAGAGAGGTAACAGGTCATTATTATTTATTGAAGTGTTATATTCCAATCTGTGTTCTCCTGTAGCCATTTGGTATTCCAGTCCTATTCTGGGTCAGTTGTGCCTAGGGAGGGTTCGAGCCAATTCTGTGGGTTGTTAGGCAGGACGTAGACCCAATAATCTAATCAGCAGCTCCTGCGGGGGTGTTGCTACATCGGCATCAGGAAAGTCTTTGTTCCATTTCCAAAAGAGGGCTTCAAGTGTAGACCGAAATGGAGTATGATTTCTGAGTGATCGTGCGATCAAGCAGGGAAGGCAGGAAGCATTTGGAAGTGTCTTTGGAGCAGGAGGAGATGTAGGAGACCACCTGGCTGTAGTAGAACAGGTGAGATTGAGGAAGATGGTATTCCGTGGCTAGCTCGCTGAAGGGTTTTAGTGTTATGTAGTCCAGATGGAAGAATGATGATGCTTTAGTTAGTCCCTTTTCTTGCCATTTGTAATATGCCATATGCTCTGTGTTCAGTGGTTTGAGGGAACATTGGGTTACCATGCTTCCTTCGTTTCTCCCTTCATGCAATTACAGTATCACGAATAAAGATGTGGTGTTGCAAGTTCATTGGGAGGGATGCGAGTCTGCTGTGAAGCATCCCTGAAAGTTGGTACGGGTAGACTTTATTTGATTCCCGAGTGTACTTAGCATAACCAGAGGAACAAGAAATCCAATCTAGACCATATTAAGTAAACAGGCTAGGTTGTGCAACCTGATATCGGGTAGGCTAGCTCCCCCTGCGCACTTCAGAGGGTGGCAGTTTTGTTAAGTCAATACAAGGCCTCTTTGTACACCATATAAATTAAGAGATGGCTTTGTTAATTATTTGTATATCTTTATGTTTTAAGAGAATGGAGATTGTCTGGAGAGGGTATAAAAGGCAGGGAAAATTCACCATTTTGACTAAGTGACACCTTCTGAATAACGACAGGGGTAGAGTAATCAAAACCTCTAATTCTTTCAAATAATGATGGAAAATTTAGATGGTATAATGAAGACGGTTCTTTTCCAATCCAAATGCCCAAATAGGAGACATGCTTTTTTTGCTAATGGAAAGGGAGAGGAGGTGTTCCACTGTGACAGGGTTGGTTTTGTAAGAGGTAGCACTTCGCTTTTATCATAGTTGACCCTGAGCCCCGTAAGAGTGTTAAATTTGTCTAGAAGGGAACATAGGGTGTTTAAATCTGACGAGGGACTGGAAGTAAAGAGGAGCATGTCGTCGGTGAACAATGCAGCCTGAAGTTACTCTCTGCCCATAGGTATACCGTGTAGGGGGGCTGACTTCAGTAGGTACCTTGATAGGGGTTCCAGAGCAAGGTTGAAAAGTATAGGGGATATCGAACAGCCCTGTCTTGTGCCTTTATGCAAGGGCATGGAATTAGTTATGCCTACTGAAGTAATAATGCATGCAGATGGGCTGGTATACATGGCCTGTAGAAATTTCACTACGTGACAGGAAAAGCCAAATTTCATTAGGATTACAAAGAGCCAATGGAAATTAACATTGTCAAAGGCTTTTTCTGCATCAAGAGTAACAATAGCCAGCTGTTCTGAGGGGTGTGTTTTAGCATATTCAAGTGCAGTTAAAACTTTGCGGATGTTAGATGTTGCAGAACGACCTTTGACAAAGCCTGCCTGTTTGGGGTGAACGAGTGTTGGGAGGATAGGTGACAGCCTTGTTGCTATAATCTTGGATAGACTTTTGGCGTCTATATTTAGCAGCAAAATCAGCCGATAAGAACCAGGTATGGTGGTGTCATTTCCTTTTTCGGTTAGCAGTTTGATATATGCTTGAGTTCCCATGGGCATGTATTTACTTTCCTCCCAGATTGTACTGTATAGGGACCTAAGGCTAGGTAGCAGTCACTAGATGTTTTATAAAACGCGGCCGTATAGCCATCTGGGCTTGGAGCTTTGTGGTTAGCTATAGATTTGATTGTGGCAAGAATTTCGTCTGAGATGGGTGCATTTAATGTGTCTAGTTGAGAAGTCGACAGAGTGGGTAATGGCAAGATTTCTAGAAAGGAAAGGACAGCTTCTTGATTAAAGGTGTCTTCAGAGTATAGTTTAATATAGTAGGCTTCCAATATGTTGGTGATTTCCCCTGGTGACTGAGTTGGCCTGCTCCATCTCTGAGTGATATAATATGAGTCCTGCATGGGGACCTCTAATGAGTCTAGATAGCAATTTACCCGGTTTGTTACCAAATTTATCTAATTGCACTTCTAGGTGTGACCGTTTTATCTTCTCCAGTTGTTCTGCCCAAAGATCAAATTGATGTTTGGCTGCATGCCAGGCTTTCTTGTGTTCCAAGGAGTCGGAGCTGGCCAAATCATTTTGTGCTTTCCGTAACTCTTCACTTGCTTGTTTGTACTGGTGAAGTGAGGCTTTTTTGAATGAAGTGGTGTACGCAATTATTTTACCCTGGAGGACTGTTTTACCTGCCTCCCAGAATAAAATCTGGTTGTTTGTGTGTTCCTGGTTGTGCAATGTATAGCCTGTCCAGGTTGTGCTTATGTGATGTATGAAATCCTCGTTGTGGGTCAGGTAGGTGATGAACTTCCATAGATTAGGAGTTGGGTGTGATTGTAATATGTCTATTGTTAGTGATATGGGGAATGGTCTGATATAGCCTGTTCATGAATTTCGGATTCCCGGATAGTGTGGATTTACTGAAGGGGAACAAAAAAAGTAATCTAGTCTGGCTAATGCGCCATGTGAAAAGGAATAAAAAGTGAATTCACTATTGGTAGGATGGCTAAGACACCAGACATCCGTCATGTTTAGCGCAGATACTATAGATGATAGTGGAGATTCTCGCGGAGGTGGCAAGTCTTTTATGTTAACATATTTGCGCTTTCGGGATCTACGATCCTCGTCCGGGCGCATAACTGCAATAAAATTGCCTCATGCTTTATCTATTGGCGTTGGGTTTTGTAAGAGCCATTCGGCTGTGTCCTGAAAAAAGTCTAAAGTAGGGGAATTGGGTGCATAAATGTTTGAAATTTGTATATCCCGTGAGGAAAAATGGAGACATAAAGAAATTATGTGGCCTAAATCGTCTTGTGTAACAGAATGTATGGTGTAGGTAAATTTTTATGTTGCAAAATTATAGTGCCTGCTTTACGACTTACTGCTGGGGATCCCACTACTTCAACTACCCATAGTTTTTTCAGGCGGTGGAAATCGGAGGCTGATAGATGAGTTTCCTGTAATAGGGCAACATCGGCATTTAGCCGCTTGAGGTGGCGTAGTACCATCATGCTTTTGTTGGGGGATCTTAAGCTTTTGACATTCCACGAGACTATTTTTATAGGAAAAATTGGTTGGGGTTTGGTAAGATCTCTTTGTTGCCTATGGGTGACCTGTTCTGTGAGAGATATGGAGGTAGGGCATGACCTGTGTTTGAGAGAGGTGCATCACAAAAGATGGGAAAACCCATGGACAATGGGGTGTCCCAAAAAGAGCCAATGGGAAGGAAAAAAACATCTTTCCCATAAAGCCATGTACAATTGTGACTTCACTTTTTTCTACATGTGAAGGTGTGTGAGCAATGGGTCCCTTAAGTCCTTAATAGCCACTTGGGTGTCGGTAAAGTACACCAGGGGGTAGTGGAGAATAGAGATCTTAAACTGGTCTATACGGTGCTTTAACAAACTCTACCAAAATACGATCTAAGGGTTAATTCTGGCATTGGTACATAGGTATACAGATAAATAAATATCTAATAAAAGTACACAATCTTAAACGTGCAGTAAACAAATGTGTAATGAACAAGAAAGAAATTCAAGCTTCGTAAGTATGTACACACGAGCCAGGAAGTGGGAAGTCTGATCACAATTGAGTTGTGCCCTATGGGGTATTTTCGGGGGGGGGGGGGGGGGTAGGTTGGTAGAAGATAAAAACTGCTCTGCTTCCAAGGGTGAGTAGAATGTCAGATGTTCTGGGGTTGTAAGGTGTAAGACTGCTGGGAATTCAACTGTGAATTTAATACTCTGTTGAAATAGAGCGGTGCATACTTGGGAGAAAGCTTTACATTTTCGGGACACTTCTGTTGAATAATAAGCAAATAATAGGAGATAGTGCCCCTCTACCTGCAGAGAGTGTAATATTTGGTGTTTGTCGGCAGTTTAAATATGGGGGAAGGTGGAGGTGGGAACTTTTCAAAGATCACCTTCACAGGACAGCTTGGTCCTTTCCCACATGGATGCTGTGAAGGTACTCACCATCACTGGAAGTGAAAAACAGATACTTAATGATTTTGATTGCTTCAAGTGGGACAGTAATATTTGTCAACAATATCTTCATATAGAAATATGAAGATTTAATCCCACTTTACACTGGGAGACTTAGACTGTGGTAGACCATTGCCATGAAGTCTGTGACTCCTAAATAATGTGTATTCCATGTACTGGAGTATAGGAGACAGACAGACTGATACTGGGGTCTCTTCCTATTGTCTATCTATTGAGCTGGAATGTGGATTGTGCCTGTCCCATTGTCTAATGTTAATGACCTCACATTGTTCTGTCCAGATGGCTAGATAATTTGTTTAGGTTAATTCTGTTCCTGTATACACTTTCATCTGCATATGATAATATAATCATTCAACCCCTGACCTGTGTGTAGTAATTTGATCAGGAGGGGGATGTGCTCATGTGTGTATAAATTGAGTGTGTGTCTGTTCAATACACAGTCTGTTTTTACCCCTTCATGAAGTCTCGACCCATGTTTGGGGGAATCTGCTACAAGGGATTGCTATGCTCTTCATACTCCCTTGGATAATCACTAATCTCTTGTAAGAGCTTGTTCCTGCTTCACTCTCTGGGGAAAGAGAGGTTCACCCACGGGAACCTGGAGCCTTGTCGTAGGTCCAGGGTGGGTAGGAGATGGCGAGACCCCAACCAAGCTGCGGCGGTTCGTGGGATCTGAGGTGGTTATGGTGTCTGGTGGAGTGCTTGGAGCCCTCGGGAAGCACTAGGAGCATCCGTCAACGGAGATACCCAGTCGGGGTGCCGGTTGATCCGTTACAGGTGCAACTGTGTTGGGAATGCAGTAGGGGAGGCCTTCCCTGTAGGCTGGTTGTGGCTAGGCCGTAGGATCTTCACTGGAGGTTCGAAGATGGATGTGTCCCTGGCAGTGGGATCAATCCTGGGCAGGTTTCCAGGCCCAATCTCACAGCTGGGTTTCTCCTCCAGCATCTGCTGAAAAAGCGGGATGCCATAGAGGCTGCAGTGGGCCCTTTGGTGTGCGAGCATGCGGGGATGGGGGCGCCTAAACTAATTTTTGTTAATTTTGCACTGTTCCTTTAAAAAAAAAAGTTCTGATCACTTTTATTGCTGTCATACAAAACATCCCTTGTGACAGTAATAGGCAGTGACAGGTACTCTTTATGGAGGGATCTGGGATCGAAAAGACCCCCAAACCCCCCCCCCCCTCTGCACTTCAAAGTATTTAAAACGCTAAAAATCTGCATTTTTGAATACTGTGGATTTTTTAAATTTGGTGCTGTTTGGCTGCCGAGCAAACCAGAAATGAAGTTGTGACGTCACTTCCGAGTTACTACATCGAAGGCCCGATCAAAGCCGATTCCAGCTTTGTTCGGGACAGAGATGTATAGTAACGAAGTAGAACTACTTAAGTACTGTACTTAAGTACTGAAATGCGGTATCTGTACTTTCCTAGAGTAGAATTTTTTTCTCCTACTTCTACTTTTACTTCACTACATTTTTTCGATGATTTCAATACTTCTACTCAAGTATTTTTTTTTGTGCTGCATAGTTACTCGTTACTTTTAAAAAAATTACCACTGCCAGAACAGTAGATGGCAGGTTGCATGAAGCTCAAAAAAATGTGTATAATGTCATTTGTAAATCAGCGCATACGAAAATAAAGGCTGTGTATAATAAAAGCTGCTATACCAAATCTTTCCAATAAAAAGAAAATATGAAACAAACAAATAAATGGTGCTACAGCGCTTAAAGTGCATCAAGAAACTACTAACAAACACAGGTTAATCATTTGAATAAATCATTTGAAATAATAAAAAACAATATGATGTTCAAACTTTTGACTTCTTTCTTTAATAACTACATAACACAGTACTTGTACTTCTACTTTCAGTACTTGAGTAGAATTTTTTTTTCAAAACTACTTGTACTTTTTACTTTTAGTACTTAAGTAGCAAATTTTTAGAAAAAACTACTTGCAATACTTAAGTAAAAAAAATGTTGAATACTTTAGTACTTCTACTTAAGTAACTTTTTCTGTGAGCACTTCCACTTCTACTCAAGTCACTTTTTGATCGAGCACTTGTACTTTTACTCAAGTAGAAATTTCGAGTACTTTATACAAGTCTGGTTCGGGACTCCAGCCAGCTAGCAGACATGCTGGCTGGTCGCTCGGGTCTCCCGGTGGGCGGAGCGGCGGGAGGGGGGGGGGGCGTCCCCTTCAGCTGCTTGTGATAATGGCCGAGCAGCTATTTAGCAGCACCAGTTGTTATCATATGAAAGCCAACCACCACTGGCTGCAGGCATCACCCCGGTATTAATACTTCAACAAAATGACGTATAAGTACGTGATTTTGCGTGAAGTGGTTAAACTTTGATTCATTTGAGTCTGTGCTGTTACTCATTAGAATTTATTAAACACTGTACAAGTACTTTTTTCCTGCGTTTTGCGTGTAATAGACTTAAAAAGAATCGCACCAGAAATGCAAGTATTGTGTTTGTGAGGCGATCTTTGATGTGTTTTGTGTTTTTTTATTTTCCCTTTTAAACACTGTATATAGCTGGTTGCTAAGGAGAGGGCCAGCTGAATGTAAAAAAAAATTAGCGAAAATTGTGAAAAAAAAAAAAGGGTGGGGTCCCCCCCCCCCAGGTCTATACCAGGCCCTTCGGGTCTGGTATGGATATGGAGGGGATACCCCCACGCCAAAATGTAAAAACAAATGGCGTGGGCCCCCCCAAAATCCACACCAGATCCTTACCTGAGCATGCAGCCTAGCAGGTCCGGAAAGGGAGGGGACGAGTATACCCTCCCCCCCCCGAACCATACTAGACCGTATACCCTCAACATGCGGGGGGTGGGATCTGGGGGTCCTCTTGTTAAAGGGGGCTTCCAGATTCCCATAAGCCCTCTGGCCGCAGACACCCATAGCCACCCCCCAGGGTGGTTAGGAAGAGGCCCTTGTCCCCATCAACATGGGGACAAGGTGCTTTGGGATGGGGGGAAAGCATAGTTACATAGTTAGTGAGGTTGAAAAAAGACAACAGTCCATCCAGTTCAACCTATGATGTGTGTGTGTGTGTTTGCTTTTAACCGTACATTGTATACCCCTGTATGTTGTGGTCTCTAAGGTGACCATCTAACAGTTTTTTGAAGCATGTTGAGGGCATGCATCCAGGTATGGTTCAGGAGGGGGGGACGCTCGCTCATCCTCTCCCTTTCCTGACCTGCCAGGCTGCATGCTCGGATAAGGGTCTGGTATGGGTTTGGGGGGGGGGGGGCCTCTAAATCCATACCAGTCATGATTTTTTTTTTTTGCCAGCAACTTTTCTATACCTGGCTAACAGCTGATGACTCATCTGTTGTTAAGGACTCGGCAGCCAGCTTTCCAGCCCACTCCTTAGCAACCAGCTTTATACAGTGTGTTTACAGTTTGTTTAAAGAGAAAAAAAAAAGTAAAAATGCAAAATGCATGAAAACTGCATGCAAAAAGCGCATAAAAAACGAGGGTTTGTAAACACAAAATGCACTGCAAAACGTGCCTAAAAAATGCATCAAGCGCAGCCGTATAGATGTGAACCTAGACTTAGGCCATGAGAACAATTAACAGAATTTGGCCGCTGATGCCTTTTCTTCTCCTTTGCATTTCCTGGCAGGTGGACCTATAGCATTGGGTGACCAGACGTTCTGGTTTCCGGGGACAGTCTCTGGACTAAGGACACTGTCCCTGTACCAAGTATGTCCCCAGTTTTGTCCCCGGCTGAAGCACCCCCAAATTTCTCTCCAGCACCCCCATAAATGCACCCACACACAAGGCTTTGCAAATCTGTATCAATCCAACCTGGATCGATGCAAACTTGGCAAGCAATGTGACTGAGCTGGGACTTGATGTGCAGGTATACAGCCAGAGAAGCCGATACTCTTCTTCTAGTTCCAGCTACACAGTCTCTCAGAGTGGCAAAGTGATATTCTGTGAGACACAGAACCTGCACGGCTCTCTCACAGCAGAGGAGAAAAGAGGGAACGCTGTGCAGCTTGTATACATGAGATCTGGAGAGCGAGGAGGGAGGCTCACATTCCTATGGAATTCCCCTGTGTACAGAGATGGATTGAGGTAAACTGTTTCTAATCCTGCAGCTTAGATGTTTGCTCTGCATTTATTTTAGTTTACTACTACAGCTTGGCTGTGCACTGTACAGTTTCCACTGTGTGGACACTGCAAGCAAGGAGAGATCATGTATTATTGCTGTTGGGTGCTGACCATTACAGGTACAGTATGCGCCCCTGAATGCACTCTGCACATGATGTTTAATGCACTGCTGAGCCCTACATTCTGTAGGTAACGCACTGCAGAGCCCTGCATTCTGTAGCTACTGCACTGCTGAGCCCTGCATTCTGTAGGTAACGCACTGCTGAGCCCTGCATTCTTTATGTAGCATGCTCCTGAGCCCTGCATTCTTTATGTAGCATGCTTCTGAGCCCTGCATTCTTTATGTAGCGTGCTCCTGAGCCCTGTATTCTTTATGTAGTGTGCTCCTTAGCCCCGCATTCCTTATGAAACGCACTCCTAAGCCCTGCATTCTTCATGTAGCGCATCCCTGAGCCCTGCATTCTTTATGTAGTGCGCTCCTTAGCCCTGCATTCTTTATGTTACACACTCCTGAACCGTGCACTGTGTAAGTAGTGCACTCCTGAACTCTGCACTCTGTAAGGAGCACACTCCTGAATTCTGCACTTTGTTTTTTCTCTATCTTATCTTCTTAAGATTTGGTAGTTATATTCCAAAAAATTTCAAGTATCTTTTTTTTTTAATCTCATGGACGAAATATGAGAAATATTGTATATATAAAAACATGATTCCATAAACACATACCACATACACTGCATATATAATTTGGGGAAAATATGCTAAAAAAATTGTTAACCATTTGCCAATAAAAATACAATTATGTCCCCGGATGTCATTTTAAAAATCTGGTCATCCTACTATAGCAGGTATATCGTTTTTAGAAAAACAGGCTGCTTTAAATTCTCTTCTGTACCCAATGCAGTGTAATCAGAGTCTTAGTACTGGCCTGTTTCAAGCTTTGCCTACACAAGCCCTTTACAACTAAGGGGACACACTGTAAAAAAAAAAAATTCTGAGTATAAACCTATTTAAAAAGGAACTGACCTTGGAAATTAGAGCAAGAGTGTTAGAGACAAAGGATAACTGTTATTACAGTTAGGAAGAGGAAATAGTAAATGCAAATCATGCTTGCTTCCCCATTTGTCTAAAAACAAAGCACGCATATTACATTTTCTGTGCTGTAGAGCACAGAAACCATACAAAAAAACATATAAATAGGGCACTTTAAATATACATTCAAATGCTGAAGGTTTGATTCCCCACTGCTGCACAGCCAGTCACATAGCATTTCCTTTATTCACTCCAATACAGAAAACCAGTCCTTGGCTTGTTTTTGTTGTTTATTCAGGGATAATAACTTGGATGAGGTAGGGAATTATTATGGGATGCCCAATGTCCAAAACAAAGAACAAGGGACAACTTCCTCACTATATACAGACTCCTCTGAAGCCTTTCACCTGCACAACCTTTGTTCCTCTTTTGCACAGCTTCCGCTGGTTCACTCCTGAGGAAACTGACAGGATTCTTGTCAGTTTAGCAACAGCCCATTATAGGCACTTTGTTTGGAATATATTATTCCTAATAAGTTTGGTCTGGGTTTTATTACAAAAATTAAAGGCTAAGTTCACCTTTACAAAAACATAATAAATGCACATCATTTTGCAGGTAGAAAATATGCATTTATTATTTATTTACACCACAGTAAATTATTGCAGATGCAGTGCCAGGATCCAGCTGCCTGCCTGTATCTCACTTACGGGCAGACAATTACTGACCATCAGGAAGAATAAATAACTACGTTCGGTGAGAACTACAAGCCGTCTGCCGTGGTGGCCAACGGTACTTGTAGCTCATTGATTCACAGGAAACTGTAAATAAATGACGTGGCTGTGTGAGTGGAGCCCCGCACAGCCGCACTTTTTTTAAATTGCGACAGTGAGTGTGAAGAGAAGATACCCTGTCTGTTGTCAAGAGCAGGGAGCACTGGGGGCGAGAGGTGGGTAAAAGAGTTGGGCGAATGGTTTTGCCCAAGCATGAGTTCAGGCTGAACATTGGCTGTTCGTCCATTCCACGAATACCCGAATTATCGGGGTATTCAGGGACCATTCATTTTTACTTTAGTGTCACTTTAGTGTGAATCTAGTCATAGTTCAGTGTGAGTGTAGTGTGACCATTCATTTTTACTTTAGTGTCAGTTTTTGTGAGTGTAGTGTAACCATTCATTTTTACTTTAGTGTCACTTTAGTTTGAATCTAGTCATTTTTTCATTAGTGTCAGTTTTTGTGAGTGTTGTGTAACCATTCATTTTTACCTTGGTGTCAGTTTTTGTGAGTGTAGTGTAACCATTCATTTTGACTTTCATGTCAGCTTAAGGGCAAGTTTCCTGCAGTATATATCAGTGCATTACTGCACGTTTAACACAGTATATATCAGTGCGCTACTGTACATTTAACTCAGTATATATCAGTGCATTACTGCACGTTTAACGCAGTATATATCACTGCGTTACTGCACATGTACCGCAGTATATATCAGTGCATTACTGTACGCTTAACGCAGTATATATCACCGCACTACTGCACGTTTAATGCAGTATATTTGAGTGCGTTACTGCACGTTTAACGCAGTATATATCAGTGCATTACTACATGTTTAACGCAGTATTTACTACATGTTTAACGCAGTATATATCAGTGCATTACTGCACGTTTAACGCAGTATATATATCAGTGCGTTATTGCACGTTTAAGGAAGTATATATCAGTGCGTTATTGCACGTTTAACACAGTATATATCAGTGTGTTACTTCACGTTTAATGCAGTATATATCAGTGCGTTACTGCACGTTTAATGCATTATATATCAGCGTGTTACTGCACGTTTAATGCAGTATATACCAGTGAGGTACTGCACGTTTAACGCAGTATATATCAGTGTGTTACTGCATGTTTAATGCAGTATATATCAGTGCACTACTGCATGTTTAAAGGAGTATATTTCAGTGAGTTATTGCATGTTTAACGTAGCATATTTGAGTGCCTTACTGCACGTTTACCGCAGTATATACAGTATCAGTGCGGTACTGCACGTTTAATTCAGTATACTTCAGTACGTTACTACCTGTGTTACTGCACGTTTAACGCAGTATATACCAGTGAGGTACTGCACGTTTAACACAGTATATATTAGTGCATTACTAAAAGTTTAACATAGTAAGTATCAGTGCATTACTGCATGTTTAACACAGTATATATCAGTGCGTCACTGCATGTTTAACGCAGTACATATCAGTGTAATTAATATAAACCTACGAGCAGCTAAAATGAAACTTATTGCTGCAAGCACTCCAATATCTCATAAGTGTAATCACAATTCATCCAAACAATGCTGCGCAATATATATATTAAAAATAAATCATAAGCCAATATTAAAAATAAATCAAATGTATAAATATATCAAAATATAACAGTGCTATACCACAAATGTGAATAAATGATCAAATCTGTTATATATACAAATATATATAACCGTGCTCAAAAGTCTATAATATGCAGTAAAGAAAATCCAAATAAATATAAAGTGCTGCCATAATAAGCTCTTCAAAGGTGCCAATAGTGCTGTAAACATGCAGAAATATTGTGGCTCTATTTGCGGCTTTACTTCTGCATGTTTACAGCACTATTGGCACCTTTAAAGAGCTTATTTTGGCAGCACTTTATATTTATTTGGAATTTCTTTACTGCACATTATAGACTTTTGAGCACGGTTATATATATTTGGATATATAACAGATTTGATCATTTATTCACATTTGTAGTGTAGCACTGTTATATTTTGATATATTTATACATGTGATTTATTTTTTAGATTGGCTTATCATTTCTTATTAATATATTTATTGCGCAGCGTTGTTTGGATGAATAGTACATATCAGTGTGTTACTACACGTTTAACGCAGTATATATCATTGTTTTACTGCGTGTTTAATGCAGTATATTTTAGTGTGTCAGTGGAGTGTGTCTGTGTAGTGGGTACTCAATTTAGAGTGCACCAAATACCACTTTCCATTGAATAAAGTGCATCCACGTACACATTTCCACATCTTTACTACATTTTGTTATGTTAAAAAGCACCCCCCAATCATGTCTGGGAGGCCAACAAGGAGAGGCAGTCGCTCCCATGGCACTGTGAGGGGGCCAGCAACCTATGTGTCAACAGGCAAAGATGGATGTGGTCTGTCCTCAGGCAGGGCATAATTTCCTCTGTTTAGTAATATTGCCCGTGCCATCCAGTCACAGCATGCTGAGGAGGTGGTGGACTGGCTTACTATACCATTATCATCCTCCTCATCCTCCGTCACCCAAACAGAGGGTAGTGCGCAGTCCACTGCAGCTGCCAGAGGGGCTTATTCTGCCTCTTTGCCCACAGATACTCCTGCCATAGCCCCAGCATCAGACACGGAGGAGTCAGCTGAGTTATTTGAACACAGCTTTAGCCACTTGCTCCTTGACGAAGCACAGCCATTACATGATTCAGATCTTGGTTCTGAGGTTGAGGAAGGTCAGAATAAGAGCCTACAGAGAGGGGAAAACACTGGTAAAGGACAAATTGGCAGTTATGTTCCCCTAGCCACAGCATATTGCCTAGTTGTCTCCAGTGATAATGAGGATGGAGGGGATGATGATAATGATGAGGTCACTTACACGACTTGGGTGCCAAAAAGAGCAGAGGATCCTTTATCCATAATGGACCATTGTGATATTTTGCAGATGACCTGTACTATTCAATGATTCTCTGTATTTTCACTGTTTTGCAGTACTGTTGTACTGTCCATGTGATAAAATTAATAAAACGTAGTTTGAAAAAAAAAAAAAAAAGAGCAGAGGAGGAAAGTGATGGTGAAGCACAACCCCAAAGAGGCAGCCATCATGGAAGAGTAGAGAGCAGCCACCCTATTCCACCAGATTGTGGAGCTGTTATCTCCTGGCCCACTTCCCACAGCTCAGCTGTTTTGTAACACGTGTGCAGCCGATCGCACTGTTGCAATTTTCAAACTTTGCCTCAAGCACATCAAACGTAGACATAAACACAAGCCATTTGGGTACCACATGCTTGACAAGGCATTTAACCTCCCACCATTGGCAAGAGCACCTGAAAGCCACGCAAAAGGGATGCAATTCTGCTCCTCCTCACCCCTCACCTTTCTGGTCTACCACCGCTATAACCTTATGAGCTCTAAGCAGCCTCCACTGAGAGGGATGATGGTATAGCACAGAGTATTCAAGGTCCTTGAAGCACGTCTGCCAGTAGCACACGACCAGCTGTAGACTACAGCAGGAAAATTTCTCTGCCTCATCTGCTGCAGCAGAAAAAGAAAAATACAGTCACTGCCACCCACATGCCCAGCATCTAAATTCAAGCTTGTCAAAGCTGCTGGCTTTACAACTCCTGCCTTTCCATTTGGTGGATTCTGCCCTCTTTCTTGAATTTGCAGAATGTGCTGTACCCCAAAGGCAGGTTCCCAGTCACTATTTCGCTTCACGTAAGCTCTCTACTATCACATGGAAGGCAAGGTTGTGGCATCGTTGGGCAAGGCAGTCGGCCGTAAGGTCCATGTTACTGCTGACATTTGGTCCAGCAAGCATGGTTGGGGACAATATAATAAGTTCACAGCACACTGGTAAACTCTGCTTGCAACTCAGAAAGGATGCGGGACAGGGCTTAGTGCTGCAGCTTGCTGTGCCGCCACGTCTCCATACAACTAGTGGTGATGATGCGAGATTTGTCAGCTCTACCTTCCCTTCTCCTCCTCTATGCCCTCCTCTGCTAAATTGACTCATGAACCACAAATACCCCCTAAGCATCCAAGAGGCTATTCAATGAGTCAGGCTGGAAGGTGCTATGTAGTGCTTTAGCTGGTCTGTCTATGGAACAAGAGCCACACTGGAGCAGAGATTCTGTCAGCTCTGCAGTGGCAGGCCCAGAGGTGGTTCACGCCATGCCAGCTGGAGCCAGGAATAGTTGTGTGCGATAATGGCACAAACCTCCTGTCCGCTCTTAGACCGGGAAAGTTGACACATGTGCCATGCTTGGCATATGTCTTCAATATGGTGGTACGTTATTTTTTAAATAGGTACTCAGGGTTGGAAGATCCGTAGAAGCAGGCCAGAAGAGTCTGTAGCCATTCAGACGGTTATACACAGCCAGTGCTCAGTTGGCTGAAATTCTGCGAGAATTCCACCTGCCTGTAAACTGCCTTATTTGTGACATGCCCACCTGGTGGAACTCGACTTTGGAAATGCTGCAGCGGCTGCATATGCAGCAGAGGGCTGTCATCGAGTACCTGTGTGAGTATGGCAGGTTCAGGCCAGCTTGGCTTTTTTTACCCACACCAATGGCTGCTGATAAAGGATGCATGCACAGTACTGTCACTATTTGAGGAGGCCACAAGGATGGTGAGCCGTGACAATGCATGTATCAGTGACACAATCCCTGTTGTGTTCCTGCTGGAGCAGACTCTGTGTAAAATTATGGTTAGGGCACTCATGGCAGAGCAGCTGGAGGAAGAGGAGGACTTCCTTTTGTCTTAAGCCCTGCTTTATGCAGACACCATTCTTCACCATTCAGAACACACATAAGGAGAGGGAGGAGGAGGAGGATTCTGGCAGCTTTGGAGGCATTGAAGCAGAGCAAGATATACAGTATGTCAAACCTTAACAGATGATTTTCCATTACCAGAACCCTTGGGAGTAGTACGTGGCTGGGAGGAGGCAGTTCCACATACTGTAATCCTCAGTGACCCCAAAGTGTCTGCTTCTCATGCCTCCACAAACTCGAAAGCCTGCAAAAGGACCCAGGAATATGTGGCATCAAGGAGAAGGATCACTATTGGTTGGCAACCCTCCATGACCATCGTCACAAGGGGAAAGTCTCAGAACTCATCCCATTCCCACAGAGGGAGCAGAAGATGAAATCTCTTGAGGACACCTTAAAAAAGATTTTATGTAATGCCTTTTCTGACTCTAGTAGGTTACAGTCAGGTGAAAAACGTAGTTTTGAGGCTTCTGTTTGTCAAGAGAGGAGCGGTGCCTCAGTGATGCATTTAAAAAAATTTTTAGTCCTCTGTGCCCAGGGCTGTCAGTTTCCACATCCCATTGGCATTGTCTTCATCATATAGTGGGAGATTATCTAGGGGCGAAAACAGATATGGAGAGCTTTTAAGTTGACGATCCACTGGGTTACTGGGTCATGACAATAGACCACTGGCCTGAACTTGCCCAGTATGCAATAGGGCTGCTGAGCTGCCCTGCATCCAGCGTGCTTTCCCAAAGGGCATTCAGTGCTGTTGAAGGTTTTGTGACAGATAAAAGAGCGCATCTGTCCACAGACTCAGTGGACCGGCTGACATTTATAAAACTGTATCAGTCCTGGATTAGCAGCAGCTATCAAGCCCTTGATGCCTATGTCGCATTTCTTCATCTGGAAGAAAATGTTTGGCGTAATTTTCATAGGCACAATTAACACCCAAGGACCATCTTTTCCACACCTGCTTGACAGGTGCATATCATTTAAATTTTTCACAGCAAGGCCAATTCTTGCTTTCATCGAGAGTACCTCTATAGGGTTACTGTGTGAAGGCATCACTGACACCCAAAGCCCATTTTATCCGCACCTGTTTAACAGGTGCATATAATTTACATTTTTGACAGCAAGGCCAATTCTTGCTTTCATCAGGAGTACCTCTATAGGGTTATGGTGTAAAGGCACCACCAAAAGTCCAATTTATCTTCACCTGTTTGACAGATGCATATCATTCAATTTTTTGACAACAAGGCCAATATTGCTTTTTTTTTTTTTTTAATAATCTTTATTTTTTAAGTTTGTAACAAATCACAAAGACATAGAAAAGATTAAAGGAACAACAAAACTAAGCATCATGCAAAGAAACAGATAACAAGGGTGAGGCCAAATAGCCACTCACCCGCAAACATAGCCTTTCGTGTCCATATACAAGGTACTAATTGGTAAAGGGGAAGGGCATGCATCTAAGATAGTGGTCGAGCTGTCGGACGCTAGTAGCAGACTGAGGACATGTGTGCCCAAGCGGCCAGGCAAGCGGGTAGTATCGGCCCCAAAGGACCCCGAGCCAGGGCTCACCCAGAGGGAGGGGAGCCAAAAAAAACCTCCAACAAACCTCCCCGGCACAATCCCCCCGGCCAGGTGGTCCCCCCTACATGTCCCCGCCACCCAAGACGGGCGGCGGGGAGAGGTCGACTATAGGGCGAGTCTCATCCAGTGAGACAGGCAGTGTCTAAGCCGCCATCCCCATCCAAGAAGGCCAGCAGTCTCAGCGCCGGCAGCTCGCATGTCATTAATTCAGCATGTCAATAGTTATTAAACATTACCCTGAGGGAAGAGAAGAGAAGAAGGAGAAGAAAAGGGAGAGAAAAAGGGTAGAGAGGAGAGAGAGCAGATAGAAGAAGAAGAGGAAAAGGAGTGCCGTACCTGCCAATGTCCGGAGCTCACCCGCCGCCGGACCGTGTCTTGGGCATCTCCCCACACTCAAAGGATCCAGGTAGCCGAACCTGCAGCATCACAGGGTGGGGAGGAATAGGGACTCAGAGGGTGAATTGGGCTCAGGGTCCAGTGAGCCCGGCCAGAGATGGGTCGGCCAGTATCAGCAGAGCCCGATCAAGGCTTAAGGGCAGAAAGGTGGAATCTCCTACATAATCTAGCCATGGCCGCCACTTCGCATCATTGCATTCCCGGGTCCCCTTGCACTTGGCGATCCAGTCCTCCGCATCTCTTATGCCCTCGACCGTACGCCACAATTCCAGGCTGCCCGGCACCTGCGGCCGCTTCCAATAAATAGGGATCAATCTCCTAGCAGCATTGAGGAGATGTGGCAGTATGCTCCGCCGATAGAGGCTGATCGGCAGGCAGGGGACGTGCAGCAGGAAGTGAGGGAGGCCGAAGGGGACGTCAACATCTAAAATAGTTTTAATCTGGTCCTTAATATCACAACAAAAGGCAGCAATAACTGGGCAGCTCCACCAAAGATGGAGGAGAGTTCCGCGCTCTCCGCAGCCCCTCCAACAAGTAGCGGGAGTAGAAGGATAAATGCGGGTTAGGTCAGCAAGGACCCGGTACCAACCAGTCAGCAATTTATAATTTGCCTCCTGCATCTTTTAGTCCCCCAAGCTCAAGTGGGTTAGCTGATAAAGGTGAGCCGACTGTGTCTCCGTGAGTTCCAGACCCAAGCCCCGTTCCCACGCCCTGACAAATGCAGGCCTGGAAACAGAGGACGCCTCTGTCAACAGTCTAAATAATTCCAATACCAGATGGGGGATGGGATCATCTTGTATGAACAAGCGTTCAAAGGGCATGAGGGAGGCAGGTGGGCGAATAGAGGGGCCATGAACCCGGAAAAAGTGGTGCAATTGCCGATATTTCTAGAAGTTCATGCGAGAACCACCATGGCGGGCTCTCAGCATCTCATAAGGCAGCAATCTGCCCCCCTCAAGCAGCTTGCCACAACTGGCATTCCCATCACCCCCCCATGGGTCGAAGAAGGCCATCTGCTCCCCTGGGGGAACCAGAGGAAGGCCCCCAGTGGTGCCAACGGGGAGACAGGGGGCGCCAGGCTCAGTAGCTTATTCATCCGGTCTCAGGCATCAAGAGCCTGGACCATAAAGGGAGAAGTATACACTGAAAGCTCCCTGAATTCCAGGGACAGCCAAGCAGTGTTAATTTTGGCAGCAAATTTCAATTTAGTTTTAGTCTTAGTCTTAGGACTAAAATGGCATTTTAGTTTTAGTCCTATTTTAGTCTTCTGCAAGTGTTTTAGTTTTAGTCGTATTTAGTCGACTAAAACTCATTTTAGTCATCTATAATCAAATGGGTGTAGTTCAATTGTAATTTGTAATGCATTATTTAAGCATTTCTCTACAATTTCCAAACTCATTATATACTACTGCTGGTCCTGGAGTGAAAAATCTAATATGTTATTATTTATGCTTTGAGCATGCACCAGTGTTAATTTTTGGCAGCAAATTTCGATTTAGTTTTAGTTATAGTCTTTTGACTAAAATGCCATTTTAGTTTTAGTCGTATTTTAGTCTTAAGACTAAAATGCCATTTTAGTTTTAGTCGTATTTTAGTCATCTGAATTGTGTTAGTCGACGAAAACATTTTAGTCGGTTTTAGTCGACGAAATTAACACTGCAGCCAAGGAGCATAGGACAGGTTCCTGCCTGCCATACATTTTTCCAGAGAGACCCAGAGCTTGGAGTGAGTGTGAAAGCGCCAGTTCAAGATGCGTTGGAGGACAATTGCCCGGTAGTAGCGCTGGACGTCAGGTAGTCCTAGGCCCCCTAAATGTTTTGGACGTTTCAAAGTTGCTACGGCTATGTGGGGGCGTTTTGCGTTCCAGACAAACTCGATAATCAAGCTATTGAGGTGGGAAAAAAAACTACGGGGCAGAGGGATAGGCAGCATCTGTAGATAGAACAGTACCCTAGGAAGGATATTCATTTTAATAATGTTTACCCTCCCCAGCCAGGTAAAGGCCGTCTGAGTCCAGTGTAAGAGATCTTGTTTGATGTTGGTCAAAAGCCGGGGGTAGTTCTGAGCGTAGAGCATGTCAAAACAGTCAGTGAGCTGGACCCCGAGATATGTCAGAGAAGAGGTGGTCCTTTTAAAGGGGAATGCTGTCTTAAGGGACCTAGAGAGGGACGATGGCACATGGATCGGGAGAATCTCCAATTTTGCGAGGTTAATCTTGAAATTGGAAATGTCTCTAAAAATGTTCCATTTCCCGCATCAGGACCGGCAGGGAGATCAGAGGGTCCGTGAGGTGAAGCAGAACGTCATCCGGATAGAGCAGAGAGCAGAGAGCTTGTGCTCCGTGGTACCAACCGTCACGCCCCTAATATCACCATTCGTCCCGGACCTTGCTCAGAAAAGGTTCTAGAACCAGGGCGAAAAGAAGGGGCGAGAGCGGACACCCCTGCCTAGTGCCGTTCCTGATTGGGAACTCGGTGGACAGGCACCCATTGATGCAAACCTTAGCCTTAGGGTCTGCATAGAGCGCCAGGATCCAGGCCAACATATGGGAGCCCAAGCCCAGGGACTCCAGCACCACCCGCATATATCTCCAGTCCACCCGATCGAACGCCATTTCGCCATCGGTCGAGAGGATCAGGTAGGGTGGGAAATCGGAGTGAGAATTAGCCCAATGAATCAGCTGTACTGCCTGGATAGCATTATCCCTGGCTTCCCTACCAGCAATGAAACCCATCTGATCTAGATAAATGAGCTGAGGCATAAGATGTTTCAAGCGATTGGCCAGGATTTTTGCTAGGATCTTCAAGGCCGTATTTAACAGTGAAATGGGGCGATAGCTCTGCGGGGAGGCTGGGTCCTTACCCTCCTTAGGAATTACTGTGATATGTGCCAACAACGCTTCAGAGGGAATCGCCCCTCCCATGGCCAAAGAATTGAAATAGCTGCACATACTGTAGGTTTTTATAAAAGCAGAAAAAAATATTTATAGTAGGCCTTGGTATAACCATCAGGGCCCGGGCTTTTACCATTGGGCAAAGAAAGGATTGTGCTTTCCAGTTCGGCCGACGTGATCGGGGACTCCAGATCCGAGCACTGTTCAGCGGTCAGGGAGGGAAAGGAGTGGTCGTAGAGATAGTGTTGTATCGCAGAGGCCTTAGTCAGTCGGGTGGCAGAGGAGTCGCGGCCAGCCAGATCATAGAGGTCAACGTAGTAGGGACGAAAGCTATCTGCTATGTCTGACGGCTTGAAGACCAGACCCCCCAAGGGGGTCTGCATTTTGGGCACGCAGAGCTGGGCCCTTTTCCTGCGTAATGTGTGCCAGCATTCATCCGCATTTATTTTCCTGTTCATAGAATTTATGGGAGACGTAACACAACCGGGCACGGGCATGTCGGTCCAAGAGGCGGGAAAATAGCACACGCAGCTCGGTCAAATGAGTCAGAGCATCAGAGTCACCCGTCTGCTTATGGAAAAGCTTGGCTCGCTGGAGGGAGGTAGGAACCCTGTGGAAGTCTGCCTGTCGCTCCCTCTTAAGCTTGGCACCAAGGGAAATTAATTCCCCTCGTACCACAGCCTTATGTCCCTCCCACACCACGCCCTCACTCAGACTATCTGACCCATTCTCCGCAAAGTAGCACCGCAAGACCTCCGAAATCTTGGAGACAACCTGGGAGTCATCCAGTAAATTCTCGTTCAGCCGCCACGTCCAGGACCTATGGGTGCCGGCTGGCAAGACGAGTTCCATCATAACGGGTGTGTGATCAGAGATCGTGATACTTTAAATCGAATACCCCTGCAGGAACTCCAGGGAAAGTTGATCAACAAAGATGACGTCTATACATGTATAGACATCATGTAGAGAGGAATAGTAGCTGAAATCTTTCTCTTGGGGGTGCAAAACCCACCAGGAGTCTACCAAGCGAAGAGATTGAAGAGTCTTGCGGTAGTGCTTAAGAAAAGTGAAGGAGTGGGAGGATCTGCCATGAGAAGTGTCTATCGAGGGATCAAAGCAAACATTAAAATCGCCCCCAACAACCAGGGACCCCTCTCTAAAGTGGGCCAGACGTTCGAGTGTATTGTCCAGAAAAGTGAGCTGTCCTGTGTTGGGAGCATAGACAGACGCAAGCTTAACCATCTTGCCCAGGAGCGTACCCTTAAGGAACACATAGCGCCCCTGGAGGTCAACCATGTGGCCAACTGGCTGGAAAGGGCAGGCTCTATGTACAGCTATGGCCGTACCCCGAGACTTGCTAACAGGGGAGAGGCTGTGGTACCATTGGCTAAAGAGGTGGATAGGAAGCTTTGGGAGGGAGCGAGGGGTGAAGTGATTCTCCTTTAGGAGGACCACCTGCGCCCCAAGCTTCTTCAATTCCCACCACAATCTATTACGTTTGTGTGGGGAGCACAGGCCCCACACATTGTAAGATATTACCTTAAGCGATGCCATCAGCAGTCTGGTAGAATGGTGAGACGCTCAAGAGATGGCAGACATGGCACGGACAGCAGGGAAGGACCGGCTTCCGGACAGGCAGGCGCAAGAGGAGAAAAGAGAAGAAAGAAAGAAATTGAGAAAAGTGCAGTGCATATAACAACATTACCAAAAACACAAGCTAGCCACAGAAGGTAACCAGCCAACCTAACCCCAATAGGGGAGGAAACGAAAGGCCGGGCCAAGTATGTCACCCCAGATGGAGCAGCACCCTGGGCCACGACCGTGGTCCACAAAGGGGACTTGACCCACAAAGGTTGGCCTATTGGGGGAAACGTGAGCCAACCACTGAGGGAAGAACGTCAACAGCAGCAGGGAAGGGACCAATAAGGAAACCCACCCCGCACCCGCCAGTCCAGCCCAAAGAAAAAGATGTTGTAAAAGAAAAAGAGTCCTCAGGTCTCTGGGACAAAACAAAGGATCATCGGGGTTGCAGGACAAAATCCAGGTCTCCAAGCGAGGGCTCCCCAGCTCTCCGACCAGGGCAAAGTTCAGGCGGGAAGAGCAGAAATGAGGATTAGGAGCAAGGGAAATCCAGTGCCGCAGTCAATTGTGCAGTTGGCAAAAAAGTGTGAAGGACCATCTCTATGGGCAACTAGGGCCCGGAAGTGGAAGGAGCTGTGAGGGGTTCCTCAGCAGGACGCAGGCGGGTGCGCCTGTGGCGTTTGCGGGAGACAGGCTGCCAGGGTTGAGGCAGCCGTATCGCAGAGACGTCTTGCAGGGTTCTCCAATCAGGAAAGTCCACTGGCCCCAGGCCCAAGGTAGATAGGAACTCTGGGAGGTCATCTTTAGTGCGCAGGGTAGCCGACATATTCCGGGAAGCCTGGATATAAAAAGGAAACCCCCAGCGATAAGTGAGGCCTGCTGCCTGGAGCGAATCAAGGAGAGGGTGGAGGACCCTGCGTTGCATAAGTGTGCGGCGTCCTGGCAGAAATAAAGACGTGCACCATCAAAATCAAAATTGGGCTTATTTCGCATTTTCCGCATAATACTATCTTTGAGGGTGTATTTATGTAGCTTACAAATGATATCACGCGGGTTGTCCACATCTTGCGAAGGAGGTCGCAGGGCCCTGTGAGCCCTATCTATTTCAATGGGAGCCATAACCGGGAGGCCCAAGATTTCCCTGAAAATGTGGGAATAATATCTCTAGGTGCCGTGGCCTCAGGAAGACCACGGATACGTATATTACCCATGCGGCTGCGATTCTAAAAGTCATCCAGCTGGGATAATAGGGCTTCTATATACTGATCTTGTCCCACACAGCGTGCCTGTAGCTGGGAGATTACAGGGATGGTGTCATCTAGGCGTTGTTCCATGGACTCGACGCGGGACCCCAGGTGGGAGGTGTCCGCTTTAAGCTGGGCAATGTCCTCTTTAAAGGCAGTTTCAACCCTGGAGACAAATCTAGATAGGTCTGCTTTAGTGGGCAAGGCCCAAATGTGTCTCTTCAAATCCCCATCTCCCATGACTTTTTTTATGTCAGAGCCCCCCTCCTGTGACTCTGGGAGCGAGGGGTGGCAAGGGGGGACTGGGGTGTGCACTGACCATTGTGGGGAGAGTCCAGGATCCGTGCTCCAGGTGGGGCTCGCCTCATGGAGCCGCGAGGTCGGCGCCGCCGGCGCCATCTTGGAGGCCTGGGTGTCTCTGCCTCGGGTCTCAGGAAAGAAGGCTGGCAGGTGGCCCTGCTTGGAGCGATCGTGCCGCGGTGGCTGGGAGGCTGTCCTCCGCCTGTTAGACATCGCTGGAGCCGGGTGAGTGTCGGATACCTGCGGGATGCTAATGATTAGGCTGCGGTGGGTGCGGAGGTGAGGCGCCAAGCGTCTTCACCCGTCCATGGTCAGGCCATGCCCCGCAAATATTGCTTTTATACAAGAGTACCTCTATAGGGTTAAGGTTAAAGGCACCACCAGCAACCCAATTTTTCTGCACCTTTTTCTTCTATGCAAAGTCAGCGAAAGAGACATTAGAATTTATCCCAAAAATCTCTAATCTTGTTCCGAGTTCACTAAATTGTCACTTCATCATACAGCCTGGCTCCCCAAGCCATTATTTATAAAATAAAGAAAGCTTGAAATGAAAATTTCATTTTTTTTGGCTGAAAAAAAAAAGTTTTGCCTATAGTTCTACTTTAAGAATAGTATGCCTAACTAGTGTATGCCTAACCTTTATTATTATATCTATGGTGATTGGAAGGGGGGGGGTGTGTGTAGTGAATGTTACATAGTTAGTCAGGTTGAAAAAAGACACAAGTCCATCTAGCTCAACCAAAAGAAAAAAAACACATCCAAGTGATGAGTGATATAATGTAAGGTGGTTTAGGTGCACACTGTTCTTGCACTTAGAACATTTCTAGCTCCAAGAATAGGTGATAAGTAATAAGGTAATAAGGTAAAGTTAGGCGAACCTAACTTTAAAAAAGGCTCAATAAAAAACAAAATACCACCCCTGATACAAAAGCCCACTATTTTTAAAGATTAGGATTGCAACAAAAAAACGCCCCTAACAACTTAAAATAAAAAACATTATATATAACATTATAAATAAAAAACATTATATATAAAACATTATACTTACATACCCCTGATTTTTTTTTTTATGCCGAAACCTTGCAGAAAATAAAAAAAGTTTGCCATGGACGAGGCAAAAGCTAGAAATAATCACGACCTCAAATCAACTGCAAGAAAAAAAAAATTAAAGGCAAAAAGGGCACCCAATAATAATAATAAGAAAAAAAGAAGAAGCTGATTTCCCAAAGAGCCCACAATCAGTATGAAAGTAGTCTCTTAAGTGACCCTAATCTTTCTTTATGCGGTTTTACTCTTTTCCCTAGGCGTTTCCTAAAACAGCTTCCAATTCACTGACACTATGGCTGCTCTGTGCCCCCCCCAGCTTTTATACTAAGGGACTAACCAAACCCGCTGACCACAATGCAAAGGCTATGCAGTGCATTATGGTTTATTAAAATTCTCCCAAGTGCACCTTGATCCTGCAGGATTCAAATCAAACTCATGATAGTGGTGTACCTAAACCTAATTGTTAGACCCACTGTAATAGATGTATGTTGGGTACAGCAAGGTAATACAGTAGGGGACAGCACTCCTGCTATGGGAAAATAGTCTACATTCTGGACTGGAATTACCGGCTTTAAATTTGGGGGACATGTTTTTAGACAAACACAGTAGATATTCTAGTTGATTGCTTGTTGTTTGTGGAGATCCACTCTCTGCTAATCAGTCCAATCTAACTCCAGTCTCAGGATTAGTGAATGTGATCACAATATCATATATTCCTTCATTTAAGTAAATACATTTGCAATTGCAGTTACATCTCCTTATAAATATGTTTGATGACTGCAGCCAAGGGTGTGCTGATGTTACTGTAAATTGTTTACTTGTAGCACTCATTACACACATACTGTATACAGTATAGTGAATTTGTGCCAACAGGAATAATTTGAAAACAGCTTGAAGTGAGAAAACATATTTTCTGGAAACAAACATACTGTATACAGTATAGTGAATTTGTGCCAACAGGAATCATTTAAAAATGGTTAGAAGTGAGAAAATTATAAATATAAATATTTTTCTAGAAACAAACAATAAACATGAAAATTTTGGTTTCCATCACTTGTTATTGCAGCAACCAGAGGTAAGATATTTTATTATAACCTATTTATTTTAAAGTAAACTATACCAGTTTTATTATATTAGAAAGTGCTGTATTCACACCTCATTCTCTCATACTTTGAACTTTGGTTTCCTTTATCGATTACGCTTTATTGCTTCTGACAGTTCTACCTTTGTGACAGGCAGTGGACGTTAAACCTTCATAAACAATACACCTTTCTGATAAGCCTCTCTATAAGTAGACTGTTCTCACTGCTACGAGTCACCATGCCAAACATTTCACCTATTTCTTCTGTTCAAAAACGAAAAACAAAGACAGGAAGACATGGGGCATGTTGTCTCTGTACACTCCAAAGTTAAACAAGCCAGAATCCTCATACTTGGCTTGGATGCAGCTGGTAAATCAACTGTTCTGTACAAATTCAAATTCAAAGAACCTTTTTCAACAATCCCAACCGTTGGCTTCAATGTGGAGATGATTCAGACAGAGAAGCACCTACAATTAACCATATGGGATGTTGGAGGACAAGAGAAATTAAGATCACTCTGGTGCTACTACTTTGAAAACACAGATGGACTGGTGTATGTGGTGGATAGTACTAACAAAGAAACTCTTGATGAGTCAAAAAAGGAATTTCAGCGTATACTAAAGAATGAACTAATAAAGAATGTTCCTGTTGTTGTCCTGGCTAACAAACAAGATGTTCCCGGGGCTCTTGATGCAGAAGAGATCACACGAAAATTTAACATGAAAAAGCATTGCTCGGACCGGGACTGGTATGTCCAGCCATGCTGTGCCCTCTCAGGCCAAGGCCTCGCAGAAGGATTCAGTAAAGTGTCTGAATTTGTGAAGAAGTCAAAAGAAGATGCCCTCAACTTTGCAAAACAGAGCGTAAGACTTAAAACATCACGGAAATTCTAGAACGTATAGTGTGACCTATAGAACTTGAATGCACCTTGAGTCCAACATACAGTAGTATCGATTTTTTCATAATGGCAGTAAGAATAATAACTTCTTGTGTGTTTGTATGTTATTTATTAAGAACTATCCAAAGTTGCTAAAAATAATTTAAAAAAATGCCCTGCAGATATATGGAATAGAATACAAATGCTTGTTGGGCGACGGAACAAAATGTGACTGCAGCAAAGTATGGTGAACTACCTGTTAAGTAAAGACTTTTATTTACTAACATTGATGAGTGCACTTTGTTCTAAGGAGAATATGCTGTACATTATGCAAAGTGTTAACCATATCTGTTGTTATACCTGTTTATTCAGTCAGTATTTTCAAATTAAATTAGGAATAAAGCAGAAAAATGAAGTTATATGTGGTATACTACTTTATGTATTCATCATGTCAAACATGAAATTACATTTGTGCAATTCCATTACAGTATAAAATTAGCTTTTTTTCCTAATCTTGGCATATTGTTTTTTTCCACTTGAATGGTTTATACTCTATGTGATAGAAGAAATGTATAAGATTGTTTACTACATAGAATTAATACAACATTTTCACCTGAAGCTACAAATATTTACTATGAATTTTACTTTCACAGTAAGTATTACTTTTATTGAAACAATACTGTCAAAAAACAATAACATTCAGAACATATGATGGCGTGGCTAAAAAAGTTAGAAATCACAATTAATATGCTGTGTCGCAAACAAATTCCTTGACTTTCAAGCTGTTTTGACAATATGGATTATTTCGCATGTACATGTACATGCATTTAGACGTGTTTAGGTGTGTCAAGCATTTAAGCATTACTAAATTCCCTTGCCCAGAATATTAATTTATTCTGGCCTGGAATAAATGAATGAATGATAAAGTTAAGAGTTTAAGCCCATTTAGGTGCATCAAGCAGTTTATTTGCACAAAAGCTCCTCTCCTGAATATGCTGGTTATGAGTTTTTTTTCAGCCTGTAAATGCTATTCTTCTAATACAGGTGCATCTCATAAAATTAGAAAATCATCTTGGCTTGCCTACTTACAGGTTCCGGATGAACTAATCTAATCGTCCGAATGTGTTGATACAGGACACCTGGACGGATCCATCTCCTTTCCTTTTCTCTTCTCCTTTTCTTCTCTTTCATTGTTTCCCAGACACCTGCCAGCCTTTGTATCTTGCCCTTTTAGTTTCCTCTTTTCTTTTTTAAGTTATCAATATTACATTTGGGGGTCCGAAGTCCCATATGTGGGTTATAATGTTTGAAAATGAATAGAACTTGTTGAGAGCCGTGTTTACTGGATGTGGGCTTTCCAACCTGGTGGGCCTACAGCTGATGCTTATGGTTTGGGATGGTCTCGATCTCAAAGTCTAGGGTTTTACCGTTCCATATAATGATTCAAGCGATGATCAAATAGATGACCAACCACCAGAATTTATAATGTTCTTGTTGTTCTATATCCGTGTTATCACACAAAACATTCTCATTCAGTTCACTTTATTTAATGGTTAGGTGTGCACCTGTGATCTTAGAGAAGACCTAATTTGATTTCTAAGATGTTGTTCTACTTCCCCCAACTCTGTACCATTTCTTTTTGTCAAAATAGAGCATGCAAGGATTGTTTGCCGCTCTACACTCTACAGTACTTCTGTTGCTATTATACTGTCAAAATATTAATAAAAGCACTTGAAACAGAAAATTAGGATATCATCAAACAGTTTCAGTCATTCAATTTAAAAATCAAAACTCATATATTATATAGATGCGTTACACACAGTGATATATTTCAAGCATTTCTTTATTTTTATTTTGATGATTATGGCTTACAGCTAGTGAAAACCCAAAATTCAGTTTCTTAGAAAATTAGAATATTACATAAGACCAATAAATAAAAGGATTTTTAATACAGAAATGTAGCTTACTGAAAAGTATATCCATGTACAGTATAATATGCACTCAATACTTGGTCAGGGCTCCTTTTGCATGAATTACTGCATTAATGTGGCATGGCATGGAGGCAACCAGCCTGTGGCACTGCTGAGGTGTTTTGGAAGCTCACGTTGCTTTGATAGAGGTCTTCAGCTCTTCTGCATTGTTGGGTCAGGTGTCTCTCATCTTCTTGACAATACCCCACATATTTTCTATGCGGTTCAGGTAAGGCAAGTTTGCTGGCCAATCAAGCACCGTGATACCATTATTATTAAACCAGGTAATGGTACTTTTGGCAGTGCATGCAGGTGCCAAGTTTGGCTGGAAAATTAAATCAGCATCTCCATAGTCATCATGGACTTTGGAAAATGTTGCATTTCATTTGGAAATCAAGGTCCCACAGTCTGGAGGAAGAGTTGAGAGGCACATAATCCAAGTTGCATGAGGTCCAGTGTGAAGTTTCCAGTCAGTGATGATTTGGGGAGCCATGTCATCTGCTGGTGTTGGACCACTATGTTTAATCAAGTCCAAAGTCAGCGCAGCCCTCTACCAGGAAATTCTAGAGCACTTCATGCTTACCTCTGCTGACCACCTTTATGGAGATGCTGATTTCAACTGGGCTTGACACCTTCCCACACTGCCAAAAATACCAATACCTGGTTTATTCATCATGGTATCACTGTGCTTGATTGGCCAGCAAACTTGCTTGACCTAAACCCCATAGAGAATCTGTGGGGTATTGTCAAGAGGAAGATGAGAGACACCAGACCCAACAATGCAGACAAGTTGAAAGCCGCTACCAAAGCAACCTGGACTTCTATAACACCTCAGAAGTGCCACAGGCTAATTGCTTCCATGCCACGCTGCATTGATGCAGTAATTCATGCAAAAGGAGCAGCGACACAGTATGGAATGCATACTATACTGTACATGGACATACTTTTCATTAAGCCAACATTTCTGTATTAAAAATTATTTTTATATTGAGCTTATGTAAAATTTTAATTTTCTGAGATACTGAATTTTGGGTTTTCACTAGCTGTAAGCGATAATCATCAAAATAAAAGAAGGTCATGCTTGAAATTTATGACTCTGTGTGTAATGCATCTATATAAAATATATGAGTTTCACATTTTGAATTGAATTACTGAAATAAATTCATTTTTTGATGATATTCTAATTTTACAGGCTTAAAAAAGCCTGTAAAAAGGCGTTTTTGAAGCCATGTGTGTATGAGGCCTATGGCTGTTGAGGCATATTGAGACTTGTATTTTATTGACAGCTGGGAAGCCTGTTCCATAGTAAGATACCAAAGGTTCTTCTTAGGCTTTACTCAACAATATAGTTACTTTCACGCTGCCAAGGGGAAACAGAAAAGGTTTCTTCAACCATACTGGAGTGCAAAACTGTAACAATGGGTGGTAGGGGCCCCAACATAACACTATAGCCCCCCACTGATAAGCACCAATATCTATCTTAAAGGTAAACACTCTGTTGCTGCCTTTCTAATACTTTTTTTTACACTAGAGCATGGGTATTGAGTTAAAATTCATGGAGGTACAGTCAGTATAATATTTTTCCTTAAGAGGTCCAAATCTCACATTTCTGCTATGATTCAGATTCTTCACATCACAGTCCCCCCTTTACAGCAGTCTCCTTAGTCCCCTTTCACATCACTTACCTGAAGAAGGGGACCTGCGTGGCTCCGAAACATTGCCATATGTGTACTGTGTGACCGTGTGAATAAAGCTTTGGACCCTTCTGTGGAATCCTTGGTGTGCTGATGACATTTCTCCTTTCACATCATAGCACCTGCATTACGTCCGTGTCCTCAGCACTCCCTTTACATCACAGCCCCCTCTTTACATTAGTGCCTCCCACCCCTTTACATCACAGACCCCCTTCATATCATAGTCTTCAAATATACATCACAGTCTGCCCTTTACAGCAGTGCAGTTTTTTCCTCAGTTCGCACTTCACACTTTCTTTAAATCACAGTGCCCTTCTCTTCACATCACAGCCCCATTTCACATCTCAGCCCCCCTCATCGCAGTTCCCTTCACATCACAACCCCTCCATTCTCCCCACCACAAACATTGCAGTCCTATCTTCACATGACAGCCCCTCCTTAGATTTCAGTCCTCTTCACCGC
Organism: Pelophylax lessonae; assembly: GCF_965119305.1. Taxonomy (NCBI): domain Eukaryota; kingdom Metazoa; phylum Chordata; class Amphibia; order Anura; family Ranidae; genus Pelophylax; species Pelophylax lessonae. The sequence goes on along the minus strand of NC_138770.1, from coordinate 251,094,651 downwards.
ACAACTCCCCCTTACATTGAAGTCCCCTTCATGTCACATCCATCTCCCTATCCAGTCCCCTCATACCTCACAGCCAAACCCCTTACAACAAAGTTAGCCCATTATATCACAGCCCCTTCCTTACATCACAATCCACCTTACAGTTAAAGCCCTACCATTGCCATTACAGTCCCCCATGCAATCACATCCCCTCTTCCTTCACAGCCCTACTTCAGCTCAGCAGGGCCAGAGGGTGGGAGGAGCAGTGGCTCTGGAGGGAGGGCAATAGCTGCACAGTTTTTCAAGTTAACAAGCAGGTAATTGGTTGCTAGGACTGCCTTGCATCCTAGTAACCAATCATCTGCATTTTAATTTGGAAGGTTGGGAAGCTGCCACCCTCCCATCCAGGCCCACCTGTAGGCAGGTTGCCCACTGTGTGTATTTAGTTAACACCCAGCTTTCCAGGTTGGGAGGGAAGGGGTAAAGCTTTTGCCGCCTTTTATGGTGTGTTTGTGAATTTTCCCCTGTGGTCCAGCCTCCCTCCTGTGTGATATAAAGGGAAGAGGCCCAGATCCTGAGTAGGACCTAGAAGGACCAGAGATGCACACACAGAAACTCAGAACTATGCTTTTAGAAGCTTGCTGGTTAGCATGGAATGCCAAACCCTTAGAATGCTCCCAAAGACATGGACTCCTTTGCTCAAATTATCTCCAGTTTTGGATGCTACACCTGTGCAGATACTTGAGCAGCCACAGTTAGGTTTAGTTAGGGAAAGGATGTGACTGCATATTATACATTTTCAGCCAAAAGTTTAGTAAAGTTGCTACAACTGCTTGAGGCCTGGTCTGAAGTTATTCAAGGGTTGTATGTGGGGTCCTGATGTCTCTCTAAGGAACCAGAGTCTGAAATAGCATACCATGGTCTGTGAAACATCACTGCAATTCAAGGTTGGTCTGTGAGTCTGACAGGAGAAGAAATTGCCATGGGTAACCACAAAAGGAAACAGCAACCAGTCGCTGACATGGTACCTGCTTATGTGACAAAAGAAAGAAGAAGTTGGGTTAGGTGATAGGTTTTCTGGTAGCGAGGGGGTTCAATGTGCAGCTCCCTCCCTAGCTGTCTGTCTCCATAGGTCACCGGGAGTGAACTAACGTTATGAAGGTCTATGCCTGGTCACTTGGTACAGAAAGAGAAGGATTAAGGTGACAGCATGCATGAGTTCCACGCTGTGTGCTCAGTGGGACCCCATTCGATTACTGGGAGTGAGGTACCAGGGGTATGCTGACTGGTGGAGTGGGCATAGGCTCTGCAATGCATGTCTCTCCTAATACAATCCATACACCTGTACAAGTGTGTAGGACAAGGGACAACATCTCCCAGAGGAACTCCGCATACAACACTACACATAAGTGGCTCATCTCTGAGATTGCCTTAATGTTTGCTTCTGCACATGACCATGGCATTGGTGAGCACGTCGTTGGGCAAGGTGTTACCCCTGTGCTAACATGAATGACCCCGTTCATCGCCTGGCGTAGCCCAAAGAACCCATCCCGGGGTAGGCCTCCTAAGTGAACCGCACTTGGCACCCAACGAGGAGGGGAACATGGCAGGGAGAGGACACCCAGACTGCTAAGTGGTGCCATGGTCCAGACAGGACTGTCACTTGGTCCAAGCCTGGACCATGATCCTCCATTTAGTGATGCCTGCCCTAGAGGAACCCCATAAATAATTTTCAGGTCTGAAGGGAACCCCAGCTAAAACCAATTCATCAGGTGTCAGTGGTGAAAATGCCCCTATACATTGGTGGCCAGTGGAAAGAATGCCCCTTTACAGATAGCTAAAAAGATTAGTGATGTCAAGCCACTAACTCTGCCAAGTGGCAATGGCCCTGGAACTATGCAGACACTATCAAATAGAAGGTTGATCAGCTACAGCTAATGGAACCCACAGTAACCTCTGGAGGAACCCTGATTGAGAATGACTGCTCTACTGCAACCTGTATCATTTTAAATCAGTAACACTACATTATACTATATATGCTCATAAAAAAAATAATTTACAAATGGCTATTGCTTTATGCATACATCATTATACAGACAGAAAGTACCAGTCTTTCCTTGCTGCTGTGCCCTATATGGTTTTTCAAATATATCCATATTAGGATAACTGCAGTAATTCCCTGAAAACAGATGCTCGCCACTGTTGACTGCACTTGAAGAATACTACTCAAAAAATACAAACACAATCCATCCTCTTAATTCCAGATAGCATGGATAACTTGCCACAAATTTGTGGCAGTGTTGAATTGTAAGTCTTGTTAACTTTCTGCACATTTTCACTGGCAAATTGTACACTTGCAGAGCACTTGAAGCACAAGTTCTAGTTGACACTTTTCCAATTTGTAGCAAATTTGGGTAGCAAGTCTCTAGCAAGAGCAAAGTTGCAGTGGTGAGTCTACAGCAAGTGCTCTGCAAGTCACAGTGACCCCTGTGGTGGGATTACTATTGCATGACATAACTGAACCAGAACTTGCAGCAGACTTGCAGAATGTTTGCAAAGAAAGTTGATCTGGAGTCATGCAATGTGGATTTGCAGCTATTGTGCAACAAACTTGTAAACCTGGCAAGACTAGCCATAGCTTAGCAAGTCATTTTCAAACTTGCAACTCAATTGCTTGCTATCTGGGATGTAGGTTCATTTTTGTGCACCTTTCACTTCTTCTTGTTTCTTGTTCCATAGTTCCATCTAGTGGCAGTTTAATAATCTGTGGAGCAAATAAGATGATTTGTACAGCCCATGCAGCCTCTGAAGATTGATTTTTTTCTTTACAAGTAAGATCAAATACATAAGCATTTGAACATAATGCCTATATATGTACTGTATAAAGCTTAAGACCCGGTTCACACTACTGCGTGTGCCGGGTTCGCATGTCATGTCGGAGCGCACTGCTCCGACATGACATGCGATCAGCTGTGCGGTGCGAGTTTAGCCATACAGTTTGTATGGCTAAATTCGCACCGCACCCGCAGCAAAGACGCACAGGAGGCATTTTTGCTGCCGCATCACGATCGGATCGCACAGCGGTTCACACTTGTGCGATCCGATCCTGTGCGAACTGCACAATCGCACTGCGATATGCGATCAAACTGGGGGTGTCGTTAAGATTACATTGACACCCCCAGCGGATCGCATATGGCAGTGTGAACTGCCGGGGGTGCGTGTGCGATGCGGGAACAGGCTGCGAATTCGCAGCCTTCCCGCATCGCAATAGTGTGAACCGAGCCTTAGTGACACTAATGACCACTATATAATAGGAACATAGAGACATACAGTATGTACTGTAGATTATGCGTAGCACTACCACTGCAAGGGCCATTGGATTTTGGGATTTTTCCCCCACACAGCCAGGCAACAGGAATTTTTCACACTCTCTCTAGAGGTTAAAAAAACATTCCAGGGGATTTGGTTTTGTTTTATTTAATTAAAGTGGTAATAAAGGTTAAGCTTTTCTTTTTTTTTTTTTTAGTAACAAACATGTTATACTTACCTGCTCTGTGTAATGGTTTTGCACAGAGCAGCCCTGATTCTCCTCTTCTTGGGTTCCCCACCAGTGCTCCTCCCCCGTGACCAGCATCCCCAATAGCAACCTGCTTGTTATAGGGGAACTGGTAAGTGCTCGCCCCCGAGCCCTGCTCTATGCGTCCTTAAGATACATATAGCTGTGGCTAGGCCCCACCCCCATTCTCTTCTCATTGGCACACTGGCTGTGATTGACAGCAGTGGGAGTCAATGGCTCCCACTGCTGTCTCAGCCAATGAGGAGAGGGAGTCCTGGGACAGTTGAGGCTCTCATGCACATCGCTGGATCAAGAGGGGGCCCAGGTGAGTGTTAGGGGAGCTGTGGGGGGAGCCTCAAACAGAAGATTTTTTACCTTCATTCATACCAGGCCAGGGCAGAGGAGACCAGGGGACACCACATGGAGCCCATCCCAGGGTACAGTTGTGCCCCACACCACGTCAGGGGAGGGAAGGGAGGAGGCATCTATTTACCCATCCATCAGTCCCATGACAAACCCTCCTCTCTCCCAAAGTGGGGGGGGGGGCTGGCAGCCAGGATAACACTGTGTCTGGTTATATGTGTCCCCGCAGAATGTTTAACTCACTGCCTGCCTCAGTCCAGGATGGTGCTGTCACAGCAGAACCAGCGCATAGCTAAAGGTCTATGTGCGCTAGTTGGCCAGACTGCGGTGACCACTGGATCTTGATTATCTGGCCCTTCGCCCAGCCCGGCTGCTGATTGAAGATCTCCGCAGGAAAAAATACCAGAAAAAAAGCTACTGAAACACAGGTCCCATCAGGGAACTAGGTCCTGACTCCTGAATCACTAGGCAGGAATAACTGGCTTGCCTATAGCAGAGAAAGGGTTTATACTAGCTAGTGTCCTACTCCTGTAGGTGGCGCTATAAATCCAATGAGCAAGAATCAGAAGGGCTGTGTTCGTCAATAAACAGTAAACAAAGTCTTTTGTTTCTCTTTTTCACAGAGGAGGAGTGACAGTCGGGGGGCTATAGAGTGAATGATCACTGTGATAGCCAATCAGAGGCTATCACAGTGATCATGTGATCAGGATTCAGTACCCATGGGTCCCATTTGTTAGTAGGAGACCCAGTGCTGTCACTGACTGCCCAGTCTCCGTGCTGGGAGCATCTAATTATGAGCGCTTCCACATTAAACAGAGGAACACATACAGTATCTCACAAAAGTGAGTACACATTTATGTAAATATTTTATTATATCTTTTCATGTGACAACACAGAAGAAATTACATTTTGCTACAATATAAATAAGTGAGTGTACAGCTTGTATAACAGTGCAAATTTGCTGCTCCCTCAAAATAACTCAACACACAGCCATTAATGTCTAAACCGCTAGCAACAAAAGTGAGTACACCCCTAAGTTCAGATGTCCAAATTGGGCCCAATTAGCCATTTTCCCTCCCCAGTGTCATGTGACTCATTAGTGTTACAAGGTCTCAGGTGTGAATGGGGAGCAGGTGTGTTAAGTTTGGTGTTATCGCTCTCACGCTCTCATACTGGTCACTGGAAGTTCAACATGGCACCTCATGGCAAAGAACTCTCTGAGGATCAGAAAAAAATGAATTTTTGTAAAATCTTACCGTAAAATTCCTTTCTCTGAGTCCTCCGACAGTCGCCGCCCCTCGTCATCACTAATGGGTATTGACTTCCGCTCCGCAGGAGTAGCTAGGCATAAGACTTAGTTAAGAAACAAAAGCATTTAGCATAGAGACACCCATGGGGGTTGTCCCACTGGTCAATACCCCCCTGCAGTAATCCATCCCAACTCAGTTTGGTAGCATAGCAGTAAGTGTACAAGAAGAAACCCCAAAAGAGGGGCGGTGGTGGCGACTGTCGGAGGACTCAGAGAAAGGCATTTTACGGTAAGATTTTACAAAAATTCAGTTTTCTCTTACGTCCTCCGACAGTCGCCGCCCCTCATAAGTCATCACTAATGGGATGTCCCAAAGCAGTGTAGACATGAGGGGTGGGAGACGCAACCGCACAAAAGGCAACGCAGTACCCACATCAGAGAAAGGAACCTTGCACACACAGTAAGAGAACCGGTTGGGCTATAGAAAAAGGCTCAACAGGAGCAACAACCCAGAAAAGCAAATAACCCAGGGGATGAACAACCCCAACAGCCAGGGATCCACAAAAAAACAAGGGTCCCCTATGGCACTGCCGCACTGAGAACTTTGCGGCCAAAGGAGGCATCAGCTGACGCCAGAACATCAACCTTATAGCATTTGGAAAAGGTGTGCACCGACGACCAAGTCGCAGCCTTGCACACCTAGGTCACCGAGGCCTAATGCCGGTAGGCCCAAGACGTACTCATTGATCTGGTAGAGTGCGCCCTAACAGGGAAGAATGGAACCCGTTCCTTCAAAGCATAAGTCTGGACAATCGTCTGTCTGATCCATTTGGCAATGGTCGCCGCAGACGCAGCCATGCCCTTCTGAGGTCCCTCAGAAAGGACAAAGAGGGAATCCGATTTCCTAAAGGATTCAGTGGACGACAGGTAAACCCTGATTGCCCTGACAACATCCAAGGAATGCAACGCAACCTCCTTAGGATGGTTAGGCTTCGCACAGAGCGAAGGCAAAACAATGTCCTCATTAAGGTGAAAGTCAGACACTACCTTAGGGAGAAACAAAGAGTTAGGTCGCAAGACCACCTTATCCTTATGAACCACCAGGTAAGGAGAGCGGCAAGACAACGCCGCCAACTCCGACACCCTGCGAGCCGAAGTGATCGCCACTAAAAAGGCAACCTTCTTAGACAGCAGAGGCAAAGATATCTCCCAGATGTTTTCAAAGGGAGAACGCTGTAACGCGGACAGAACCAAGTTCAAGTCCCATGGAGGTAAAGGCTCCCTCCGGGGAGGGGCCAAATGTCACACACCTTGAATGAAGGTGCGAATCAAGGAATGAGACGCCACAGGGCATTGAAAAAGAACAGCCAGTGCAGAAACCTGGCCCTTTATCGAGGCCAGCGCCAGGCACTGATCCACCCCAGTCTGGAGAAAAGCCAACACTCTCGAAACCGAGTATGAGCGAGGAGAAAACCCCCTGGACTCACACCAGGCGAAATAAGCTTTCCATGTACGGTAATAAATCTTACCAGACGAGGCTTTTCTAGCCTTGATGAAAGTAGGAATGACCTCTGGGGAGAGACCCCTATCTCGCAAGACCTGGCTTTCAACAGCCAGGCCGTTAAAGCCAGCGACTGTAAAGCAGGATGGAAGATCGGTCCCTGAGACAGCAGATCTTCTCGCATTGGCAGCCGCCAAGGAGGCTCGACAGCTAGGTGAACGATGTCCATGGCCAGTCTGATGGCACTAGAATCACCAAGTTCGGTTTCCGAGGCCAGCCTGCGAAGGAACCTGGATAACAACTGAATCGGAGGAAAGGCATACATCAGACGATACTGATGCCAAGGGGCCACCAGCGCATCCGAGGCGTCCGCCAGAGGATTGCGCGTTCTTGCCACGAACCTTTCCACCTTGTGGTTTAGCCGAGACGCGAACAGATCCACGTCTGGGGATCCCCACCTCGCGCACAGCATTTGGAAGATCTCCGGGTGTAGGGACTATTCCCCCTGATCCAGGGTCTGGCGGCTCAGATAATCTGCCTGCCAATTCTCCACACCCGGAATGTGAACTGCCGAAATCGTCGGGACATGAGTCTCGGCCCAAGACAGAATGTCGGTCACCTCCCGGGCCGCCCGGGCACTCCTGGTGCCCCCTTGGTGGTTGATGTAAGCCACCGCGGTAGCATTGTCCATCTGTACCCGTACAGGACGGCCCTGAAGTCGATCCGACCACTGGAAGAGACACAGTTAGATCGCTCTCAATTCCAAGATGTTGATCGGAAGGGAGGATTCCTCCTCCGACCAAGTGCCTTGGGCTGACAGGTTGCCCAGTACTCCACCCCAGCCTGACAGGCTGGCATCCGTGGTAATCACTGTCCACAGTAACGGACGGAAGGATCTTCCTTCCGACACCGCCGGGGACTGAAGCCACCACAGAAGATCCATTCTGGTCCGGCGACTCAATGAGACACTCAGATCCAAGGACTGAGGTAGCCTGTCCCACCTGGCCAGGATCTCCGCTTGAAGAGACCGTGTGTGAAACTGAGCGAAGGGTATCGTCTCGAAGGCTGATACCATCATCCCCAGGGACTGCATGCAGGTCCTGAGTGACGAGGATTGATTGTCCCTGAGGGACCTGATCTCGTCCTGAAGGGTCCGGAGCTAGTCCTCCGGCAGAAACAATTTTGCTTGAGCAGAGCCAGAACCATTCCCAGATAGGGAAGATGAACCGAAGGAGACAAGGTCGACTTCTGTACGTTGATGGTCCATCCGAACTCCTGGAGCGTCTGCACCGTAGTGGACAGATCGCACAGCAGGCTCTGACTGGCACTCGATCTTAACAGGAGATCGTTCAGATATCCCAAGACCGCAATGCCCTGAGCCCTCAGCAGGCCCAGAACAGGCGCCAGCACTTTTGTAAAGACCCTTGGAGCCGAAGCGAGACCGAAAGGTAGCGACACGAACTGATAGGGGTCCCCCGCTATGGCGAACCGGAGGTACCTCTGATGACCCTCGAAAATGGGAATGGGGAGGTACGCATCCTTCAGGTCTATAGAGGCCAGGAATTCCCCTGGACTGAGGGAGGCCACCACCGAGCGGAGGGATTCCATACGGAACTTTCGAACGCGCACAAAGCGGTTCAGAGCTTTTAAGTCCAGAATCGGACACACCTTGCCCTCCTTTCTGGGCACAGTGAACAGATTTGAATAAAACCCCCGAAACCTGTCCCGATGAGGCACCGGGACAATCACCCCCTGGACAAGGAGGTCCTGCACCGCCCGACGCAGGTCCTGTAGGCACCCTGGGGTCAAATGAAGATTTGAGGGAAAGAATCTGTCCGCTGGCCGGGAAAGGAATACGATCTTGTATCCCCGATCGAATGATTTCCTGAACCCACCTGTCCGGAATTCGGAGCAGCCAAGGTTGGAGGAAACCGCGCAAACGTCCCCCCCCCCCCTGAAAGGGGTGAGGGTGTCCCTTCAGGCAGAGGCGGATTGACCCGCCGCACCGGCATGGCCGGACTTCTGCTTGCCCGCCTAGGGCTTCTTCTGGCCACCTTGGCCCTTGAAGGGTTTGCCCTTGTTTTGTGGCTTAAAGGCACGAAAAGACCCCTGAGTGGGTCTAAAGGCGGGACGCCGCTTGCCACGAAAAGACTTGTTCTTCAGATTCTGGGGCAGCAGAGTGCTCTTGCCCCCAGTGACTCCTTTCACCAAGGTATCTAAAGCCTCGCCAAAAAGGCGAGACCCTGCATAGGGAAAATCAGCCACCGTTTTCCGTGACGTCTGGTCAGCCGACCAGCTCTTCAGCCAGATCAGTCGACGGTTAAGCACCGAGACACTGGACAGGCGTGCAGCCAAAGGGGCCTCATTCAAGGCCGCATCGCACAAATACATGACCCCTTGATGAATTTGGTCCACCATGGCCAGTATGGCAGTTGGGGCAGAATCAGACTCGAGGGTGCGCCTAAGCACCTTAGTCCAATCCGCCAACGCTTGAGCCACCATGACAGAAGCGAAAATAGGTTTGAGTAAGGAACCCGCCACCATGTAGGAATGGCGGGCAAGAGACTCCAACCTCCTGTCCGTGGGATCCCAGAACACCGGGGTATACTCAGTGGGAACCAAAGTAGCATTGTTCAACACGGCCACCGTGTGATCCACCTGGGGAGGCACACACCAGCACGAATCCGTAGAGGGCGCAAAGGGGTAAAGCAGTTTAAACCGACTAGGCACCGTGAAAGGACGTTTTAAATTGCACCATAATTCATTCACAGTGTGATGAAACTCAGCATGGCAGGGAAAAACCTGCGCCGACTGGCGGGTCCTATGTGTACCAAAAGAGGACACAATGCCCGGAGGATGGGGCTCATCCTCCAAATGCAGTGTTTCTTTCACAGAAGAATTTAACGCATCCATAGTCATGCGTTATTCAGGCGACCCCGGGAGAGAATCATCCACCCCCTCCACCTCCGCCTCCCCCTCAGACCCCAGTGGGTCCAGGGACGAACGAGACCCTGAAAAGGGCACGCCAGCCACAGCAGCCACATCACCATCTGAATCAGTGGAGAAAGACAGTCTAGGCCTTTTCCTAGCAGCTCGTTCAGCTATCAGCAGCTCCATTTTGGACACTAGAGACGCCACTACAGCGGCCAAATCAGGTATAACAGGGGCTTCAGCAGAACTGGAGTCCCCCACCAAGGCTGGAGGGAATTTACTGTCCTGAGATTCCATTGCACAAAGTCACAAAAAAAGTACTGGCCCTTTAAAATTGCTGCGGAGTGCGCAGCCCACCGCTATATACACAGTGAACACAGACCCCCCAAAAGGGACAAAGCTGAGCCAGGAAGGACAAAACAGAGAGTTATGGAAGAGACAGTCTGCAGAGCCCCACAGAGTGTTACCACACCGATCGCTGCTCCAGGGAAAAGGAAGTAAGGTCATCAGAGGCTGAACTATATGCTGCAAGGCCAAGGGAAAATGGCTGCCCATAGAAATGAATGGGAGGCTTCGGCAAGATGGCCGCCGACATGTCCTCGGAACGATCGTTCTGCCACACACAAGATGGCGCCGGACGGCGCCAAAAAACACTACACAGCAAGCTGTTACAAGCCCATAGTGAAGCCAGACATGCTTGCCCATACCTAAAATGGCGGACCGCGCGGTTTTCACCCGCTGTGGCCGCCGTACACACAGTCTGCACCCCCAAAACACCAAAGTGACACAGGGGAGGGGGCCCCCAAACCCACACCGCGCCCGCAGTGTAATAAAAGAGACCCCCACAAAAGCACAGACATGGGGAAACACACAGCAACACAGGTCTGCCACCCCAGACAGAGGCCCCACACAGAAGGAACTTACCTGTGGGGTGCCTCTATGAATGGAAAGCCGCTGTCCTCAGATGACAGGGAATGCCGTTAGCCAAACACAGGACACTTCAGCACCGCAGATGTGTCCAGTGAGGTAGCCACTTCACAGACTTACATCCCTGCTGTGAGCAGGGATGGGTCGTTCTTAATGCCAGGGCGAACCGTAGCCGAACGCTCGATGGCGGGCTGGGGATCCCTCTGACCCTAAGCCCTGGAGAGCCAGGGCGGCCAGTCCGATTCCCAGCTCCGCAAATCCATCTTCGTCCGAAGATCCGACTAAACTAAAGCTGACAAAAATAAACAGCTAGTAAAGCAAAGAAAAAACTGACATTTTGCAAATAAAAATCAAAGAAAAGATTAGAAAGGCTGAGACTGTAGCCCCAGCACAGGGAAGCCTGACTACTCCTGACGCTAGGCAGAGACAAACTGGGTTGGGATGGATTACTGCAGGGGAGTATTAACCAGTGGGACAGCCCCCATGGGTGTGTCTATGCTAAATGCTTTTGTTTCTTAACTAAGTCTTATGCCTAGCTACTCCTGCGGAGCGGAAGTCAATACCCATTAGTGATGACTTATGAGGGGCGGCGACTGTCGGAGGACGTAAGAGAAAAGAATTGTTGCTTTAGATAAAGATGACCTAGGCTATAAGAAGATTGCCAAGACCCTGAAACTGAGCTGCAGCATGGTGGCCAAGACCATACAGCGGTTGAATAGGACAGGTTCCACTCAGAACAGGCCTTGCCATGGTCGACCAAAGAAGTTGAGTGCACATGCTCAGCGTCATATCCAGAGGTTGTCTTTGGGAAATAGACGTATTATGAGTGCTGCCAGCATTGCTGCAGAGGTTGAAGGGGTGGGGGGTCAGCCTGTCGGTGTTCAGACCATACGTTGCACACTGCATCTAATTGGTGTACATGGCTGCCATGCCAGAAGGGATCCTCTTCTAAAGATCATGCACAAGAAAGCCCACAAACAGTTTGCTGAAGATAAGCAGACTAAGGACATGGATTACTGGAACCATGTCCTGTGGTCTAATGAGACCAAGATAAACTTAGTTGGTTCAAATGGTGTCAAGCGTGTGTGGTGGCAATCAGGTGAGGAGAACAAAGACAAGTGGGTCTTGCCTACAGTTAAGCATGGTAGTGGGAGTGTCATGGTCTGGGGCTGCATGAGTGCTGCTGGCACTGGGGAGCTACAGTTCATTACGGGTACCATGAATGCCAAAATGTACTGTGACATACTGAAGCAGAGCATAATCCTCTCCCTTCAGAGACTGGGCCGCAGGACAGTATTCCAACATGATAAAGACCCCAAACATTCCTCCAATATAACCACTGCCTTGCTAAAGAAGCTGAGGGTAAAGGTGATGGACTGGTCAAGCATGTCTCCAGATCGAAACCCTATTGAGCATCTGTGGGGTATCCTCAAACGGAAGGTGGAGGAGCGCAAGGTCTCTAACATCCACCAGCTCCGTGAAGCCATCATGGAGGAGAGGAAGAAAACTCCAGTGGCAACCTGAGAAGCTCTGGTGAACTCTTTGCCCAAGAGGGTTAAGGCAGTGCTGGAAAAAATTGTTGGCCACACAAAATATTGACATTTTGGGCCCAATTTGGACATTTTCACTTAGGGGTGTACTCACTTTTGTTGCCAGCGGTTTAGACATTAATGGCTGTATGTTGAGTTATTTTGAAGGGACAGCAAATTTACACTGTTATACAAGCTGTACACTCACTACTTTACATTGTAGCAAAGTCTAATTTCTTCAGTGTTGTCACATGAAAAGATATAATAAAATATTTACAAAAATGTGAGGGGGTGTACTCACTTTTGTGAGATACTGTATGTAGTAGGGCTGCGCATCTTCACTTACCTCACGATTCGATTACGATTATTAAGGCAACGATTCGATACAATTCGATTTCGCAATGCATCACGATTACTGCCCACAATGTGCCCAATGCCCCTTTTAGGGAAGGGTCCCCATAGAATCTAAAAGGGGATCTATGGGGACCCTTTTCTAAAGGGGGATCTATGGGGACCCTGCTCTAAAGGGGGATCTATGGGGACCCTGCTCTAAAGGGGGATCTATGGGGAGCCTGGGCCTGCCCTAAAGGGGATCCAGGGGAACTGAGCTCTAAAGGGGGATCTAGGGGGACCCTGCTCTAAAGGGAGATCTATGGAATAGATCCCCTTTAGTGCAGGGTCGCCATAGATCCCCGTTTAGAGCAGGCCAGTGTCCCCAGAGATCCCCGTTTAGTAGAGCAGGTCCCCCCATAGATCCCCCTTTAGTAGAGCAGGTCCCCTCATAGATCCCCCTTTAGAGCAGGCCACATAGGGTCCTCCATATATTCCCTTTAGAGCAAACAAGGCACTAGGCAGGGTCCCCCACTTCTCCTTTAATGATCCATTCCAATTTTAAAGTCTGGAATCGCTGTTATAGGAGGACACTCACAATGCAGAATGAATGAAGAGTTGATTTACTCATGTGACGTCTCTTATGAGAAGCTGGAACCCGGGGGGGCTGGGGCATGCTGCGCACTGCTGAGACCGATCATGGCAGGCACGGGTATCAGTTTAGAAGAGTTACCTGATGCTAGTTGTAGTACCGTAGGCCCTGGTAAGGAGGAATGCTGGGCTCTGTAGTCCACCTAGTTGTAGTATAGCAGGCCCTGGTAAGGAGGAATGCTGGGTTCTGTAGTCCCCCTAGTTGTAGTACCGTAGGCCCTTGTAAGGAGGAATGCTGGGCTCTGTAGTCCCCCTAGTTGTAGTATCACAGGCCCTGGTAAGGAGGAATGCTGGGTTCTGTAGTCCCCCTAGTTGTAGTACAGTAGGCCCTGGTAAGAAGGAATGCTGGGCTCTGTACCAGGGCCTGTTATACTACAACTAGGGAGACTACAGAGCCCAGCATTCCTTCTTACCAGAGCCTACTGTACTACAACTAGGGGGACTACAGAGCCCAGCATTCCTCCTTACCAGAGCCTATTAGCAGGCTCTGGTAAGGAGGAATGCTGGGCTCTGTAGTCCCCCTAGTTGTAGTATAACAGGCCCTGGTAAGGAGGAATGCTGGGCTCTGTAGTGCCCCTAGTTGTATTATAGCAGGCCCTGGTAAGGAGAAATGCTGGGCTCTGTAGTCCCCCCTAGTTGTAATACAATAGGCCCTGGTAAGGAGTAATGCTGGGCTCTGTAGTGCCCCGACTTACCAGGAAGCAAAGCTGCGGCCAGTTGTGGATGAAGTAGCGGTAGGTGTATGGAGTAGGGCTCGGACAGGTCCCGGTTGATGAGCTTCATGATGTCGGGCATTTGGAGCTCGGACTCGTAGCGCATATCATGCACGGTACAGGCAGAAAGCAGGGCAGGCAGGGCCTCCTCGGCCAGTCCATTGGGGGCGGCAGTCCGTGGGTCGGGGGGCAGTTTGCTCTGCAGGCTTCGCTCTCCTCCTCTCCTCTCGCACGAGGAGCTCCGTGTTCCACAAGCCCTGCCGCCGCCAGCCGCTCTCATCAAGCACCAGCGCCGCCCACCCCCGGAAGTGACGTCATTAGCTAATCGATTTTGCAGTCACCCCAAATCGATGCAGAATCGCGAAGGGTTGCATCGCGATGCATAGATTCGGCGATTATATTCCGCAGGCCTAGTATGTAGCGTCCAAGATTAAATCCCACTTCCTGAACACCATATATGTTATGCATTCATCAAAGGAGTTAAAATGTCCATAAAGGTGTTGTTTTAGTGGTGCTCAAAGGGGAAATGATGTGAGGCATTGTTAGGTTCTGTAGTAATAGCAGGCATTTTTGTGAATACTGAGGGAGGTGAGAAAGCTGCTGAGGATCAGAGATCCTCTGTAGAGGAGTCCACCCAGGAGGAATCCCAAGGCCCAGGTCTGTCTAAGACACAGTAGGCCACAGTAGGTTTCCTGGCAGATGTGGTGAGCACTAACCTGACGCAATCCTCCTCCTCTAAAGTCACTGGTTTTGGTTCCTGGCAGCTATCAAAAAATCCCAAGTCCTTTAAAGTGCATTTTCTCTTGCAGAAAGTGATATACGTATGCCAATAAGGTTCACTCAATAAAGGTTTTTACACTGCCAATGCATTTTGCTCAGTGGTCCCCATAGAGGAAAAAAAAATTAGTCTCTGGCTGTTGATCAGGTAGTTTTCTACTTGAATAAAACCCTCCTGCTGGATGGGGTCCTGGTCTTTAGAGACGATATGAGGTCAGAGTTCAACTTTAAGACTTTTTGTTTGGTGGGAACGTTTCTGTATCCTGTGGTAGGAGTTGGCCAAGCCCTTAGGGTCAGGGGAAAACGTATGCACAGCTTCTATTCCAACCTGTTTATGCTTCTCTAGCCAAAAGGAGACAAACGGCCTATTCTGGACCATAGGGTCTCATATTCCAGAAGGTACAGAATTTCAAGAAGGAGTCTAGTCTGTCTGACCGGTGATTACTTTACTTCATCAGTGGGATTTCCAGAGTGTGTATCAAGGTGTTGGCTTAAGTTCTGGTGTTGTTTAGGACCTAGGGTATCCCTGTTATAGGATATCTGGATGACCTGCTTCTCAGGAAGCAATTAGCTCAGAAGCTGATGCCAAATGTCCAGCAGACAGTGCATGTCCTGGAGAGGTTTGGCTGAGTTGTGAACCTTCAGAAGTCAGCCTTGGTCCTGACACGTCTGGAGTACTTGGGCCTTGTACTTGACACCACACAAGTGAATGTACTGCTTCAACACAGCAGGAAAAATGCCTGTCCATCAAGCCAGGGTGGAGTCCCTGAGGTCACTAAAAGCCAGGTCCCTTGATTTGGGCCTGTATAAAGGTTTTGAGCAAGATGGTAGCTGTCTTTGATGTGGCCTCACCAATGCCCAGTGTCAGTCCAGAGCTCTGCTGCTCAATATCCTGTAGGAGTCCCTGGATTTGCCAATGCATCTGACTCCCAAGACCAGGTCAGCTCACAATTGTGGATATCCACTCAGATGTGGGATGCTGGGAAGTTCTTCCTTCTGATGAATTGGAAGGTCTTGACAATAGATGCCAGCCTGTGAGGCTGGAGAGGTTTTCTGGAGAACTTCTCTGTTCATGAACATGGTCTTCAGGGGAGTGGACGTTGCCAATCCAAATCCTTAAATTTCAGGCATGTCGGCTGGCTCTCCTACACTGATGTGTCCATCTTTAGAGTCACCCCCACAGGGTGCAGTCAGACAATGCCACATGGTATGTAGACATTGTAAATATCTTGGTAGACAAACCGTGGGCTCTTCCAGATTGGATGGAAGTTCTATTGTGGGGTCCAATCTTTCATCCTGCTTACTGTCACTGGCTTTGATAGCATGGCTTTTGAAGCCAAAGTCCTGAAGGGTAGGGATGTTTTCTGAATCTGTAATTTCTACGCTCCTTAAAACAAGGAAGAGTGAGGGATTAGATCAGCAGCAGAGTGTGTTTAACTTCCTGGATGAGTCCACAGCACAGATATAGGCAAAAATATGACAGCGCTGTGTGTAAGTATACCGAAATAAATACTTTTACTATCCTTAAAGTGCTAAAATTATAACTACTACTGTGTGAAATCAAATAAAAATGATTACTAAACTGATATTGTATCAAAAATTATTAACTTATTCGAGTATGTAATAAAAAAAAGTGTTCTGGTGCTTCCATAAATACCCACATATAAATATGTCAAACTGATTCAACAAACATATAACAAATATAACACAAAAATGCAACAATGTTTCCAACAATACCCACAAGTGCATTCATCAATCATTAGTGTTCATAGTCCATTGAAACAATTCATTAAAATAATATAAATAAAGTGTCCAAAAATTGTGCCAAATTAATGTGAAAAAAATGAAAAATTGGTGTGTTCCTCTTGTCTTCCTATATTAATACCACATCAAGAAAAAAGTGATCCGCCTCCTTTTCTAATAAACTCACTCACCAGACGGAATGGCTGGTAATATGATAAACCAGCATACAAGCGCTTTCCTTTGTAGGGAGTAACTGTCTTCAAAAAGAAGTGCAAAGGAGGTTGAGGCGGCGCTACCTATTGGTGATCAGGAGGGTGTACGTGTACAACCTCCTTTGCACTTCTTTTTTAACCGCTTGCCGACTGCCGTCAGTAGATTTACTGCGGCAGTCAGCCCCTCACAGGCAAAGTGACGTTAATTAACGTCACTAGCCTGGAAGGGTCTGGGGAGCGAGCGTGCGATCGTCGGGGGAGAGGGAGAAAGTCAGGCGGCTTGTGTAAACAAGCCACCTGTCATTCTCCTCGGTGTAAAAACACTGATCACACGGTTCTACTATGTAGAACCGTTGATCAGTGTCCTTACACCTCAAGCCACAGCCAATCACAGTAAGAATCACGCCCCTAGGGACACACACAACCCCTCCCTCTCAAATAAAGTTAACCCCTTCACTACCAGTGTATTTTTACAGTAACAGTGCATATGTATAGCACTGATTACTGTAGAAATGTCACTGGTAACCCCAAAAGTGTCAAAAATGTCAGTCAAGGGTCCGATCTGTCCGCCGCAATGTCGCAGTACCGCAAAAAAATCGCAGATTGCCGCCATTACGCGTTAAAAAAAAAACAACAAAAATGACAAAAATCTTTCCCTTTGTTAGTAAACGCGATAACTTTTGCGCAAAACAATAAAAATATGCTTTTTGCGATTTTTTTTACCAAACATATGTAGCATAAAACAAATTGGCCGAAAATGTTAAAAAATTTTGATTTTTACATTTTTTTTTTGGGAAATTTCATTTAAAAAAATGTGAAAAATATTGTTATTTTTGCAAAATTTACGCTCTTTTTTTGTTTATAGCGCAAAAAGTAAAAAGCGCACAGGTGATCAAATACCACCAAAAGAAAGCTCTGTTTGTGGGAAAAAAAGGACGTCAAATTAGTTTAGGTACAGCATCGCACGACCGCGCAATTGTCCGTTAAAGTCACGCAGTGCCGAATCGCGAAATACCCCCTGGTCGTTTAGCAGCCAAATCCTCCGGGGCTTAAGTGGTTAACTCTTAACCCCTCGGGGTTTGGTTGTTGGCTGCTTACACCTAGTATTTACTTTACTGCTCACCGCACACTCCATAGCACTGGTCACCTTTGTTTTTTGCCAGTAACTGTCTTCAGCCCTCTGGATCAAGCTTTTAGAACTCTCCTTTCCCTCTCTCAATAGATATCCCAGGCAAGGAGGAAATCAATGAAAGAGAAAAGAACTCGACATAGCACAAGATCTTTTAAAAATATTTCCACTTTATTAAAACAATTTTACACTCACATTTAAAAGTATCTCCCCTGACACAAGTATACAGCATTGAATAATATGCTCCAACTTCTCAGCTGCTGCGAGCGGACCCGACTCAATGTGATAGCAATCTCTTCAGCTCACACCCAATGTACGTTTCGCCATTGGACGTCTACACAGGGCAATGTACAGCAAAGCAAGTTATTTCTGCATGCATTCTGCAAGGGCACAAAGAAAACAAATGTTCTCTATGTGCTCTGTTCACGTATCATGTAATTTTTTTTTGCACAGGAATCTGCAAAGTGTATGCAGTTTTCTGCATGGAAAAAAATAACACGACAGCAGCATTATGGTGTGAACAGGGAACACAGAGAACTATGGTTTTCTTTGTCTCCTTGCAGAGACGTACATAATAAATACAGGTCTGTCCATGTCTCTGTACATGGTGTGAACAAGCTTATGCTAGCCAAATCTGTTTTTCATCAGTTTTTTATGCACGTATGGTGTGAATGAGGCCTTAATGTTTTGTTAAACCCTTCAAATAATTAATTGGCCTGAGGGTGGTATACTGAAGTACATAATTGTGTTACCTCAAGGCTGAGTTCACACATGCTATGGCTGCAGTGCACCTGAATTGGAATCAAAGACGCACAGGACCCTTTCCAAATGCGGACTGCAGCCATCCTGGAGCTGTGTGAAGCAGCTCCATTGACAGCCAGTCACTCTCTCCTATCATGCATCCAATTAGCCTTAGGCTGGGTTCACATATATGCAGTGCAGGAAACCAGCGAATCCTGTACTTTTCCGCATTGAAATCGCACAGCGTTCATGCGAACAGCAGCGGGTGTCAATGTTAGGTTAACAACATCCCAAAACGGTTCGCAAAACAGTGCGATTGATAGAATCTGATCGCATAGGCGTGAATACCTATGCGATCCAATTCCAGTGCGGGAAAAAAAAGAGGGTTCTGCACCTTTTTTTTTTGTGTGGATGCGGTGCGATTTGAACCATACAAATGAATTGCCTATATTGCACCGCACAGACATCGCATGTGATTTGCACAGGAAAGTGGTGCTATTCCTGTATGAATTGCATGCTATGTACCGTACCACATATACAGTCATGGCCAAAAATATTGACACCACTGCATTTCTGTCAGATAATGCAGTGGTCCTCAACTCCGGTCCTCAGGGCCCACTAATGCCCCATACACACGTGCAGATTATCTGCAGACTTTTGTCTGCAGACTTACCAAAACCATATAATATGAGGTCAAACCTAAACACTTTCAATTTGTATGCAATCCGGCAGGCCCTTGCACTACATAGAAAAGGTAAGTCTGCAGACAAAAGTCTGCAGATAATCTGCACGTGTGTACAGGGCATAACAGTCCAGATTTTAAGTATTACCTTGGGGAGATGCAGACTAGAGTACTGCAATCACTGAGCAGCAAATTATATCACCTGGGATGTATTTCAGTTATCATGCAAACCTGGCCTGTTAGTGGGCCCTGTAGGCCAGGGTTGAGGACCACAGAGATAATGCACCACTTCGCCCAAAAAATTGTTGCAATCACAAATTTATAGGCATTCTCATGTTTATTTCTTTTGTTTGTTTTGGTATGACACAAAATAAGTGGAGAAACAAAAAGCCAATCTGACACATTTTACACAAAACTCCAAAAATGGACAGGACAAAATTATTGGCACCTTCAATTTAATATTTGGTAGCACACCTCTTGGAAAAAATAACTGAAATCAGTGGCATCCTGTAACCATCAATGAGTTTCTTACACCTCTCTACTGGAATCTTGGACCACTATTATTTCACCAACTGCTCCAGGTCTCTCAGATTGGAAGGGTTCCTTTTCCCAACTGATGTTTTGAGATTCCTCTACAGGTGCTCTATGGCAATGGTCCTCAATCCTGGTTCTCAGGGCCCACTAACAGGCCAGGTTTGCAAGATAACTGAAATACATGACAGGTGATATAATTTGCTGCTAAGTGATTGCAGTACTCTAGTCTGCATCTCCTTAAGGTATTACTTAAAATCTGGCCTGTTAGTGGGCCCTGAGGACCGGAGTTGAGGACCACTGCTCTATGGGATTTAAATCTGGACTCATTGCTGGCCAGTTTAGTACTCTACAGTGCTTTGTCTTAAACCATTTCTGGGAGCTTTTTGAGGTGAGTTTTGGTCATTGTCCTGCTGTAAGACCCATGATGGAGACCCAACCTTCTTACACTTGGCCCTACATTGCACAAAAGAATTCTTTGGTAGTCTTCAGATTTCATAATACCATACACATGGTCAAGACATCCAGTGCCTGAAGCAGCAAAGACACCCCAGAAACATCAGTGAACCTCCACCATATAAGACTGTATTCTTTTCTTTAAAGGCCTCATTTATTTTTCTGAAAACAGTAGAATGATGGGCTTTATCAAAAAGCTGTAATTTTGTTTCATTGGTTCACAGCACTTTCTCCCAAAAGGATTTTGGCTTCCTCAGGTAGGTTTTAGCAAACTCCAATCTGGCTTTTTATGTTTTTGTGTCAGCAGTGTGGTCCTCCTGGGCAGGGCTGGCCAAAGACATTGTGCTTCCTGGGTCCAAGAATGAAATGCTGCCCCCCGCACCCCCCCAGAAAAAAATCATGCCCACCAAAAGGCCCCCCACATCTATTATTTTATATCATGATAATTAAAACTAAAATTAAATTTATCGGGAAGTCGGATTTTGCACTAAACACAGAAGTGTGAACCTAGGTTAAGGGCCAGGATCATTGTGGGGAGCATTTTGATGGTCCGTTCATTTGAATGGGCTGCAGAAAGTAACAGACTGCGGACAAAGTAGTATTTGTACTACTTTTAAAAACACACTGCACCAATCCGCAAGGTTCTATGGTACCATGCACTTTTGTGCCTGTAAACATACTGAATTCCAATCTGCATTTGAGGTGCCATTAACAATACATTGGCACCCACATGCAGAAGATCGCAAGGGTAGTGTGTGCACCTGCTGCATGGGAAATGCACACACAGCACACCTTAGCCACTGATGAAGCTTTGTGTGGGCCCTGTGTTCCATTATATATTACAATATCATATGGATATGATTGGTGACAGGTTCTCTTTTGTCTCGTCACAGGTTGTGTGGTCTTTGCGTACCATTTTTATTACAATATATGATATGACTTGTGACAGGTACTCCTTAGTCTCCTCAGCAGGTTATGTGAACCATTTTATTACAATATAATATGAATGTGACTTGTGACAGGGTCTCTTTATGTCTCAGCAGGTTGTATGGTCTGCATGAACTATTTTATTACAATATGAAATGGATATGATTGGTGATAAGTTCTCTTTAGTCTTCTCAGCAGGTTGTGTGGTCTGTATGAACCATTTTATTACAATATTATATGAATATGATTTGTGACGGGATCTCTTAGGCTAATGATGCATTGTGTACACTGTGTAAGGGGCTCAGGGCAGCCCAGGCCACAGAATGAGCTCACAGCTCTGCAGCCATTCATCTCTCTTCACATCCCGGGAGTTTGCACCCCTGTACAATAAATTGTCTCAATAAAGATAATTTGCTGCAAAAAAAAAACATCCAGCAGGCAGGAGGCGTGGGGCTGCGGATTCCTCAGACAGCAGACATCGCTCTGGAGACATCACAGCCTGGGGGAAGAGGGGTGGACATTTTGGATGTGGCCAGCCGTTCTATCTATACTGATCTATCGGTCACCGAAGGGCAGCGATAAGTTAGTCTAAGCAAAGCTATCTTTTCCTGACGTTGCTGTATCCCGTGTGGTGGCTTTCTGCTCTGCTATTTGGCTGGGGAACCCTCTCATTGATGCCCTTAGACAAGATGGGGGCAGCGATCGAAGCCTGTCTGTAGCTGGCCTGTGCGTGCGACAATCCTAGCTGAGCGATGCGGTCCCTTGCCTGGCTGGGAGGAGGGAGAAGAGTTGCTGCCCGGGTGGGTGAGTGAGGTGGTATATCTCCAGAGCCCAGAGGGGGCTCTTTAACCACCTCAATACTGGGCACTTTCACCCCCTTCCTTCCCAGACCAATTTTCAGCTTTTAGCGCTGTTGCATTTTGAATGACAATTGCGCGGTCATGCAACACTGTACCTAAACCAAATTTGTGTCATTTTTTCCCCACAAATAGAGCTTTCTTTTGGTGGTATTTGGTCACCGCCAGGTTTTTTCTTTTTTGGTGCACAAATAAAAAAAGACCGAAAAGTTTGAAAAAAAAAAAAGTTTTTTTGTTTAGGTTATAAAATTTTGTAAATAGATATGTTTTTTCCTGCACTGATGAGCACTGATGATGCCGCACTGACAGGCACTGATGAGGAGACGCTGATGGGGTGGCACTGATATGCAGCACTGATGGGCACTGATAGGTAGCACTGATATGCAGCACTGATGGGCACTGATATGTGGCACTGATAGATAGCACTGATATGCAGCATTGGTGGGCACTGATAGGCAGCGCTGATGGGCACTGATGGGCACTGATAGGTGGCACTGATGGGCGGCACTGATCGGCACTGATGGGGGGCACTGATAGGCAGCACTGGTGGGCAATAATGAGCACTGGTGGGCTGCACTGATAGATGGCAATAATGGGCACTGGTGGGCAGCACTGATAGATGGCATTGGTGGGCAGCACTAATAGGGGGGCACCACTGGCAGGCTCTCTGAGCCCTGTTTGCCATCCCTGGTGGCCATGGTGGGCATCCCTGGTGGTCATCCCTGGTGGCTCTAGTGGCACCCCCTCTCCCCAGGGCTGCACTGGTAATCAATCATCTGATTACCAGCACAGACCCCCCTTGTGATCAGTGAGTAATTAGAAATACTCACTGATCACCCCGGCTGCAGTATCGATCCTCTGCTCTTCTCCTCACTGACAGGATCTGTCAGGAGGAGAAGAAATCGAAGCCGTTACAACGGCTGTATTAACATTACATGACGGCTGTGATTGGACACAGCCGTCATGTGATCAGGAGGGCCAATCACAGGGCCCTCCTGCCGAGACTTGTTGCTCTGTGTCCTAGGGACACAGGCACATCGAGATCGCGCCGCTGCGCGTGCCCGCGGCGGCGCGATCTCTCTCCTTCTGAAGGACGTTCCGGAACGTCCGATCAGAAGGAGGAGACTCCCACCC
Organism: Pelophylax lessonae; assembly: GCF_965119305.1. Classification (NCBI taxonomy): domain Eukaryota; kingdom Metazoa; phylum Chordata; class Amphibia; order Anura; family Ranidae; genus Pelophylax; species Pelophylax lessonae. Next base: position 251,071,733 of record NC_138770.1, on the reverse strand, counting down.
GGCCGTATATGTACAATGGCCCGGGTGGGAGGTGGTTAATTAGGCAAATTAGGTGCTTGCGAGGCTTAAGATGTCCTCCTAATTTAAGAGCCGCCTCTGCCGCCCCTTTTAAAGTTCTGCCTGGGTCTGATGGACCCAGCGGGACCTATGCTACGGCAGGCCCTCTTCCTGGGTCTCCTACCATCGTGTCCCTTTTCATTCAGGTGGCGATGTATAATGTGAGCTGACACAGTTGTACCCTATACCTAAAGGTCAGCTTGAATTTGTCCGGAAGTTGATCAAGGTTCTTTATCCACCATTCGAACAACCCTATGTTTCAATCTTTGATCAGTTTTTCTCTTGATTCCAGATCCAGGCAGATTAACTACAGTGCCATGGGCTGTAAACCTCTTGACAATGTTACACACAGTGGACACAGGAACATTAAGATCTCTGAAGATGGACCTTGAGATTGTCTATGCTTTTTCACAATTTTTATTCTCAAATCCTCAGACAATTCTTAAAGAGGAAGTAAACCCTCTGAAAAAAAAAAACCTGTAAAGACAAAGGCATAATGAGCTAGTATGCATCATAATGAAGTACTTACCCTGCAGTGCCGCCCACTCAGCGACAGGACAGACGACATGTTCGGCCATCCTGCTTCCTGGATCGCGTCCTCCGGCCATCTGATTGGCATGCGCGCGGCAGCCGCTGTTCACACAGGGCTCAGAAGGAACGGCACGAGTGGCTGTTCCTTCAGAGCGCATGCGTCGATGACATCATCGGCTGCATGCACTGTAAATATCTCCTAAACGGTGACTGTTTAGGAGATATTTATAGCACCTATAGGTAAGCCTTAAAATAGGCTTACCTATAGGTAAAGGTCTTTAAAGTGGGTTTACAACCACTTTAACTGCTCTCTTCTCCATGCTCCATGAGTCCATTTTCCACCATTTTAACTGGTTACCAGTGTGATTTCTATATTGTCAGCACCTGTTAATTGATAAAAGTGAATTTAATTACAAACTACAGAAGCATCACAAACGTGGAATGCAATTATTTCTAACAACATTTTTACCATTTATACACATTTTGCATAAAGGTTTCTCATTTCCCCTTATTGCAATGCATGTAAACAGTTGCAAATTGTGACCAGATTCTCTCTCTAAGAACGTGATTTGCTCATCTACAACTAGGCAATCTGCCAGTACATGTCCCTCTTCCTGGCAGTGGTAACAAATTATCCTTCGTGTCACCTCCTAAAGATTTGGTGTTCCAGGTCACTCCAGGCAGACATTAGGAGCCCCCAAAGTATCTTTAGTTCACTCAGTCCACCTCCTTCCTTTGGTGCTGTCTTACTCATGGCTGGGGGTGGTTTAGTCTTGGGGTGGAAAGTCTGTAAGAGTAAATCTAATATTCTCAGTAGCTAGGTACCTTTCCACTAGCTCCACAAGTTTGTCTGCTGTTATTGGATCTCCATGACTCTCCCATTTTTGTAATGAGGTAGGGAGGGACCCCAGAAATTTGTCCATGACCACCTACAATCTACAAAGAAATGGTTAAGAGATATTGGTTCCAAGGACAACCAATCACAACCACATCCTTAGTCATATATTAAGAAAGAAAGAAGAGGCCAGGAAACAATAAACTGCTGGGGACTTGTAACCCCCAACAGAAATATTTTAACACTCTAATCTGAAATCGTAGGACTTTCAAGGTTGTGAGGTTGTCATAGATAGAAAAAACACATTCTATTAAAATATGTACTTTTTATTGTAGCATCAAACAAGTAAAACAATGATATATCAAAAATGTAAATTATGTTCTCTTTATTTATAAGCCTGTGGAAACAGTTTTTGAATGTCATATACTGTCCCTGAGGAAGCATTCCAATGAGCAGAATGCTCTGCGAAACGCGTTGGACTGATTGACTATGAATTTACATTGAATGCTGTATCTACAATGAATGTTAACAGTCAAATGAGCCACCACTATTTGTATAACGATTTTATTGACATTTTTGATATATCAGTGTTTTACTTGTTTGATACTACAATAAAAAGTGCATATTTTAATAGAATGTGTTTTTTATATCTATGACAACCTCACAACCTTGAAAATTCTACGATTTAGGATTAGAGTGTGGAAATATTTATGTTGGGGTTACAGGTCCCCAGCAGTTTATGGTTTCCTGGCCTCTTCTTTCCTTCTAAAAACCTACAATCTACAGTTTTTGGACAAAGAATCTGGCTGCAGCCATTTCCTGTTCAGATGAATGAGGTTATACATTTGTGACTAGGGTGTTTTTTTTCAGTATTTTCATTTTTAAATGACCACAGTTTCTGGCTTCTGCAGCCTCCAGGTCATAGGAAGCCTTTTTTGACTCTTCAGATAGTAAGGGGGCACCAGTCCAGTCCACTATTCTTTAGGCCAACTTTCTTTTTCAGCTGTCCTTTCAAGAGTGGTAAACAAAAAAAAAACCCAAAACACCCCCCCCCCCCCCAAAAAAAAAAACCCTTAGGGTCATCATTCCCAGTCATCTTTGACAACAGGGGACTTATCCGATGTATGGGCCTTTTCAGGGGGCTTGGAGTTTGCCCTGCCTCACAGAAAGTAAAACATACACCTTCTGACCAATGTTGTATGTCCATTCCCTGGCATTGTGGTCATACCAATGTTTCTGTCTGGTTTGGGCTTATGCCATTTTCTCCCATACTATCTGTGTCAAAATTTTGGCACATAATTCACTACAGACCTCAGGATCTGTAATTTTGCCCTCCTGGGTCTCACACATTAGGTCCATGGGCCATCAAACCCTCTGTCCGCCCCTCCGACCAGAGTTTAAAGAATATGTTAACCCAACATTTCATATTCATGATATCTGCCTTCTGTACCATGTACTCATATGAAAAAGTATCCTGCTTCCTTTGTGTGAAATCCCTGGTGTTCCTTTCACCAGGAAGGTTAGTGTGCTGCTGGTTCTCCTCCCCCAGCTCTTATGCAGCTGAGAACAGAGGGTATGTGATTACTTATAAAAAAAAGAAAGTTATGTTTTTTTAAAAAAAAACTATTCACAAATGTTTTGCCTTTCATTTCTATTTTAAACTGAATAGGTTGTTTCACAAGGACAGGGTTTACAATCACTTTAATCATAGGGACTATAACTAAGGTCAGGTGGGCAGGGTTAGATGCAAAAGGGTGTACTGGGATGTGGAGACGTGTATGGGGGCTGCTCCTTAATGTTTAATCACCTGGGCTGGTCTGGAGTAGCGGCGATACTTTCATCCTAACACCTACTAGCCCTCTGGATTGGTATCAGGATAGCATGAACCCCATGTTCTGGGACAGAGGGATATATTTCACCTCTACTTTAGGTGGCACAAAAGCAATATAACAGGTCAGTACTGACAGTAGTCAGCTATGTCAGTGAGCATGGTAAACCAGTAAAATGTATGCATCACTTGTGCCCTGGTCTTAATTAGCCCAAAGTATTCTGCTAGGGGAAATTCATGTGCCACTTTTAGCAATAGTCCCCTAAATTGACTGGGTACAATGAGCTGTCTTCTACCCATTTTGGTCTCATTCCCCTCCGTGGACAAACTCCCCCTGTACAGCTTCCTTTTGTCCCAGCAGACCTTTTATCATATTCTGCAGGGGGAGAATCAGTTAGACTCCTGAGCTGCTCTAGGGCTTGATTATTCTGCAGTGCTGTTTCAAAGGCTGCACCATAAGTCACAGCCAACTGCCCTGTCGCTAACAAAGACAGCTGCTAAGGCTCAACAGAGGTGGTTTTCACTGAGTCAGAACAAGGAGAGGGGCTGGGCTGGAGTCCTCATCCTACTGTTCTGCAATCAGAGCCTGCGCCTCAGCTGCCTTTAAGGCACTGCAAGTGCCCACCAATATTGGCAATGCATCATCATCACATTCAGCAATAACATTGTTAACACCAAACACACATGGATTTGATACCTGCACATGCAAGGGGGTCCCCTCTCCTTCCCTAGAAGAAGAACCGTGTACTTCCACTTCACTCTCCCTTTGTCCATCCACAGCTGGCCCAGATATTAACCCAACATCTGTACGCATTACCTTGGATTCTCTGGTTGTATCCAGGGTGTTCTCAGCAGGTGCGTAGTAGGAAAGGAGGGTCCCCAAATCTGCACCCAACCAAACTGATGTGGGAGTCTCTGACGAGATTCCCACATCAGTTTGGTTGGTTAAAGATTTAGGTTCCCAACCAAAATGATGTGGGGATCTCATCAGAGACTCCCACCTCTCTCATTTCACTTCCTGCACCCCAATCACTGAAAGCATAGGCACGAGGTACACAAGAATGGGTCCCCTAAACTCCAGTAAGGGTAAGAAACTTTTCCAAAATGAGGCCTTATTTTCCTATCAACTTTGGTTAGATTAAAGCGGAGTTCCGGCACAGATGTCATTTTTTAATAAACATACCCCCGGGACAGTCAGGGCTAGCACATTCCACAATGACTAGCCTCTGATCTGTCCCGGTTCGCACTTACCTTTTAGAAGAAATACTTACTTAGAAAATTTCTTCCACAGCGTTTCCATCTCTCTTGTGGGCAGCTGAAGCCAGCGCGGTCCTCTTCTGTGTCTTCTTCCGCGTCTTCTTGTCCCAGAATGCGCCGCACCGGCCCCTCTCGTCACTTCCGGCGCTGCGTCGCCCGGAAATGACGAGCGGGGCCGGTGCGGCGCATTGATTCCTGGGAGCTGTGACGTTCAGCTCCCAGGAATCATAGCGAGGCAGGAAGTGACGGGGTAAGCCGCGGCTCAGAGGGAGGAAGTACTCTGAGGTGAGTATCTTCGATCTTCAATTGCAAGGTAAGTAAACAAAAAAAAAAAAAAATAACTATCCAATTCCTTTTCAGGTGAGGCATTCCTAGCGGAGGGGCACAAAAAAAAATATTGTTTTTGTGCCCGGAACTCCGCTTTAATGTGACTTCAGCTCCAATGTTGCTGAAACCAGTTATAGTCCGGTTGCCCACGTTGACTGGCTGCAAGATAGCATTGGTTCCACCAGTTTTCCTGCTGACTAACAGCAAAGAGGAATGGTTGCTAGCCAGGTGATGTCATTTTCTGCTCAGGGCACCAAGTCCTGAGGTGTCTAGGTTTTCAGTAAACGTAACCAGGAACTGCAGGTGCCGGTTGCTGGTGAACTTTGCTATCAGGTGCAGCCATGGATGATTTCCCTCCTTTCCAGCCATTTAGGGGAGATCTGCGATGGTCAGATATTTGAGTGTTGATATATGTGTCTGCCAGTTCTGCTGCCACTTTGGCAGATGCTGGCTTTTACTCCAACACAAACTGTCTGATGTCTGCAGGACAGATGTGTAGCAGCTGATCCTGGAATATCAGATCCTCCAAGGATTCAAAGGAATCTGCTTTCAAGCCTCTGGTCTACTGCCAGAACATGGCGCGTAACTTACCACATCCATGTAAGAGTCTGCAGGTCCTTTCTGCATTGACATGAATCTCCTATGGTACACTTCCAGTGTCAATTGATATTTTCAGATTATTGTGTCCATTGTGGCCTCATAACCATCATCCTGCTTTGGTAGCAATTCTACATAAGCATCCAGGGTTTTGCCTAGCAGCCCTTGTGTCAGATACTGGGCCCACAGTGCTCGTGGCAAATGGTACTGACAGCATGTTTTTTTCAAAGGACAACAGGTAAACATCTGTGTCACAGTCTTTGTCCAATACCAGAAATTTGGCTGCCTGGCTCACAGACTGAGATGCTTCCTTGTAATCTAGGGATTCAAGGTTTTAAGCTTGTTGCTGCTGCTGGAGCCTGGCCTTTTCTAGTGCATGCCGACAATCAGCTTTCTCCTGTGCTTCCTCTCTCTCAACCTGGTGCTCAAAAAACTGCAGTAGATTGCAGAGCAAGGGCTAAACAGACTGATGTGGATGACGTGAAATATAGATAGAGTGTCGCTACACTTAAGTATACCTACTGTTAAAAAGTGTTGACTGTTTTTTGGGAGAGGGAGGGAGAAAGATCTACTTTAAGAGCCCATTCAGACTAGCGCGACACGACTTTGGGGGGCGACCTGTGAAGTCGCGTGCACCGGTGTGCACTGCGACTTCAGCGCGACTTGCAGAGACTTCACATAATGGAAGTCTATGCAAGTGGCCTCCAGGTCGCCCCAAAGAAGCTCCGGACCCTTTTTCTAAGTCGGAGCGACTTGTGTCGCTCCTATTAGAACGGATCCTGTGCTAATCAATGGACCGCGACCGAGCACGACTTGTCAGGCTGACAAGTTGCCTGACAAGTCGCGCTAATGTGAATGGGCTCTTAAAGAGAAGTATTGACAAACATTTTTTGGCTGTTCTCTTTTGGGTAACAGGAGCACATTTGCCATTGTACTCCTGTGATCCAGAGCCAGCTGATAGTGGGCTATTTCCCACTATCAACTGATAGGGAGTAGGTGTGCCAGGCTTGGGAAGGATCCCCACAATATTGCTGGGACCAATCTGGCTTCCTGATTGATAGCTGACTCTGCTTTTACTGAACTTCTGGCACGGTTTGCTGCTGTCAACTGACCAAGAATTGACTGATAATTGGTCAGGTGACTGCTCAGCTCCTGGCCTTGGGCCCCTTTCATATGTGCACAGCTGTGTCGGGCAGCAGAAACAGGAGGTTGAGATGTGTTTTTAATTCACCTGAGCCATCTGTCAAAACCAGATAATGACCGACAGACAGGTCCATACTCATTGCTGCAGCTGGGAAGTTGCACTTTGCAGTGCAGCAAAAAATAAATAAAATAAGGATGTGTCATGTTTGGAAGGTAATACCTGCCACTTCATCAACAGAGGCAAATGGGTCTCCACCACAACCACGTTCAATGGATGCAGTGTGGTGAGGAAGGATTTGGTTCGGAAGTCCCTTTTATAACGGACGTACAGGAGGCGGCATATCACTTACCATCCGCATCCTAACAGTTTAGCTAATGATGACAATGCAATTCACTGCAGAGCATGAGTTAGCAGCTAGGCCTACGTGATGGAAGCCTTCGAAGCAGCATGGCACGGTTGCAGTGTCACAAAGGTGGTACAGTACAGCAAAGAGTATGTATGTTTGTTTTATCGCCCCAAAATTCTGCTTAGTACAGCCAAAACTTGTTTGGGTCTACTTCTCCTGATCACAGAAGTGCAGTTCGTTCTGCACGCCAGTGACCTGTTTTCAGCAGACAACGGGCTGAAGTCCACTGTTAGCTGATGTCACAGAGCTGGTCCCGGCTGGGGCATGATCGTTACAATAAAATTGGGATCCGCGCAAAACCCTGCACTGGCATCTGGCACAGCCAGCCTGAGCTAGTCTCTCCCACCTCTCCACAGCTCGGTGCTCCAGTGAACACGGGGGGGGGGGGGGGGGGGCAGAGCAGAGAGTTGATAACCGACAGTCAGCAGCTCTTTGCTCAGGGAGCTCTGAGAACTGAGTGATCAGTGGTCTTTGATCTCTTGGTTCTCAGCCTTAGAGCCAGAGGGGGAACTATGCTGCATCCACCTAGGTATGATTTAAAAAAAAAAAAAATGAACTTCTATAATGCTGGTTAAATCGTTCAAAACTCTGTCATTTGGACCCTTCATTTTTCGTCCAGTTAACCACTTTACAACCGGAGGATTTTGCTGTCTTACGTCCAGGCCACTTTTTGCGATTCGGCGCTGTGCGAATTTAACTGACAATTGCGCGGTCGTGCGACGCCATACCCAAACGAAATTTACGTCCTTTTTTTCCCACAAACAGAGATTTTTTTTGGTGGTATTTGATCACCTGTGCGATTTTTACTTTTTGCGCTATAAACAAAAAGAGAGCGTTTATTTTGAAAAAATAACAATATTTTTAACATTTTTTTATATGTAATTCCCCCCCCCCCCAAAAAAAATGTAAAAATCAAAATTTTTTAAAATTTTTGGCCAATTTGTTTTCTGCTACCTATGTTTGGTAAAAAAAATCACAATAAGCGTATTTTGATTGGTTTGTGCAAAAGTTATTGCGTTTACTAACTAAGGGAAAGATTTTTGTCATTTTTGTTTTTTTTTTTAACGAGTAATGGCGGCGAGCTGCGATTTTTTTTGCGGGACTGCGACATTGCGGCGGACAGATCGGACCCTTGACTGACATTTTTGAGGGAACCAGTGACATTACTACAGTAATCAGTGCTATACATATGCACTGTTACTGTAAAAATGACACTGGCAGGGAAGGGGTTAATTTTATTGGAGAGGGAGGGGTTAATGTATGCCTGGTGCTTACTAACGTGTGTGGGGGGAGGTGACTCAGTGACAAGATCGCATGTTCAGCTATGCTGAACCCTGCAATCTGTCACTGTTTGTCACATAGGAGATCCGCCCGCTCTGTTTACACAAGCGGGCGGATTTCCAGACTCGATTCCCCGACGATCGGGGAAGAGCGGCGGCGATCGCCGCCGCTCCTCCCCTGGCCCGACTCCCGCTGTGACTGAAAACAGCGGGAGCGCCGCCTACAGGGGGAGGAGTCCAGCGACGTAGGTTTACGTCGCTGGACGGAATCGAGCCACTTTGCCGCAGTACAGTCCCAGTGACTGGTCGGCAAGTGGTTAATGGGCACAAACAGAAAATCGGTTTTAACTTTTCAGAGCTGAAAAATCAAAAGAACAGTTTGGAAAAATCTCCAGAAGAAAGGATAAATGGAAAGGTTAATGTGTTTCTCACCCAAACGGTTTGCACTAGGCATATGAGGCAAAACAAACAAAAAAACGGATTCACTGATGTCCTTTGAACGATTTATTTTGAAAGGTTCCAATAACTCTGTAATACTGTAAATTCACATTCATTCCCTACCAATTAACCTCCGAGCACTTCTGTCACCAGCCATATAACATACACCAGGGATTCCCGAACTATGGCCCTGCAGTTGTTCAGGAACTACAATTCCCATCATGCCTAGTAGTTTTGCAATGCCTCATGGGATGTGTAGTTCTACAACAGCTGCAGGACCGTAGTTCGGGAATCCCTGACATACACAACTGGAGGCACCTGTAGTACCGCTTATCACCAGTAGAGGGTTACTGGCTTACAGTCTGTCTCAGCTCGTCCCCTATACAGCATCTGAGTGTACCCCGAGTAGACCCGCCCTAACAGAGAGAACCCACAACACGGAACAGTCACTGAAAACGCCAGTTCATGCCCGTGTCCATGTACCAAACACTGCCTCATAACAGCCGCACGTCACGCTATACGTGACGCCCCCGCCGGACATGACGCACAACGTACAGGCTCCCGGTTGCGCCATCCTCCCGCGTTCTTCTTGGTGTCGCAGCGTTCTAAGTGGTTGGGGGAGCGACGAGCCACCGGAAGTCTTGCGCAATCCGAGCCCCCCCAGGGTCAAGCAGCTACCAATCAGCTTCGGGGATCCCTGCGTGTAGGCGTGGTGATTTCTCTCAGCTCGAGGCTTTCTTGTTACCGGCTTTCCGCCCTGACGAGCGGCTGCTGATTGCGCTAGTATTGTGTGAGCGGCGAGCTTCGGTGTGAGGAGCGCTTCTCCAATCCGGGAGGAGCCGTGTCCGTATCCATAAGCGACCTCCTTCTCCGAACACTCCGACACAGACGGGCGAGAGGCCCCGGCGCTCCCATCATGGCTGACAACGACAAGCTGGACAACCAGCGGCTGAAGAACTTCAAGAACAAAGGGCGCGACTTAGAGGTAGACCTTTCCCCCACCCTCTGCTCTGAGGCCGGCTCCGGGATTCCGGCGCGCACAAGGGCGGCCCGACGCGCTTCCTGGGCCCAGCTGTGACGTCGCTGAGCCTGGGCCTGCCGCTTCTTGATTGCTAAGAGGCCGATCCCCTCCACACTAGGGCGGATCCCGCTTCTACATCAGCCGCCGACTATCCACCGGCTTGATTGGTGCGGGGTGGCTGCGGTTGTCCTGTACCACGAGACCCCCCTAGTGTGGAGGCAGGTGCAGCACAGGAGCTTACCATCTGGTATATATGTATTGGGAGTCAGCACTGTCCCTCTCCCGAGGGGCCAATCGCATCTAGTGCCATTCTTTTGGCTAATGATAAAAAAAACAAACCCAGGTCAGGTTTTTTTTTTTGTATTGGATCATAGGAGGGAGCCTTCACTTCCTGTTCTACAGACACAACAGGAAGTGAGGGAATGTCTTATAAACCTCTTCTGCTCTGTTAGGTTTTACCCCTAATTACTAGGCCATTTTTTTGCAATACGGCACTGCGTTACTTTACCTGACAGTTGTGCGATGCTGTAGCCAAATAAAACGGATGCCCTTTTTTTCCCCACATATAGAGCTTTCTTTTTGTGGTATTTGATCACCTTCGGTTTTTTATTTTTTTTTGCGCTATAAACAAAAAGGACTCACCATTTTGAAAAAAAAAAATATATATATATTTTTTTTTTTACTTTCTGCCTTGTTTACATAGGCAGACGGTCGTTCTGTCATCCCCCTACACAATCACGGGTGGCCGGCAGCCACCGGACCCGCTGATTGGCTCCTGCTGTGCCTGATAGTTACATAGTTAGTGAGGTTGAAAAAAGACATCAGTCTATCCAGTTAAACCTATGATGTGTGTGTTTGCTGTTATACATTGTATACCCCTGTATGTTGTGGTCTCTAAGGTGCCCATCTAATAGTTTTTTGAAACTATCAATGCTCCCTGCTGATACGACTGCTTGTGGAAGAGAATTCCACATCCTTACTGCTCTTACAGTGAAGAACCCTCTACGTACTTTAAGGTTAAACCGCCTTTCCTCTAGTTTTAGTGAGTGGCCACGTGTCTTATTGTATTCCCTTTCTCTGAATAGTTTGTTCCTTATGTTAGGGTTGCCAGTACAGTATTTGTACATTGATATCATATCCCCTCTCAATCGTCTCTTCTCCAGAGAGAATAGGTTCAGTGCTTGTAGCCTCTCCTCATAGCTGATGTCCTCCATTCCCCTAATTATTTTTGTTGCCCTTCTCTGTACTCTCTCCAGTTCCAGCACATCCTTCCTGAGGACCGGTGCCCAGAACTGGACAGCATACTCCAGATGTGGCCGGACCAGAGTCTTGTAGAGAGGGAGAATCCCCTTTTTTATACAACCCAGTATTCTGTTGGTTTTGCTTGCAGCGGCTTGGCATTGCATGCCACTGCCAAGCCTGTTGTCTACCAGTACCCCCAGGTCCTTTTCCATCTTAGACTCACCCAGAGGTTCCCCCCTAGTGAGTAGCTTGCTTTCTGGTTTCTGGCACCCAGGTGCATTGCTTTACATTTTTCAACATTAAAGAGGAAGTAAACCCTCCTCTGACACTTGTATCTATAGGTAAACCTATGATAAGGCTTACCTATATGTACTGTAAATATCTCCTAAACATGCACCGTTTAGGAGATATTTACCTTTCATGCAGCCAGTGACGTCACTGGCATATGCGCTCTGAAGGAACGGCTGCTGGTGCCGTTCCTTCAGAGTCCCGTGCCGTGACTGTCGGCTCTCGCGCGCGTGCGCGGGAGTAACGTCGCTCCGGCACTGGGATCTGAAGGAACGGCACGGGTGGCTGTTCCTTCAGAGCGCATGCATCGATGACATCATCGGCTGCATGCACTGTAATTATCTCCTAAACGGTGCAAGTTTAGGAGATATTTTTGGCACCTATAGGTAAGCCTTAATGTAGGCTTACCTATAGGTAAATGTAAACAAAAAGGGGTTTACAACCTATTTTAATCTATGTGAAGTGGGCGATCCAGATGTGGTTAAAGTGATTTTATATTTAAAAAAAAAATTAAATTAAAAAGGATGTTCTACCTGCATGATTTGTGCAAATTAGCATGGCTTGTCTCTCGTAGAGTTTGACTGATAGCAGCAGGGGCCTATGGCTCCCGTTTCCCTGAGAGACAAAGGAAGTGAGGGGAAAAGTGCTGCCGATGGAACAAGTGGATTGGTGGAGGAGTCAGGTAAGTGTTTAGGAATGAGGGATGGCAGTGGGGCTTTTTTTTTTTTTAACCTTAGAGCATTGTTTAAAAAAAAAAAAATAAAATAATTTAGAAACAACATTTAACCCCTTCCCACTGCTGCTTGCTTACTCTTTAAGAGCTTCTGAATGCCAGGAGGTGGGCATTCAGGTCATGTAACCACCGTAATTGGCTTTCACAGCTGTCACATGATCGCAAAGCTCCCGATCACAAATCTACATTGGGGGCTTTCCGGTTCCCAATGGTAATTGTGCTGGGGACGGCGGCATATAATAGTTATGACAGGACTGCATATATGCTCTCAGCCCACCCTCAGAGAGGCGCTATATATATATATATATATATATATATATATATATATATATATATATATATATATATATATATATATATATATATATATATATATATATATATATATGTGTGTGTGTATGTATATATATATATATATATATATAATATATATAATAAAAAATCTCTCGACGGGAAGAGGTTAAAGAGGAGCACAAAGACACTGTTAGATGTGTTAAAGGCAATCTACAAACAGATATCAATTGATAATTGTCGACTTTTAAAGCAGGACTAAACTCTCCCCTATCATTTTCAGAGAAGAAAGCTGTCTTCTTGGCCTCTGTTTGATCTACAACTGTCATGATTATGCACATGTGATCAGTTATGACACCAGCCATTGGATGGTTTGACGGTTGGGAGCACATCCAGAATATCCCGCAGAAACGTAATTTCCTGCTTGTGTGATTGGCTCATTGCTTTTCCCGGACGTGTACACTAACATATAAATCAGATATCCCCTGCAACAAAAATGTCTTTTTTTTTTTTTTGGGAGATACTCAAAATAGGAAACCACGTCTAAACGGATGCAGACCCTACTTTTCCTCATTAGAGCCCTGCAGGTGAAGCAGCTAATTATTAAACCACTCCCTTTAAATTTGCTTACCACATGGACACAGGCAAACGCACAGGGATTTCTTCAGAATAATAAAAGGTAGGAATCTGCAACAGTTTGTCAAAATCTCTGTAAAGTACATAGATCACCTAGAGGGGAAGGTTGTTTTTTTTTTTTTTTCCTCCACAAAAGTGGTTACTCTTTAACCACATAACGGTCGCCCACCGCAGATATACTTCAGCAGTCAGCCAATTCTGGGCAGAGTGACGTAGGGGTATGTTGCTCGCTCAGCCGCCTGAGGGGGGCGAGCGCGCCCTGCACATTCCCTGGGGAGCTAGCGCGAGTGAACGGCGGCTCCGATGACCGCTGGTCACTCATGATCTCCTACTGCAGAGGGAGAAAGACAGACGGCTGATGTTAACACAGCCAACTGTCATTCTCCCTGATGTAAGCACAGAGGCTATGCAATCCTATGTAGGATCGTATGCCTCTGTGATTACATCGCAAGCCACACCCCCCCACAGTTAGATTCACGCCCCTAGGGATGAAGTTAACCCCTTCCCTGCCAGTGTCATTTTGACATTTAACAGTGCATATTTATTGCACTGATTACTGTAGTAATGTCACTGGTACTCCCAAAAATGTCAGTCAGGGGTCCGATCTGTCGGCCGCAATGTCGCAGTCCCGCAAAAAAAACGCAGATCGCCGCCATTACTAGTAAAAAAAAAAAAGACATAAATCTCTTCCGTAGTTAGTAAATGCAATAACTTTTGCGCAAACCAATCAAAATATGCTTATTGCGATTTTATTTATTTTTTTACCAAACATATGTAGCAGAAAACAAATTGGCCTAAAATGTTAAAATTTTTTTTTTTTTTTTTTTTTTTTTTTTTAGAATTTCAAATAAAAAAAATGTGAAAAATATTTTTTTTCAAAATTGTCGCTCTTTTTTTGTTTATAGCGCAAAAAATAAAAATCGCACAGGTGATCGAATGCCACCAAAAGAAAGCTCTGTGGGGAAAAAAAGGATGTCAATTATGTTTGATTACAGCGTCGCACGACCGCGCAATTGTCCATTAAATTCACGCAGTGCTGAATCGCAAAATAGGGCCTGGTCTTTGAGCAGCCAAATCTTCCAGGGCTTAAGTGGTTAATTCAAACTTTTGTTGATATGGGTGGTGCTTGTGATACCAGCCACAAGCCGACTTGCTTTCAACGCAGAAATCAAGTAATTATGCCGCCTTTTGGCCAGCATTAGACAGATGTTGCTGTAAACATGTCCCCACTGAAAGACTGAAACATTTTGATTGTCCTACTTTTAGTCCCAATGACAATGGACACCAGGACAAAAAAAGCCTGATGGTGGTTTTAACCCCCTCCCCGCTTTGTCCAAAACAAAAAAGTGACTTTCTACTTTATGCCTGTACAAAGAAATACAAAGTGCCAATAGTAGGCTTCAGTGAGGTTTACTGTACATGACAAAAAGTTACTTTTATGGAGCAGCGGAAAATGAAAGACTGGACTGTTTTTCTGCTCTGTGGCCCATTCATAAGATTTCCCTTTCTGTCCCAGAGACGACAGGATATTAGAGGAAACCTCTCTAAAGTGAGGGAAACATTACCTCTAAGGGCTTTTTGGACTGCCCTGTTGCATTACGACTCGTTGCTGCTAGTTTGTTAAAACTTTGATGGTTTTTGAAAACAGTTACATTCCTGGCATGCCAGGATTGCTAATTCTCATTTGCTTGTGCTGTCAACTGTCAAACCAACCAATGGCTGGTGTCATAACTGATCACGTGCAGCATCATGGCAATTGAAGATTAAACAGACGCCAAGTTGGCATCTTTATTGACTGAAAACGATAGGAAGATTTACTTCCACTTTATTGTGCACTGTTAAACCCACTATGTTGGGTTCCAAAAAATCAGGTCCTTGTGATAGAAGGGCTTTTTATTCTCACCTGTCCACTGTCCAGTCATCTGTGTTGTTGACCTAGTATTGAAGGTACACCGAGGTAAAAAAAAAAAAAATGGCTTTAGGAGGCCAGCAATAGCTGCCCCATATTTCCTTTATCAAGCATTTTTTAAAGTGCATTTGGTATATGTATGTATATATATATAATATATAATGGACTGCTTTGTCTGTTTAAAGCAGGGCTTGACAAATTTTCCTGAAATCTAGGAGCCAGCTAAAAAAGTTAGGAGCCAGTTTTTTTTTTTTTTTTTTAAACTAACAACCAAGCTTTATTTAATAAAACGGATACAAAATTTACACATAAATACGACTAGAACCCCACTCTCCTCTAGCGCAATTGGATGAAAACAGACTGTCTCTTTCCATCCGATGCCATCTGATCCGATCCACGGGATGGATAGAAAATAGAACCACCATCCGTCTGCTTTTGGCGGACAGGATCAGATGGCGGCAGATTACTGCTCCATAGAGGAGAATGAAGGGTCCGATCAGGTCTGCCTGAAAAACTGACAGGCGGACCTGATCAGACGGCCCGTGTGAAAGGGGCCTTTGGCTGTGGCATGGCGATGAGGGGGAAAAAAAAAAAAGATTTTATATATAATATATAGTAATTACAACAGTCATTACTCCCGGCCACCACAAGAGGGCGCCAGTTCCCCATTGGAAGCCTCTCATCTCAAGTAGGCCGAAAAGCCGGGGCCTCAATTTTCGGACGGCCCGGAAGTCCGTGCACTCCGTGCGCGGAAGTCCGTGCAAAAATGACAGGACACCTTCTGCAGGGCACCCCAGGCGCCAGGTCGCTAATTCTAGTCCCAAATGCGACCTGGCGCCCGGGTTTTGTCGAGGCCTGGTTTAAAGGATAGGTTCACCTTTTGTTAATGTCACAACCATGTTCACGGTGTAATATATAATATTACAGATGCACCAGCCCTCGCACACCCCTGATCCCCTGTTTTGACAGTGAGCAGGGCATGCCCCCCTATCCTGCTCGCTGTCGCGTTAAAAAATTCTGTGCATGTGAAACTACAACTACCGTCATCTTTTGTGGCTGTCTGCTTGTAATTCTCAATGAATTACCAGGTGCTGTTGAGCGCTCTAGGTAGTTCATTGAGTCTTCATGTAGGGCTGAAACAACTAATCGACTAAATCGATTAATGACAATCGTTGACAACAATTGTAATTTCGATTTGTTGCTCCGTTGATTAGTTGTGCTGCTTTGTGAACTTTCCCCGCCTGTCAGCGAGCTGTCTGCTCTGTGAAGCCGACGGCTGCATTTCCTGTCTCTCTCTCTCTCTCTCACAGCTCTGCACTTCCGTGACCTCCTCCCCCCTCCCTCCTCCTTTCCTCTCTGCCCTCTTGCTGATGTCAGTGAGGGAGTGAGTCATATCGAGGTGAGGCAGAAAAGAAGACAGAAGCAGCAGAACGTGAGTGCCGAGATTGGAGCTACAGTGTCCTGTGACTGTCCATGCAATGAAGCCCGCCAAAAAAATATAATAAAAGCTTCTCCAGATAAAAGTTAATATTCCTTATAAAGTGCAATATTCTAATAGAAAAATAAGTGATTAAAAACATCCATATAGCACATATGGGGGTCTTTCTATGCTCCCTATTTCATATCTATGGCTGACATGGATGTTTTTATTCACTTATTTTTCTATTATAATATTGCACCTTATAAGGAATATTAACTTTTATCTAGATAAGCATTTATTATATTATTTACAGTATATAGGAGCTTAATTAAGAAAAAAAAAAAAAGTTTTGGTATTAGGCTCGGTTCACATTTGTGCGATGCGGGAAGGCTGCGAATATGCAGCGTGTTCCCGCATCGCATCCGCACAAGAGGCAGTTCACACTGCCATATGCGATACGCAGGGGGTGTCAATTAAATGTTAATGACACCCCCAGTTTGATTGCATATCGCAGTGCGATCTGACAGTTTGCACAGATTCGGATCGCACAACTGTGAACCACTGTGCGATCCGATCCTGATGCGGCTGAAAAAATGCCTCATGTGCGAGTTTGCTGCGGATGCGCTGCGAATTCAGCCATACAAAGTGTATGGCTGAACTCACATCCGCACATGAGATCGCATGTAATTTAGGAGCAGTGCGCTCTGAATTACATGCGATCTCGCAAACCGCACAAGTGTGAACCGGCACTAAGTGCTGGTTCACACTACTGCGGGTGCGCTGATTCGCACTGCACCCGCACAAAAGTCGCACATGACCCTTTTTTTCAGCCGCATCAGGATCAGATCGCATGGTGGTTCACACTTGTGCAATCCGATCCTGTGCAAACTGTCAGATCGCACTGCGATATGCGATCAAACTGGGGGTGTCGTTAACATTTAATTGACACCCCTGCGTATCGCATATGGCAGTGTGAACTGCCTCTTGTGCAGATGCGATGCGGGAACGGGCTGCGAATACGCAGCCTTCCAGCATCGCACAAGTGTGAACCGGCACTTACACTCTGTTTGCTCATTATTATTTTAAATAAATGAAAAAAAAAAGGCATATTGAGTTTTTTTTTATTATTTTTTATCCGATTAATCGAAAAAATAATCGGCAACTAATCGATTATTAAAATAATTGTTAGTTGCAGCCCTATCTTCATGTGAGTGTGACTGTCACTGCCTATTTGATCATTGGTTTGAAACAAGGATACCAGCTCGAAGTCTAGACTTTTCAGATCTCCTTGGCTGTTATGCTTGTTTAACGTTAGTGACTCAGCAGGTAGTGAGGTAAGGATCATAACAGCCTTAGCCTTGCATCAGATCTGTGCATTGCGTTGTACATGGGTTATAGGTGCATTGCCAGTTAGGGCTGCGCATCTTCACCTCCACAATTCAATTTGATTACGATTATTAGGGTTACGATTCGATTCCACGATGCATCACTATTACTGCCCAATGCCCAGCCCAATGGTTTTCAAAACTTTATAAAAATAAAACAAACAATCAAGCAGTCACAAATTAAAGAATCATCTTTATTTTAATTTTGCTTTTAAAGGACAATTCCCTGGACCCTGGCATGGCCTGCAAGCCCTGCATAGTGCACTGCAAACATATAGGAGGTCTCCTCAGGGATGTGATAAATACATGGCGGTATATAGAGGTCTCCTCAGGGATATCCAGGATGTGATATATGCATGGCGGTATATGGGGGTCTCCTCAGGGATGTGATGAATACATGGCGGTATATAGAGGTCTCCTCAGGGATATCCAGGATGTGATATATGCATGGCGGTATATGGGGGTCTCCTCAGGGATGTGATGTAATACATGGTGGTGTAACACCACCATGTATATATCACATCCCTGAGGAGACCCCCATACATATATCACATCCTGGATATCCCTGAGGAGACCTCCATACACCACTGGTGTATGGAGGTCTCCTCAGGGATGTGATATATATTATATACATGGCTTTGGATGGGGGTCTCCTCAGGGATAGACTGATAAGGCTCCTTCAAATGGGGATTATGGATCCATAAAACTCTGAAAACTGTCTTACCTGGCACTTTTATGTGTTCTAACTCTAGACTTGGTGACAGTCACAATATTTTCTTGATAAATTCTCCTTGTACACAATGTGCTGGGAAGCGGGAAGATTATTTCTAGAAATCATGTTTATTGGTTACATGTGGTCTAGTACTAATAATTTACTGTTTATCTGTTTGCAAGGAAAGCACAAGAAATGAAAAATAATTAATTTTTTTTTGTAAGAAGTATTGTGTGCTTTTAAAGGGAATCCAGCGTACTTTAATTGAGTCTTTGTGCTGTCCCTGTACAGTACACAACAGTGATGAGGGAGGATATGGAAGGGGTACAGTAAATAGGGATGGAGTATAGACAGGGAGGTACAGTATACAGGGATGGGGACGGGTATGGTGGGGGGTACAGTATACAGGGATAGGGACAGGTATGGTGGGGGGTACAGTATACAGGAATGGGGACAGGTATGGTGGGGGGTACAGTATACAGGGATGGGGACAGGTATGGTGGGGGGGGTACAGTATACAGGGATAGGGACAGGTATGGTGGGGGGTACAGTATACAGGAATGGGGACAGGTATGGTGGGGGGTACAGTATACAGGAATGGGGACAGGTATGGTGGGGGGGGTACAGTATACAGGGAATGGTATGGTGGGGGGTACAGTATACAGGGATGGGGACAGGTATGGTGGGGGGGGTACAGTATACAGGAATGGGGACAGGTATGGTGGGGGGTACAGTATACAGGGATGGGGACAGGTATGGTGGGGGGGGTACAGTATACAGGGAATGGTATGGTGGGGGGTACAGTATACAGGGATGGGGACAGGTATGGTGGGGGGGGTACAGTATACAGGGATGGTGACTGGTATGGTGGTGGATACAGGAGGTGGGGGTATATGGGAGTATATGTATACAGTGAAGGGTATATACAGAACAGTATATAAAGGATATGTTTATAGATCAGTGTATATGGAGAAAATGTATATAGATTAGTATACTGAGAAGATTAGAAGATATGTATACAGTGAAGGGTAAATGCAGAGGAATATATATGTATCACAGTTTATTGAGGATATGTATACTATACAGTGACATTGTGCTGTGACCATGCCGGATAGTCCGGCTCCCCCTGTCCGCCCCCTCACCTGGCTCTGCCGCTTCTCCTCCGACTCGGACGAGGCCTCCTCATCCTCCACCGTCCCATCTCTGGCTGGGAAGGCCGCGGCCGCCCCGAACCCTCCCGGGGCCAGAGCGCTGATAGCTCTGCTCTCCTCCTCTCCTGCGAGGAGCTCCGTGTTCCACAAGCCCGGCCGCCGCCACTCTCCTCAAGCCCCACCCCCGGAACTGATGTCATTAGAAATCGATTTTGCAGTCACCCCGAATCGATGCAGAATCACGAAGGGTCTCATCGCGATGCATCGATTTGGCGATTTATATTCCGCAGGCCTATTGCCAGTGTTGACATGCTTTTTAAAGGGTATCAAAATCATCATAGATGCCGCAAACTAAAGTGCACCTAAAAACACACAGGTGGGAACTGGACCTTAGAACATGCATCATGAAGAGCCGTCAGGATTGATCTCTCCTAACAGCAATGTTTAGAAAAAAAAATCCTATGGGTGAATAAACATTTTTGCACATGTATATTGTCCTATTGGGGAGTTTTTCCTTCATTTGTCTCAGAGAGACAGTGGTGAGAGAAAATCTGTCCAAAGTAACAAAGTTCTGTTGTACACAGTCACTTGAAGTGTAGTCCTTGAAAGATTTCCCCTCCAATTCTAATCTAGTGACCACTCAAAATGTTAGATTTGTTTTTTTATTGTTCATTTCTGTCACAGTGAAAATAATTAAGGCTCGGTTCACATTAGTGCGATGGCAGACATTGCATGTGATTCAGAACTCGCTGCTCTGAAAATCACATGCTATATCTGTGCGATGCGACTTCAGCCATACAGATAGTATGTCTGAATTTGCATCTGATTCGGCACAAACACGCACAGGACCCTTTTTTGGGTCCGCACCAGAATCTGATCGCATGGTGGCTCACACTTATGTGATCCGATTCATGTTCGAATGTCAGTTCGCACTGCGATATGTGAACTGATTTGGGGGTGTCATTAACTTTGAATTGACACCCCCAGTGATTCGCATATGGCAGTGTGAACTGCCTGCGCTGGTAATGCGATGCGGGAACCCGCAGTGGATTTGCAGGGTTCCCACATCGCATAAGTGTGAACCGGGACTTAGATGATCTTTGTTCAAACAATTTTGTAGCAGATAAGACTAGATATTTAACATTTGCATACAGATGTTTGGTGGTAGATATCCTCCCGTTGTAGTGTTTTTTTGCTATCTTTTTGCCACATTACTTTGGGCCATGTGCTAACTAGAAAAGTGTAGATAAGTGGACTCTGAGCTGGAAATGTTTTCATTCTCTGAGGGCTGGTTCACACCACATGCATTCCAATGCTTTTTTCGTCCTTATCTAAAACGCATAGAAAGTAGGTTACATGGTTTTCAATGGCGAAGTTCACAACAGTGCTTGCAGTTACGGAAAAAAGTAGAACATTCTGCATTTTTCCTGCGCAGGGACTGTACTGGAACGCAAACCAATCCATAAACACTTAGGATTTTTTCTACCAAAAATATGTAGCCGAATACAAATTGGCCTAAATTGTTAAAAAATCTAAACATTTTATTGGGAATGTTTTTTTATAGGTTTAAAGTTTAAAAAAAAAATTATATATATATATATATATATATATATATATATATATATATATATATATATATATATATATATATATATATATATATATATATATATATATATATATATATATATATATATATATATATATATATATATATATATAATTTTTTTTTTTTTTTTTTTTTTTTTTTTTCTTGTATAAGCCGAGGCCCCTAATTTTACCACAAAAAAAGTGGGAAAACTTATTGACTCGTGTATAAGCCTAGGGTGGGAAATGCAGCAGCTACTGGACCACCACGAGACACAAAGCAGGGGCTGCGGGCATGGTACAGGAGATGGCACAGGAGCTAGTATAGGCATAGCACAGGAGATGCAGTGCTGCGGGCATGGTACAGGAGAATGTCCTGTACAATGCCCACAGCACTGCATGAGGAAATGCAGGGGCTGTGGAGGAGTCTCCCTTACCTTTCGGTGAGGCACCTTCGATTCAAAAATCGTGCCTCCCGGCGCCAATACGTCACCGCGAATGTGCCACCAATGCTCGGGAAAACCTGTACACAATCGGCTATTCCCGGGCATGCGGCACATGCGCGGTAAGATGTCGGCGCCGAGCAGCGCCATTTTTAAAAAGACACTAAGACAGTGACTCGAGTATAAGCTGAGGGGGGCATTTTCAGCATGAAAAAACATGCTGAAAATCTCGGCTTATACTCTAGTATATACGGTATATACTCTGTTTGTAAAAAAGAGACATCAATTTGATTTAGGTACAGCATCGCACGAGCATGCAGTTGTCAGTTAAAGCAACGCAGTGCCGTATCCCCAACAATGGCCTGGTCATTAAGGGGGTAAAACCTTCCAGAGTCGAAGTGGTTAATAAAGCCCTTTGATCTTTTTACTACATAAAGGCCCCTTTCGTAGGGGCGGTGCGCTCGACGGAGTCCGTTTTTTGCTCAGCGGGGATCGATCTGGCGATCCCCCGATGAGCAGGTCGATGACAGCTCCGTCTCCGCTTACTATACAGAGGCGGAGCTGTCAGATCCCTGCTCTCTCCTCTATGGGAGATTGGATGATAACGCACCATCTGTCCATTTTCATCCAATCCTCCAGAAGGATGGAAAATAGGGTTTCCATCCATCTGGATTTCACGGACAGGATCAGATCACAGCCGGTGTCAGCGGAGGTGTCTCTGCTGACAGCCACTGCTCCATAGGGCTGCATGGAGCGTCCGATCAGGTCTGTCTGAAAAACTGACAATCGGATCGGAAAGCCCATGTGAAAGGGGCCTAAGAGGTCTGTGCTAATTTCTCCTTTCCTTTGCTTTTGTCTTGACAGGAGAAGTTCCCTCTCCCTGATTACAGCAGCGCTCCTAGAGTGTTGTAGTGTGTCTAGGTGTTGGGCTACCCACTCAGTAGTTCACTTTATTGGATGCTGTATTTATGTTTACATTCTTATTTGTCATACATGGCTTTTTTTTTTTTTTTTTTTTTTTTTTAATTTTTGTTTTTTAGGCGTTTCTTGCAGCTGTTGACTTATAATCTGCCAAAAAAAAAAAAACTCACGTACTTTTTTGAGCTTGAGACTCCGTTCACACTGGGGCGACCTGGTCGCCTGACAGGTCGCCGTAGGTCGCCTGCCATAGAGTAGCTGTGGACCCGTTCTAATAGGAGCGACACAAGTCGCTCCGACTTAGAAAAAGGGTCCGGAGCTTCTTTGGGGTGACCTGGAGCGACTTGCATTGACTTAAATGATATGAAGTCCGTGCCGGCCGCTCCGAGGTCGCGGTGCGAGCTGCGCATCGCGATCTGTGAGGTCGCCCCGGCAAGTAGCGTCTCCCCAGTGTGAACGGGGTCTCAGGCGCTGTGCTTCAGTCGACAAAATGCTTATGTGAACAGGGGCCATTGAAATTAATAAGATTATGCTTGTATAAAGTGTATCTCTGAAATTACAGAGCTTTCGCCTAGGTGAGATGAGTGAGGGCTTGGAAAAACCAACAGGGTGGGACTTTAACGGTACCAGTAGACAAAATATTCACAGGAGGGTTAAAAATATTGGAACTTTATTCATTGGGATAAAAAAATCATCCGCTTAGCACAGGCCTCGACAAATCCCGGGCGCCAGGTCGCATTTGCGACTAGAATTAGCGACCTGGGGTGCCCTGTAGGATGTGTCCTGTCCCTTTTGCGCCCCCCACCTCCTCTTCGAGTTCACGGACTTCCGCGGCGTCCAAAAATTTAGTCCCCGGCTTTTCGGCCTTCTTCTGTGAGATGAGAAGCTAGGGGAACTGACGCCCTCTTGTGGTGGCCGGGAGTAATGCATGTTCTCAATGCCAAAGCGGAGAAGAGAGGGAATTTTTTTAAGGCTTCATCTCTCTGTCCAGTTACCTTTGCTTAAAGGTAAGTGGACAGGGAATGTGGTTATTATTGATAATTTATTTTTTAAATGTAAAAATAAATAATTTTATTTTTTTTTTTTTTCAATTCTTATTAAAAAAAAAAAAATATATATATCTTTTTTTTTTTTTTTTTTTTTTTTTTTTTTTTCCTCATCACCGTGCCACAGCCGAAGGCCCCTTTCACACGGGCTGTCTGATCAGGTCCGCCTGTCAGTTTTTCAGGCAGACCTGATCGGACCGTTCAGTCTCCTCTATGGAGCAGTAATCTGCCGCCATCTGACCCTGCCCGCCAAAAACAGACGGATGGTGGTTCTATTTTCTATCCATCCCGTGGATCGGATCAGATGGCATCGGATGGAAAGAGACAGTCTGTTTCCATCCAATTGCGCTATAGAGGAGAGTGGGGTTCTAGTCCTATTTATGTGTAAATTTAGTATCCGTTTTATAAAATAAAGCTTGGTTGTTAGTTTAAAAAAAAAAAACTGGCTCCTAACTTTTTTAGCTGGCTCCTAGATTTCAGGCAAATTTGTCAAGCCCTGGCTTGGCATAAGCTTGATGAATAATATAGAAAATACCAAGAACAAAAAATGAACAAACATCAAAAAAACAAACATGATTGGTAGAATAAATCACATAGATGTATAGATGTAACAATGTATACATGACCATATGGAGATGATATATAAATAGCTACTCAAAGTGAACACTCCAATTCTCGTCCACTAGAGCAGCGCCCAACATGTTTCGCCGGAGACTTCTTCAGGGGCGTTAATAAATTAGATCAATGGTCGTGATACTTGGTAAATGCCTAATGGGCCTGATTCTTCATGTAGAGTATATTCTAATACCAATTTAGAGATCATGAAAAGGTATCATGGGGGGATAACACGGGAACACATCGAAGGGTTAGCCTTGGCTGACTAGGCAAGCAGCCGCTCTAAGCCTGTGCCTTTACTCCAAATGGCCAGCACGGTGATGAAGGACATCACACACAGAAGCCAAAGTAGTTCACACATGAACTGGGGAATCAAATCAGAGCTCACTCCCATCCCCTTTTAGCAAATAGCTGACACGTAGCTGTAGCTTCTCGATTACTTGAACGCACTGAAACTGATTTAAAAAAAAAAAAAAAAAAATGGGCCTCTCTTAAAAACTGTGTGCAGAGGTGGGGAGGCAATGTTTATAAACAGACTTAGAGCCGGTTCACACTGAGGCGATCTGACTTCGAGGGGGGCGACCTGTGAAGTGCACCGCGACTTGCAGGGACTTCACATAATGGAAGTCTATGTAAGTCGCTCCCAGGTCGCCCCAAAGTAGTACAGGACCCTTTTTCTAAGTCGGAGCGACTTGTGTCGCTCCTATTAGAACGGGTCCTGTACTCAATGGCGAGCGACCGACCATCGCGCTAGTCTGAATGGGGTCTTAGACTAGCCTTTGCTCTCTAAAGAGAAGCTCCAGCCCCCCCCCTTAAAAAAAAAAATAAAAAATTAGGTCAGTAGCTGCAAATACTGTAGCTGCTGCTGATTTTTTTTTTTATATTGGGGCACTTGCCTGTCTAGGCATCCAGCGGTGTCCTCACCCGAGCCGATTCTTCATTTGGCTATCGGGTCCTGGCACCGACATCTTGACTAAGGGAAACCGGCAATAAAGCCTATGCTTCGCGAAGTGTGCTGCACTTTGTGAATGGGTCTCTATCTTCTGGAACCTGTGAAGTGTTCCAGAAGGCTGCGGGGAAAGGAGAAGGTGAACTTTTGGCTCAGTCTGCTGCTCCCCCCCCCCCTCTCCCCCCAAAAGGTGCCAAATGTGGCAGCAAAGGGGGGGGGGGAGAGGAAGACAAGCCCCCTATGGGGGGACTTCTGCTTTAATTTTGGTATCCTCAGGATAATGTCTTCATCTCTTCTAGAATTTTTTCACTTGATTCTGGATACATGAAACCGTGGAGGTCTCTCCAGCCTTGCCAGCCCAAAATAAATGTCTTTCCTCTTCATCCCTTATTTCAAGGACAAGAAGTTTTTAGTTTCTTTTCAGACAACCTTTTTGGAAGGTTTTGTCAAAATATAGTTTACTGCTCCCAAGGTTGACTCTCCAGTGTCTTGTCTTAAATGCCAGGATATTTATTCTGGATGCTCAAAAGCTTTACTGCGTCTCTTGTGGGTCACAGGAGTGCACTTACTTTTGATCTCCTGTGACCCAGAATCTACTGATGGGCTTTTTCATGCTATTAGCAGAAGTGGCAAAGCCGCACCAGGCTCTGGAAGCATTGTGACCATATTGTCGTGATCCAACCAGCTGTGTGACACTCATCTGTCACAGCATGTGGCTAAGAGCTGGATCAGAGGCACAACATCAGATGGCCAGCACTAGTATCAGTTTTAGGCATTTCTCTTCAGCCTTGCCTTGGCCGAGAGTATTCCAGAGGTCTGACTAAGTCCTTAGACCTAAGGCCCAGAACCTCTGGAAGGACTGTTTGTGAAGCAACATTAGACTACATTATGTCAATATTGCTGCAGATTCTGGAGGACTTTGGATGGATCCTGAACTTTAAAAAAAAAAAAGTCATGATGACTGAATATGTGGGCTTTCTCCTGGATACTTTTTTAAGCCAGGGTCTACACACCGTATGAGAAGTGGATGAACCAGTAGGGTCAGGTTAGGCAACTTTGATCCTGTTGTCTAGTCTTCCTTGCGGGACTTGGATTGATGGTGTCCACCTTTTTAAAGTGGTTCTTTACGATCAATTTTACTTCAAAACTTTACATGGATTTTCTTGATGTGGGGCTAGTCCAAAATTTTTCTGGACAAGATTGGCTGGTTGCACCTGTCAGCGCTTTTTTTTCATCCATTACATTGAAAGATTTTCAGGGCGAATGCCATTCTTCCGGGGTGGCCAGAGTTCTGGACCTATTTGTACAGGGTTGTTTGTCTCCAAGGGGAGCCAAGCTTCAGACAACATCCTGGTGTTGAGCAATTTTGTATCATTGCTTTATTAGTCCCTTTTGCTGACTGGTCATGTGGTTCAGGTTCAGTCAGACAATACTACAGCTGGATTGCTTTGTCTCCAGGATGGAATTGACCATGCTACTGTCCAAGGGTAGTTTTGTTGCTCCTTTATACAGAGTGATGCCACCCGAACCAGAAAGTGTTACTGGTTTAATTGCCAGATGAAAAAAAGGGGGTGGGGGCCAAAAAAAGAAAACTAATTCAGCCACCACATCAGCGTTGGTGGTCTTCAATAAATAATTTTTTGGATTGAATACAGCTTTAATACCCAAGATAAAACAAGTCCACACTTGTCCCCTCGTTTCCCATTCATAATGAGACAGAACCAACCTGCTTTGTACAGGTTGCTTGTTTAAAGGTCTCTTCTATTTAATGTGATGTATAGGTCTCTTCTATTTAATGTGATGTATATGGATGAATGCATGTTTTTAGCACTGTCTTGCATTCACATAACTAATTTTTTTGCTGAAGAAATGTATGTATGTTTGCTATTTTAAAAGCAAACTATTATGTTTTGCTATGCAGCATTATCTTATTTCAAAGTCTGTCTAAATTTATACTGCACACTCATGCCTCCTGTTATTGGCTTCTGTTGTAGGACACTGTGTACTTGGGGAGAGTGGCTTATGTCCAGTGCATTTGTATTCAGAAATCCAAGTGATATTTACAATGAGACTTAAAAAAAAATAATAATTTCAATGAAGGGCTCCTGGAAGAGAGAAGTAGACACAATGAGTGAAGATTCACTTTTTAATTATCCAATTAAATGAAAAGCAAATTACTTTTCTCTTTCGTACATTGACAGACACAGCTCCTGATCTTTGTAACCATAGGATTATACTGCTCCCTACAGGAGAAGGACACTAGGCAGAAAAATAATCTGGCCATGCCTATGGGCAGTCCCAGGGGGTATACTCCCTCTCACCTATAGGTGCTTAGTGTTTTTTTTTTTTTTTTTTTTTTCAGCTTAGTCAGGAGTAAGGACCTAGTTCCTTGCTGGGATCTCCTGGTCCTGGCAAATTTTTTTTCCTTTTAGTTAGACGTTTTCTCTCCTGTTTTCCTGTGAGATATTCAATCAACTGCCAGACTGGGCAACGGCCTTGATAATCTAGATCCAGTGGTCACCCCAGTCAGGCCAGCGTGCAGACCTCAGTTTTGTGCTAGGTCGGCCACGACAAAGCCCCACCAGACGGGGGCTGGCCTGCGAGTTAAATGCCTCACGAGGTTGTATAAGACAGATTCTCTGCATTCCTTCTGGCGAACAGCCCCCCCCCCCCCCCATTTTGATGGAGAGGAGGTTCTGTCTGGAGTGGTGCCCGACTGGTTCCTGATATGGTGAGTAGGTGTGTCGTCGTCCCCCCCCCCGATTGATCTCCTCTTTCAGGGGGAACGCCTGTTTGGGTCTCACGGGGGAAAGAATACTTTTTCTACCGTGGGCTACTAAGGGAAAGGAACCTCATCGTAGACGTTGGCCCTCCTCAGCTCATTAATTTTTTTTTTTTTTTCGTCCCTCAGGGTCGACTGACAAGGGCTCGGAGCCTTTCATGGCCTCCTCTGGAGGATCCAAACGAACCTTATCTGGCAAGCCAAGAGCCGGACATGCTGACAAGGCTCCTTCAGCATGAAGGTGTGCCCTCACCTGTTTTGGGGGAATATCTTTGTTTTAGGACCCGTGGACTTCCTGGTACAAGACAAGTGGGTCCACAAAGTCATTCGGTCTGGCTACCAGATCGTTTCACTCTTGCCCCCCCCCCCCCCCCCCGCAAGGTTCTTTCCTTCCAACGTGTACCTGTCCCCTGAACGTTTTACAGGCTCTGTTTGGGGCAGTACAAGACCTGTTGCATCAGGGGGTGATTGCCCGGTTCAGACTTCGGAAAGTTTTCAGGGTTTTTACTCAAACCTGTTTGCAGTTCCCAGGAAGCACGGCAAGGTGCTGAATTGGCAAGACGCTGAACTGCTTTTTTTGCTGGTGCAGAAGTTCAGGATGGAGTCCATTCGCACGGTGGTGGCATCTCTGCATCAGGGGTATTTTCTTGCCTCTATTGACATCAAGGATGCTTACCTTCACATTCCAATATGGGTTGGTCCCCAGCGCTTCCTCCGATTTGCCGTGGGAGAGGAGCATTATCAGTTTGGTGTTACCCTTTGGTCTCGCCTCTGCTCCTTGGGTCTTCACAAAAGTGTTAGCCCCGGTGTTAGCATTGTTATGCCAACGGGTGTTCACAGTACTGGGCTACATGGATAACCTCCCTTCTGTGAGTGGAGTCCCCTACTGCAATGGTGGAAAACCTGGAAATCGCCATACGAACTCTGAGGAATTTAGCTGGATTCTGAATTTTCAGGAGTCTGCGTTGGTTCCATCCACAAAGCTGGACTATCTGGGTCTGGCTCTGGACTCGGCCTTAGCCAGAGTGCTCCTTCCTCTGGGCAAAATTCGGAAATTGCTGTCTAGCAGATCGTCATCCCTCTGGACTTGCATGAAGGTGCTGGGCCGGATGTCCACCTTTTTTGAGGTGGTTCCGTTTTTCACACTTCATACGTGGTCCCTGCAAAGGAGATTCTGGCCAAATGTGACAAGACCCTGCAGTCTCTCTGCTCAGGGGATCTGAACACTGGCAGAGTCCAGAGTACCAATCAATGTCTTGTAACTCCGAGCGATCAGACTGTGCATGGACCATTGAACGGATCGTCTTCAGGTATGTTGTGTGCGCGTTCAATCGGTCAGTGCCACGGCTGTGACTTACGTCAATCACCAAGGGGGCGCAAAAAGTGTCCTGGCGGCTTTGGAGGTAGCCAGCATTCTAAGGTGCGCAAACCGGTTCATTCCAGCCCTCTCCACTGTACATATTCCTGGGGTGGAAAACTGGCAGGCGGATTACCTCAGTCGGCAGGCGTTGGACCATCCGGAGATGTTTCATCAGTTGAGTCTCCGTTGGGGCCATCCCTGAGGTGGATCTGTTGGAGTCTTGGCTCAAAAGAAGAGTACATAGGCTTGTGGCTTGGTCACAGGATCCTCTGGCGAAGGCCACAGATGCGCTAGTGGCCTTGTGGGGTCAGTATCGTCTGATTTACGCCTTCCCTCTAAAGCTTCTGCCAAGACTTCTATGCAGGATCAAGGCAGAAGGGATTCCGGTCATCTTAGTGGCTTCCGGACTGGCCTCGCTCGTCTTGGTACGCCGATCTGTTGCGGCTGTTGGGCGACGTTCTTTGGAAGCTTCCTCTCAGGGAGGGTCTGCTGTCCCAAGGACCAATCTTCCATCCTGCTTTAGTCACTGGCTTTGACGGCTTTGCTGTTGAACGCCACATGCTTGTGTATAGAGGTATATCGGAGTCTGTGATTCCAGCGCTGTTAAAAGCTAGGAAATCTACTTCTAGGAAAATCTCATTGTATGTCTTCCACGTACAATGCGTGGTATGAGTCTCTTGAGGTTCATCCTTGCGCCTTCTCGGTGGCTCAGATCTTGACTGACCTTCAACGGGGGATAGAACAGAATTTGGCATGGAGTACCATCAAGGGCCAGGTGTTGGCTTTGGCAGTCTTCCAACGACCCTTGGCCATACACTCCCTGGTGCATACCTTTCTTCAGGTTGTCCGACATTTTGGTTCCTCCCAGTGCGGTCTCTGTTGCCGCCTTGGGACCTCAAACTGGTGCTTTGTCCTCCAGGAGCCTCCCTTTGAGAACCTTAGGGAGATTCCCTGGCCTATGCTGTCTCAAAAGGTGGCTTTTTGGTAGCCATCACCTCTGCGTGCAGGGTGTCAGAACTGGCAGCGTTATCCTGTCGTCCACCTTACTTGGGGATTCAGAGCTAAGGTGGTTCTTCGCCCCTGTCCGCCATCCTTTCCAAAGTTTGTCTCTGATTTTCATTTGAATGAAGACATTTTGTTGCCTTCCCTGTGTCCCAGGCCAAAACATCCTAATTAAATTGCTTGGATGTGGTTTGGGCAATTAGGGTGTGCCTTGCAGCTATGGAGTTTTTCAGGAAGTCAGACTTACTATTTGTGCTCAAGGATGAGCCTCGGAAAGGGTTGTCTGCTTCCTCTGCGACCATTTCCAGATGGATCAGACAGATGGTGATTCAGGCCTATTCCATCAGGGGTCAGGTTTCTCCTTTTCCTGTCAAGGCGCACTTTACTAGAGCGCTTAGTGCCTCCTGGGCCTTCGGTCATCAGGCTTCAGTGACACTGATTTGCAAGGCGGCCACCTGGTCATTGGTGCATACTTTCACAAAGTTCTAAAAAGTGGATATGTTGGCATCTGCGGATGCTTCTTTTGCCGCCGCCACCCCCCCCCCCCCCCCCAAAGCTTTACTCTGCTATATACATGTTTTTTGCTCCTATTTTTTTTATTTTTGCTGAGCCCTGTTCATCTCCGTAAAGTTCTTGGTGCCACATGTCTTGCAACTATCTCATTTTAAACCCAGTGACCACCTCACAAGGTTTTGGTGCTTCCCTATGCCATGCAGAAGGGTCATGGTGGGTAGGAGTTCTGGCAGGGTGCTGTACACAACTTTCTGAAAACACCACAACAACTGCCCCAAGAACCCTCAGTCCGGTCACAAGCAGTGATATGGCTCATAGGAGAAGTTATGCAGGCCTAGGAACTCTACATTTGGGTCCTAGATATTGCCAACGTGATACTGAGCCTACATGATTGAAAGACCAGAGATCCATATAAATGCCTGAAATCCCCTGAATGAACGGGATCGGCCAGGGACAGTTAGGCTGGGAGGAAAGAGCTAAATAAAGCTGGATATACTCGAGCGAAGAAATGAGATGGGCTTTGTCTGGTTTGCTGCAGTTCTAATGCACGCTATAAGCTCAGTGTGCAATGAAATCAAAGTGAGCAATTTCAGCACAGGAGAGGAGCTTGTACAACTTTGTAGACTGGAGTTAAAGGCAGAAATGCATTTAGGTAAAAAAATCTTCTGGGTGCAGCTTCCCCTTCCCTCTCCCTGAGTGTGAGGAGGGTGTCCAATCACAGGACTGCGGCTCTAGCACGAAGCTTGCAATTGGGGGCAGGAGCCAGGACCACCAAACCCAAAAAGATGATCAGCTCTGATCCTCTTCTCTTTGGGTCCCCTGCCAGCGGTCCTGGCTCCTGCCCCCTGCTCTGTGCAAAACAATTGTGTGGGTAAGTGTAACAAGTTACATTTTTTTTTTTTTTTATATACACCATTTTAGAATCTTTTCCAGGTTTAAAGTAAGAGAGAGGGATTTCCTCACTTCCTGTTTTGGCTATGGGACAGGAAGTGAAGGGAAATCTCCCCCAATGGGACATGGCAAAAAAACTAACGAGTTCTAACCCTCCTACTCTATGGAAAAAAATTTTGCCTTTACTGATGCTTTGACAACATGTATACATGCATGTTTTACCACAATGCATAACTGAATCCATTCGAAGTGAAAGGCTGGGTTCATACTTTTCTGATGTGGTGCACATTGCATGTATTGGTGTGCTTGATGCCCTATCATTTTCAGTGGTACCCCAATGCATTAGAGCCATGACACTCCCAAATCACGTGCGTTGTGGTGCACCGTAATGCACTACTGTGCATTGTAGTGCTCTGAATGGCCAGCAATGGTGCATGTCAGCCAGTTGATTTAAAATGTGTGCCTTGGTGGTACTAAATTCAGGCCATGCATTCACTATATCTGACAGTACATCGAACACAAAATGCAATTATTTTAGTAAATCTAACCTGCTAAATACCTTTTCTCTTTGTTCATTGAAGGACACAGCTCTTCATCTTCATGACCGTAGGGTTATGCTGCCCCCTGCACACTAGGCAGAGAAAAAAGCTTGAGCATGCCTATGGGGCAGTCCCTGGGGATATACTCCCACTTCCTGCTAAAGGATTTCCTCTTTTTTTTTTTTTTTTCTGCCTAGTCAGGAGTAAGGACCTAGTTCCTTGCTGGGGATCTCTGGTCCTGGCATTTTATTTTTTAAATGGAATTTTTCCTCTTAGATTCTCACAGGAACAGAATATCAACTGCCGGACTGGGCGATGAACTGGATAATATAGATCCTTAGGGTCTGGCCAGTGAGAATGTGCAACCTGCAGCTTGGCGCTAGGTCGGCCGCGACATAGTCACACTGGACAGGGACTGGCCTGCGAGTTAAACATCTCGCGAGGACGCATACAAACTGGCTTCGACCTGAGTCGCAGTGTTTCCTGGCCGACAACATTATGATGGAGCGGTGTCCTATCCGGATTGGTGCCCACTCTGTTCCTGGTGTGGTCTCTTCTCCCCCCCCCCCCCCCCCTCTACCCCTGGAGTAGGGCTGAACGTTATTCGATGTAACATAAAATATCGTGCTGCGTGCGTGGGCAATAGTCACATCGCTGGATCATGCGATATTGGGGACTCACAGTAAAGGTAGAAGTATACAGCCCGACATCCGTCCCACATGTTAAGTCCGTCCTGCAGCGCTCCTGACTGAGTGGTTAACAGCGGCACAGGGAACCAATCACGTGTGCCTGCACACCTGATTGGTTCGCTTGGGGATTTGGCGGTGATAAGCTCTTCCTCGGCTTCTAGTGCTGATATAGAGCTAATACTCTTAACTGATCGCCGTGTGGTGTGCAGATCGCTGCTGTGAGCTAACGGGTGGTGGTGAGTGCCTGGTGGGGTGGTCTCTCCCTCTTGCTGCTATACAGTGGTAGTGCTGTGCTGGGCCTTGTGGTGCAGACAGCATGGTGGGGTGTCCCTTGCAATGTTTTTACACTTTGTGCGGTTTCCCTTCTCCATTCATGGAGTCACTGAAGCATGTTTCATCAATTGATCCCCTCTCAGAGGCTGTCGGGCCCTTCGGGGCCCTGCAACTGGCTCCACTGACAGCGATTCTAGAGTCCTTGGTGGCCAAAGTCGATTTGGTCCTGGGCAAACGGGCTAACAAAAAGCATCCCCCGCCTTCACCTGCTTCCTCTGTCTCATCAGATCTAGGGTCTGATTCTGCCGGCCACCGCGGATGCTATCTACCCTTCGGGGTTGTGTCCACCCACCCTGCGTACTCTGATATGGTTTCTATTAGCCGAATATGAGAAGGCGCTAGTGAATGCACTGATGTGTCTGTGCGGGAAATGTTTACATATAGAAGATGCGACTAACACAGCATCAGATGTGTGGGTTACCTTTTGGCACCCACAGGTCCTCCAAAGCCGTGAAGCTGTTCTCCTTTTCTGCCTTCTTTGACGATATTGTCTCCAAACAGTGGAGGCCCCCCAAAACGCACCTTTGCAAAACACTTAGGGATTGCAATGTGGCACTTTTATGAGGAGCTCCTCCTTAAAAAAATGGATGGTACCTCCCGTAGTGGACTCGCCGGTTTCCAGGTTGAATAAAGCCACTGTAATACCAGTAGAAGAGTCCCGGTCTTCTCTGATTCTGCTGATAGGAGGTTGGAGTCCTTGACCTGCTATATGTTCACTGTGGCTGGGTTGGCCTGTGTTTACCATCACCCTTGTGTCACAAGCTTTGACTATAGGCAAAAGTTTTTTTTTTTATGCCGGGACCTGAAGGAGAGACGGCTCCCTCCTGCCTTCGTGGAGCTGCTGGATCATTTGGTCCAAGGGCTACAGTTCCTCTGTGATGCCGCTCCCCTGCATTCTAGACTGTCTCAGCAGTAGTCCTGCGGCGCATTATCTGAATAAAGTGCTGGTCTTCCCCAGCAACCCCCCCCCCCCCCCCCCCCGTACTGAACGGTTGTCACCATGGATGCCAGCCTCTCTGGGTGGGGAAGTGTCCTTTGGCACGGAGTGTGCCCAAGGGGTCTGGACTCTGGAAGAGTCCAGGTTACCGATTAATGTACTGGAGCTCTGAGCGCTCAGACCTTGTCTGGATCATTGGACAAATCAACTCCAGGGGTGCCCGGTACGGGTTCAGTTGGACAATGCCACGGCCATGGGCTATGTCAATCACCAAGGGGGCACAAGAAGTGTTCTGGCAGCTCAGGGAAGTAGCATGCATTCTAAGGTGGGCAGAACGGTTAGTTCCAGCCCTCTCTGCTGTGCACATTCCAGGAGTGGAAAATTGGCAGGTGGACAGGCATTAGACCCAGGAGAATGGTCACTTCATCCGGAGCTATTCCGTCAGTTGTCTCCGGTGGGGGACTCCCCGCGGTGGATCTATTGGCCTCTTGCCTCAACAGGAAAGTACAGAGATTTGTGGCACAAACTCGGGACTCTAGCCAACGCCACAGATGCCTTGGTGGTTCCCTGGAGTCAGTATCGTCTGATATACGTCTTTCCTCTGCTCAATCTTCTGCCGAGACTCATGTGCAGGATAGAGGCAGAAGGGATTCCGTTCATCCTAGTTGCTCCAGATTGACCTCGCCGGTCTTGGCACGCAGATCTGGTACGGCTGGTAGCTAATGCTCTTGGAGACTTCCTCTCAGGGAATATCTGCTGTCTCAAGGACCAATCTTCCATCCTGCTTTACAATCGCTGGCTTGGCTGTTAAAAGCCTAGTGCTGAAGGATAGAGGGTTGTCTGAATCTGTGATTCCCACACTTTTAAAAGCTAGAAAATCTACCATCGTACTTGGGAGACGCACAGTGCGAGTCTTTTGGGGTTCATCCTTCTTTTCGGTGACTCTGATCTTGGCTTTCCTCCAGCGAGGGGTCGAGCAGGGGCTGGCCTTGAGTACCATCAAGGGCCAGGTATTGGCCTTGGCAATTTTTTTTTTTTTTTTTTTTTTTGCGGGACTGCAACGTTTCAGCGGACAGATCGGACCCTTGACTGACATTTTTTACACTTTTGGGGTTACCAGTGACATTACTGAAGTAATCAGTGCTATACATATGTACTGTTACTGTAAAAATGACACTGGCAGTGGAGTTAACTTTGAGAGGGAGGGGTTGAGTGTGTCCCTAGGGGTGGGTTTCTAACTGTGATTGGCTGTGGCTACTAGTGTAAGAACAGAGATCAACGGTCCTACATGGTAGAACCGTGTGATCTCCATTCTTACACAGGGAAGAATGACAGGCGGCTTTGTTTACATTAGCCGCCTGCCTTTCTTCCGGTGTAACGGACGATCGCGAGTGCCCGGCGGACATCGGGTCCGCCGGGCACACATGCGGGGGGTGCCTCCGGTGGCGCGCGCTCGCTCCCTAGAGCCTCACAGGCTAGCGACGTAGTCCTACGTCGCTTTGCCTGTGAGGGGCTGACCGTCGTGCGGCAGTCGGCAATCGGTTAAAGGTGATTTCCAGGGAAATGAAAGAGAAAAAACTACCCTTGCAGTGGGGCTTCCCCTGTATTGCACGGGTTAAATGCTAATTTTTGCCTAGGGTGTCATTAGAAAGCACTCTAACTCACCTTGTCCCTCGGCCTCTGACAGCCAGAGCTCCCTCTGATGCTCCAGGTAGACCTTCAGGATCCTCACTTGTGATACAGAAAAACTGATCCTGCATTGTACGGGATGATGCCTTGGAGTATCTGACTAGACAACTACAAAAAGGAGCCTGTGGGTGTGCGTCAACACACTGGAAGTGTGTGAATCCAGCCAAAAACTTGAGACAGTCAGGTAAAGACTAGAGATATACCAGGAGGCTTAAGGCATTGCTTATGTTTGAAAATTGTGTAGGAGAGAGACTCTGAAGCCGGCCATAGACAGAGCGATTTTTTTTGAGTTGCAAGAGAAAATTTCTTGCTTTTCCCCCATCAAAAGTCAAGTCAGTCTGTTCTCCTGGCGGGGGAAGCCACCATCACCGGGAGAACAGAGTGATTATCCCTAGCTGCTATTACAGCTGCTAAAAATAATTGCATGTAAAACCCGGCAGGTGGGTTGTGCCCAAGTTGATCGATCAAATAGATCCATTCAGTGTGCCCTGACATTGTTTGAACCTTGGCTGGAGATTTGAACAGTCTGTGGCTGACTCAACTGTAGTAAGAAGCATACTTGCCTATTTTAAAAATGTAGGATTTGTGCAGTTGCCTAAAAGATAAAGGTGTTTTACTGTATATGAAATTCTATATTGCTTCTTTCACTTTTATTACCTGGAGTGTTCCCTGTGTCTATACAAACAGATGGTATGCTTTTTTCTTTTATAGATTAACTAATGTATACTTTTTTTTTTTTTTTTTTTTGCAGAGCATGAGAAGACAGAGAAATGAAGTTGTCGTGGAACTAAGAAAGGTATGCTTCATATGTACTTTGAGTTTACATGTTGTGTTCTAGATCTTTGGATATAAAGGAGTTAACCACCTAACTAGTAAGTAGCAAGCATTCAACCCTTCAGTTATGCCTGGTGCCTTTTAATAAATCTGGTTAGTATTTGCATTAGCTTGGATACTGTGGCTAGGGTGGTACCGGCTTTGCTCCATTGAAGCCCAGGGGTGTATGTTTACAATAGTCTCAGTCTTAGAACCTTTTAAATACTAGACTTGACACATACGGGTTTGGTGTAATGTTTAAGAAGTTTATTTAAATGTATATGCATCTCCCTTCCCCCAGTTGTTTTGCATCTGAAGCTAATATACAGATTCCTTTGGCTGTCTTGGGGGATGAATGGTGTAATGCAGAACTACACTTGAAATCCTCTTGGTGTGTTCTAGTTTTCCATTACTTTTTTTTTTTCCCACTGCACCTTATTTGGAATGCGGTGAGGTTGTTGGGTAGGGCAGGGAATTGAAGCCTTTAAATGTATTTGTGTGGGCAATCTCCTTTGGAAGTGCAGCCATAGCAAATTTATTAGAATAGTTACCAGGAAGTATTTGTCACTTTTGTTAATTTTCTATACCAAAACTGCTACACCAAGTTGCTTTTAGTTCTATCGTGTTTGTTTTTTTTTTCTTTTTTTTTTTAATTCCTGCTGTGCTCTGCTTCCATCAAATGGAGGTTTTTAAAGTTGCACATGAAGGAAACATGTTCACCTTAACTGTTTTTCTTTTTTTTTGTATAGAATAAAAGGGATGAGCACTTGTTAAAAAGGAGAAATGTTCCCCAGGAGGATGTCTGTGAAGACTCTGATGTGGATGCAGAATTCAAAGTGGTAAGTTTTAGAAAAATGGTTGATTCTACTTTCCAGTGGAAGTGATTTGCTGGCATGGTTGTCAGGTTTTCCTATCTTGTGACATGCCTGAATCTGTATGTTTGCATATTAATACAAACAGCTGCTAGTTAACAGCTATACAGAAAGGAATGAGATTTTATACTAACTGTTAGGCTGCGCTGAAATGTAGCATTGCACCGATTCATCGGTGCTGATACTAAGCATTTGCATGACTACTTGTACTCGTGTAAATGCTCCAATACCTTTTTTTTTTTTTTTTTTTTTTTTTTTTTTTTGTGTGTGCAGTGCAATTTGAGTCCATACAAAGTGCATAGGCTCAAATTGCACTGCAAAGAATTGTGTGTGATTTGAACAGGAATGCAGTGCGATTCCTGCACCGCTTCTGTGTGAACCAAGGCTTGTCAGGTACTTCCGCCTGGGTTCACACAGGAGCAGTGCGGTAAACCACATGTGATTCGGACAGGAATCACACCGCATTTCTGTTCAAATCAAATCACATGATTCTTTGCAATGTTTAAGCCAATTTATTTTGTATGGGCTCAAATTGCACCGCACTAAAAATTTGTTATTTGTAATTGATCTTGGCGAGTAGTTGAGGAAAAGTATCAGTACTTGTACTCGCGCTGGAAAAACTGTTAACACATCCCTACTAAAAGGTGTGTAAAAATGTTTACGGTGTTGTAGGTCTTTTATGTTTACACTACTCTTTTGTAGCATAGTACAGTAGGACTGATCTGTGCTTTTTGTTTTTTTCTTTAGCAAAACACATCTTTGGAAGCAATTGTGCAGGTATTATGTTGCTTGAGTGTGGCGTTCTCGTTGCTTGACCTTCTTCTTTTTTTTTCTTTTTTTTTTTTTTCTTCTATTTAACGGTCTCCTCTTGTTACAGAATGCATCTAGTGACCACCAAGGAATTCAACTTAGTGCTGTCCAGGCTGCAAGGTAAAACGTAATTTAATATAAAGGCCAAAACAGGCACCTTTTGCTGTAAATTACCTATACTTAAAAATTGTTTGTTTTTTACAGGAAACTCTTGTCCAGTGATCGAAATCCACCGATTGATGATTTAATTAAATCAGGGATTTTACCAATATTGGTTCACTGTCTGGAAAGAGATGACAAGTAAGTTTGTGGTGTTCACAAGTTTCATAATATTTGAACATACCTAGGTTTAGTTGCTCATTGCCCATCTTTCTCTCTTTAGCCCTTCTCTCCAGTTTGAAGCTGCTTGGGCTCTTACAAACATTGCTTCAGGAACATCTGAACAAACGCAAGCGGTGGTTCAATCACGTCAGTATATATATATATATATTGGATAAAAGAAAAATTAGTGTTTTTTGCTTTGTTGTCCTGTGTGAATTTCAGGCTGATTTTTAAATTGATGTTTTAGCTTTAAATTTTTACCATTGTGTTCTCACCAAGCAAGGCTTTGGTCACATTTACTTTATCCCTGCAGTAAAAGCAACAGAAAACATTTGTTGATTTGGCTGCATTTAGGGGTTTGTTGTTTTTTTTTTGTTTTTTTTTATAGGCTTGCTTTCTTTTTTCACTGGATGATCTAGCCAGTAAATCTGTTTGTCAATAGAGCAAGCTTTTAGAAGTTTTAGACAAACAATTTACCACTGATGGGGTACTTAAAATAATCAGATTTTATGTATCTAAAACCTTTATTCCAAAGGTGAACAATGGCTTGATGTAGCGGCTTAGAAGGCCTCATTCACACAGCCATGCAAAGGGGGGGCGTTTTACAAGTGTGTGTGTGTAGTGTATATACATACTTTTTTTTTTTTTTTTTTTTTTTATGGATTTGAGCGCAGCTACAAAGTTTTCAATGGAAACATTTACACGGGTAGAGAAAAAACATGCACTGTATGCAGATCCATAACACACAATCCAAAAATCTGCATCTGTGAGCATATGTATGCCAGATGCAGGTATTTAGGGTGGGGTAAGACAGTTTTATGCAAGTATTTACTGATCAATACGCTGAAATGTTTGTTAAACAAAAAAAGTGTAAAAAGGTCAGTAAAATGTTTACTGCTACTACTGTAAATGTAGCCTTAGAGCTTGAGTTCACCTTCAGTTAGAGTATAAAAATATGCTGGGGGGAAAAAACTTTAAGGGCTCATGTACATAGGGCAGTTGAAAACCTTCTGAACGCTGGAAACCGACCGGTGAAAAATTTTTTTTTTTTTTTTTTTTTTTTTTACATGCTGAGTTTATACGAGTTTAGCAGCAGTTATGAGCGTATGAGGTTAGAAGCACCACCCCCCCCCCCCCCCCCAATGCCCACAAAGCATGAAAAACAACTATTTAAGCCATTCTGTGAAAAGAGAGAGCAGCAGCAGTGTGCTTATAGATGGCTGTTTAATTTTTTTGTGTTTTACTATGGATCCCACCATGAGCATGTGTGAGGAAATGCTCCTGATGTTGGTAAGGCGCCAAAGTTGTAGAAAATTGGGTGAGGAACCAGAGTTCATCGCTACTGGACTCATCCATTGATGCAGCCAACAGCATGTGGTGAAATTTGTGTTTTTCGCTTTCGTTTTGACTGACACAGCTCTAGATCTTCTTGACCCTTGGGTTATGCTGCCCTCTTCACAAGTAGGAACCAAGGTGGAAAAAAGTTTAACTGCGCCTATAGGGCAGTCCCAGAAAGTATACTACCACTTCCTGCAGTTAGGTCTTCAGTTTTTTTTTTTTTTTTTTCTGCCAAGTCAGGAGTAAGGACCTAGTTCCTTGCTGGGATCTCTGGTCCTGCCACTTTTTTCCTTTTTTCAACAGTTTTTTCTGTTCCTGTGAGAACTACAATCAACTGCCGGACTGGGCGATTCACTGGATATCCTAGATCCTTACTATCTTCCCAGTCTGGCCAGCGGCCTTATCTCCGCGCTAGGTTGCCCTGACATATCCCCACTGGATGTGGGCTGGCAAGTTAAACACCTTGCGAGGACGCGTAGCCCTGGTCACGACCTGTCTCGCAGCGTGCCTCTGGCCTGCAGCAACCCCATTCCAAGATGGGTGTGGTGGTCTACCGGAAATGGTGCCCACCCAGTTCCATGGTGTTTTAAGTAGTGTCCCCACTCTCCCTTGGTGGTCTTTCGGGATGGACGTGTGCCCCTCCCTGGGCTGGTCGGACCCCTGGGTTGCCCTCAATCCCCCTAGCCCCTCTAGTCATGGTGGGTCTTTCCAGGTGTTGGCTCTGGCTCCGTCCACCAAGTTGGACTATCTGGGTCTGTTCTGAACTCCATGGAATGAGTTCCAAAATCTGTCCACATGAGACCCCTCTGCAAAGAGATTCTTGCCATGTGGGGCAAGAATCCAGTCTCGAGACAATCTGATCCTGTTGAGACGGGATACGTGAGGGACCATGGTTCAGTTGCTTCTGTCTCCGGCGCTTCGACAGAGTAAATCTTCCTTCCCCCTGTAAATCTTCCTTCCCCCTGTAAACCTTCCTTCCCCCCTGTACTGGACAGTGGTCAACATGGATGCCAGCCTGTCCAAGTGGGGTGGCCTTTTTTAAACTGATTGTGCCTAGGGGGTCTGGACTCCTGGAAGAATCCAGACTACCGATCGATATACTGGACATTTCCTCTGGAGGTGTTTTTCATCAGTTGTGTCTGTGGTGGGCAACTCCTGAGTTGGTCCTGTTGGCATCTTGTCCCAACAGGGAGCTGCCTGCGTTAGTGGCACGGTCTCGGGATCCACTGGCGGACACCAGACGCACTGGTGGCTCTTATGGGGCCGGTATCGTCTGATATACATCTTTCCTCTTCTACAACTTCTGCCAAGATCCCTGCGTAGGCTAGAGGCAGAAGGGATTACGACCATCCTAGTGGCTCCAGACTAGCCTTGCCGGTCTTGGTATGCAGATCTGATTCGGTTGGTCATCAGTGCTCCTTGGAGACTTCCTCTTAATAAGGATATGTTGGCTAAAGGGCCAATCTTCCACCTTGCTTTATAGTTGCTAGCTTTAACGACTTGGCTGTCGGAAGCCAGGTGCTGAATCCTAGAGGGTTGTCTGAATCAGTGATTTCCACACTGCTGCAAGCTAGTAAATCTACTTTTATGTAGATTTACCATCTCGTTTGAAGAGCCTACTTTGGGGATGTGAATCTCTTGGGGTTCATCCCTGCTCCTTTTCAGTGACTCAAGTTTGGCTTCCCCTGAGGTGTTGAGCAGCATCTGGCCTCGGGTAGCATGAAGGGCAAGGTTCGGACCTGGCGATTTGCTTTCATCGTCCTTTGGCTAAGCTTCTGTGGTTCGCACCTTTGTTCAGGGGTTTGGCCACTTGGGTTCCCCAGTACAGTCTCCATTGTCCTCGTGAGATCCCAACTTGGTGCTGTCGGTTCTTCAGTAACTGCCGTTGGAACATATTCGCGAGATTCCTCTGCTTATATTGTCCCAGAAGGTAGCCTTGGTGTTTTTTTTTTTCTGCACAGAGGGTGTTGGAGCTGGCAGCTTGTCTTGTGGTTCACCTTACTCAGTGGTGCACGGAGATAAAGTGGTGCTTCGTTCCTGCCAGTCATTCCTTCCTAAGGTCATCTCTGGTTTCCATTTAAATAGACATTGTTTTGCATTGTCTTAAGCATCCTAAAGAGATTGACCTAACCAAATCCAAAGAATGTAAGGCAATCAAGGTGTACCTGGCGGTGACGGTGACGTTCCGTAAATCTGATTAAATGTTTGTCCTTATGGGTGGACCCTGTAAGGGGCTGGCCGCGTCTGCTGCAACCATTTCCAAATGGATCAGGCAGACTGTGGTGCAGACGTATTCCACCAAGTGTCAAGCTCCTCCTTTCCCTGTTAAGGTGCAATTTACGTGGGCGCTTAGTGCCTCTTGGGCCTTCCATCATCAGGCGTCAGTGGTGCAGGTTTGCAAGACGGCCACCTGGCAAGGTTCTGCAAGCCGCTGTTGGGAGAGGATTAGCACTCTTTGAGGGTGTACTTTTTTGTCAGGTGAGCTCCAGTTTTACCCTGTTGGCTACGTTTAGCCTTTGGGAAGTATGTTTATTGCTGTGTTCTTCCCACCTCTCAGGTTGACACTGCTTTGGGACGTCCCAAGGATCAAGAAGATATGGAGCTGTGTTCATCAATGAACGATAGAGAACTGGATTTTTGTCTTACTGTAAAATCCTTTTTCTCTTACGTCCTCTGACAGTCGCCGCCCACTCAGTCTTCACTACTGGGGTATTGGTCTTATCCACAGGAGTAAGCTAGGCAGAAGAGTTTGTTAGAAAGCATTCACAAAACCTTGTATAGACACACCTACAGGGGGCTGTCCCTCTGGTCCAATACCCCCCTGCTAGCAGCATTCCCAATTCAGTTTTGTCTTTTGCCTAGTTAGGAGTAGGCAGGTTTCCCTTGGCTGGGGCTGCAGTCTCAGCCTTTCTTCCTATTTTTTATTTCTGAAAGTGTTTTTCTT
Organism: Pelophylax lessonae; assembly: GCF_965119305.1. Classification (NCBI taxonomy): domain Eukaryota; kingdom Metazoa; phylum Chordata; class Amphibia; order Anura; family Ranidae; genus Pelophylax; species Pelophylax lessonae. Next base: position 251,028,854 of record NC_138770.1, on the reverse strand, counting down.
TTCACTGATGGCTTTTTATTTGTTCCTGCGCTTAGTCAGACTTCGGAAGACTACAGCGTTTGCGGAGCTGGAAATCGCACTGGTTATCCTAGAGCCTTACGGAATCCCAGCCTGCCATCGAGCTTTAGCAGGCTTTGCGTACGCCCAGGCCTCGCAAACGACCTGTCCCTGTCCTCAGGGACAAGCCTGCAAAGTGGCTACTTTGTTAGGATGTCTGAACTGCGGTACGCGGTGTGCTGCTAGCTTCCTGTTCGGCTGGCGGCACCCCCACCCAGAGTGGGAGGCTTCCTGTCAGCGGTACCCACGTTTCGCTGGATGGTGAGTACCATGCTACCCCTCTGTCTATGGCATTATCTGTCGGAGGGGGTGTATGTGGGGCTTCTGTTATGGGGATGGCAGTCTATGTGGAGTCTGTGATATCCCCCTCATGTCTGTCAGTACGGTTCCTGTGTCCCTTCCCGGTCCCAGCGGGGGCGCTATAGCGGTTCTGCCGTGGTGTGGGGGGTTTGCGAGGGTCCCTGTGTTGCTTGTGCAACGTTTTGGGGGTACAGACATGCTTGTGGGGGCCGCAATCGGTGTAAAACCTATGGGGCCGCCATTTCAGGTGTGGTCAGGCTGTTTGGCCTCATTGTGAGGGCAGCAGCCATTTCCTGTAATGCTTTGGCACCCTTCGGGCGCCATCTTTAGTGTGGGCAATATGTTTCCTCAATGTGCTCAGCGGCCATTTTCTCGGAGCCTCCCCCATAGACTTACATTGGCAACCATTTTCTTGTGGCTCAGAACTATGTTCTGCCTCTAGTGGCGTGACATCATTTCCTTCTCCTGGCACACAGATTGAGCTGGCAGTGTGGGTACAGTATAGCACTTCTGGGGGATTTTCTGCTGTTTTTTCTGGTTTATATCTCTGCTGGCGGTTATTACTTTTCAGTAACTCTGCCCTCCCCTGCCTCTCCCGTATCCTCAGATTCTGAGGTAGTTATGGCCGCTACAGACGCAGGTTACCCTGAGGTATCTGTCATCGCACTCGAATGCGAGGACGACATATCCTCCTGTAGCCACGTGGGAAAGCACGCTGGTGGAGGCACTTAGTGTCAGTGCGGGAAACTTTAAAAATGGCAGATAATTCTGCAGCGTCAGGGACGCAGGTGTCATTTGGCACACTCCAATCCCAGAAGTCGGGCAAGGTTTTCCCTTGTCCGGTACTTTTTGACAAAATTGTCAATGAACAGTGGGGGCGCATTAAACAGATGTTAGTGGTGCCAAAGCGTTTCAAAAGGCGCTACCCACGTGCGGATGCAATGTCCGCAAGATAGACCGTACCACCGAAGGTGGACCAATCCGGTTTCCAGACTGAACAAATCTACTGTGGTCCCGGTCGAGGAGTGGAGTGTGGATAGACAGATTGAGTCTCTTTCCTGCCATTTACACGTGATAGCGGGCTAAATACTTAAACCAATCTTCGTGATCACTCTGGTGTCCCAGACCATAACGGAATAGGCAAACTTACTAAAAAGTGACTTGGAAACAGAACAGCTCTCTCCAGGCCTCAGAGGTAACGGACCAGATGGTCCAAGCCCTGCTTATACCTACAATATTAGATGCGGCCCCCCTTGTAGCCAGTGTCCGCGGTGGGGTTGACTATTAGATGCATGGTGTGGCTAAAAAGCTGGTCTGCAGATCAGGCCTCAAAGGCTCTATCAGATCTCCCCTTTCCTGGAGACAGTTTGATTAACTCATCAAATGAGGAACCAAAGGACTCCGGGAAGAGTACTCTTCTTCCTCAGTCCACCAAGGGCAAGCCACCGCGTAAGACTGGGGGCCTTATTTCGCAGCCCACAGGCAGCCCTTTCATGCCTCCAGCACACAGTAGAAAGGATCTAAGCCATTTAGGTCTTCTGGGGGGTCCAAGACGACCTGGTCGGGTAAGCAGAGAACAGGCCAATCCAGATCTGCAGACAAATCCCCGTCTGCATGAAGGGATGCCCTCACCCATATCTGGGGTGGGGGGGGTGACGTCTTTGCTTCTTTCCTGAACCGTGGACTTCCTTGATTCAAGACAATTGGGTCCACTAACTGATCCGATCGGGTTACAAGATCGTATTCTGGTCTCTACCATCAGACAGGTTCTTTCTGTACAATCTATGCCTATCTCCAGACCGGTTATGGATCTACGAGAGGCAGTACAAGATCTACTGTCGCACGGTGTGATTGTTCAGTTTCCTTCTCGGGAACGCTTTCAGGGGTTCTGTTCAAACCTGTTCACTGTGCCCAGGAAAGAAGGCATAGTACATCCAATCCTGGACCTCGAGGCTCTGAACTGCTTTGTGCGGGAACCGAGGTTTTGAATGGAGTCCATTCGCAGGGCAGTGGCATCTCTACACCAAGGAGACTTTCTCTATCGTTCATCAACAGACGCAGCTCCTTATCTTCATTACCAATGGGTTATGCTCCTCCAATCAGGAATACGCACTAGGCAGGAAAAAACTTTACTACGCCCATGAGGCTGTCCCTGCAGGCATAACCCCACACACTCTGCTTCGGATTGATGTTTGTTTCTGCCTAGTTTAGGAATAGGACCTAGCTCGGCCTTAGCTGTAAATGGGGAATTTATATTTGTTTGTTTTTTTTTTGGTTTTTTTTTTTCCTCCACTAGTTAGTTCCTGGAGAACTACAAGCAACAGCCGGCTTTCATTTTGACTGGATAATCTAGATCCATAAGGTCTCCCAGCCTGGCCAGTGAGTGTGAGCAGGTTCTAGTCCAGAACTAGACCTCGCCACGACAGTGCCTCGAAGGATGGGGACGAGCCTGCGAGTGAACTATCTCGCTGGGACACAATCATCCTGGAACGCCCTGAGGCGTGGCATACCCCCTGGCTGACAGCACCCCCATCCCAGGTGGGAGGATATCTGTTTCGGAGTGGCGCCAACCTGGTATCGTAGTATGCTGAGTAACTGTGCCCCCAAAACCTCTAGCAGTCTCGGGGCGGATTTGGACCCTATCAACTGTAATGGTCGGACCCTCTGGGCTCCCTCGGTTCCACTGGCCTCTCGGGAGGACTAGGCCAAAACCCCTCAGTTTGTTTTCTCTACCCTGTGCAGGTTCCTACCTTGGGGGGTGGAAATAATTGCAGCTGCTGTGGCACTTTTTTTTTTTTTTTTTTTGATGGGGGTGTTTGATTCTAGTGCGGTCACTTCCTAGGGATCCTCTGATGCCTCCATGTTCTGGGGCCCCTTTTGGGGGTCTTGGAGACTGCATGGCATGCCGTGGGGGCCGCCATTTTGCTGTGAATCAATGTTTTCTTTATCCTATTGTATTACATGGGCAGGCATTTTCTATTCCCCGTAGGAATGCATGGGGCGGCCATTTTCCTGTGGTCCACGATCACTGGACAGACAAGCGGCATGGCACTTTTACTCTAGCAAAGACACAGGCTGTTCGTTCCTTTTTCCTGTGCAGATTAGTTTTACTTAGTTTTCACAGAGCATGCTGGCAGTCTCATGAAAGAAAGGGGTTGAACAGCGGTTGGCTTTGGGCACTATCAAAGGCCAAGTGTCAGCCTTGATGAAAGAAAGGGGTTGAACAGCGGTTGGCTTTGGGCACTATCGAAGGCCAACTGTCAGCCTTGGCTATATATTTCCAACGCCCGTTAGCCACGCCTGACTTGATTCGTACGTTTATTCAGGGAGTGCACCATATGGCTCCTCCGAGACGGTCCCCGCTACCTCCGTGGCATCTCAATCTGTTCTTCAAAAGCCTCCTTTTGTTAACTTTTGTGAGATTTCTCTGCTTTCATTGCCTTCACTCTGTCCCAAACCTAAGCATTCTAAGGAAATTGCTTTGCATTGTTTCGATGTGGTTCGGGTGATCAGGGTTTACCAGGAGGCCACTGAATCTTTTAGAAAATCAGATGCTCTTTTTGTCCTTACCAAGGGACGTCCGTAAGGGATTAGCTGCGTCTACTATGACTATATCCAGAATGAAGATATGGAGCTGCGTCTGTTGATGAACGATAAGAGAAAATTGGATTTTTGAAAGAACTTACTGTTAAATCCTTTTCTCTGAAGTTCATCGACCGACTCGGTGCCCACCCCTCTTTTGTGTGTCTGGGGTGGTTTGTCTTCTAAACTCTGCTTGCAACCAAAGTGCAGTCTGAAGCAGTGTGTGGGGTAATGCCTGCAGGGACAGCCCCATGGGTGTGGTTAAGTTTTTTTTTTTTTTTTTTATTTTCTTCTTCCCTGCCTAGTGCCTATTTCTCAAACGTCTTCCAGGACAGCCCATGAGACCTTAGGGCTCCTCCCCCAGGGACAGGAAACACATTCCAAAATTTAAATGGCGGTCCCTTCAGTCCTCACCTTCAGTATTTAGTGTTTCCTCCGGACAGGGGGTAACATGTTCCTGGAACTGAAGCTCCCGGTCTCCTGGACTGTCCACGGAAAGACTTGGAAAGAATGCATCTCCTCTTGCCCATAGCGGTACCCCTTAAGTGCCGCAATAGGGGCTGACCGCTGTCTCCTGTTCTCTTGGCCACCCAGCAGGACCACGGATGTTGTCTGGTGGAACGCTGGGGAGTCCGCTCCATTTTCGGCCGGGTCCTTGGAGCAGCAGTGCTGTGTACCCGTGACCCGCCGACTTAGAAGAAATTTGAAGTTGGCGCCAAAAACGGAGGGGGCGGAACTCAGGCGCGTCCACTCTGGCCTCACAGGAAGTGACAGTGTTACTTCCGGCGCAGTGACGACATCCGCGGGCGCCAGGAAACCCTCGTTCCAGTTTCCGGAGGCGCGAACAGAGAAGACAAATGGGCGACCGATGTTAGGTGAAACAGCAGTTGCTGGGACCACCATACAGAGCGATGGACCCCACGGCAGCAACCGCACAGGCGGCAGAAGTCGGCTCTGGCATCGGCACCTCTCAGGTAAGCAAGGGGGATATGTATACCCTATTTGCAGATACCTGTTAGGAACTCCGTTTTTTTTTTCCTTCCCTTCCTCTGTCTGTAAGGGTAAAAAGAGCACCATTTCCACGAGGTGGAAGGGGAAAAGCGGGAGGAGGGGGGCACAAATCCCTAAATTAAAAAACTGTATTTTTGTTTCCCATCTTTTAGACCAAGGCTCAGGACAAAATCCAACCTCAGCCCCCCAAAAAGAAATGTGCCGTATGCGGAGCAAAATTAAGTTCCTCTTGGAATAAAACAGTGTGCCGTGCATGCATAGAAAATCTGGTCAGAGATGACCCTACGGTCTCTACCCAGAGGATGCTGTCCTCAGTGAGAGATGAACTGACAAACACTTTCAGTTCATTTAGAACTCTCATGGAAAAAATGCAGGCACCAACCCAGATCCCCACCTCAGTTCAAATCCCTGACCAAGCCATCACAAGGCTTTGAGGAGGAAGAATCAGAGTCTTCCCACTCCTCTGTGGAGGGATCAGGGTCAGGGGAGGAACCTAAAGAAAGTAATTCTTACGGTAACTCCAATTTCAAACTGAGCTTGGAGGATGTGGATGACCTACTCAAAGCAGTATATGTCACTTTAGAAATTGAGGAGGAGAAAGTGCAGCTCTCTAAGCATGACCTTATGTACGCCAGTCATAAGAAACAAGCTAGAGTGCTCCCTGTGCATAGCTCCCTGTTGGATACAATTAAACAGGAATGGAATTCACCTGATAAGAAACCTTTCTTTCCCAGAAACTTGAAAAGAAGGTATCCATTTGATGACAGTAAGGAGCAGCCCTGGAACAAAATCCCCAAATTGGATGCTTCTCTTTCCAGAATATCCAAGGGAACTGACTTGGCATTTGAGGATTCAGGGTCACTAAAGGACCCTATGGATAAGAAAACTGACACCACATTACGTAGGGTTTGGGAAGCCTCCATTATGAGTTTAAAACCTGCCCTGGCATCCACCTGCATAGCCAGACACCTAGAGTTATGGCTATCTCAGATCCAAACGCACTTATCTGCCGGAACATCAAGAGAACAGATTATAAAGTCTTTTCCACTCTTGTTTCAGGCAGTAGGATTCTTAGCGGATTCTTCAGCTGAGGCTGTAAGAATGGCAGCAAGAACCTCAGCATTGGCTAACACAGCCAGACGAAGCCTATGGCTCAAGACATGGTCAGGGGATCTCACTTCCAAGTCACGCCTCTGTGGTCTTCCCTTCACAGGCGACCACCTCTTTGGCCCAGGCCTAACAGAGGCTCTGGAGCGCACAGCAGATAAAAAGAAGGGATTTCCAGAAAAGAAAAAGTACCCCTATGCCCCAAAGAATTTTCGTGGCAGGGGCAAACAGCAGAGATCTAACGAAACTCAGCAAACTTTCAAGAAGCACTGGACTGGGCATAAAGGTAGGGGGAGGGGTAACATCTTGTTTAACCCTCCAACGCCCCAACAAGCCCCAATGACTCCCTTCTCAAAGTGGGAGGGAGATTAAGGGCCTTCCTCCCACAGTGGAGGGGAATTACTACACAAACTGGAGTTTTGTCTCCAACCTCCAGAATGAACCCTGATTACAAGTCTGCCCAGGGATCCAGCCAAGGCCACCGCCCTGAGTCTTCAATTAGGGGACCTATTTGATCAACAGGTGATAATCCCAGTCCCCAAGGAAGAACAGGGAACAGGGTTTTATTCTCACATCTTCGTGATACGAAAACCTTCAGGAAGTCATCGGTTGATCCTGAACTTACGCAATCTGAACCTCTCAATCGCATACAAACACTTTCGCATGGAATCAATATACTCCATAGGGAACCTATTGTATCCAGGGTGTTACATGGCAACCCTGGATCTAAAAGATGCGTATTTTCACATCCCGATACACAAATCCTACCAGAAGTTCCTGAGACTGGCAGTAAGGATAGGACTAGAAGTCAAACACTTCCAATTCCAGGCACTACCCTTCGGGTTATCCTCAGCCCCACGGATCTTTACCAAGATCCTGGGGGAGGCACTAGCCCCACTAAGACCTAAGGTCCATCATGATCACCCCCTACTTGGACGACATCCTGGTAGTGGCAGAATCATACCAGAAACTGAAGGCAGACCTCCTCCTAAAAGTTCAGGAATTTCTGACTTCCCTAGGCTGGATCATCAGCAGGCAAAAATCCTGCCTAATACCCTCGCAGAGAGTAACTTACCTCGGATACGAGATTTCCTCTCTGGGTCAGATGATCTTTCTCCCTCAGTCCAAGATAGGGAAGATGGACCAGATGGTAGCCTCCTTACAGACCAATTTATGGGTCTCTTTGAGGGACATTACAAGGGTAATAGGCTTGATGACCTCCTGTTTCCCAGCAGTCCCCTGGGCACGATTCCAGCAACGTCCACTCCAAAAATTCTTACTAAAGAGTTGGGACGGACGGCCAAGTTCCTTGGAACAAAAAGTAAAGATTCCCACCAATATAAAAAGAACTCTTTGGTGGTGGAGATCCTCTCTTCACCTATCAAAAGGGCTAGGCTGGACCATCCAGGTGTCACAGAGGATCACCACGGATGCAAGCGCTTCCGGATTGGGGGGCATATCTGCAGAACAAATGGGCGCAGGGAACATGGTCCCCATCACAGATAAAAACTTCATCAAACCAAAAGGAACTTATGGCGGTCCAAAAGGCCTTAGAATTTTTTCAGGTAGATGTAGAGGGAAGCCATCTACAAATTCGGTCAGACAATATAGCAACTGTGGCGTACCTGAACAAACAGGGAGGTACTCGAAGTCAGGGTCTACAATCCATAGCACAGAAGATCTGGGCCCAACGGAATCTAACATCCATCTCGGCTATCCACCTGAAGGGGACGCAGAACTGTCTAGCAGACCATCTCAGCCGCCACCAGGTGAATCGGGACAATTGGTCCCTCAGCCCAGAGGTATTTGCAAATATCACAACCTCATGGGGTCTTCCAGTAGTGGACCTATTTGCTGCCCAGGCAAACAGGAAAACAGGTTTTTCTCCATAACTCTGGGGGATCAGGCATTAGGCATCGACGCCTTTGTCTACCCCTGGAAAGTCAAGCTCTGTTACGCATTCCCTCCGGTCAGATTGATCCCACAGGTCCTTCAGAAATTCATCCAGGAAGACACAGAGAATATCCTGATAGCCCCGTACTGGCCCAAAAGGCCATGGTTTGCACGCCTTCAGGCTCTAGCGGCAAAACCTCCAATGGTCTTACCCTGGAGACCGGACCTATTGACACAAGGTCCGGTGGTCCATCCATACCTCAGGACCCTAAACCTGACGGCCTGGTATCTGAGGAACAGATACTAGGCTCTCAGGGGTTCTCAGACAGAGTAATCCAAACATTAACCAGCTGTCGAAAGCCAGTCACAAGAAAGATGTATGCTAAAATTTGGAAGAAATTTCATTTTTGGATGGAGAATCAGAGACATTCTCCAGATATATACCAACTATCTTAGAATTCTTTCAAGAGGGCATAGACAAAGGTCTCTCCCTGGGAACCTTAAAGGTACAGGCTGCCACCCTTAGTGTCTTTCTTCAGTTTTCCCTTAGAGAAGACCCAAATGTAAATACTTTTTTCAGAGCAATTGCCCGGACAAAGCCGACCGTGATAAAAACGTGTCCAGCTTGGAATCTATCCTTGGTACTTCAGGTTTTGGTGACCAGTCCATTTGAACCCTTGGAAGATTTGTCAGAAAAATTGCTCACCCTAAAAACTTTATTTTTAGTAGCTATTACTTCAGCTAGAAGGGTAAGCGAACTACAGGCTCTCTCAATCAGAGAACCTTTTCTCATGATTTTTGATGACAGGATTGTGCTAAAAACAGATCCAGGGTTTTTGCCCAAAATAGTTTCTTCCTTTCATAGGACTCAGGACATAGTTCTTCCTACCTTTTGTAATTTCCCAAATAACGATAAGGAAAAAGAATTAAGTTGTTTAGATGTCAGAAGAGCCCTTCTGAGATACCTGGAGGTGACTAAAACCTTCAGGAAAAGTGATACTTTATTTATACAGTTTTCCGGCTCCCATAAAGGGGGAAAAAGCTTCTAAGGCCACTTTAGCAAGATGGATAAAACAGGCCATCGCAGAAGCCTATCTGGTGAAGAAGGTGACTCCACCTTTCATTAATGCACACTCTACTAGAGCTTTGTCCACGTCTTGGGCTGAAAGGGCCGGTGCCTCACCAGACCAGATCTGTAAGGCAGCTACCTGGTCTAACTTTTCGACCTTTGTTAGACATTATCGCCTGGACCTCCTCTCTTCTCAGGAACAGGCATTTGGTCGAAAGGTGCTCCAGACAGTAGTCCCTCCCTAGACTGGTAAGTTTCTTGCTCATCGTCTCATGGGCTGTCCTGGAAGACGTTTTTGAGAAAAGCTGAGTTATACTTACTGGTAACTCCTTTTCTAGTAGTCTTCCAGGACAGCAGGATTCCCACCCGGTTTATCTGGTATAATGTATGACATGTGTTATATATATATATATATATATATATATATATATATATATATATATATATATATATATATATATATATATATATATATATATATATATATATATATATATATATTATGTATGTTTTACAGAATGTCCTACGGGTCTCATGAAATACTGAAGGTGAGGACTGGAGGGACCGCCTTTTTATTTAAATTTTGGAATGGGTTTCCTGTCCCTGGGGGAGGAGCCCTAAGGTCTCATGGGCTGTCCTGGAAGACTACTAGAAATGGAGTTACCAGTAAGTATAACTCTTTTCTGATTGGAGGAGCATAACCTAATGGTAATGAAGATATGGAGCTGCGTCTGTCAAACTTCAGAGAAAAGGATTTTACGGTAGGTTCTTACAAAAATCTACATTTTTTGGCCTCCATCGACATCAAGGACACAGATACACATCCCAATTTACCCTGGACACTAGCATTTTCTTCGCTTCGCTGTAGGAGAGGAGCATTATCAATTTGTGGCGTTACCCTTTGGTCTCGCCTCTGCCGCCAGGGTCTTCACCAAAGGATCAGGTATTGGCATTACTGTGACAATGGGGGCTTGCAGTACTGAGATACCTAGACAATCTCCTCTTAAGAGCACATTCGCATTCAGCCCTGTTGGCCGACTTGACAATCGCTGTATGGACTCTGCAAGAGTTCGGTTGAAACATAAATTTAAAAAAATCTGCCCTGGTACCATCCTTAAAACTGGATCTGGGCCTGACTCTGAATTCCGCTTTGGCAAGGGTTTTTCTTCCCCTGGAAAAAGCTGCAAAAGTTGCAGGGGTGATTCGTTTACGGCTATCCAGCAATCTGTCCTCTCTAGGGACTTGCATGCGAGCCTTAGGTCTAATGGTGTCAACCTTTTGAGGCGGTTCGGTTTGCTCTGTACCACACAAGACCCTTACAAAGGGAAATTCTTGTCAAATGGAACAAAGATCCAAAGTCCTTGGACACTATGATTTGGTTGAGTCACAACCCAGACTGCTCTTCTATGGTGGCTTCACTCGTTAGCACTACTCCAGGGCATGTCCTTCCTCCCCTTGTATTGGACTGTGGTAACCACTGACGGCAGCCTGCCTGGCAGGGGAGGAGTGCTGGGGAAGCTGTGTGGTCCATTGGTCCTGGAAAGTAGAAGAGTCAAAACTTCTGATCAATATTCTGGAACTCAGAGCGATTAAAGCTTTGCCTGAGTCATTGGACAAATCGTTTACAGGGTTCTCCAGTCCGTATTCGATCGGACAATGCCACGGCCGTGGCTTACATCAATCATCAAGGTGGCACCAAGAGTGTCTCGGCGGCCTGGGAGTTGGCCGAGATCCTGAAATGGATGGAAAATTTTGTTCCAGCCCTTTCTGCAGTGCACATCCCAGGTGTGGAAAACTGGCAGGCCAATTACCTCAGTCGTCAGATGTTGGATCAGGGGAAATGGTCTCTGCACCCGGAGGTCGTCGACCTTTTTAGCTTCTCGCCTCAAGAAGAAAGTTCAGAGGTTTGTATCCAGGTCTCGATCCTCTGGCTGATGCCACAGATGCACTGGTGGCTCCTTGGGGTCAGTATCAACCGATCTATGCGTTCCCTCCGCTTAAACTCCTGCAGAGGCTTCTGCGCAGGATAGAGGTGGAAGGGATTCCGGTCATTCTGGTGGCCCCAGACTGGTCTCACCTGTCTTGGCATGCAGATCTTGTAAGGTTGGTGGCTGTTGCTCCTTGAAGACTTCCTCTCAGGGTAGATCTGCTGTCTAAAGCAGTGTTTCTCAACTCCGGTCCTCGGGGCACACTAACAGGCCAGATTTTAGGTATTACCTTAGGGAGATGCAGACTAGAATACTGCAATCACTGAGCAGCAAATTATATCACCTGTGATCTATTTCAGTTCTCTTGCAAACCTGGCCTGTTAGTGTGCCCCGAGGACTGGAGTTGAGAAACAGTGGTCTAAAGGACAGATCTTCCATCCTGCTTTAGTCGCTGGCTTTAACGACGTGGCTGTTGAAAGCCAGGTATTGAATGATGGGTCTTTCTGATTCAGTGATTCCTACATTGTTGAAGGCCAGAAAGTCTACTTCTAGGAAGATCTGTCATCGTACGTGGAAATCATACATTTCATGGTCTGAATCGCTGAAGGCGCATCCTCGCCTTTTTTCAGTGGCTAGGATTTTGACCTTTCTTCAAAAAGGGGTTGAACAGCGGTTGGCTTTGTGCACTATCAAAGGTCTAGTGTCGGCTTTGGCTGTGTTTTTCCAATGTCCTTTAGCTACGCATGCCTGGATTAGAACTTTCAGGGGGTTCACCATATAGCTCCTCTGAGGCAATCACTGCTACCTCTGTGGGGTCTTAATTTTGATAGTGTCTGTTCTTCAAAAACCTCCTTTTGAAAACATTAGGGAGATTCATCTGCTTCCACTGTCACAGAAGGTTGCCTTTTTGGTGGCTAATACTTCTTCCTGCAAAGTATCTGAATTGGCGGTGCTGTCCTGCCGTTCATCTTATCTGGTGGTCCACAGAGATAAAGTGGTACTTCGACCTAATCAGTCGTTTCTTCCTAAGGTGGTTTCTGATTTCCACATTGTGCTGCCTTCACTCTGTCCTAAGCCCAAGCATCCCAAGGAAATTGCTTGGCATTCTTTTGGATACGGTTCAGGCAATTAGTTTACCTGGCGGCTACTGAATCTTTCAGGAAATCAGACTTTGTCCTAACTGAAGGACCACCTAAGGGATTGGCTGCGTCTTCTGCGACCATATCCAGATGGATCAGACAGACGGTGGTACAGGCTTATCCACTGAAGGATCAGGTCCCTCTTTTCCCTGTACTGGTGCATTCTACTAGGGCGCTGAGTGCCTCTTTGGGCTTATCAGGCGTCAGTAATGCAAGTTTGCAAGACGGCAACTTGGTCGTCTCTGCACACGTTCTCAAAATTCTACAAAGTAGATGTTTTGGCATCCTCGGATTCTTCTTTTGGCTGCAAGGTTTTGCAGGCTGCTATTTAAAAGAGAAATTTGTCTCTCTTTAAAGGGTGTGGGTTATTTCTAGGTGAGCTCCAATTGTTCCTGGTTGGCAAAGTTTAGCCTTTGGGGAATTACGTTCTTTTCTGTGTTTGTTTTTTTTTTTTTTTTTTTCCTCCCCTCATGCAAATGCTGCTTTGGGGGACGTCCCAATAGTCAAGAAGAATATGGAGATGTCTGTCAATGAACAATGGAGAAAACAACTGGATTTTTTAGCTTTCCGTAAAATCCTTTTCTCTGAAGTTCATTGACAGACGCAGCATCCGCTCTTCTGAGTGGGATGGGGTTTTTTTTTCGTCTAAACACTGCTTGCAACAAAACTGAAGCCTATAGCAGAGTGTGTGGGTGTATGCCTGCAGGGACTGCTCCATAGGTGTGGTAAGGGTTTTTTTTTTTCCCTGCCTAGTGTCCTACTCCTGTAGAGGGCAGTATAACTTGATGGTCAAGAAGAATATGGAGCTGCGTCTGTCAATGAACTTCAGGGAAAGATATTTTACGAGAAGTCAAAAATCCAGTTTTTGCGGGAAGATATGAGGGTTAGAACTGCATTTGGGTTTATTGCAGTCTGTGTCCTGAGTGGAACAAATGTGCCCTCCACTAAATTGCTGTCACTGGAGCAAGAATAGAGGAATTTTTTCACTACGGACACTTATTTCAGAAACATCTGATGGGATGGTCCCTCATTTTGGAGCGATTTCCTCTGCCTATTTTACAGGACGTAATGGGAAACCGATGGCAAAATAACATGAAAAAGGTTGCAGCTATTCACTAATCCATTCAAAATGCAGTGGGAAAATGTGGCTTTAGATATTTTCATTCTAATCTCTTTATTTTGCTTTTGGCTCGTCAAATATCAGTGTGTTTGCATATATTATGAGTCAAATGTATACCTGTCATTCAACATTTTACTACAGTTATTGACTTGTGATAATGGATGTTTTGTGCCTTTTTGTATTTAACACATTGTTTTATTTTTATCTTTTAGATGCTGTTCCTCTTTTCTTGAGGCTTCTGCATTCTCCTCATCAGAATGTATGTGAGCAAGCTGTGTGGGCTTTGGGAAATATAATTGGTAAGCCTTTATGTATTTCCTCTTGTATCTTGAGCTACTGTTTTTCATGTTGAATTGTTTTACTACTCTAGGCTGGGTTCACCCTTTGCAAGTTGAATGCCGGTTTCCTCGCATCCAGTTTGCATGACCAGAGACTGACCGGCTCTCAATGGAGCCGGTTCCCACAGCTCTGGGGTGGACGCGGTCCGCACTGGAAAAGGGTCCTGTGTGTCTTTGGCTCCAATTCGGGCAAAAATTCGGACCTGATTTGCACCTGAAACAGAGAATGCACCGGACCCCTGGTGTGGGCCGCAGCTAACGTGAACCTGGCCTTAAAGATACAATAATCCAGTTGGCCTAAAATGTTGTCTGTTGCAGTTAAAGGGATACCCTTAATTTTTATTTATTTGTGTTTGATAAATTGTAGTCTCTATCATTTTTCATATACTTCATCTGAAGTATGTGGTAGAACCTACAAGTGTCCTTTCTTTCCTAATCTAAACTGACCACACTAAGCACAGAAGCCAATCTGTGCATTGCATGGTCAGTTTGCATCCTTTGGCTGGTCATTCTGAGGTACAGGACACTGTGCAGATGCACAGCATGCCTGAATTGGGTAGTCCAGCCATCTTGTCCCTAGACAAATTGTAGCCTGCCTCTGGCACACCCTCTCCCAATCAGTCTGCCTCTTGATCATACACCCTGCTCAAGCACAGCCAGCATCTTGTCTTAGGCTTAAGACATACACCCTGCTCAAGCACAGCCAGCATCTTGTCTTAGGCTTAAGACTATGGAATACAAGCACAGTGTCCTGTAACCCCCTCTACATGCCCTATCAGGAAGAAGAGAACATGATGACCTGACCAAACCTTTTAAACTTGTGTAAAAAAAAAAGTGTCATTTTTTAAACTAAGCAAAAGTGCCTGCATAGATATAACTTCATTAGAAAGTGTCTAACATTGTATGTTCACAACCACAACTACTTTTAATTTCCTGTCACGGTGATCAGGTGATGGACCTCAGTGTCGGGATTATGTTATCAGCCTTGGAGTGGTCAAGCCTTTGCTGTCTTTCATCAGTCCCACTATTCCCATTACTTTCTTGAGAAATGTCACCTGGGTAATGGTCAATTTGTGTCGCCATAAAGATCCTCCTCCACCTATGGAAACCATACAGGAGGTAATGCAACAATTTCCAACAGTAAAGAATGCATGGCAGTTTTTTTTTTTAAACTTATTTGCTCTTGAAAATGATGATATGGAGGCATCAGGGTGTTGTGAGAATGAGTCGTTAGTATTTTATAATGTAGTCTATACATTTAATATATATTGATGAAGATAGTGTTTTGTATTGATATTAAGTGTGAGTGTTCGAATGTGTGTTGGGTTATACAGGGGGACTCTGAAATTACATTGCTGATTTCGGAGTGCATCTGAGGACTGTTGCAAACTAAGGGGCTTTAATGCAGCAATTCCTGTGATTATGGCCCTTTGTTGTCTCCTTGATAACCTTTTTTTAAACCCTAATTCTCTAACAGATATGCTTCACATTGTGTATCTGTGATCTGACCAAAGAGCGCTTCCCCCATTTATGTTGGAATGCATTTTTAATTCGTAAAGAATTTATTTGGTAATCCTATATTTTACAGATTCTTCCAGCGCTGTGTGTCCTTATCCACCACACAGATGTAAATGTAAGTATCTGAATAAGGGTTTTTTTTATGTTTTGTAATCTAACCTCTAGATCGGCTTTTCTCAACCTTTTTAACAGAGGGAACCCTTGAAATTTCTGGTCTCTGGGAACCCCTGATAAAATCTAAAAATTTACAACCCGTGACAGTCGGTGGGAAGAATGATGACACTTGTCGTCATTGGGAAGAATTACCCCCTTACAGATAGCTAAAAGGAACAATGGTGTAATTGGAAACCTATCTGAGGCAGAAATTGCCCATTGCTCAGGGATCCCCTAGCAATCTCAGGGGGAACCCTAGTTGAGAAACCCTGCTCTAGATGCTCCTGTTGACTATATTGCATAACTCTCACTGGTTTGCACATAAATAATAATGAATAGTTCTTAGAACTAATAGGCAGTTAATTAGGGGCGTTTGTATAATGCGCATTCAGCTTTAGAATGGGTAAGGAGACCAAAGCACACATGGTAGAGTAAAACACCCCACAGGTTCTAAAGTGATCGAAACCTTCTAAGCTGTTGATCCTACTACTGCGCCACAGTAACAACGTATACAAAATATGAGTAAAATGTGATATAAATGCTGCCGCTTTAAGTGTAACCAAAATCTACCAATAATGCTATAAAGTGGTGCAAAAGCAATGCGAGTCCACAAACAATATAAATCAAAGCAAAATCAAACAGTGACATTTAGTGAAAGTTCAGTGTCTAAATGAAAATAACATCCAAAAATACATATATCCAGTTAGGATGTAATCCGTGCTGAATCTCTGGTGTTCTAATATTCTCCACACCACGTGCCAAGCATGTCGCCACTTCCCCATAAGGTCTGCACTCACCACATCTTGTTGCCTTACACTGTGTCGTGTTTGGCAATCAGGCAATGGTACCACCCAGGCTGGTGGATATTTCAATGGTGGTTCTCAATCATCTAGTCATCTAGGTGATTCCATGGAACTGCTGGCCTCCCTCTTCCCGGTGGTTGCGGCCATATTCCTCCAACCGTCGTAAATTTTTACATGCTACAGCAGGCACATAATCAAGAATATGAAATTCTGGGTTGACAATCTTTTAAATATTTTTAAGGTGTACTATGTTAATTGGAAGATATAACAAATATTCAGGTGCATCTCAAATTAGAAAATCATCAAAATTAATTTATTTCAGTAATTCAATTCAAAAAGTGAAACTTGTCTACATTAAAACCTTGGATTGAGAGTAACTTGGTTTGAGTGTTTTGCAAGACGAGCAAAACTTTAGGTAAATTTTGACTTGGTAAACAAGTGATGTCTTGATCTAGAAGTAGCGTCCCCGTCACAACTGAGTATAAAAGAGAAGAGAGGCACCTCGAAGTGTAGCAATATGGTTACATTTAATGAAGGTACAATATTTAGCAACTCACATGGTTGATTATTAAAACTGGCACATCCAAGTATGCAGGCATCTGGGGTATAACTGTCAACATAGACCATTCTCCACACCTCCATCGACGTCATCCCTTCCACGAGCGCTTCAAGCCTCGCTTTCAGATCGCTCTACTGCAAGGTAGTATTCCTGGTCACGACTTCAGACTGACAGTGGTGAGAGCTGGTGTGGAGGGTGGTCTATGTGCACAGCTTTACACCAGATGCTTGCATACTTGGGGTACTTTTATTCAACAACCATGTGAGTTGCTAAATGTTGAACCTTCATTACAGGTAACCATATTGCTACACTTAGAGGTTAATCTCTTCTCTTTTACACTCTGTAGCTCCTGCTGAATTTTGCTTCTAATCCTTGTGGAGGCTGCCATTTGTGGATGGATGTTTTATGGTTACACAACCTATCGCATTGCTGTAATCTATTTATATGGACTATAAACTGAGGGATTTATGAATAAATGGTTGTGGAACAAATCATCTGAGTTTCCATCCTTTCTTGAGGGAAAATTTACTTTGTGTTTTTTGGATTACAAGCATGTTTCCAGAACAAACTATGCTCGCAATCCAAGGTTTTACTGTATATTATATAGATTAATTGGACACAATGATATATTTCAAGCATTTTTCTTTTAATTTTGATTATAGCTTACAGCTAGTGTAAACCCAAAATTTATCTAGAATATTGTGAAAAAGTTCAATACTGTAGACTCGTAATCTCAAATTCTAACCCTCAAACTCAAACACCTGTAGAGATTTCCTGGTGAGCCTTTAAGTGGTCTCGGTCTGCTTCAGTAGGTTACAGAATCATGGGGAAGACTGCTGACTTGACAGTTGTCCAGAAAACAGTCATTGACACCCTCCATAAGAAGGGCAAGTCACAAAAGATCATTGCTAAAGAATCTGGCTGTTCACAGTGCTGTATCCAAGCATATTAATGGAAAGTTGAATGGATGGAAAGTATGGTAGAAAAAGGTGCATAAGGAACAGGGTTAACTGCAGCCTTGAGAAGATTGAGACGCAAAAAAAGGTCATTCAAGAATTTGGGGGAGATTTCACGAGGAGTGGGACTATAGCTGGTGTCAGTGCTTTAAGAGCCACCACACACACAGGTATGCAGGACATGGGCTACAACTGTCGTATTCCTTGTGTCAAGCCACTCCTGAGACCACCTCAGAAGCATCTTACTTGGGCTAAGGAGAAAAAGTACTGGATTGTTGCTCAGTGGTCCAATGTCCTCTTTTGATGAAAGTAAACTTTGCATTTCATTTGGAAATCAAGGTCCCAGGGTCTGGAGGAGTGGAGAGGCACAGAATACAAGCTGCATGAGGTCCAGTGTGAAGTTTCCAGTCAGTGATGAATTGGGGAGCCATGTCATCTGCTGGTGGTGTTCCACTGTGTTTTATCAAGTCCAAAGTCAACACAGCCCTCTACCAGGAAATTCTAGATCACTTCATGTTTCCTTCTGCTTACCAGCTTTATGGAGGTGCCGATTTCATTTTCCAGCAGGACTTGGCACCTGTCCACACTGCTAAAAGTACCAATACCTGGTTTAATAAAAATGGTATCGCTGTGCTTGATTGACCAGAAAACTTGCATTACGTAAACCCCTTTCAGAATCTGTGGGCTGTTGTCAAGAGGAAGATGAGACTCCAGACCCAACAATGCAGGCGAGCTGAAGTCTGCTATCAAAGCAACCTGGGCTTACATAACCTCAGCAGTGCCACAGACTGATCGCCTCCATGCCACACGACATTGATGCAGTAATTAATGCAAAAGGAGCCCCAACCATGTATTGAGTGCATACTACATTGTACATGGATGTACTTTTTCAGTAGGCCAACATTTCTGTATTGAGAAAAAAATTTTCTCTTTCGTTCATTGACCGATACAGCTCCTGGTATTCATAACCATTGGGTTTACTGCCTCCTACAGGAGTAGGACACTAGGCAGAAAAAATTCTGGCCACACCCAAGGGGGTATACACCCTCTCTGCTATAGCCACTCCAGTTTTTTTTCTACTTAGTCAGGATTAAGGACCTAGATCCTTGCTGGGATCTTTGGTCCTGGCAAATTTTTTCCTCCTGGATTTTTGCTGTAAGATCTACAATCGACTGCCGGACTGGGCGAAGGACATAATCTAGATACAGTGGTCACCCCACTCTGGCCAGCGAGCGCGCACAGACCTCATCACCTATTTCGGCCACGAAATAGCCCCACTGGATGGACAGGGGCTGGCTTGCCAGTTAAACGCCTCGGGAGGTCGACTGTATACGACTGGGTGTCGGCCCAAGTCACAACGTTCCTCCTGGCTGACAGCCCCCTCATTTCCATTGAGATGGTTTCTGTCTGGAGGGGTGCTCTCCTGGTATGGTGAGTAGCTGTGTGTGTGTCCCCACCCCCTGGAGGGTTTTGGGGTGGGCATGTGCCCCTTCTTGGGATGGTCGGACCTCCGAGTTACCCTTCTTTCCCACAGGCAGCCCCCCCCCCCCCCTGCCTTATCCTGGCCTCCCCCTTCCACATACACTTGGGCTGTTTGGGTGGTCTGGCCATATTCTGGGGTGGGGGGGGGTTGTGCCGCCGGCGACCGGACAATCAACTTGTGCAGGGGGTGGTTGTACCTGGTGGGGGCTCCTGCCAGGGCCCCCCAGCCTGCCTGAGTCTGTCCTTGAGGCCTGGTTTCCCAATCCTGCATCCCTGTATGCCTCGTAGGGCTGCCATTTTGTTGTAGCCTGTGTTTTCTATACATGTCGGCCATGTTTGTATAGTCCAGCGGCTATTTTGCTGTGGTTTGCCATTGAAAATCGGCAGTGGGAGCCCCTCCCCATCCCCTGGTGCTGACTCAGAATTGTTTTACTTCCTGATCGCCGCACATGTAGTGCAAATTATCCTAGTGGTTGTAGGTGCTTGACTCTGGTGGGGTCCTCTCCCTCTCTGCTGAGGATTGCTGGTGCTTTGTGCCTGGTGACCGGGTGATGCTGCCAGTGCGGTGGGGGATGTCCCTTTTTTGAAGTGTTACTCTTTTGTGGGGCTCCCTGGTGACTCATGGAGTCTTTGGATCACATTTCCCCACCTGATCCTCTGAGGTCCTGGGTCCCTACTGTCCATCCATGCCCTGAGGGCGGTCCTGGAGTCCCTTTTTTGTCCAGGGTGGAGGTGGCTTTCCAGCAAATGGGCTAGCAAAAAGCGCCCAACCCCAAAGCTTAAGGGCTGGTCTGCGGCTCGAACTTCAAAAAAAGCCTTGACTGATCTTCCTTTCCAAAAAGATCAGCTGTTTGGAGCTTTCCTGGAGGATTCCATTGAAGGTCTCACAGGGGGAAGAATACTTTTCTTCTGCAGGCTACTAAGAGCAAGGAACCTCATCGTAGACATGGGCCCTCCTTCTCAGCTCAGAAGTTTTTTCGTCCCTCAAGGTCCACTGACAAGGGCTTGAAGCCTTTCAGGGCCTCTTCAGGAAGATCCAAACGAACCTGGTCTGGCAAGCCAAGATCGGACTTCTCCAGACCTGTGGACAAGGCTCCTTCAGCATGAAGGTACGCCCTCACCCGTATCAGGGATGAGGTACATCTTTGCTGGTTCTGGACCTGTGGATTTCCCTAGTGCATGACAGTAGGTCCATGAAGTCTTTCGGTCCAGCTGCAAGGTTTTTTCCTTTCATCCTTAGCCTATTCCCAGACCGCTTATAGGGCCTATTTTGGGGCTGTCAAAGACCTGTTCCTTCAAGGGGTGATTGTCCCGGTTCCGACCTCAGAATGTTTTCAGGGTTTGCAATCAAACCTGTTCACAGTCCCCAGGAAGGGAGGGCAAGGTGCGTCCAATCCTGGACCTCAAGGCGCTGAACTGCTTTTTGTGGGTACAGAAGTTCAGAATAGATTCTGTTCGAACGGTGGTGGCATCCCTGCGTCAGGGAGATTTCCTCGCCTCCTATCGATATCAAGGATGCCTACCTTCACATTCCAATATGTGCCAGTCACCAGTGTTTTCTCCACTTTGCTGTGGGGGAGGAGCATTATCAGTTTGTGGCATTACCCTATGGTCTCGCCTCTGCTCCTCGGGTCTTCACAAAAGTGTTAGCATCGGTGCTAGCCTTGCTACGCCAACGAGGGATCGCGGTACTGGGTTTCTTGACGATCTCCTTCTGCAAGCGGAGTCTCCCTCCTGCTCTGGTGGACACCCTGGAGATCACAATAGGAACACTGTAGAATTTCGGCTGAAATCTTAATTTTCAGAAGTCTGCTCTGGTTCCATCCACGAAACTGGACTATATGGGCCTGACTCTGGACTCTGCCTTAGCCAGAGTGCTCCTTCCTCTGGATAAACTCAAAAGTTGCAGACTGCAATTCGCCTCCTTCTGTCCAACAGATGGTTGTCCCTCCGGACTTGTATGCGGGTGCTGGGCCTGATGGTGTCTACCTTCGAGGCAGATCTCTTTGCACAGTTCCATATGAGGTCTCCGCACAGGGAGATTCTGGCCAAATGGGACAAGACTCCCCAGTTTCTGGAAAATCAGATCCGGCTGAGTTGGGGGAACGAGGGAGTCCTTGATAATAGTGGCTTCATTCTCCGGCGCTTCGACTGGGAAAATCACAAATGCCAGCCTTTCCAGCTGGGGAGTCGTCCTCGGTAAGCATTCTGCTCTGGGGATCTGGACGCTGTAAGAGTCTAGACTACCGATCAATGTCTTGGAACTCCGAGTGATCAGACTGTCTGTGGATCATTGGACTGGTCGGCTTCAGGGTTGTCCAGTGCGCAATCAATCCGGCAATGCCACGGCTGTGGCTTATGTCGATCATTAAGAGGGCATGGGAAGTGTCCTGGCGGCTCTGGAGGTAGCCAGCATTCTAAGGTGGGCAGAACTGTTTGTTTCATCCCTTTCCATCGTACACATTTCCGAGGTGGAAAATTGGCAGGCGGGATTATCTGTCGGCAGGCGTTGGACCACGGGGATTGGTTCCTTTTTTATCCAGAGTGGTTTCATCAGCTGTGTCTCCAGTGGGGCAACCCCGAGGTGGATCTGTTGGCATCTCGGCTCATCAGAGGGGCAGAGGTTTGTAGCTCGGTCAAAGGATCCTCTGGCAGACACAGATGCACTTGTGGCCAAGTTGGGTCAGTATCGGCTGATTTACGCCTTCCCTCCTCTCAAGCTTCTACCCAGAAGTCCACGCAGGGTCGAAGCGGAAGGGATTCTGGTCATTTTTCGTGGCTCTAGACTGGCTGCGCTGTGTTTGGTACGCCGATCTCGTGCAGTTGGTCGCTGACGTCCCTTGGAAGCTTCCTCTCAGGGAGGATCTGCTGCCCAAGGGCCGATCTTCCATCCTGATTTGCACTCACTGGCTTTGACAGCTTGGCTGTTGAACGCCAGGTGCTGAGGGATAGGGGTTTATCTGAGTCGGTGATTGCTACAATGTTGAAAGCTAGGAAATCTACTTCTAGGAAGATCTACCATCGTACATGAAAGACGTACATTGCATAGTGTAAGTCGCTTGGGGTTTCTCCTTGTTCCTTCTCAGTGGCTCGGATCTTAACCTTCCTTCAAAGGGGGTTGATCAGAAATTGGTCTGGAGTACCATCAAGGGGCTAGGTGTCCGTGACACCCCGGTGCGTACCTTTCTTCAGGGTGTCTGATATTTGGTTCCTCCAGTGCGGTATTAGTTGCTGCCTTGGGATCTTAATTTGGTGGTTTTAACTCTGCAGAAGCCTCCTTTTTGAAAATATTCGGGAGATTCCCCTGCTTACATTGTCCAAGAAGGTGGTCTTTTTTAGTGGCTATTACTTCTGCGCGCAGAGTGTCGTAACTTGCGTTATCCTGTCGTTCACCTTACCTGGTGATTCACAAGGATAAGGTAGTTCTTCACCCCTGTCCGTTGTTCCTTCCTAAGGTTGTCTTGACTTTCATTTGAATGAAGACATTGTGTTGCCTTCCCTGTGTCCCAGTCCTAAACATCCAAAGGAAATTGCCTTGCATGCCTTGGATGTGGTCCTGGCAATTAGGGTGTACCTGGCAGCGAAGTCTTTCAGTAAGTCACTTTTTTTTTTTTTTTGTGCTCCCGAATGGACCTCCAAAGGGCTGTCTGCTTCCTCTGCTACCATTTCCAGATGGGTCAGACAGATGGTGGTTCAGGCCTATTCCATCAAGGGTCAGATTCCTGCTTTCCCTGTCAAGGTGCACTCTACTTAGGCGCTTAGTGCCTCCTGGGCCTTCCGTCATCAGGCATCAGTGACTCAGGTTTGCAAGGCGGCCACCTGGTCATCAGTGCACACTTTTACAAAGTTTTATTATGTGGATGTGTTTTATCATCTGTGCATGCTTCCTTTGGCCGCAAGGTTTTGCAGGCTGCTGTTTAAGAGGACCTGCTCCTCTTTGAGGGTGTATTATTTTTTCAGGTGGGCTCCAGTTGTTTGGTTGAGCCCCTGTTGCCTGGTTGGCTAATGTTTAGCCTTGGGAGTTTTTTGGTTGTTCCCACCGATCATGTTTAACATTGCTTTTGGACGTCCCAGTGGTTATGAATATCAGGAGCTGTGTCCGTCAATGAACGAAAGTAAATGGGATTTTTGACTTAACGTAAATTCCATTTCTCTAATGTTCATTGACGGACACAGCACCCACCCTTCTGTGGAGTTAATTTCCCCTGACACTGCTTGTTACAAAACTGAGTGGCTATAGCAGAGAGAGGGAGTATACCCCCTGGGACTGTCCATGGGTGTAGCCAGAATTTTTTTCTGCCTACTGTCCTACTCCTGTAGGGGGCAGTATAACCCAAGGGTATGAATACCAGGAGCTGTGTCCGTCAATTAATATCAGAGAAATGGATTTTACGGTAAGTGAAAAATCCTATTTTTATTGGTCCTATGTAATTTCTGAGATACTGAATTTTGGGTTTTCACTAGTTGTAAGCCATTATAATTAGGAGAAATGCTTAAAATATATCATTGTAACAAATCTATGTAATGAATTTCACTTTTTGAATTGTTTTATGGAAATTAACTTTTTTTGATATTCATTTTTTTGAGATGCACCTGTTAAGTAGTTTTGGCTGCAAGTAAAAATACATTTTAAGAGGGAATGGGACCTAGCTGTTATCTAGATAGCTGGGATAGTATTTGCATATTGGATTTCCTGGGGATTCAGGGCATCCTATATAGCAGAATTAACCTGATCTACATTCACCTTAAATAAACTGAAGATGCCAAAAAACGTTTGTTTTGCCCAATGGATGGGCAAAGGATGTCCTATACTGCTGCCTACTGAAGGATTGGACACTGGAAAACAAACATAATTGTAATCGAGCCCAGGATAACCTCTCCTACTCCCAGTATGTCTGTTTTTGAGCTGCTCTCTACACGGCAGTTATCCCGATTTTTAATTTCATTAGCTGAGCTTTGGAGTGCTGTACCCAAACCCTTTTGGTCTGGCTGTTGGGTGGCTGGCCTGGAATGTGACCTTCATGCACTGGGTCAGTTTGTGGCACTTACCAAGAAATTGTGTACAGGTACAAGAAGCGATCTTGTTTCTGCTTAGTAGCCTAAATTTTCTGCTTTCTTCAGTTGACCACAGAAGGGTAATTGAGCACTGTCATCCGCTGGGTGAAATCGAATGAGCTTGATGAAGCACATACCCTGCTGTCTTGGCCTACAAGAGTCACATGGTGCTACGAACCTTAATCTGTTCTTTCTGCCTACCTACAGTGACTTGGTCACTTATGGCTGTCTAACCCTACACCTGCTTCCAGCTGTAGGGTTTGAGTACCTTGAGGTCTTGCCTTGTACTGTGAGCAACATGTCTGTAGGTGCAGGGAAGTCAGTACTGCTGTACTGGGTGCCCCCAGCTTACACTTCAGTGACGGCTCCAGTGCTGCTTGCAGCATATCTACTGATGTGGCTAACATTTGCAGCCTGGAATGTTGTCCTCTGCTTCTTCTAGAGTTTGCCATCTTCAGGGACTTTTTTTTGGCTCTATTCTGCATTGCCACCTCCTTTTCTCTATCAAAGGAAGAGTTTGCTGCTAGTTTGAGGAACAAACCTGCAGCAGTCTTCTGCCATCACTCCCAAACTAAAAGACTGAGCTCTTATTAATGGGGTATGCACCATGTTTAGCCTGTTGCCTCCATCAGTATGATTTCGAATTTGGGATTCTTTAAAACTTCCTAGACCTTTCCAGTGCACCTGCTGTTGGTCTTCCTTTTATGATCACTGGAAATATATTGGCAAAGTATTTGTACTGCCCAATAGCTCATCAGTCCTGTACAAATTTGAGGGAAGCTTTGTTTAAAAGCTGGCAGTGTCCCATCTTAACGAAGCATCTACCAACCCAGTGGAGAATACAACTGTCATTCGTGATCTCTCCAATGAGCAGATGATGTCTTATTGGATAATTGTTCTCCGACAGGTTCTGCTATACAACCAGCCCTAGCTGTAACCTTACTTTGTCAAACCCTGGTTGACTGGTCTATATTGTGGAGGGATTGTTGGTCTGCCATTTTAGGTCCTTGACTAAACTGCCTGTTGGCTAATATGAGGAGGAATCTTTGACTAGTTGTCCAACTAGTATTTGTTGGACTGCAAAGCCTACATCTAAAAGACTCTTAACCAGCCTAGCTTTGGGCTGTCTGGTATGCCCTCATCAAAAGAGCCACATGTGGCACTGGTAAGAGCTCTTGTCCTCAGCAAAAAAAAAATAAAGGTTGTGTTAGACCCTTGTTACACGGGCCAGACTCTGTTGAGATCAGCAGGAAGATCTGTCTGCTGATCCAAACAGAGCGGGCAATGCGCCATCTATGTCCTCAGTTTATGCAGAGTGGACACGGGACAGAGCCTGCTCTGCTCTATGGGTGGTCGGGAGTGAATGGACTCCCTTTTTACTTTCGCAGGTCCATAGAGGTGAATAGTTCATCTCATCAGGTCCACCTGAAACACAGGCAGACTTGATCGGACCCTTTATGTAAAAGGGGGGGAAAGGCTCACTCCTCGATGGGTCCCAGCAAATGTCCTCTTTGTTATGCGACATGCTCATATTTCAAGTGTCTCAGACCGCCCTGACAAGTATTCAGAATGGGGGTACTCCCCTAGGTGGTATTAATTGCCCTTTTACAGACACTTGCACAGCCTGCGTCTTCGATGCTTGGATACAGGAGGTTGTTTTCATGGAGGATACAAGCTACAGTTTAACACCCAACCCCCTCCCAGGGTCGTCAGTTTCAACTTTCCTGTGTCACTGTACAGATTGGCTGATATCCATGCAGCCTTGGCAAGTCATTTGGAACAGATTGCCATTGTCCCTGTCCCAGAATAGTTTCAGGGGTTATACTCCAACTTGTTCAGCCCTAAAACCAAGAAGAGGGTACCAACTCAATCTTGGATCTCAAGGTCCAAAAAGCCTAAATTCAGGCCCAGAATTTCTGTATGGAATCTAAGTCGTTCATGGCCTCCCTAAATCTGGGATACTTTCTGACCTCTGATCAAAGATACGAATATGCATGTCCCTATTTTCCCAGCACATCGGCAGTTTTGTTTTTCGCTTTGCTATGGGTCTTCTGAACTCCAGTTTGTGCCCCTGCCATCCAAGCCTGTTTTCTGCACATTGGACGTTCAGAAAGGTGCTTCATTGCTAGTGCTACTCTGCTCTCTGGGTCATTTCATTGTTGGGTGTCTAGATGACCTCTTGATATGGAAACATTTGGCATAGGGGTTGTAGCAGCAGTGTAGCCTGACCATCCAGACGTTGCATTGATTTGGATAAATGCTGAAAGTGATCGCTGGAATATCTTGTTTTGGTGCCAGACTCTGCAAAAGCCAGAGTTTTTCTGCCCCAGGAGAAACTTCAAAGTCTCCACTCCCTGACTCCTTAGAACAGGGTTCATGTCACCCAGCCCTTCACTTTTACTTATGAGTCATGTGGCTAATGGTATCTTCACAGTTTGAGGTTAGCAGCCTTATCCTGCAAAGAACACTCTGTTCTTGCACAGGAACAAGGTGCTGTTGCAGCCCAAAACTTCATGCTTAACTAAGGTAGCTTCAAAAGCCTTTCAAATTGACCAGGAAATTGTCTTTCCATTCCTCATTCCTGCATTGCCTGGATGTTATGGCTGAGAATTTCCCACAGCCACTTCTTTCCAAAGAGACTGACTTTTGTCATTAAAAATCTCCACTCCCACACTTGTTCTCCTTCAGTTCCCCTGTAGGTGAACCAGCTCCTCGTTCTACCATATTTTTTTTTTTTTGGTGGCTTTGAGACCATTTTTAAAGCCTATGGGCTTAAAGCGTAACTTTACTGATGACTCGATAAAAAAAAAAAAAAAAAGTTCTTTAGCAAGTAACGTACATTACAGATTAATGATTGTGCTATCAAAATTGGTGAGCATTGTATATTGCCTCCTCCTTCTGTTCAGAGATTCCAAAGCCTCTTCTGATGCGAGCTTTAGCAGTTGAGTTTTTCCAGGCAGACTTTATTATTAGTATTCTTAGTATTATTATTATTATTATTAGTATTCTTAGTATTTTTAGCATTTTGTTCACTGTTGCTCACATCTGTTTTATCACTTGGTTTAGATTTTATGACGGACTTCCTGTGTCCTTTTCCTGGAGTGCACATCTGTGTGTTTTTTTTTTTTAATCATGCTTTTGGTATTGCATGTTGGGAGAAGGAGGGATTACCCTGGGCTGGCCTACAGAATTTGTTAGTGTCCAATCCTTCTGTAGGTGGCAATATATCCTAACCTGACAGTATAATTTTCTGTGTCATCAGTTTACTCTAAGAATATTATTTTACTGCACAGTTGAAAAAATTCCTACTTTGTGTATTAAACATAAGGATAGGTTAAACCTTTTTAACAAATTAACTTTGTTTATGCCTAGATTTTGGTAGACACGGTTTGGGCTCTTTCCTATTTGACAGATGCTGGTAATGAACAAATACAGATGGTTATAGACTCTGGGATTGTGACAAACCTGGTTCCTCTTCTAAGTAACCCAGAGGTGAAAGTGCAGGTGAGCCTTAGAAAGATTCTACAGAACATCTTTCTATTTAAAGTATTTTGTGTTTTCTAGCAATGCTGAGTAAGTTGTTGCTTTGTATTCCTCTTCCAGACTGCTGCTTTAAGAGCTGTAGGTAACATTGTCACTGGCACAGATGAGCAGACACAAGTTGTTCTGAACTGTGATGCTCTGTCACACTTCCCAGCCTTGCTTACTCATGTAAAGGAAAAGATTAACAAGGTAAGTACTTCTCACTTTCTGTACATGTGTGTACTTATCAGCATCAATTAAGAGTACATTTTAATTTCGAAAAAAAAGGCCTTGAACACAGAAAATCTTTGCATGAGTTTATGTAGCAGACAGTCTATTATCACATTTTAAGTATTTAGCACATTGTCCAAGAAGTTTGACTATTTAAGATCTTTAAGGGCATTTTAATTGGTTTTTGCCTACAGGTGATAGTTTATTGCCTTCCAAAATATGAGTACTAAAATTTCACACCTGCATTTTTTCTGCACTGGATAAACGCCAGTCACCACTAGGCACATAGAAAACAGTGGGTTGTTTTTGTTTTTTTTGTTTTTTCTTTCTGTGACCCGTTCACATCACAGCACTGGTGTAATGTGTAATACAGAAAATTGTAGACCTGCTGCATTTTTCCCACTGTGCACCACATATAGCTGCAATTCAGCATAAAACAACACGTGGAGACCTGCATAAAGTACAGAGTTTGGGGGTGTGATGTGCTGAAACTTATTGGACCGCTCCTTGCTGCTGCGGAGTTCCAGCCTATAAAAAAAAAAAAACACCCCCGCAATGGTCACATTTTGCATAATACCTTCCGACATATTTAGTAAATGAACATTTTTAGTTGTGGAAATTACTCACTGTCGCCTCCTAAGTAAGCAAACTCCCATCTTCAGTGTGGGCATCTGAAGCCCATTTGTAGCTCCTTCCATCTCGCGCATGCACACTGCATACACAGTGCAGCAGACTTGTATTGCGGGGGCTGCCTATTGACTCCTGAGATTGATGATGCATATATCCCAGGAGCCAAGGGCGGCCGGAGTGGAAGTCAATCTGTATAATGGGCAAAACGGGTAATCTGAAAAAAAAATCTGATTACACATGGCAATGTGACAACATGAGGCGGCGAACTTCAACAGTCAGATGAAACTCTGCTTTAGGTGCCATGCCTTTATCACTTGGATTGGATACTAGGTTGTACCTCTAGCTAAAACTTGTCTGTGGGGGAGATACAATAGGAGTTGGCGCCCCTGACCCCTTTTTGCTCCATGAAGAAATTCAGCTCACTTCCTGGATAGACAACATAACAGGAAGTAGTGGACATTTCCCCAATAAGCACACATACAGCGATTAAAATGGGATCTTACCCTTCCCAGTTCTGCCAAAAAAGGGGCTAGTTTCATGTTAAGTTATTGTGACTTTCTCATATTGACAATTTTATGGTTGCATTTTGTGATTATGTATGATTTGATATGCAATACGTATATATTGCAGGAGGCAGTCTGGTTTTTGTCCAACATCACTGCAGGAAACCAACAACAAGTTCAAGCAGTTATTGATGCTAACCTTGTGCCAATGATCATACACTTATTGGATAAGGTAAGGTTGAACGTGATTTGTGTTGGTGTCTGTGGTGTGTGCTTTAATTTTTTTTTTTTTTTTTTTTTGTAGCCGTAACATGATGTATATCTTAAATATTGTGTTTTGTATTTAATTCTGTACAGGGTGATTTTGGAACTCAAAAAGAGGCTGCATGGGCAATAAGCAATTTAACGATCAGTGGAAGGAAAGATCAAGTGAGTAACTTCTCCCCTCTTTTACAGTTTTCTGATCAGTTCAGATTTCTTCAGTGACTCCATTTTATATAAAATAAAGACTGTTGACATTTTGTTTTAAAGCGCTGTGTAAACTGTTGTTGCTATAATAATCCTGTATAACAATGTATGTACCATTTCCATATCAGATCAAAATTCATGATAGTCTCCCCTTTAGCGTCCCCATCAGTCTCCACTACCACTGTAAGTTTTTTACAGAGTGGCTGTAGCAGGAGCCAGGTGATGGAGAATGTCTGATCGCTGTTCTGTGAATGCTAGGCCAAACAATTGATTTCAAGGATGTCAGAAGGGAGAAGTGGAAACCACATTTATCTTCTGCTGACCTAAATCCTCAATCTGTGCACATTGAGGATAGGCCATTTGCCCTAATTGAGGGCTGGGTAAAATCTTGTAGCAGGCTAGATGTGGCCCACGGGCCGAAGTTTGGAGACCCCTGGAGTGGAACAATATTAGAATTGGACTGTCTTGTAAGTTAATGATGGCCAACAAGTTGTTGTGTGAAACATCTGAATGGGACATATAGCCGATATTTTCAGCAGCTTTGTAAATGAAACCTTATGTTATAGAACATGAAGCTTTTTTTTTTTTTTTTTCATGGGGAGCTTTAAAGAGTCTGCCTGAATGTGTGTTTGCTTTGTTGTCACTATAGCAATTGACTATAATCAAAAGGACAACAGGAAGGAAGTAGTCACTACTGTGTAGTATTGGTGTGTAAAATATAAGGGAATGTAGCTAATCTGCTGGTGAGTAATGACTTTTCAGTCAGCTTGATGAAGTTTGTGATTTTTTTTAAATTGCAATGGTTTTCTCCTTGTAGGTGGCATATCTTATCCAACAGAATGTAATTCCTCCTTTCTGCAATCTGCTGACTGTAAAAGATGCCCAGGTCATACAAGTAGTGTTGGACGGTTTAAGCAATATATTGAAAATGGCCGATGATGAGGCTGAGACCATAGCCAACCTTATTGAGGAGTGTGGAGGTATGTTATACATGCAGACCAGCTTTGCTTTAAATTCCCTATTTTCACATTTGCCTTGCCTACGCCATTCCCTTATTTTCCACTGAGGCAATTTCATTGAATGGGGAGACACTCTAGTAATGAAGTGAATGGTTATAGGTAATAACTGTCTACTTTTAGCCAAGACCTTCATGTTTAGAAGTAGACAGAGGAATACAGGTTTACTTAAGCCCCCTATATACCATTGCCTTTTATATAATGCGCCAGGAGGCTAGCACCAACAGGCTTTGGTGAGTAGCTTTTAAGCATCCAAAACAGTTAAAATGGCTCTGCACAAACGTCTCCCTGAAGCCCAACTATAACCCATTCCTTTAAACCAAACTCAGCCTAAAAAGTGCCTAAAGTAAAATCGCCCAACTATAACCTATTTTTTTTAATTAAACCAAACTCAGCCGAAAAAGTGCCTATAGTGAAATTGCAGAAGTGCTGACACCTTGTGATGCCTACTAGTGGTTGTTAGGCTTCATTATTGTTCCTTGTCGAGCCCATGGATCTTAGATTGCCAGGGGAGAAGATTGCTTTTCCAACCATAGAAGTATTTTATTCCCCAACTGTCACTGTTTAGTGCAAATTTAAATTGCACGTTTTTGATATGTAAAACAGGACAGAATATTTTTAGGCTGTTTTCTCTCAAATGTTATGCTTTGTGTATTCGCTTGAAATGTAGAAGGTATTAGCCATGCATAGAATGGAGAACAGAGGCTCAAAGCCAGATGCATAGTTCTTCAGATATCATTACAAAGTAAATAACTCCCTAAACTCTGTGCCATTTATCTTCCTATGTTGGAAAAACTAGCCAGGGCCAAGTTACATCTTTATACGTTTTGTGGTATTCGTTTTTATATGTAATAGAAATGGGCGCCCAGTCATATAAAGCTTGTTTTTAGATTTTTTTTTTTTGGGTTACTTTTTGGGGGAAAAAATGTTATATTTAGAATTTTTTTTGTGTAATATTTTCCCTCTACCCCTTAAAACAGGTTTGGAGAAGATTGAACAGCTGCAAAGCCATGAGAATGAAGACATCTACAAACTGGCTTTTGAAATAATTGACCAGTTTTTCTCATCAGACGTAAGTTTAATGCTAGTGTTGCTAAATTTGTGCAGACAAGCTAAAATGTAAAATTTTTACTTTCCAATTCCACTATAAATGCTGTGCATACAGCTGTTGTTCAGGCAAGTACAGGTGAACTTGCACTGATTAACTTGGTGTATTTTGTGATTTTTAAATTTTAAGACACAGGAGCCTCCAAGCCAGAAGCAATCTGCTTGCATCTTTTCTTGCAATGGCTGCCCCCAGCCACTACTAGGGCAAATAGTCAAACTTTGCAAGGGGGGTATATTTGCTGTTTGTCCTTACCTTTTGCTCCCTCTAGTGATGATCTGGAGCAGCTGCAGTGGTTTAGGAAGATGTCAATGACTGCTTTCATGTCGAAGGTCCCCGTTTGTAGGCTTGTAAAATCCTAAATGCATCATCTAGTATTATCACCACCACCTGGTTGTGGTATGTAAAAAATAGTACTGGCTTGCATAGACTTGCTGGGGAGGAAGCTGTTTGAGCAGCACAACCTTGCACAGCTTATGCTAGTATTGTTAAAAGTTTATCTGGGATAATCTGAACTTTTAATCTCTTGATTTTTGTTGTGAATAATAAAAAGCGAGTGTGTACAGTAATCCAAAAATCATTGGTAAAATGCTGACCTGTGAACGATATAGATCTTATTGGTGGCATGGGTACAATGGAGTACAGAGCTTAGTGATGGTATTGTTGCTGTGTGCGTGATGGAACAAATTTTGCCAGTCTTTCCTTCTGCACTTCACTTTCTGCTTGTGCTGGAATTTGCTCACTTCTGGATCTCATTATTTTGCACTAGCCTGAAAATGTTTTTCCTTATCCCAGACAAAACTTGTATTTGTTGCATTAAT
This sequence comes from Pelophylax lessonae, assembly GCF_965119305.1. Taxonomy (NCBI): domain Eukaryota; kingdom Metazoa; phylum Chordata; class Amphibia; order Anura; family Ranidae; genus Pelophylax; species Pelophylax lessonae. The sequence continues at coordinate 250,996,488 of NC_138770.1, read as the reverse complement.
GATAATGATCTTAAACATTTTAATAAAATTGCATCAGCCTGACATCCTCTGGCTTGAGGATTGGTGTATTTGTAAAAGGCTAATTTCAGAAGGAACTCACTAGCTGCTTGTAAACATGTAATAGTGCATCCATACTCACTTTTCTTTTCTTTTTTTTTCTAAAGTTTATATGATTTAATTGCTCTTCTTTTTTGTTTTGGGCAGATTGATGAAGATTCTAGCCTTGTTCCAGAGACAATACAAGGTGGAACATTCAATTTCAATTCGTCTGCCAACGTACCAGCAGAAGGGTTTCATTTCTAGGAAGATTTGTTGGAAGTTAGGTACAGTGCAGCACTGAAAACTGGTTTGATCCATCAAGCTTGGCTCATGGGATCTGCTGCTGCATTAAATCGGAGACAGAAATGTGCGGACTTCATTTGGATGACAGTAAAGACCAAATGATGTCAAGATGGCGAGTGGGTGCGAGTGAGAATGAATGGCAAATGTAATGAAAACTTCACACCGAATGCTTATAGGTTGTGCAGAGGAAAAGGGCTACAGGTCAAAGATCTTTCAGTGCCTGAAAGGGATCATTGATCTTACAGAGCAAATGAGGAAAATGCAGTACTCTCATCATCAAGCCTTGTAAGCATAAAAAGAAACCTATGGGTAGGATGCCCACATAAGTCCAAGGAGAATAAGCCCAGGCCTTGCTAAGAAGCTCCGTATGAATGGACAGCATTGAATGAATGTCTGGACACAGTGTTGTGGAGCCAGGCTCATCTTACGAACGTGAGGCTATTCAATCATGAAGCAGACTCCCAGTCCAGGAGTGGCGTGTGTACGAGAGTATGGGTGTGGTGCTGTATGTGGACGCATGCAAGCTTGAATCGCCTTCAGGGGGATGATACTAAACCTAGAAAATCACAATAAGTTCATAAGTGTTACCTTACACTGGACGTGAAAACAAAGACCGGTATAGCAGCAGATTTTGGTTTACTCCTACAGCCTGTGTGCTTTCTTTTTACTTTGCCTCAGTTTTTCCTTTCATTTTAGTTTCTAACTTGTATGGCTTGTAATTTTTTTTTAAGTTGCTTATACATCAAAGAGTTGGAAGAAGGCAACCCTGTGCATTTGCACCAGATAAAATGGTTGTTATGCAGTCTGTTCCATATCCTAAAAAAGCTGATTTGTGTACAGGAATTTGCAAAAAGAACAGGATTGTCCCTTTGCAGACTATTTTTTTTTCTGTTTTTTTTTTTTTTTTTTTGTCCCCCCCCCCCCCCCTCCCTCCCTCCCCTTCAGTACAAGCGTTTCCATAGGTGAACGTGTAGAGCAACGTAACGAGTGATTTGAGCGAAGCAATCCTTTCGTTTTGAAATATAACATAACCTTGATCTATTTGCATGTGGAAATGGACAACCTAGTTTATTTCTAGATCCATTTTGTTCAGTCCTGTACAGATTGTTTCAGTTGTGGTAGAAGCTGTGCTGTATTACAACCCTATTTGTTTTCAGACGTTTGTTTTCTATGAAAATGATATGGAAACCCACAATGGTATTTGGTGCATATGTACTGCTACATTCAGACTATTAGGAGGTGTGATTATCTGTATAAACTGATTCATGGTTTCATCACCTTTACTCTGCCTAGGCAGTCTGTTTTATAATTGTTTTACCTTTTAGATGTAGGCAGCCATGAACAATCTATTTTGAGCCACTTTAAAGAGATAAACTTTCTATCTTTTAAAACTTGCATTTGCTGTACAGATGCAAGTGTCGTGTTTATTTTTTTTTTATTATTTTTTTTTTTAATTGGCAGACTGCCTCTTTCAGAGGTAATGCACACTAAATTAAAAACAAGGCAAAAGTATTTGTATAAATAGCTGAACTCTTTATAAGGTGGCTCATTGTAGGAATTGCTGTGCCTTCCCCTTGAGCACAAGTATTGCATGAACAACAAGTTGCTATGATAAACATACTGAGTTAGCCACTATGAGCATCAATATCTACTTTTGTGTTTAAAGTTTAACTGGTAATTCTGAAACACTGTAGAATGGATACAGATTATTTTGTGATTATAAACTTTGTTGGATTAGAATATTTTTGCAGCATTCCTTGTCATCTGAAACATGGTTAAAGTTTAAAACTAGATACAAAAAAAGCTTGTAAAATGTAGAAGACAAGCTAGGCTGTCATGGGGAAATAAAGAGTAATCCTTACGACAAGCTTTTGTCCTATTTATTTTCTTCCTCTAATATTGGACCACCTTAATGTATAGACGACGTTAAATCTATATATTTAATGTATGAATTTGCAAACCTTAACTGATTAACTGCACATGATTATATTCCTTTTATACAGGATTTATATAGCACCAACCGCTTGCACAGTGCCGTACAATTACAACACCGTTAAATACAGAAGGAATAGGGGGGCCCTGCTAATGGAGCTTACAATCTAAATATCTAGTGCCATGTAGTTTTATTCTTCATTAGCTAATGGACCCTGTCAACAAACGTGATTTCCATTATGTTATGGCATGGTTCATTTTAAGGATGATTACAGCATTGTATCTTGGCTACCTTTTTATATGGCGGCGTATAAGACAAGCTCCTAATTTTTCAGTTAAAACATAGGTTTTGGGCTTTACTCGCCATATAAGACTACTTTCTTCATATTTACTTCTAACTTGCTAACGTGCTTTATATTTACTTCTTGCTGGTGGAGCCATGATGGGGTCCTGTCTAGCAGCCGTTCTGTTTCACCCACTAATTTGTCAGCCCCCTGGCTGTGCAGTTATACTGTATGTACCGTAGCTTCGACTACATACAGTGTACTGCGCTGAGCCAATCACGTCGATCACTGTATTAATACTATTAGTAAATACAAAGCCAGCTCGGATTGGCTGAGTCAGAGGTTGTAACATCAGCCTGCCTCTCTGACTCAGCCAATCAGGGCTGGCTTTGTATTAATAGAATACATCGCTCGCCATGATTGGCTCAGCATGGTATACTGTATGTAGCTGAAGCTATAGTACAATACAGTATTGCCACACATCCGGGGGGGGGGGGGCGGTGGGGGTTGACAGATTAGGGATGATAGTTTTGGGTCTGCTTGGCCCAAACGCATGTAAAGTAGTCCTGAACCCGGTGTTCTGTTAAGGTTCACACTTTATACTCCGCGTATAAGACGACCCTCCGATTTTTTTTTTTTTGGGGGGGGGGGGTGTTTTAAGGTTAAAAAGTCATCTTATACACTGGCATATACAGTACATGTTTCTATAAGGAAACAAAATGGACCAGAGAATTGCCTCTCTGGGAAAAGAGTAAAAATGCAAACAAAAATGGGCACCAAAATTCACTTAACGAAATCGTAGGCAATGCCAGCTCTAATTTACTTTAGGCAGCCACTGCTAACTTGTTTAGCAGCTAGCATTTTGCACAAATAACAAATCTGCTAATTCAGTAACAATGTGCAACGCTTTTATAGGAAGTCTGACACAAAAACATTCTCCAGTTCCTGAGCTGTATACTAATTGCAGAACAACATAGGGAGGCCAATAGGCTAGGTTAGTAAGTCCAGTAGTTTTAACCACCCAAGGACCGGAAGGTTTTACCCCCTTAATGACCAGGCCATTTTTTGCCATGCGGCACTGCGTTACTTAACTGACAATTGCATGATTGTGCGACACTATACCCAAATAAAATTAATGTCCTTTTTCCCCCACAAATAGAGCTTTTATTTTGGTGGTATTTGATCACCTCAGCGTTTCTTTTTTTTTTTTGTTTTTTTGCGGGACTGCGACATTGCGGCAGACAGGTCGGACACCGAACTGACATTTTTGTCACACTTGAGGGGACCTCAAGGGTTACTGTACTAATGACACTGGCAGGGAATGGGTTAACACCAGGGGGCGATCAAAGGGTTAAATGTTTGCCTAGAGGGTGCTTACTAACTGTGGGGGGGGGGTGAACAGAGACCTGTGTTCCTAATTAGGAACACAGGATCCCTGTGTTCATCACTTACAGAACCGCTGTCTGCCATGTTTACATCGGCAGACTGCCATTTTGGCTCCATGGGGAGCGATTGCAGGTGCCCGGCATACATCGCGGCCGCTCGACCCTCTGACTGGCTCCCTCTCTAGCCAATCAGCGCGTGCGTGCACCCACACTAACTGCTACACGAAGCAATGCACATGTACGTCGTTTTTGCGTAACAGAGCCAACCTACTGCTGTAAAACTACGGCGGTTGGTCGGCAAGTGGGTAAAATGGCAGCTTTAACTAAGGCAGGTGTGTTTTTGTGTTCTTTTGTTTTTTTGTTTTTGTTTTTTTTTCTCCAGTGCAATATTTTTTCTTTTTAAAATGCATTTAAAGCGGAGTTCTGGCCTTCTTCTTACACAGGTGTACAGGCGTGTGTATATATATATATATATATATATATATATGTATATATATATATATATATATATATATATATATATATATATATATATATATATATATATATATATATATATATATATATGTGTGTGTGTGTGAGAGTGATATAGATATAGAGATAGATGGATATATATATATATATATATATATATATATATATATATATATATATATATATATACATACATACATACATACATACAGTGCCTTGCAAAAGTATTCGGCCCCCTTGAACTTTTTGCCACATTTCAGGCTTCAAACATAAAGATATAAAACTGTAATTGTTTGTGAAGAATCAACAACAAGTGGGACACAATCATGAAGTGGAACAAAATTTATTGGATATTTCAAACTTTTTTAACAAAAAACTGAAAAATTGGGCGTGCAAAATTATTCAGCCCCCTTAAGTTAATACTTTGTAGCGCCACCTTTTGCTGCAATTACAGCTGTAATTCGCTTGGGGTATGTCTCTATCAGTTTTGCACATCGAGAGACTGAAATTTTTGCCCATTCCTCCTTGCAAAACAGCTCGAGCACAGTGAGGTTGGATGGAGAGTGTTTGTGAACAGCAGTTTTCAGTTCTTTCCACATATTCTCGATTGGATTCAGGTCTGGACTTTGACTTGGCCATTCGAACACCTGGATATGTTTATTTGTGAACCATTCCATTGTAGATTTTGCTTTGTTTTGGATCAGTGTCTTGTTGGAAGACAAATCTCCACCCCAGTCTCAGGTCTTTTGCAGACTCCATCAGGTTTTCTTCAAGAATGGTCCTGTATTTGGCTCCATCCATCTTCCCATCAATTTTAACCATCTTCCCTGTCCCTGCTGAAGAAAAACAGGCCCAAACAATGATGCTGCCACCACCATGTTTGACAGTGGGGATGGTGTGTTCAGGGTGATGAGCTGTGTTGCTTTTAAGCCAAACATAACGTTTTGCATTGTTGCCAAAAAGTTTGATTTTGGTTTCATCTGACCAGAGCGCCTTCTTCCACATGTTTGGTGTGTCTCCCAGGTGGCTTGTGGCAAACTTTAAACGACACTTTTTATGGATATCTTTAAGAAATGGCTTTCTTCTTGCCACTCTTCCATAAAGGCCAGATTTGTGCAGTATATGACTGATTGTTGTCCTATGGACAGAGTCTCCCACCTCAGCTGTAGATCTCTGAAGTTCATCCAGAGTGATCATGGGCCTCTTGGCTGCATCTCTGATCAGTCTTCTCCTTGTATGAGCTGAAAGTTTAGAGGTACGGCCAGGTCTTCGTAGATTTGCAGTGGTCTGATACTCCTTCCATTTCAATATTATCGCTTGCACAGTGCTCCTTGGGATGTTTAAAGCTTGGGAAATCTTTTTGTATCCAAATCTGGCTTTAAACTTCTCCACAACAGTATCTCGGACCTGCCTGGTGTGTTCCTTGTTCTTCATGATGCTCGCTGCGCTTTAAACGGACCTCTGAGACTAATCACAGTGCAGGTGCATTTATACGGAGACTTGATTACACACAGGTGGATTCTATTTATCATCATTAGTGATTTAGGTCAACATTGGATCATTCAGAGATCCTCACTGAACTTCTGGAGAGAGTTTGCTGCACTGAAAGTAAAGGGGCTGAATAATTTTGCACGACCAATTTTTCAGTTTTTTATTCGTTAAAGTTTTGAAATATCCAATAAATTTCGTTCCACTTCATGATTGTGTCCCACTTGTTGATTCTTCACAAAAAATTACAAGTTTTATATCTTTATGTTTGAAGCCTGAAATGTGGCAAAAGGTCGAAAAGTTCTAGGGGGCCGAATACTTTCGCAAGGGTGTGTGTGTGTGTGTGTGTGTGTGTGTGTGTGTATATATATATATATAATATGTGTGTATATATATATATATATATATATATATATATATATATATATACATATACATACACACTATATTACCAAAAGTATTGGGATGCCTGCCTTTATATACACATGAACTTTAGCGGCGTCCCATTTTTATCCTGTAGGGTTCAATATTGAGTTGATCCACCCTTTGCAGCTAAAACAGCTTCAGCTCTTCTGGTAAAGCTGTGTCCACTAGGGTTAGGAGTGTCTATGGGAATGTTTGACCATTCTTCAAGAAGTGCATTTGTGAGGTCAGGCGCTGATGTTGGACGAGAAGGCCAGTCTCCGCTCTAATTCATCCTAAAGGTGTTCTATCAGGTTGAGGTCAGGACTCTGTGCAAGCCAGTCAAGTTCCTCCACACCAAACTCGTTCATGTGGTGTAATTTGGGTGTACTTTATTTATATTGTCCATTGAGGGTCACAGCTTGATGGTTTTAAGCAATGCTAACGTGATACCGATATTATAGACCTGTCAGTCTGACATCGATAGTATATAAACTTCTGGAGGGGATAAGGGACTATATCGTAGAGTTTGCTAAAGACAACAACATCATCAGCAGTGATCAGCACTGGTTTACAAATGGGCGTTCTTGTCAAACCAATCTCTTAACATTCTACGAGGAGGTGAGCTGTGAGCTAGATAGGGGCAGACCAGTGGATGTGGTGTACCTGAATTTCGCCAAGGTGTTTGATACAGTTCCCCACAAGCACCTAATTTATAAAATAAGGTCTGCAGGTATCAACCGCAGGGTTTGCTCTTGGATACGGAATTGGCTAAAAGGGCGTGTCCAAAGGGTGGTAATAAACCGCGCATACTCAGACTGAGGTGGTAAGTGGGGTCCCCCCAAGGCTCAGTCCTGGGACCAACCTTGTTCAATTTATTCATAAACCGCATTGAGGACCGGATCAGTAGTGCTATATCAGTTTTTGCAGATGACACAAAATTGGGCAGGGCAATAACTGCACAGCATGAGGCAGATATCCTACAGAATGATCTATGCAAAATAACGGAGTGGGCTACGACATGGCAAATGAGGTTTAATGTGGAGAAGTGTAAGGTTTTGCACTTGGGGACTAAAAACATAAAAGCACAATATATGTTAGGGGGGGAACCCTTGGGGGAATCAAATGGAGAAAGATCTGGGAGTCTTGGTAGTTGATAGACTAGGCAATAGCATGCAATGTCAAGCGGCAGCTGCCAAAGCCAGCAGAATATTAGCATGCATAAAGAAAGGGATGTTTTCCAGAGATAAGACTATAATCCTTCCACTTTATAAAACTCTGGTCCGACCACATCTGGAGTATTCTGTCCAGTTCTGGTTGCCAGTCCTCAGGAGGGATGTGTTGGAGCTGGAGAGGATCCAGAAAAGGGCAACTAAACTAATTAGGGGGATTGGAGGACCTTAATTATGAAGAGCATCTGCAATTGCTTGCTTTATTCTCCCTGGAGAAGACGCCTAAGAGGGGACATGATAGCAATTTATAAATATCTCAATGGTGATCTCGGCATAGAAAAAAAGCTATTTAGTTGTAGGGAGTGCATGAGGACTTGAGGCATACATTGCGATTAGAGAAACGTTTTAACCTCAGGCAACGTGGGGGGTTCTTTACTGTTAGGGCTACAAGATTGTGGAATTCTCTACCACAAGAGGTGGTTTCTGCGGGAAGTATGGTGGCTTTCAAAAGACTCTTAGACGTACATCTCAAGGATCAGAACATTCAGGGCTATGTGAGATGATTACGGCCACACACACACCTACACAGATTGAACTGGATGGACTATTGTCTTTATTCAACCTCACCTACTATGTAAGGGTTATACTGCAGCCTACAGGAAAGATGGACATGAGGCAGGTAAAAACTGAAGTCTCCCCCCTTAAGACTAATCCTTCTCACCTCACACTTTGCTAGTTGCACTTGGGGTGTCTACTTCTGCTGGGCTTTTGCTGGCTTTTGGAAATATTTTATCCGTCAACTGCTGCTGATAGATTCATGCTGGATATTTAAAATCCAATATTTAAAATTATCCAGTCAGCCAATGAGCACTGCTAGATTTATGCAAGATGTTTTAAATCCTGGAAGTCTCCCTAGTCTGCTAAATGCAGGTTTTCCCAGTTTTATGTACCTCTGCAAATGTCCTGTATTCCTAGCAGTGACCACTCAATCTGTCCCAGCAATCGCAGGACTCTACATTGATGGTCAGTCTAATATTTGTCTGGGGTTTCCTTGTTAAATGTCGAGACCAGGGCTGTGGTAGATCATGAGTATGTGCTGTGACTATGGCTTTGCTAGGGATTTGCTCTGTACTTCAATAGTCTTGCATGCATCATTTATGAAAGAATATATCTTTTTTACCATTGCTATTTGTCTGTATTATGTGTAGGGGACTTGGACTTCCCTCCTTTTTGTTTCTGCAAGGCAGTGTTTCTGTGCTGACAGCTGGGAAGCTTGTTTTCTAAGCTACATTGCTGGTTTGAGTTCCTTGCAATTTACACTGAAGGACTTCTCTCTTGCTGTCAGTTTTCATTGTCTGCCCTATGAGTGCTCTGGTTGCACTCTGGTGGCTCTTTCATCTACCCACAACTCGTGTGCTGATGCTCTGCTACTGCTATCCATTGCTATCCATTGTATATTGCAGAGTGGACATGCAAGCTCTCACCTGCTTCTAAACATGCTCTGTAGGCTGTAAGACAACTAGTTGTCTGAGGAGTACAGATGGCTGCTCTTTCCCTACCCTATAGCTTTGTTGTTTTGACAGTCTCCACATTACTCTGCCTGCATTGCTAAGCAGCATAGAGCCTCTTTTGCTTAAACCTTGGTGCACTGGTCTGGGTCAGTGAGTATTTCTAGAGGATCAATAAATAGCTCCTTCTTACACCTTTGTACTGTAAGCAACATGTCTCTTAGCAAACGGAGGCATGATCACTCTGTGACCATCAATCTGCTCCTGACCTTTGTCTAAAATGTATGTAAGGTGGAGATAAATGCAGAAAGATTGAGAAGCTTCTAAAGCATAGGTGTCCAACCTGTGGCCCTCCAGCTGTTGCGGAACTACAAGTCCTATCATGCTCTGCCTTTGGGAGTCATGCTTGCAACTCAACTTTTCAATGCCTCATGGGACTTTCCTTCTATTGCTTCATGGGTCCTGTAGTTCCGCAACAGCTGGAGGGCCGCAGGTTGAACACATGTTCTAAAGCATCTGTTGGGCTAATTCTGCATCTACTACTTTATCAGGTGCTCCTCCCTTTCCCTAGCTCACTAAGGTTAATTTTTCTTTTATGAAAAGTTTGTCAAACATTGTTTTCAAGGACCCAGTCTCATTCACCAGCAGACTCTAATACCTAATATGTTTGCGTGTATTGGAGATCCTCTAGAGCAGTGGTCCTCAACTCCGGTCCTCGGGGCCCATTAACAGGCCAGGTTTGCAAGATAAATAAATTGCATCACAGGTGATCTCATTTGCTGCTCAGTGATTGCAGTATTCTAGTCTGCATTTCCCCAAGGTAATACTTAAAATCTGACCTGCTAGTGGGGCCCCCCCGAGGACCGGAGTTGAGGACCACTGCTCTAGAGCAGGGGTCTCCAAATGTTCCAAAGGTCCAGTTTACTGTCATCAGGCTTTAGGGGGACCAGACTTTGGACAGTAGAAAATGCCCCAACGTCGGTGAGAATAAACCATACCCCATCATTGGTTTTAGTGGGAGGAATAGTGCCCCTTTGTTATCAGTGGGAGAAATGGTATCATATAATTTTGTCTGTGGAGGCAATAGTCCCCCCCCCCCCCCCCCCCCCAAAGGGCTAGATAAAGGCAGGCAAAAGGCCACATCCGGCCCTGGGCAGCAGTTTGCAGACCACTGATTTAAATCAATGGTGTCCTACAAAGAAATCATGCAGCAAATATATACAGGTGCATCTCCTAAAATTAGAATATCATCAAAAAGTTTAATTTATTTCAGTGATTAGATTTCAAGCATTTCTTTTCATTCTAACGATTATGGCTTGCAGCTAATAAAAACCCCATATTCAGTATCTCAGAAAATTAATTACATAAGACCAATAAAAAAAAAGTTTTTATTACAGAAATTTTGGCTTACTGAAAAGAATGTCCATGTACAGTATAGCATGCACTCAATACTTGGCCGTGGCTCCTTTTGCATTATTTTCCTGCATCAATGCCTGTGGCACTGCTGAGGTGTTAAGGAAGCCCAGGTTGCTTTGATAGCTACCTTCAGCTTATCTACATTGTTGGGTCTGGTGTGTCTCTCATCTTCCTCTTGACAATACCCCACAGATTCTGTATGGGGTTTAGGTCAGGTGAGTTTGCTGGTCAATCAAGCACAGTGATACCATGATCATTAAACCAGGTATTGGTACTTTTGGCAGTGTAAGCAGGTGCCAAGCAAACTCACCAAACCTAAACCCCATAGAGAATCTGTGGGGTATTGTCCAGAGGAAGGTGGAAAAACACCTGACCCAACAATGCAGATGAGCTGAAAGCTGCTATCAAAGAAACCTGGGCTTGCATAATGCCTCAGCAGTCCCACAGGCTGATGGACTCCATGCCACACTGCATTGATGCAGTAATTCATGCAAAAGGAGCCTTGACCAAGTATTGAGTGCATACTATAATGTACATGGACATACTTTCCCGTAAGCCAACATTTCTGTATTTAAAAAAAGGGGATTTTTATTGGTCTCATGTCATCTAGTTTTCAGAGATACTGAATTTTGATTTTTCACTAGCTGTAAGCCATAAGCCTCAAAATTATGATATTCTAAATTTGAGATGTACCTATAAATATGCAAAAAATATGCATATTCCTACTGCCTGCACTCTGTGAAATGGTCCCTCAAAGATTGCTGGTAAACCGACACGTCAGTGTTGTAATTATGGGTCCCCCTGTAGCTCTCAATGACCTTCGTGTCAATGCATCTGTAATGAGTGGAGGTCAGTGGGAGGAACCAGTGAGAATTGTGGGAACCCAGAAGATACACTCCTGCAAGTGTCTGCTTGCAGATTTTGAGGGACTATTTCACATCATTGGAGTTTTGTTCAGGCAGCGGGAGAGCAGGTGTAATGTTTTCTTTAAGTATATCCTTGCTGGGTGTCCTTCCTACTGGTTTACTTCAATAAATGTCCACAATCTGCATGCTACATTAAAGCCCCGTACACACGTACCGATCGTCGTCATACAAACGTTCGTCTTTTCTCCCCGGGATGTCGATGTCTGTTGAAAAGTGCAAAGACAGCACAAGAATTTTGTCCGCCGACTTCAGCTGACTGCAGAAGTGATGTCATGTAATGGTTAACTTTCCGTGTTTTTTCTTTTCTGAGCATGCCCAGTCTTGCAAATCTGCGGTCTGTCGGCTGATTTCTGTACTGACTGGCGAACAATCGTCCGTTCTGGTGTCGGCATACAAAAATTTTTATGTTTGCAAGAAAGACTCTTGTCCGCAGAATGTGCGCAGACAGCTGTCGGAGGCACCATACTAACAAGCGTACAATCGGCAGATCTTTCGTCCGCCGACGTTTGTATGACGACAATCGGTACGTGTGTACGGGCCTTAAGTCTTGTGGCATAATCCCTTTGTTCCAGGGTCATTGACCATTGTCATGTATACATTTTGCTACCTATGAAGTGTTCTATGTATAGAAGACACTCCAGTCTAAACACACTGGATGAAAAAATGTACTAAGTCCAGATCGAAGAACAACTTAATGGAAAAAAATATATAACGTATAGTTGAGTGGTTCGACATGCTAAATCTGTATAGAAAAAGTAAAAAATCATGTGGCCCAGGCCTGATTTCACTGAAAAGATCTAAAGCTGGCGCAGGTTTCAAAATAAAACCTATGTCTTTTTTTTCTTTTTTTTTTTTTTTCTAGTTGCGTGTTCCCATCTCTTGTAGGGGAAGGCAACGCATCAGGCACCCTGTGTTTTTAAACACTGGAGTCAAATAAGATTAACTACATTAATCGTATTCCAGCTTTTGTTTTTAAAAAAAAGTTAGAAAACAGACGTTTTTGCCTAATTGGCTGCAAAACCTCTGTTTTTCTTATCTCCATCTATTCGACATAAGACCTATTGTGATGCCGGATTTCTCAGTGACTCTTTGATATAACTTTTAGCTGTGATCCTAAGATTAGCGCTGATAACCTAGTCTTGTGTAAAATAAGTGGTGTAAAATTACACTTTTGATTTAAAATAAAGGAATTGTGTGAATATGTATATAACCTCTTCCTCTTTTAGCCAGTGCATGTGATAGTCTTTATCTCTTTTTAAAGAAACTGGCCTAAAACATCTTTAGGGGAATGTGTAGTGAGAGAATAACAAGAGCAACAATTGTAGACCTGAAAATACTATTATGGAATAATTATGTAGGTTAGAATGGCAGACAAGTCAGAGCTCCAGATCTGTATACCTATTCTGGGTCAGTGACTCATAGTACTGAAACCAGTTGATTTACATGACTGCCTGATTTTCTTTAACCAGTATAGTGTGATCGATTTAGTTATTCCAAACTAAAACTAAGATTCTGAAAGCAATATCAGTGACTTAATGAATCCTAGGAACCAGGGCACCAATGCTTTTTTATTTAGTATAGCGCTTATTTTTTGGTAGTTTTCTGTTTTAGTAATGTACAGCTTCCTTTGCTTCTAAAAGTTGTTACAGGATTCTAAGAGGTAGAGCAAAAGAAAGGATCAAGATAGACTTTAAGGTGCCAGTAAACTACTCTTCAATAAAATCAGTATATATTCCAAAATAAGTTTAAAAAACATAAAAGGACATAGGCCATGAAACAGTCCACCCTTTAGGACCCTCCCACAGCAAAAACTGGCACCTAGCACATTGATGAGGTAAATGATTTGCCAGATTGCTGTGGGAGGGTCCTAAAGGGTGGACTGTTTCATGGCCTATGTCCTAATGTTTTTTAGACTCATTTTAGAGTAATAACATACTGGTTTTATTAAAGAGTTATTTGTTGGCACCTTAAAAGTCCATTTTGCTCCATTCTTTTTCTCTAAATTCTTACATGCTTTGCAGTTCAGCAGTGGAAAAAAAATGTAATCTTGGTTTGTTGAAGAGCTACTGCAGTGTAATTGGGCTCTGCTATCTTAGGCCTGGATGGGCTTTCTTCCTGAGAGTGCGTGTGCAGATTCATATTTCAGAAGAAGAAGAATCCTAAACCTTTACTAAAATCCCCCCCCCTTTTTTTTTTTTTTTTCTATCCAGGAGGTATAAATGGGTAATTGGCATAATTGTAGAGTTATTCAGGAGTGATCATTGCTAAAAAGAAATATACCCACAAAATGCTTATTTACATTGTTTTGTGTTCCATAGTAGTTAACTCCAAATAGTACATTTTTTAAGTATGTATATAATAAAGTGTGATTTTAGTTTCCACTGATAAAACTCACATTTTGTAATCTTTATTGGGGCCAACATATTGCTACTGGTTTCCATTTTAGGAAAACTTAATAGTGAAGTGATCTTGTGGTGCATTTGACACCTATGTAAGAAATGGCTCCTAAGTGACCTAATTCTAAGTTCATTGATATATTTTTTGCATGGGACAAGTAGAAGGCCAGAAATGTTAATGTGGCATGCTGATGAACCATGCATACTTGTGTGGGATGTTTTTATAAAATCACTGTATAGATACTATATCTAGTTATGTGGTCACACTACCTGCTGGCCATGACACAAGCCTCTCACCATTATCTGGAGTCCCAGTTAACCAAATAACATTTGTTTCCTTTTTTTCAGTAAAAGCAACATTTTTTAAAAAAATTCCCCCTTATGTGAAAGTTTAATTTTGGAAAACTACAATAAATTTTTTTTTGTGAAGAATCTACTGGCTGTGATGTGTTTTTGTCAACTACACAGTACAAAAAACAAGTTATTGTTACATAATTATTCAGTGGTCTTTTGGAAAATGGAATATACATTTTACAGTTATGTATAACTAACTAGGAAATGTACATACGGTAAGGCCTCATGCACACTGGACGTTTTTACAGCTGCTGTTTTTGGCTTCCGTCGTTTTTCTGCAGCCAGTAAACTTCCCAGCATGTTATCCTATGTGTCCATGCGCACATAGGCTTTTATCAGCGTTTTTTGGCAGGGCCGTTTTCTGGCTGGGAAAAAAAAAAAAACAAAACTAGTGGGTTTGAAGAGTTTTTCAGCTGTAACGTTTTTAATGCGGCATTCTACTGTAGCAGCAAACAGTTTTGGGAAACCACAAATGGACTCCGGACGCAGACTTCAGGAAAGAAAAAAAAAAAAAAAAACTTTTTTCCCCCCTTTTGTTCAACAGACACAGCACAGCGTTCCATATATCAGAACTACTGGGTTATATTGCCTCCAGGAGTAGGACTAGGCAGAACAAAAAAAAAAACCTGGCTTCGCCCATTAGCCGTCCTCAGCTTGGTATATAACCCCATCTCTGCTCTAGGTATTTTAGCCTTAATCTGTCTAGTTAGGTGTAAGGACCTAAGCTCCTGGCAATTTTTTTTCTCTTTTCTTACTTTTTTTTTTTTTTTTTCCTCTTGGGAGGTCTACAATCAACTGCCTGGGTGACAGGCTGGATAATCTAGATCCAGTGGTCCCCCTAGCCCAGCCAGTGCGTGCAGGCTGCAGCTATGAGCTGGGTGGGCCGCAAGATAATCTCTTGGACAGAGGCTGGCTTCTGAGTGAAAACGTCTCGCAGGGTCGCATACGTCTGGGCTTGGGTCTGAGTCGCGGCGTTCCCTTGGCCGACAGCGCCCCTACTTCCTGCACCACGGATAACGCTCCAGACAGAATTTGTTTGGGTGGTAACATACAGGGAAAGTCGGACCTGGCTGCAGGTTCCCTCCTCCCATCCTTAAAATCCCTCACACACGTTGACATCTTTCATGTTTTACCTAAGCCACCACAGAAGTGATTGAGCAATGCATGAATCCATTATTTATTAAATATTTGCATTTATCCCCCACCCCCCATGTTACATTATCTCTACTTTATTAAAAGTACTTGTACGTGTGCAAAAGAAAAATGATTAGGTATGCAATTAGATTTTCTACCACTTTGAAGAGGTAAATAGTTTACTTCTCCAACATTTATTTCTAGTCTGCAAAAGTAAAACATAATACAATAAAACAATTTATTAGAACATTAATATCAACATTTGGTACATTAATGTACTTGGCCCAAAAAAAACAAAAACATGGAAATTATTTAACAGCCTTTTTACAATATGGTTAGAAGGGTCCTACTCAAAAGAGCTTACTATCTACAAGGGTAAGACACAAATAATTGCACACACCTTAACAGTTACATTATAGAACAGGAAGAAAAATAAGGCTGATAAGAACAATGACAAACATTTTAGGAAAACCCCATCAAAAGTTTAAGTGCAAGATAAGCAAAACAGACAATATGAAAATGAAATCCAAAAAGGTAGCAACGGACAAAAATATAGTACATCTATGGTTAGCATTAGCAGGGAGCTTCCTTTCCATCTACACCATAATATTAACATTAGTAATTGTAAGTCTAACAAGTGAGGTTTATAAGTAACTTGAAAAAGATATGGGTCCACAGAGGCTCACAAACGCATGGTCAGACTTGACAAAGACACACAATTTTGAAACCATGCCCACAAAAATAACCTTTTGAGGGCCATAATGCAAAACAATTCCAGCAAACAGATCAAACAATCATCAAACCACAGCCTTAGTAGGGTGTGGGTCAGTCATTATGCACACTATCGCTACTCCCAAGCCCCCTCCCCTCAAAATACCAATTAATAACAAATGCAAGCAAAGATTCTGGTAGCCTCTTCTCAGGCAAAGCAAATCCCACTAGTGCAGCTCTTTATATAACATAGGTTGGATTGAAAGCACACCTACACCCACCAGTGAAATTCATTCTGTCTCTTCATGCCTTAAAGCGGAGTTCCGGCCACCCAAAAAAAAATTCAATGAAAAAACCCCCGGGACAGTCAGGGGTAATACATTCCACAATGGATAGCCTCTGATCTGTCCCGGTTTGCACTTACCTTTTAGAAGAAATACTTACTTTGAAAATTTCTTCTCCAGCGCTGCCATCTCAGGTGTGGGCAGCTGAAGCCAGCGCGATCCTCTTTTGCGTCCTCTTCGGTCCCACGATGCACTGCGCCGGCCCGCCGTCACTTCCGGGGCTGCAGCGTCATCCCTGTACAGCTTCTGGGCATGCCCAGAAGCTGTTTAGCAAGGTATGACGCGCCGGCACCAGAACTGACGTCGGGACCGGTGCAGGCGCATTGATTCCTGGGAGCGATGACGTTCAGCTCCCAGGAATCATTGCAAAGCGGAAGTGACGGCGCGGGCCACGGCTGCCGAGGGAGGAAGTGGAAGAAAGGTGAGTATATTTTTCTGCAATTACAAGGTAAGTAAAAAAAAAAAAAAAAAAATCTTAATTATCCATTTCTGTTTCAGGTGACCTAGAAGCAAGCGGATGGTCCAAAATCGACTATGTTCTTACACCTGTGGATCAGGAACACACACTCTCTTAGCAAATGAAAGAATGCAACAGCATATGTATCTGTGCAGGGTAAACAGAAAAAAAAAAAGTCCAAGGCTCTGGCCATGATCAGTGATACAAAAAACAAAACTATTCAAGTTGTAAGTTGTTGGGCATGTGGAGGGTACAAAGCAGGAAATGTCACCTTTGTGAGAGCTGCTTCACACAAATTGTTGACACAACACATTCGTCATCAGCTTGCAACATTAAAATATGAGTGCAGGATCGCACCATACTTATACATCCATACAGGCCATAGGGCACACCGGGCACTGCTGCCCGGGACCACCAAGCTGCAAGTCCTTGCGGGCCCAAGGCAGCTGGGCTGCTCTTTGAGCTCGCACCGCTTACCTGGCCTCTCCGTGGC
This sequence comes from Pelophylax lessonae, assembly GCF_965119305.1. Lineage (NCBI taxonomy): Eukaryota > Metazoa > Chordata > Amphibia > Anura > Ranidae > Pelophylax > Pelophylax lessonae. The sequence goes on along the minus strand of NC_138770.1, from coordinate 250,979,270 downwards.
CGCTGAGCTGCCAGTTTAGTTCAGGCATTGGTCCTGGGGGGATGGAAACCTGAAGGGGAGGAGCTAGAAGAGACACCTTCTGCTTCTCCACGGCCGTACAACCACCACCATAGTTCAGCCGTTGGTGCTGGGGGATGTAGCCATGAAGGGGGGGGGGAGATAGGGGACTCAACTGCTACAGACACCAGGGAGAAAGTGAGTGGGGCCCCCCTGTAACCTGGATAGGATGAGCGGGGGGGGGGGGGTGCTGCATATAGAAGGATCATTCTCTCCATTTCCTCCTGCAGCCTGTGAAGGCCTTCGAGAGAGAGGAGAAGCAAGCAGGCCTTCAGAGACTTCAGGATGAAAGGGAGAGAATGATCCTTCTATATGCAGCAACTGCCCGCTCCTCCTATCCTGCCTCTTTCTGCTGCCCCCCCCCGCTCTCTGCCTCCATGCTCTTTGCACCCCCCATGTTCTCTTCCCCCCCCCCCACTGCTTTCCGCCCCCCCCCCCCCCCTAGTGCTCTCTGCCTCCCCCGTGCTCCTTACCTCTGCCCTGTACTCTCCACCTCCCCCATGTGCTCCCCCTGTGCTCTAAGCCCTCCCCCCCCCCAGTGCTTGCCTCTCCCCCATGCTCTCTACCACCTCCTGTACTCAACCGTCTCTCCCGAAGTGCTCTTCAGCCCCCCCCCCCCCCCCAGTGCTCTCCGCCTCCTCCCTGTGCTCTCCACCCCACCCTGTGTTTTTTTTCTTTCCCCAGTCCTCTCCGCCTCTTCTCTAGTGCTCTCTGCCTCCCCCCATGCTCTTCACCTCCACCCTGTACTCTCCACCTCCCCCATGTGCTCCCCCTGTGCTCTAAGCCCTCCCCCCCAGTGCTTGCCTCTCCCCCATGCTCTCTACCACCTCCTGTACTCTCCGCCTCTCCCCAAGTGCTCTTCAGCCCCCCCCCCCCCAGTGCGCTCCACCCCACCCTGTGTTTTTTCTTTCCCCTGTGCTCTCCGACCCCCCCACTCCCAGTGCTCTTCAGATCCTCCCTTGTGCTCTCCAGCCCCCCTCCCCCCCACAGTGCTCTCTAGCCGTCCCTGTGCTCTCATCCCACCCCGGGTTCTCCATGTTCCTCCCTGTGCTCTTTGACCCCCCATGCTCTTTCCCAGCCCCCCCACCTCTGACGGGTTCCCCCCTCCCTTCTCACGGGGGGATCCGTCAGGATGGAGAGTGGGAAAAGGGGCAGGTTAACATGTCACGGGCTGCTCTGTCCAAAATGCCTGGGCCTATTTTTTTGTCCCAGTCCGGGCCTGCATCCATATCTGCCCCCAAACACACAGTTCTAGATTTGGTGCAAAACCACAGTTGCTTCATTTCTTTGGTTTCCATTATATGAAACCCATCAGAAATCTAATAGCTTGTGAAAATGAACACCAGACAAACTTCTAGCCCCTTAGTGCTCTCCATCTCCCCCCAGTGCTCTCCACCCCCCCCCCCCCCTAGTGCTCTCTGCCTCCTCTGCTGCTCTCCACCCCCCCCCCCCCCAGTGCTCTCAATCTCCCAACCCCCCAGTGCTCTCCACATCCCCCTTAGTGCTCTCCTCCCCTCTGTGCTCCCTGCCTCCCCACCTCTCCTGCTGTGCTCCCCACTTCCCCCTTGTGCTCCCCCTGTTCTCTAAGCCTCCTTCCTGTGCTCTCTGCCTCCTCAAGCTGAGTTCCTGATCCCTGATAGGCCACATTGTAGAAGCTGCAGGTAAGGGGCCCCATGTGGCTTTTACCTGTCATCGTCATCATAACCTCCCCTGCTGATTATAACACAGGGCTGATGGCTTCATAGGTCTAAATCAGAGATCCTTCACACAGTACAGATAATACAGAAGACATTTCTAGAAGTCTGCAGCTGAGGGCTGTAATAGCACTACAGTGCAGGAAGCTGTCCTAGGTGTAGATGAGGAACACACAGTACAGAAAATACAGAACACATGTCCAGGGGCTGTGACAGCACTGAAGAAGTGCAATCAGGCAGTTGCAGAGCCCTGGAAATGTGTTCTGTACCTTGTGCTTCCAAAAGAGAAAGGAGAGCAGCGCCATCTAAGTGCAGTATAAAAGATGCATTTAATAACAACAGACAAATGCAAACTCACAGGATGGGCATGATAAACCAGCATGTAAAGGGTTTATCCACTCCAGTGGGAGGACGAGCAGCGGGGAGCCGGGGAATCTTCACTGTTTCGGGCTGTGCTAGTGGCTCCCAGCACTCCTGGGCATGAGGTGTCCCTTGGATGGAGCCGCTGACTTTACTTCCAGGTAGAAAGTGGAGTGGGAGGTGCCATGTGTGCTTCTTTCTCAGGCAATCACTGTAGGAGTGCTATCATGGCCATTATACAGTTGCAGACTCCAAGAAGTGTGACTCCCAGAAATGTGTGTTCCTCCCCTACACCTATTACAGATTCCTGCACTGTAGGAGTGCTACCATGGCCATCATACAGCTGCAGACCCCTAGAAGCGTGTTCTGTATTTTCTATTTTTTGTGTTCCTCACCTATGACAAGTCCCTGCACTGTAGGAGTGCTATCATGGCCATCGTACAGCTGCAGATCCCTAGAAGTGTATACTGTATTTTCTGCATTGTGTTCCTCACCCATGGGAAGGCATATATCAGACGATACTGACTTAAAGATGCATCTGTGGCGTCGGCCAGAGGATGCCGATACCATGCCACAAATCTCTGTACCTTTCTGTTGAGACGAGAGGCCAACAGGTCCACCTTAGGAGTACCCCACCGAGAACACAACTAATGAAACACCTCCGGATGAAGTGACCATTCCCCCTGGTCCAACACCTGTCCACTGAGGTAATCCGCTTGCCAATTTTCCACCCCTGGAATGTGTACAGCAGACAGGGATGGAACAAGTTGTTCTGCCTACGTTAGAACGCTGGCTACTTCCCGAGCTGGCAGGACACTTCTTAGAAGTCTGATCCGCAGACCAGCATTTCAGCCAGATAATATGCCTGAAGGACCACTGCAGATACAGACAGCCTAGAAATAAAAGGAGCTGCATCCAAAGAGGCATTACAGATAAACTGTAGCCCCTGGACCAACTGATCTGCCAGCTCTGCAAAGGCAGGGGGAAGCTGTTTCCTCTCCATGTCCCGGCGTAAAAGTTTAGCCCACTTGGTTAGAGTTTGCGACACCAGGGCAATAGTAAATACCGGCCTAAGTGCCGAACAAGCCACAGTGAACAAATGGCGGGCCGGAGCCTCCACCCTCCTATCAGCTGGATCTTTAAAGGCTGGGGACTCCTCAACTGGAATTAAGGTAGCTTTATTTACCCTGGAAACTGGCGAGTCCACTACAAGTGGGACTGTCCACTTCTTAAGCAGGGAATCCTCATTAGGCCCCTTTCACACAGGCGGACCGTTCAGATCCGCCTGTCTGTTTTTTTGGCGGATCTGAACGGTCCTCCCATGCATTCCTATGGGGCATCGGATGTCAGCGGAGACATGTCCGCTGACATCCGATCCGTCAAATCTGTACAGATGGAAACCCTATTTTCCATCCGTCCAGCGGATCGGATGGGATTGGGTGAGAACGGACTGACGGTCCGTTGACATCCGATTTCCCCCATAGAGATACATGGGGAACTGACAGCTGTGTCTCCGCACACAGCGAGGAGACACAGCTGTCCTCCTGCTGCTCAGCGGGGGATCGGCGGCTTGATCCCCCGCTGAGAAAAACGGACTCCGTCCAACGGACGGAGTGCGTGAAAGGAGCCTCAGGATACTGCATAGCAAAACCCTTAGGGAACCACAAGAGTGTGTTTTATAACCACTTAAGCCCCGGAGGATTTGGCTGCTAAAGGACCAGGGGTTTTTTTGCGATTTTTTACTGCGTGACTTTAACGGACAATTGCGAGGTCGTGCGAAGCTGTACCTAAACAAATTTGACGTCCTTTTTTTCCCACAAACAGAGCTTTCTTTTGGTGGTATTTGATCACCTGTGCGATTTTTTGATCACGCGCTATAAACAAAAAAAGAAAATTTTTCACATTTTTTTATATGAAATTCCCCAAAAAAAAAAGTAAAAATCAAAATTTTTTAACATTTTTCGGCCAATTTGTTTTATGCTACCTATGTTTGGTAAAAAAAATCGCAAAAAGCGTATTTTGATTGGTTTGCGCAAAAGTTATCGCGTTTACTAACAAAGGGAAAGATTTTTGTCATTTTTGGTGTTTTTTTTTTTAACGCGTAATGGCGGCGATCTGCGATTTTTTTTTCGGTACTGCGACATTGCGGCGGACAGATCGGACCCTTGACTGACATTTTTGACACTTTTGGGGGTACCAGTGACATTACTGCAGTAATCAGTGCTATACATATGCACTGTTACTGCAAAAATGACACTGGCAGGGAAGGGGTTAACTTTATTGGACAGGGAGGGGTTAAGTGTGTCCTAGGGGCGTGATTCTAACTGTGTAGGGACATTCCTATTGGTGTAAAAGCAAAGATCAACCGTTCTACATAGTAGAACGGACAGATCTTCACTTTTACACAGGGAGAACTGACAGGCAGCTTGTTTAGACAAGCTGCTCTGTCTTTCTCCCTTCACAGGAGCGATCGCAGTGTGACTGGCGGACATCGAGTCCGCCGGTCACACGCACTGACTTGTCTGTGAACGAGCCGCGGCGGGCGCGCGCCCGCCCGCGATAGGCTCGCAAGTCAGTGACAGGCGAGTGACGTACCGATACGTCACTCTGCCTGGCCGGGGCTGACCGCCGCAGTATATAGTCGTGCGGCGGTCGGCAACCGGTTAAACAACCCCACTGTTTTGTGACACTGTTGTCAAAGTAAGCGGGAAAGGGGAATGCCCTTGCCACTTTGGAGGACCTGTGGGTGCCAAAAGGGACCAGCGCCTCTGACGCAGCATCAGCCGCATCCTCCAGTATTAAGCAGTGCATCCACTAGCGCCTTTTCATGCGCGGCTAGAGGAGCAGATGAATCCTCACTATCTGAGCACTCATGGTGCGTGGACGCAGACTTTCTCATCAGATTAATGGGCCATACACACTATAAGATTTTCTGAAGACTTTTTCCTTCAGACTTACCAAAACCATATAATATGAGGTCAAACCTAAACATTTTCAATTTGTATGCAATCTGGCAGGCCCTTATACTACATAGAAAAGGTAAATCTGAAGGAAAAAGTCTTCAGAAAATCTTATAGTGTGTATGGCCCTTTAGGATCTGATGAGACAGATGAGGCAAGGGAGGGCGGAGGGGCGCTATATAGTAAGAGCACCCGGAAAACATAACAATTAGGGGAACGGTCGCCGACTGCGATCCTGCAAAGGGGATGCAGACCAAGGGCCCACGAATGGACCACCTACTGGACCCTGCAAAAAAACAAGGGGGTCACCCTCCATAAAGGCCTGCATAATAAGAAATAGCCCCCTTAAAAGGGGACTGCCCGCCATGACGAGGATGCGCAGTATCTACTGTAACTACTGTAATTGGGGCGAAGGTTGAAAATGCCCTTAACTGGCCACCACGGTCAGACAACAAAAGTAGTTGAAATGTTCATATGCCCAAAAAATAACCCACCCCTTCCAAGGGAGGCGCCAAGCTAGCCGCATAGCTTAGTAGGCCGCAACTGTGGCCTAAAGTTTTTTGGAGGCCCAGCTGCAAGTGCAGGGATCCCAGCCAGGCAGATGCCCAAAGGAAGAGCAGGGGCTTCAGCTAATCCCACTGGGGCTGCCCCCAACGGAGGCGCCTGACTCCGCAGCATGGCCTAGTAGGCCGCAAGCAGTGGCCTAGATTTTCGTGGATGCCCAGCCACTTGGGCGCCAGCCCCAGTAGAGCCGACCACCCAGGGGCAGCGGAGGGGAGGGCGGATGCCCAAACAGAGGGTAATTGCTTCAGCCACCCTCACTGGGGCTGCCCCACATAGCTCCCGACCAGTAGGCCGCTAAGCGGCAGCCTACCTTTTTGCTAAACCATCCGCTCCCCCAGCCCAACAACTGAAGCAGGGAGCCCAGAGGACATCCCTGACCTAGGCACCAACCCCCAGGGTGCCTCCAACAAGCCCCCCCCTTTAGAGCATGTGGCAAAAGACCCACAGTGACCTCCCTAAATTTTAGAGAGGCTGAGGGGAACAAGGAGGGGCCTACCTCCACCCCAAAACCCTCCAGGGGTAGAGGAGGGACAGCTACTTACCATACCAGGAAACAGGGTGGGCACCGCTACGTACAAACCACCTCTTCATCCTAATGTGGGGGCTGTCAGCCAGCAGGAACGCAGCAACTCAGGCCCGAGGCCTGGTTGTATGCACCTCGCAAGACGTTTAACATGCAAGCCAGCCCCGATCCAGTGGGGCTATGTTGCGACTGACCTAGCGTGGAGCTGAGGTCTGCACGCGCTTGCTGGCCAGACTGGGGGGACCCTCTGGATCTAGATTATCCAGTCCGTTGCCCAGTCTGGCAGTTGATTTAGATTCTCACAGGAACACAATAAAAATAGGAAAAAGTTCAGTTTAAAAGGGGGAAAAAATGCCAGAACCAGAGATCCCAGCAAGAAACCAGGTCCTGACCAGTCAGAAAAAAAACAGAGTGCGAGAGAGATAATTTATCCCCCTGGGAGTGCCCCATAGGCATATACAAGCTTTTTCCTGGCTAGTGTCCTACTCCTGTAGGGGGCAGTATAACCCAATAGTCAAGAATATAGGGAGCTGTGTCATCAATAAACGGGAGAGAAACTAGAATTTTCTGATCACATGATTGAATATCTCCTTCAGGAAATAATGTCTGCCATGGCTACCTCCCCACATTCCAGTATAACGTGCTCAGGCTGTATGACTCATGTAATACTCGCTATTTACTTTTACTTAAAAGATCAGAGCGTTCTATGGGTAAGGCGACACTAAGCTCACTGACACGCCGCACTGCTTACATTCGAAATCCAGCTCTGCCATTTGCCGACTCCCGGTTTGAAAACATTGCGCATGCGCAGCACGCATTGCTGGACGGACCCGACGAGTCAGTGAACTGTACAGAATCACTCGGTGCTTAGCGGACCTCGGGATACATCGCGCCTATTAACACAGGTGAGCGCCTGATATACTATAACTAATGTGTATGTAGACGGAGACATGTATCCGGGGAATAGAGGACTTCACAGACGGCTAGACTATGTCATGTTAGGGAGCCCGGGACGTTCTATCCTCTATACCTCCCATCCTCTACTACTCTACTGTCTGCAATACATGAAAACTGCACTTTCTTATAACATCCAGTCTGTACAGCCATAGTGCCTGCTGCTTCTGCATCCAATCTGCACCTCCCTGTCCCTTACCAACCAACCTGCACCTCCCTGTCCCCTACCAACCAACAAACCTGCACCTCCCTGTCCCTTACCTTACCAACCGACCTGCACCTCCCTGTCCCCTACCAACCAACCTGCACCTCCCTGTCCCCTACCAACCAACAAACCTGCACCTCCCTGTCCCTTACCTTACCAACCAACCTGCACCTCCCTGTCCCCTACCAACCAACAAACCTGCACCTCCCTGTCCCTTACCTTACCAACCGACCTGCACCTCCCTGTCCCCTACCAACCAACCTGCACCTCCCTGTCCCTTACCTTACCAACCAACCTGCACCTCCCTGTCCCTTACCTTACCAACCGACCTGCACCTCCCTGTCCCCTACCAACCAACCTGCACCTCCCTGTCCCTTACCTTACCAACCAACCTGCACCTCCCTGTCCCTTACCTTACCAACCAACCTGCACCTCCCTGTCCCTTACCTTACCAACCAACCTGCACCTCCCTGTCCCCTACCAACCAACCTGCACCTCCCTGTCCCTTACCTTACCAACCAACCTGCACCTCCCTGTCCCCTACCAACCAACAAACCTGCACCTCCCTGTCCCTTACCTTACCAACCGACCTGCACCTCCCTGTCCCCTACCAACCAACCTGCACCTCCCTGTCCCTTACCTTACCAACCGACCTGCACCTCCCTGTCCCTTACCTTACCAACCGACCTGCACCTCCCTGTCCCCTACCAACCAACCTGCACCTCCCTGTCCCTTACCTTACCAACCAACCTGCACCTCCCTGTCCCTTACCTTACCAACCAACCTGCACCTCCCTGTCCCCTACCAACCAACCTGCACCTCCCTGTCCCTTACCTTACCAACCAACCTGCACCTCCCTGTCCCTTACCTTACCAACCAACCTGCACCTCCCTGTCCCTTACCAACCTGCACCTCCCTGTTCCTTACCAACCAACCTGCACCTCCCTGTTCCTTACCAACCAACCTGCACCTCCCTGTCCCCTACCAACCAGCCTGCACCTCCCTGTCCCTTACCAACCAACCTGCACCTCCCTGTCTCTTACCTTACCAACCAGCCTGCACCTCCCTGTCCCTTACCAACCAACCTGCACCTCCCTGTCCCCTACCAACCAGCCTGCACCTCCCTGTCCCTTACCAACCAACCTGCACCTCCCTGTCCCTTACCTTACCAACCAGCCTGCACCTCCCTGTCCCTTACCAACCAACCTGCACCTCCCTGTCCCTTACCTTACCAACCAACCTGCACCTCCCTGTCCCTTACCTTACCAACCAACCTGCACCTCCCTGTCCCCTACCAACCAGCCTGCACCTCCCTGTCCCTTACCAACCAACCTGCACCTCCCTGTCCCTTACCTTACCAACCAACCTGCACCTCCCTGTCCCTTACCAACCAACCTGCACCTCCCTGTCCCTTACCTTACCAACCAGCCTGCACCTCCCTGTCCCCTACCAACCAGCCTGCACCTCCCTGTCCCTTACCAACCAACCTGCACCTCCCTGTCCCTTACCTTACCAACCAACCTGCACCCCCCTGTCCCTTACCAACCAACCTGCACCTCCCTGTCCCTTACCAACCAATCTGCACCTCCCTGTCCCCTACCAACCAGCCTGCACCTCCCTGTCCCTTACCAACCAACCTGCATCTCCCTGTCCCTTACCAACCAACCTGCACCTCCCTGTCCCTTACCAACCAACCTGCACCTCCCTGTCCCCTACCAACCAATCTGCACCTCCCTGTCACTTACCTTACCAACCAACCTGCACCTCCCTGTCCTTTACCTTACCAACCAATCTGCACCTCCCTGTCCCTTACCTTACCAACCAACCTGCACCTCCCTGTCCCTTACCTTACCAACCAACCTGCACCTCCCTGTCCCTTACCTTACCAACCAATCTGCACCTCCCTGTCCCTTACCTTACCAACCAACCTGCACCTCCCTGTCCCTTACCTTACCAACCAACCTGCACCTCCCTGTCCCTTACCTTACCAACCAACCTGCACCTCCCTGTCCTTTACCTTACCAACCAACCTGCACCGCCCTGTCCCCTACCAACCAGCCTGCACCTCCCTGTCCCTTACCTTACCAACCAACCTGCACCTCCCTGTCCCTTACCTTACCAACCAACCTGCACCTCCCTGTCCTTTACCTTACCAACCAACCTGCACCGCCCTGTCCCCTACCAACCAGCCTGCACCTCCCTGTCCCTTACCTTACCAACCAACCTGCACCTCCCTGTCCCTTACCAACCAACCTGCACCTCCCTGTCCCTTACCTTACCAACCAGCCTGCACCTCCCTGTCCCCTACCAACCAGCCTGCACCTCCCTGTCCCTTACCAACCAACCTGCACCTCCCTGTCCCTTACCTTACCAACCAACCTGCACCCCCCTGTCCCTTACCAACCAACCTGCACCTCCCTGTCCCTTACCAACCAATCTGCACCTCCCTGTCCCCTACCAACCAGCCTGCACCTCCCTGTCCCTTACCAACCAACCTGCATCTCCCTGTCCCTTACCAACCAACCTGCACCTCCCTGTCCCTTACCAACCAACCTGCACCTCCCTGTCCCCTACCAACCAATCTGCACCTCCCTGTCACTTACCTTACCAACCAACCTGCACCTCCCTGTCCTTTACCTTACCAACCAATCTGCACCTCCCTGTCCCTTACCTTACCAACCAACCTGCACCTCCCTGTCCCTTACCTTACCAACCAACCTGCACCTCCCTGTCCCTTACCTTACCAACCAATCTGCACCTCCCTGTCCCTTACCTTACCAACCAACCTGCACCTCCCTGTCCCTTACCTTACCAACCAACCTGCACCTCCCTGTCCCTTACCTTACCAACCAACCTGCACCTCCCTGTCCTTTACCTTACCAACCAACCTGCACCGCCCTGTCCCCTACCAACCAGCCTGCACCTCCCTGTCCCTTACCTTACCAACCAACCTGCACCTCAGTGTCCCTTACCTCACCATCAGAGTGCCCCTTAAGCATGCTACTTTTTATGTTAAGGGTCACGCTGATGTGCTTGTTTTGTGTTAAGGGGCATTCTGATGGGCACATTTTATGTTAAGAGCAATGCTGATGGGCACGTATTTTATGTTAAGGGTCACACTGATGGGCACATTTTGTTCTGCCCATCAGAGTGCCCCTAACATAAAATGTGCCAATCAGCGTGCCCCTTAGCATAAAATCTGACCATCAGCATGACCCTTAACATCTCAGCTCCGCGCTAGGTCAGCCGCGACATAGCCACACCGGATTGGGGCTGGCCTGGCCTGCAATTTAAACGCCTCGCGAGGTTGCATACGACCGAGTCTCGGCCCGAGCCGCAGCTTTCCTCCTGCCCGACAGCCCCACCATTTTGATGGAGAGGAGGTTCTGTCTGGAGCGGTGCCCTCCTGGTATGGTAAGTAACTGTCTCCCCCAAAGGAGGGTTTTGGGGTGGACATTGGCCCCTCCGTGGGAAGGTCAGACCCCTGGGTTCCCCTCCCAGTTAGGCAACCCCCTCATTGGTCTGGTGATCCCTGTGACCTATCTCGCCCTCCATCTGCCCCTCCCTCCACTGACGCTGGGGCTGTGAGGTGGTCTGGTACACCGCCTGGGGTGGTGGCAGGGTGCTGTGCTGGCGATGGGGGGGTGCGCCTCCAGCAATTGGCTGTGGGGGGGCTCTACCTTGTAGGGGCTTCTGCCAGGGCCCACCCTTCCTGCCTGTGCTATTTTCTGAGGCCTAGGGATCACTCCTGGGTCCCTGGGAGTCTCATGGTGCCGCCATTTTCTTGTAGCCTGTGTGCACAATGCACGACGTCCATGTTTGTGTAGTCCGGCGGCCATTTTTCGGTGGTTTGCCATTGAAAATTGCGGTGGCCATGACAGTGGAGCCCTCTGGGTGGCAACTTCGGCGGTGGGAGCCCCTCCTCATCCCTTGTGCTGACTCCTGGATCTTTTTATTTCCTGATCGCCATTCATGCAGTGCAGATTTTCCTGGTAGCTGCGGTGCCTGGTTTCTGCAGAGTGGTGAGTCTGTTTGGGTCCTCTCCCTATCTACTGAGGATCGATTGGTGCTCTGTGGCTGGCAAACGGGTGGGCTGCCAGAGCGGTGGGGGTTGTCCCTTAGCAGTGTTTTTTTACACTTTTTTTGGGGTTCTCCTGGTGACTCATGGAGTCTTGGAGCACATCTCCCCAACTGATCCCCACTCTGAGGCTTCGGGGCCCTCCGGGTCTCATCCATCCATCGATGCACTGACGGCGGTCCTGGAGATATTGGTGTCCCGTGGAGGTGGCTTTTGGGTGACGGACTGGCAAAAAGCGCCCCCTGCCTTCCCCTGCCTCATCTGTCTCTACAGATCCTGAATCTGATTTGGCCGCCGCGGACGCGGGTCACCCTGCTGGGTTTGCAACTACGCGCCCTGAATCCTCAGATAGTGAGGAGGATTCCTCCACTTCTGCAACCGCGTACAAAAAAGCGCTGGTGTACGCACTGATTGTATTTGTGCGTGAGACCTAAAGATAGAGGACGCAGCTGAAGCTGCAGCGGAGGCGCAGGTTTTCTTTTGGCATTCACAAGCCATCTAGGACGGAAAAGGAGTTCCCCCTTCCCCTCTTATTTTTACAGAATTGTCACTAAATAGTGGGGATGACCAAAGCGTCCCCTTGGGGTCCCTAAGTGATTTTGCTAGGCAATTCCCCTATGAGGAGTTCCTTCTTAAGAAGTAGACTGTTACACCTGTGGTGGACCCTCCGGTTTTCAGATTTAACAAGGCAACCATGATTCTGGTTGACGAGTCCCTGGCCTTTGAAGACCCAACTGACAGGAAGGTGGAGGCTGTGGCCCGCAATATGAACACCCTGGCTGGTTCGGCACTGATGTCAATATTCACCATCTAAAATATTGGAGTACCTGCGCTGCTTATCTATTAAATAATTATTATATGTGTAAAAACCATTAATATTGTGCTCAAAGTGCTAGTGCCTAAACTATATCAAATAAATCAATAATACAAGAATTTTACCAATTGTGCATAAATAATTTGCTTATGTGACAACCTGTGTAATATATAAATAAATCAATAAATATATGTAAATAAATAATTAAATAAATGATCTTCCACGATTAAATAAATAGTCTTCCACAACAAATCCTTGTGATAAAAGTTCATATAATCTTCAATCAACTAAGTGATATTGGAGTGACAGTCTTAGTGCCCAACAAAAATTCGAAGTGCTGCGCGCTCATATAAAGTGCCGGTGCTCAATATTTACGAGTAGGTGCTCCCCTCTTGGTCCCCTACTCACCAGAAGCCAAATTTAAAACTGCTCTAAGTATACTCCTTGGTGGTGTTAGCCTCGAGGGACCGCCAAACGATCCGCTTATAAGGTGCTCTGCATCTCACAACTTCCAGGTATTGCTCATAAAAAAGAAAGGTGCTATCATTGTGCAGTATATTGGAACTTTATTGGTTGCGCATTTAAAATTACACTTACAGTGTTGAAGATAATCAAACGCCTTGACACTATCCCACGGGCCGCAAAACAAATGGCCGTGCTCTCCGCCCGTGTCCCCGGAAGTCGGATGTGGCTGGACGTGACGTAGTACTTATTCGGACGGACGGCTTGACGCGTTTCGCTCCGCCTCTCAGAGCGTTATCAAAAGCCCTTTTGATAACGCTCTGAGAGGCGGAGCGAAACGCGTCAAGCCGTCCGTCCGAATACGTACTACGTCACGTCCAGCCACATCTGACTTCCGGTTTCCGGGGACACGGGCGGAGAGCACGGCCATTTGTTTGGCGGCCCGTGGGATAGTGTCAAGGCGTTTGATTATCTTCAACACTGTAAGTGTCATTTTAAATGCGCAACCAATAAAGTTCCAATATACTGCACGATGATAGCACCTTTCTTTTTTATGAGCAATACCTGGAAGTTGTGATCGTTTGGCGGTCCCTTGAGGCTAACACCACCAAGAAGTATACTTAGAGCAGTTTTAAATTTGGCTTCTGGTGAGTAGGGGACAAGGAGGGGAGCACCTACTCGTGAATATTGAGCACCGGCACTTTATATGAGCACGCAGCACTTCGAATTTTTGTTGGTCATTAAGACTGTCACTCCAATATCACTTAGTTGATTGAAGATTATATGAACTTTTTTCACAAGGATTTGTTGTGGAAGACTATTTATTTAATTGTGGAAGATCATTTATTTGTTTATTTAATTATTTATTTACATATATTTATTGATTTATTTATATATTACACAGGTTGTCACATAAGCAAATTATTTATGCACAATTGGTAAAATTCTTGTATTATTGATTTATTTGATATAGTTTAGGCACTAGCACTTTGAGCACAATATTAATGGTTTTTACACATATAATAATTATTTAGTAGATAAGCAGCGCAGGTACTCCAATATTTTATCTGTTCTAAAAAAGGCACCCCCTTTTTTTTTTTTTTTTTTTTTTATAAATTCGTTTATTGAAGAAACAGAGAAGGCACATCACAGTTCAAACAGAGAAATGCAAGGAACGATAGCAGGCAGAAGCGAGCAAACAGAACACATGTGACATATCAGTACAGAAAAACTTGACAATATGCTAAATACCAGTAAATGACTGGGAGAACAATATGAATATCGCAAGGTAATGTGCTATAGAGAAGAAGAACACCCCTGAGACCTCTCTATGGAGAAACGTAAAGTGCAAAACAAGTGACAATAGAGTACTGACCACGGTAGAGCCCCCCACGACACCCCCCGGCATCTATCACCTGGCCGGTAGCAGGCGCGCAGGGGAAGTCCCCCGGGCAGTCATCATGTATCACAGCGGCCCCAGGGGGGAATATCACTCAAAATCTCTTCGGGGTATGTAACTAATAAAGACGTGCAGAGATATGCCTACAGAAAAAATCTGGTAGTAGATAGACAGCAAAGAAAAGAGGGAGATCCAATCCGCGACACCCAAGAACATAGCAGATTGGAAGCAGGGGAGAGAAAAAGAGTCAAAGAAGACATCAAAGGGGAGGTGGAAGTAAACAGAAAGAGGCAGGAGGAAGAGGGGGGGGGAGGAGCAGTCCGGCCCAATGACAGCGGCACCCTCAGATCAAGAGATCACGATATTCTGCTGTGAACGTGAATTCATGCCAGTAAAACCAGCGCTTCAGAAATTTCTCTCTGTCACCGCGCTCCGTCGACATCAGGTCTTCCATCTCATTGATACATTTTATCTTACGGATCCACATAGCCACAGTAGGGGGCTGGGTCTGTTTCCACAAAGGGGGGATGCAACTCTTTGCTGCCGTAAACAATAACGGCAGGATTGATTTCTTATAGGACGCCCTCGGAAAATCGTGATGGTGAAGAAGGAAGAGGGCCGGGTCCAGGGCAAGCGGGTGATCCGTGAATTTTTGAGCTATGCGAAGCACCGAGGCCCAGAAGGGCTGGAGCCCTTCGCAGGACCAAAAAACATGGAGGTAGGAACCCACCTCCTTGCCACATCTCCAGCAGGTGTCGGCACATGCCGGGAACATCCGACGTAGCCTCGTCGGGGGGAAATGCCACCGGGTCAGGCATTTGTATCCCACCTCTTGGTAGCGTGAGCAGATCGAGGTTTTGTAAGCGAAGAACAAAAGGCGGTCGACATGATGGTCGGTAAAAGTCAGACCAAGGTCCCGTTCCCATTGCGCAATATATGGAGGACGGTATGGAGCTTCCGGTGTGACCAAAGCCCTATAGACTAGGGAGATGGTATGCCGCAGAGGAGAGGATTCGGAACAGAGCTCCTCGAAATAGGTGAGACGCCTGGTGAACAAGCGCGCCGGTGGCAGGGACTGCAGGAAATGGGAAAGTTGGACCTGCTGCCAAAATGACAGCACAGAAAATGAAGTATCGGAGTGCAGGAGAGTTCTTGAGATCCACTCCCCATTCCGTATGTAGTGGCGAGCCTGTCCAATGCCGGCAGCCCCCAAGGACTGAAATCCGGGGCACTCCAGTCCCGGCAGAAAGTCCGGGCTACCAACAACCGGGAGAAGGGGGGACGGCAGAGTAGCCAATTGGCCCCCATGACACAGCCGTCTTCCAACTTTCAACGTGGGGCCAATGGTTGGGTGAGTAGACAGCTCCCTTGGAGCAAAGGAGGGAGTCCAGAGCGACGATTCCGGAGGAAACCTCACTGAAAGCCGCTCCAACCGCACCCACTGCTTCAGTGAGCCATGGCGGTACCAGTCAAGGACGCGGGACCCCTTTTTTTTTTTACCAGCAGCAGCTTATCAATTATTTATATTTGCATAGTAATTTTATATATAATCCTAAGCGCTAGCCTTACGCACCTAATATTCACCATCGATTCTGACTGAATGGGCTAGGTTTTTTTTTTCTGCCGTGACCTAGAGGGGGAGTAGCTCCCCCCTGCCTTTGCTGAGCTGGTGAACCAGCTGGTCCAGGGGCTGCAGTTTATCTGTGATGCCTCTTTGGATGTGGCCCCTCTAGTGGCTCGGCTCTCTGTCGGCAGTGGTCCTTCAGCGTGTCTTTTGGCTCAAATGCTGGTCTGTGGACCAGACTTCTAAGAAGGCCTTGACTGATCTTCCCTTTCAAGGAGATCGCCTATTTGGTGCTTCCCTGGATGACATCATTAAAGGTCTCACAGGGGGGAAGAGTACCTTTTCTTCCGCAGGCTACTTAGGGCAAGGACCCTCGTCGTAGATTTGAACCCTCCTCCTTGGCTCATAGGAAGTTTTGTTTCGTCCGTCCCTCAGGGTAGACTGACAAAGGATCGGGGCCCCTCTGGAGGATCCAAGTGAACTTAGTCTGGCAAGTTGAGATCGGGCTTCTCTAGGCCTGCGGACAATGCCCCTTCAGCCCATCACCTGTATCTGGGGTGGGGGGATGTCTTTGCTGGTTCCCGGACACGTGGACTCCCCTGGTACAAGTAAGGTGGGTCCACGAGGTCATTCCGTCCGGCTACAAGATCAAGTTTCATTCTTACCCTCTTGTAAGGTTCTTCCTTCCTCCTTCCAGCGTGCGACTGTCCCGGTTCGCTTACAGGCTCTTTTGGTGGCCCTGTGGGCTTAGTATCGTCTGCTTTATGCCTCCCTCACCCCCCCCCCCCCCCTCAAGCTTCTGCCAAGACTTCTATGCAGGATCGAGGCAGAAGGGATTCCGGTCATCTTAGTGGCCCTGGACTGGCCTCGCCGGGCTTGGTATGCCGATCTGGTGCAGCTGGTCGCCGATGTTACTTGGAAACTTTCTCTCAGGGAGGATCTGCTGTCCCAAAGACCAATCTCACATCCTGCTTTATAGTCCCTGGCTTTGACGGCTTGGCTGTTGAACGCCAGGTGCTGATGGATAGAGGTTTGTCTGAGCCGGTGATTACAACGCTGTTAAAAGCTAGGAAATTTACTTCTAGGAAGATCTACCATCGTACGTGGAAGACGTACATTGCGTGGTGTGAGTCTCTTGGGGTTCATTCTCACTCTTTTTTTGGTGGCTTGGATCTTGTCCTTCCTTCAATGGGGGGCTTGAGCAAAAGTGGCCTTGAGTACTATCAAGGCTCAGGTGTCCCCCTTAGCAGTCTCCTTGGTGCGTACTTTTCTTAGGAAGTTAGGCACTTGACCCCTCCAGTGCGGTCTCTGTTGCTGCCTTGGGACCTCATTTGGTGCTCTTAGTCCTCCAGAAGCCTCCTTTTGAGAATCTTTGGGAGATTCCCCTGCTTACGCTGTCCCAGAAGGTGGCCTTTTTGGGGGCTTTAACCCCTGCGCGCAGGGTGTCTGAATTGGCGGCGTTACCCTGTCGTTTACCTTAGGCTGGCCATACACTATACAATTTTCTTGTTCAACTTTCCTTTAGATTTACCAAAACCATGTAATATAGGGTCAAACCTAAACACTTTCAATTTGTATGCGGTCAGGCAGGCCCTTGCACTACATAGTTTAAGGTAAATCTAAAGGAAATTGAATAAGAAAATTGTATAGTGTATGGCCAGCCTTACTTTACCTTTCTCAGGTTGTCTCTGATTTTCATTTGAATGAAGACATTGTGTTGCTTTAGCTGTGTCCCAGGCCAAAACATCCAAAAGAAATTGCTTTGCATGCCTTGGATGTGGTCCAGGCGATTAGGATGTACCTGGCAGCTACGGAGTCTTTTAGGAAATCAGACTCACTATTTGTGCTTACGGATGGGCCTTGGAAAGGGTTGTCTGCTTCCTCTGCAACCATTTCTAGATGGATCAGACAGACAATGATTCAGGCCTAATCCATCAAGGGTCTGGTTCCTCTTTTCCCTGACAAGGCGCACTCTACTCGGGCGTTCAGTGCCTCCTGGACCTTCCATCATCCGGCGTCAGTGACGCAGGTTTGCAAGGCGGCCACCTGGTTGTCGGTGCACACTTTCACAAAGTTCTATAAAGTGGATGTGTTGGCATCTGCGGGCGCTTTCTTTGGCCGCAAAGTTTTGCAGGCTGCTGTTTAGAGGACCTGGTTCTATTTGAGGGTGTATTGTTTTTTTCAGGTGGGCTCCAGTTGTTTTGGTTGAGCTCCTGTTTACCTGGTTGGCTATAGTTAGCCTTGGGAATTTATTTTTCGCTGTTCCCACCCCTCATGTTTAACACTGCTTTGGGAGGTACCAATGGTTAAGAAGTTTAGAAGCTGTGTCCCGTCAATGAACAAAAGAGAAAATGGGATTTTTGACTTACCATAAAATCTATTTCTCTGTTGTTCATTGACAGACACAGACAGCACCCACCCCTCTGTGGAGTTGTAATTCTTCTGACACTGCATACTCAGACTTTTTTTCTGCCTAGTGTCCTACTCCTGTAGGGGGCAGTATAACCCAATGGTTAAGAAGATCAGGAGATGCGTCTGTCAATGAACAAAAGAGAAAATTTATATAGATAGATAGAGATATATAATATACATTTTTTTTTTTTTTTTTTTTTTTTAGTTGTGGTATGCATCTATGTCCTGGGTTGACACCCTTCTGAGATGAACAAGTGGATCCCTGTGTTTTGGGCTTACCTAGAGCAGCGTATGTTGACTTAGAGGAATTAAAGAGTATTTATTCATAAAAAGCCGTTTAAAAAACTGTAGTAGATTAAATGTGCCTATCGGTCAGCATATTCGGCAACCTGTAGAGTCCACCTCTAGGGGGAGGGAGAGCAGCTGTGACAGGAGCGGGAGAAGCGAGGAAGCAAGATGGCCGATGGAGGTCTGATGAAGGAGCGAATTGCGCATGCTACAAAACGTGTTGCCACCGCCTTGACGTTCGGTCTATGCAGTGTGGTCCCGAAAGTCCATTAGCAATCTTACATCCTCACTTCTCCCTCTCCTGGGGCCAACTCTCTGTCCCACTAGAGGCAAAGGACTCTACAGGATGCCTGTTATGCTTATTGTTATACTCATTTGATCTACTACATTGTAAGTGTTTTTTTTTTTTTACCCTTTAATACTGCACTTGGAAGCGCCTTCTGTTTCTTCCTTTGTTTCCAGTAGTGGTGCACCGAAATTTTCGGCCGAAAATGGGCCTATCCCATTTCGGCCGAAAACATACCAAAGATGCCGAAAATGAATGGTCGCAATGCAGATGAAGTACACCGGGCGGTAGAGCGAGCGGCCGCTAATAACTGAGCCCAACACTTCCCTGTCAGGCGGGTATCTCCGCTTTGTTCCTCCGCCGAGCGCTTTAGTGTGAGCTACACTGGTTGCTAGCAACCAGTGACGTCCTAGTTCTGCGCCATCCTAAGTCCTACACTGTGACTGTCTGTCATCCCATGTCCGATCATGATATTGGCTTCCCGGTGCTGTGCTGTTGCTGCTGTCCTCTCCATTCCCGGGCCAGGGAAACCAGCTACGCTGAGCAGAGAGGGAAGGAGGAGGCGGCACACAGCTCACACCGGACACACTATCAGTCCGATCCTGGTCCGGTCCATGGAGAACAACGGGTGGTATGATGCGGGGCATGTGATCGAATTACTGCCACTACCCCGGAGGGATTACTGGGCGATATGCGGCTGCATTGATATATAGTAGCTGGTGAGTGTAGAGCTGCGAGCACCGGACACCCCCAATTCCGAGGTGAGTCTCCATTACTGACCAGCACTGTTGAACCCCCCCCCCGAGTGATGTGCCCGATCTGTGTATAGAGACGGGGAGTCAGGACAGTCAGAGTATCATCTCGCTGCAGCACACATTCTCTCTCTCTCACTCTCAGCAGGTCTAGAGAATATCAAGTGAGCAAGATTTAGGTATTTCATTATTATTCTTCCAATAGCAGAAATACTGCCTTCCCCCAAGGTTCCACTGCACCCTCATTTCAGATAAAGGATTGTAGTGTACTGCCTTTAATCAGAAATCAATATTACTGCACAACAGTATGATGGAAGAGCTTGAGATACAGAATACCTGTATGTAATAAATGACTCTCACTCTTTATCCACATGTCTGCTTATCCATCTTTCCTAAAGACAGAGGGTGCTTACAATCTTCACAGAGGACAACCGCCACTAGTAGGTATGGTGGAAAGGTCTTTAGAGCTGTAGGGGCGCTATATGATCCAAGGGTTAAGATAGAAGGCCAAGTAAATACAAACCATATCAATAGGAGACTGAAATGATCTCTTGTATATCTGAGGTAATGGCAGGAGACAGATTTTTCAAAACCCATCTCAGAGACCGAGGGGATCCTGAATCTGAGTCACAGATAGTCACAGCAACTAGTGAAACTGGTGCTGCAGGGGATGGAGCAGAAAACTCCTTCCCAATACTTCTTCCTTGTAAGAACTTACCATAAAATCCTTTTCTCTGAAGTTCGACAGACGCAGATCATTATCTTCATGACTTATAGGGTTATGCTCCTCCTTCTAGGAATAGGCACTAGGCAGGAAAAAAAACATAACCGCGCCTATGGGGGCTGTCCCTGCAGGCATAACCCCTCAGACTCTGCTATCATCAAACGTTTTAGTTGCAGGCAGTGTTTAGAAGACAAAAAAACTCCCATAACTCAGAATTAGAGGGGCAGGAGAAAAGGATTTTACCATAAGTTCTTACAAAAATCTAGTTTATCGTTCATAAACAGATGGAGCTCCCTATCTTCATTACTCATAGGGATGTCCCAAAGCAGTATAATCCTGAGGGGTGGGAAACAACGCAGAAACAAAACGTAAGTCCCCAATGGCTAAATTTAGCCAACCAGGTAACATGGAGCTCAACCATAAACAACTGGAGCTCACCCGGAAAAAATTGAACCCTTAAATAGAAACTAAACAGAGTTCTCTTTTAAACTGCAGCCTGCAAAACCTTGCGGCCAAAAGAAGCATCCGCGGATGCCAACACATCTACCTGTACACACCTGGGGCCTTGTTCTACATTGTACCTTCTACCTTGTAGAATTTTGTGAACGAAGGCATCAGATGACCAAGTTACCGCCTTGCAATCTTGTAGCACCGATGCCTGATGGCGAAAAGTCCAAGAAGCACTCAACGCTCTCGTAGAATGAGCCTTCACTGGGAAGGAGGAACCTGACCCTTCAGTAAATAGGCCTGTACCAACGTCTGCCTGATCCATCTGGAAATGGTTGCAGCAGACGCAGCCAATTCCTTATGAGGTCCATCAGTAAAAAAGAGCGTCTGATTTTCTAAAGGACTCAGTGATCTCCAAATAAACCCTGATTGCCCGAACCACATCCAAAGAATGCAAGGCATATTCCTTAGGATGCTGAGGTTTAAGGCAAAGTGAAGGCAACACAACGTCTTCATTAGGATGAATATCAGAAATCGCCTTAGGAAGGAACGACTGATTAGGTCGAAGTACCACTTTATCCCTGTGTACCACCACATAAGGTGAGCGGCAAGACAGTGCCGCCAATTCAGATACCCTTCGGGCAGAAGTGATCGCCACCAAGAAGGCAACATTCTGAGACAAAGAAAGCAGCGAAATCTCCGGAATTTTTTCAAAAAGAGGCTTTTGAAGAACAGATAACACCAGATTTAGATCCCACGGAGGTAACGAGGTTCGCCTTGGAGGAGCCATATGGCGCACTCCCTGGATAAAAGTCTGGATTAGGACATGTGGGGCTAATGGGCGTTGAAAATATATAGCCAAAGCTGAAACTTGGCCTTTGATAGTACCCAAAGCCAACCGCTGTTCAACCCCTTTCTGCAAAAAGGTCAAAACCCTAGCGATCGAAAACAAGCGAGGGTGCACTTTCAGCGGTTCACATCATGAAATGTACGATGGTAGATCTTCCTGGAAATTGACCTTCTAGCCTTCAAGAGTCTAGGAATCACACCTGACTTTCAACAGCCATGCCGTTAAAGCCAGTGACTGTAAAGCAAGATGGAAGATTGGACCTTGACACAGCAGATCTTCCCTGAGAGGAAGTCTCCACGGGGTATCAGCGACCAGCGTTATCAGGTCTGCGTACCAAGACTAGCGAGGCCAGTCTGGAGCCACTAGAAAATCTTGATGTACACAGAAGCCAGAGGCAGTTACTGATCAGTCTGATACAGAATTTTTATATTTGGCAGAAGGTGTTGAGAACCTTTGAATCCAGCATAGGCCGGATGCAACCTTTTACCTGTAAGGAACAGTGAGCAGGTGTGAGAAAAAAAAAAAAAAAACTCTCTCTAATAATGGCTATGACCCCTAAAAAGGGGAGCTGAGCAGAGAAGGTCTTCTAATCTTTCCAGGGATGATGGAAAATTCAACAACAAAGTGGATGGGAGCAGAGACTGAAATTTCAGCTTCTAGCCTCACGATACATATTTCTGGACCCAAACAAATTGAAAATTCTGGGAGCAGATGGCTGCAAAGGCCAACAGATGCCCATTACTTTGGCAAGTGGGGTCAACCCTTCATTGTGAGGAGGACTTAAGGGCCCATGGTTTATTGTAGAATGGAGATCCAGGCACTGCCTTGGCCCTGGAGGTCCAAGAGAAGCTAAAAAGTTTTTCTCTTACGTCCTCTGACAGTCGCCGCCATCTTCATATTCGTCACAATGGGGTATTAGACTTTGCTCCGTAGGAGTAGCTAGGCAACAGAATATGTTAATATTAAAGCTTTTAACATATCCCACCCCCAGGGGGTGGTCCCCTCAGTCAATACCCTCCTACTTCCTGTATCCATACCTCAGTTTCAATGTCTAGCTTGTCAGGAGTAGCTGGATGTCTCTATGCTGGGGCATTTTGTCTCAGCCTTTCTCTTCTTTTTTTGATTTTTGTTTGAGTTTTTTTCTCTCTCCTTACTTGGCTGTTTTTTTTGTCAGCATCAGTTATTTCTTCTGATGAAGAGGATTCGTGCGGGCTGGGTCTCGGGCTGATCCCCCTGGTCGCAGGTTGTGGGTCAGTGGCTTCCCAGCCTGCCTTCGAGCGTTCAGTCAGGTAATGCTCCTGGCACAATGAACGACCCATCCCTGTTCGCTGCAGGGATGCTATGGTGAGGTGGCTACCTCACTGGACGCTGTGCGGTTTCTCAACCCCAGTTTTTTCTGCGTCCTGGATGCGACTCTCCCTGTCACATGTGCAGTGGCTTGTTCGCCTGTGCGGGTTCCCCACGCCATCTAGGAGGTAAGTGTATCAGTGTGGGGACCTGTCTGTTTGGGGGGTGTCAGTCTGGGACTGTGTAACCCTACCTCTGTTCACACTGTTAAGCTCCCTGTCTGTCTGGCTGCATTCTGTGGGCTGCAAGGAGGGGGGCTGTGCTGCACTATTCTGTGTCAGACTGTGACTGTGTGGCAGGCTGTGTGCTGTGGGGCATGATTGTATCGTGTTGGGGCACATTACAGTGACCGCTGCGGCGGTCCGCCATGTTTTACTGTACTGTAGTGTTTTTCAGCGGTCCTCACTGTGGTGGAGGAGCGGCGCTTTCGGCGCCAAACGGCGCCATTTTGGCAGCGCTCGCCCCGGCCGCATGTTAACACTGCAGGCGGCCATTTTCTTGTAGCCTTCCATAGGCTTTAATAGAGCGCCCTGAGTTACATCGCTTCCTTTTCCCTGGGCACACCGATCGAGGCAGCAGCAGCAGCAGCAGTGGTCTCTCCAGTTTTTTATCCTCTCTATCCCTATATCCTTGCCTGAGTTGAGCTTTTATCTCTGTGGGGGTCTACTTGTGCTAGTGTGTATGTGCGGTGGGCTGCGTTCGCCGCGCTTGTTAAAGGGGCAGTTAACCCTTTATTCTCCAGCATATTTTTTGGGGGCAATGGATTCTCAGGAGAGCAAATTTCCTACCACTTTGGTGGGAGGCCAGAGGACTGCTGTTTCCCCCCCCAGGGGGGGATTTGGCTGAGATTGTGGCTAACCTTGCTGCTCAGGTGCAGATGCTTGTGGCTGCTCAACCCAGCCCAGAGTTTCAATTTCCTCTGATTCAGAGGGTGATGGTGATGGGGCTGCTATGGCTGGGGTCTCCTTATCGGGGTCCCGTTCCTCCCTGGATCTTGTGGGGTCCGAGGTGGAGGCTGAGGTTGAAGGGGTGGATAATTCTCCCCCTGGCTCGTCTAAAGAGCTTGCACTCATGGATGAATTGGTTGCTTCTATCAAACAAACACTGCGTTTGCAGGATGAACCATGTCCTCCTGCTGCCCTGGCAGCTTATGGGACGCAGAAAAGACGCAAGACATCACAGGATTTTCCCTGCACGGATGATTTTCAGCACGCTGTTAAGGAACAATGGCGCAATATACGCAAGCCTTTTGCTGTGCCAAGTAGGTTCAAGCTGCGCTATCCTTTCACGCCCGCTACTGATGAGCGTTGGTGTGTACCGCCTCCAGTGGATCACGTGATAGCGGTTTTGAATAAGTCCACTGCGATTCCTGCAGAGGATGCCCCGGTGTTCCGGGATGCCACGGACAGGAGGCTGGAGTCTCTTGCCCGTCATACTTATTCTATTATGGGTTCTATGCTAAAAGCTATATTTGCTTCTCTTATGGCAGCCCAGGCTGTCGCGAGTTGGACGCAGCTGCTTAGACGCGTCCTGGTGGCTGATTCTGCCTCACCGGCGACGTTGGATATGGTGGATCAAATCCATCAGGGTGTCATGTATTTGTGTGATGCGGACTTGGATATAGTACCGTTGGCTGCACGTGTACACAGCGTGGCGGTATTGTCTCGCCGCCTGGTTTGGTTGAAGTGTTGGTCTGTGGACCAATCTTCGCGCAAGACCTTAGCCAATCTGCCCTATGATGGATCTCGCCTTTTTGGAGAATCCTTGGATACTCTGATAAAGGGGATCACGGGTGGTAAGAGCACGCTCTTGCCCCAATCCCACAAGGCTAAGGCGGCTCCTGGTAAGAAGCATGCTTCCTTTCGGCCCTCTCAGGGGTCCTTTCGTGCCTTTCGGTCGCACTATAAGGGCAAGCCGTTCAAAGGTCAAGGCTCCCAAAAGAAGCCGTGGTCAGGTAAGCAGAAGTCCGGCCAGTCCGGACCCGCTGCCAATAACAATGCGGCCTGAAGGGGCGCCCTCACCCAGTTCTGGGGTGGGGGGACGCTTGCTCGGTTTTCTTCAGCCCTGGCTGGCCCGTGTTCGGGACAGGTGGGTTCAGGAAATCGTTCGATCTGGATACAAGATCGAGTTTCTCTCTCGGCCGGAGAGCAGATTTTTTCCCTCAAATCTTCAACTGTCTCCGGAGCGTTTGCGGGATCTGCACCCAGCGGTGCGGGACCTGAGGGCTCAGGGGGTGATGGTTCCGGTGCCTCATCGGGACAGATTTCGGGGGTTCTATCCCAATCTGTTCACCGTGCCCAGGAAGGAGGGCAAGGTACGTCCAATTCTGGACTTAAAGACTCTGAACCGCTTTGTGCGGGTTCGCAAGTTCCGCATGGAATCCCTGCGGTCGGTGGTGGCTGCCCTGGTTCCGGGGGAATTCATGGCTTCCATCGACTTAAAGGATGCGTACCTTCACATCCCGATTTTCGAGGGTCACCAGAGGTACCTTCGATTCGCCATTGCGGAGGATCACTATCAATTCGTGGCGTTACCTTTTGGTCTCCCTTCGGCTCCACGGGTATTCACCAAGGTGCTTGCACCGGTTCTGGCTTTGTTGAGAGCCAAGGGCATCTCTGTCCTGGGGTATCTGGATGATATTCTGGTTCGGTCTGCGACCAGCCAGGGTCTGGAGAAGGACCTGTCCGTCACGATGCAGACTCTACAGGAGTTTGGTTGGACGATAAATTATCCAAAGTCGACGCTGTGTCCGTCGGTTCGTCTTCCCTACCTGGGAATGATCCTGGACTCGGTCCAGGCGAAGGTCTTCCTACCAGACGACAAACTCAGGACTCTTCAGGTGGAAGTCGGGTCCCTCAGGGACGCTCCGTGCTCATCCCTCCGGACGTGCATGCGGTGTCTGGGTTTGATGGTCTCGGCTTTCGAGGCGATTCCCTTCGCCCAGTTTCACACGCGGGGTCTCCAAGCGGGGATCCTGTCCAGGTGGGACGGGCGACCGCAATCTCTGGATCTCCAGATTTAGTTGAGCCATCGCACCAGAAGGGATCTTCTGTGGTGGCTCCAGTCCCCGGCGGTGTCGGGGGGCAAGTCTTTTTGTCCTCTTTCGTGGACGGTGATCACCACGGATGCCAGCCTGTCGGGCTGGGGTGGTGTTCTGGGAGTTCTGTCCGCCCAGGGAACTTGGTCGGAGGAGGAATCCTCCCTTCCGATCAACATTCTGGAGTTGCGTGCAATAATTCTCTGCCTTCGACGTTGGACGGACAGGCTGCAAGGCTGTCCAGTTCGGGTGCAGACGGACAATGCCACAGCGGTGGCTTACATCAATCACCAAGGGGGCACCAGGAGTGCCCGAGCGGCTCGGGAAGTGGCCGACATTCTGTCTTGGGCCGAGACACACGTCCCGGCGATATCGGCGGTCCACATTCCGGGGGTGGAGAACTGGCAGGCGGATTATCTGAGTCGCCAGACCCTGGACCAGGGGGAATGGTCCCTCCACCCGGATGTCTTCCAGATGTTGTGCGCGAAGTGGGGTCTTCCGGAGGTAGACCTGTTCGCGTCTCGTCTGAACAACAAGGTGAAAAGGTTCGTGGCAAGGACGCGCGATCCTCGGGCAGACGCGTCAGACGCGTTGGTAGCTCAGTGGCATCAGTACCGACTGATGTATGCGTTTCCACCGATTCAATTGCTGTCCAGGTTCCTTCGCAGGTTGAACTCGGAACCACACACAGTGATTCTTGTGGCGCCGGACTGGCCTCGCCGGTCCTGGTACGCAGACCTCGTGAATCTGGCGGTCGACGTTCCGTGGCATCTGCCTCTTCGAGAAGATCTCCTGTCTCAAGGGCCGATATTCCATCCTGCTTTACAGTCGCTGGCTTTGACGGCCTGGCTGTTGAAACCGAGGTCCTGAAGGATAGGGGTCTCTCCCCTGAGGTCATTCACACTTTGATCAACGCAAGGAAATCTTCCTCGGGAAAGGTCTATTACCGTACTTGGAAGGCCTATTTTGCCTGGTGTGAGTCCAGGGGGTTTTCACCTCGCACATACTCGGTGTCTAGGGTGTTATCCTTCCTTCAAACGGGTGTCGACCAGCGTTTGGCGCTGGCTACGATCAAGGGTCAGGTGTCTGCGCTGGCCGTTCTTTTTCAACGTCCTGTGGCGTCTAACTCCTTGGTTAGTACTTTTGTTCAAGGGGTGCGACATCTGGTCCCTCCTAGGAGGGAACCGCTGCCTCCTTGGGACTTGAATCTTGTTCTGTCCGTGTTACAACATGCTCCTTTTGAACAGATCAGGAAGATCTCGTTGTCTATGTTGTCCAAGAAGGTCTCCTTTTTGGTGGCGATCACTTCGGCTCGCAGAGTGTCGGAGCTGGCAGCTTTGTCCTGCAAGTCTCCGTATCTGGTCATTCACCTGGATAAGGTGGTCTTGCGACCTAACCCTTCTTTTCTTCCGAAGAGGGTTTCGGATTTTCACCTCAATGAGGACATTGTCTTGCCTTCGCTCTGCGCGAAGCCTAAACATCCGAAGGAGGTGGAGTTGCATTCCTTGGATGTTGTTCGGGCGATTAGGGTTTACCTGAAATCGACTGAATCTTTCCGCAAGTCGGATTCTTTGTTTGTCCTTTCAGAGGGCCCTCGGAAGGTCATGGCGGCGTCGGCTTCTACCATCGCCAAATGGATCAGACAGACCATTGAACAGGCCTATGCTTTGAAGGGGAAAGTTCCCCCTGTGCCTGTGAAGGCGCACTCTACCAGATCTCTGAGTACGTCTTGGGCCTGTCGTCATGGGGCTTCTGTGGCCCAGGTGTGTAAGGCGGCGACTTGATCGACCATGCACACCTTCACAAAATTCTACAGAGTGGATGTTCAGGCATCGGCAGATGCTTCCTTTGGCCGCAAGGTTCTTAGTGCGGCGGTTCCTTAGAGCCCCTTGTTTTGGGCTCCTTGGCTGTTTGGGATATATTTTTATCCCTAGGCTATTTGTTTTTTTCCTGGGTTATTGCTCCTGTTGAGCAAGTTTTTTCTCATGTTGCCCAGCTGGTTTCCTTCCTTTGGTAAGGTTCCTTTCTTTGATGTGGAGACTGCGTTGCCTTAGGCGCGGCTGCGTTTCCCACCCCTCATGTTTGCACTGCTTTGGGACGTCCCCAATGTGACGAATATGAAGATGGCGGCGACTGTCGGAGGACGTAAGAGAAAACTGAATTTTTGTAAAATCTTACCTGTAAAATTCCTTTCTCTGAGTCCTCCGACAGTCGCCGCCCCCGCCCCTCTTTGGGGTTTGGTTGTATACTCTACTGCTATTCCACTAAAACTGAGGTATGGATACAGGAAGTAGGAGGGTATTGACTGAGGGGACCACCCCCTGGGGGTGGGATATGTTAAAAGCTTTAATATTAACATATTCTGTTGCCTAGCTACTCCTATGAAGCAAAGTCTAATACCCCATTGTGACGAATATGAAGATGGCGGCGACTGTCGGAGGACTCAGAGAAAGGAATTTTACAGGTAAGATTTTACAAAAATTCCGTTTTTTTTAGCCTCTGGAACAGAGGACTTCCCAGATGGAGATGTGTATTTTTTTTTTTTTTTGTGTGTGGGAGGGATATAAAAATAAACAAATAAAATAAAACCTATTCACCACTGGTGACTTCCTTAAAGCATACGTTCACCTGTTGGGAACATGTTAAAAAAAGAAAAAAAGGGAAAAAGCTCCTAAACTCAACTTTAAGAGCTTCCAGTGTAGGCTAGTGTACATGAAACCTTAGTTTCCTTTCTTCTATTTTCATCTGATGAACCAACTTGTAAGTCTGTTTTTTCAAAAAGCACAAGCTCTTCAGCAGAATGTGGATAATCAGTTTATATGAAATAGAAAAACCACTTAGCAGTGGCAGGGGTGATCAGCTTTTATTTATTTGTGCAAAACATTTATCCAAAAAAGAAAATGGGATTTTTGATTTACCGTAAAATACATTTCTCTGATGTTGATTGACAGACAGGTTCCCGATATTCATAACTATTGGGTTATACTATCCCCTACAGGAGTGGGACACTAGGCAGGAAATAATTCTCTCTCTGCTATAGCCACTCAGTTTTGTTACAAGTAGTGTCAGGAGAATTATAACTCCACAGAGAGGTGAGTGCTGTGTCCGTCAATGAACATCAGAGAAATGGATTTCACGGTATGTCAAAAATCCCATTTTTATTTTTCCCTATAAAAATAACAAACATGCAATACTTACTTACCTGCTCTGTTGCAGTCGATTTTGCACAGAGCAGCCTGGATCCTCCTCTTCTTGGGTCCCTCTTCTGCTCTCCTGGCCCCTCTTTCCTTTTCAATGCCCACACAGCAAGCAGCTTACTATGGGGGCACCCGAGCCGAGTCACAGCTCCCTGTGTCCATTCAGACAGGGAGCCCCCCTCTCTCTCCTGATTGGCTAGCTGACTTTGACAGCAGCAACCAAAGGCGCTGCTGCTGTGTCTCAGTCAATCAGGAGGGAGAATCTCAGATGACTGAGACACTTGTGGACATCGCTGAACAGAGAGGGACCTCGAGTAAGTATTAGGGGGACTGAGGGGGGCTGCTGCACACAGGTTTTTTATCCTAATGCATAGAATGCATTTAGATAAAAAAAAACCTTCTGCCTTTACAACTCCTTTTAATATGTACAGTCTGGAGGAAAGAAGGCAAAGGGAAGACACAATTGAAACCTTTAAATGCATCAAGGAAGTGATTAAGGTTAAGGAGGGCAGTTTTTTCAATATGAAACCAAAATTAAGAACATGGGGACATGACCTCAAACTAACTGGAGGAAAGTTCAAAAATATTCTTCGTATTATTATACTGAAAGGGTAGTTGATGATTGGAATAAACGACCAGCAGAGGTGGTGAGACAGTCAACAGTAAATGGCTTTAACCACCTCAATACTAGGCACTTAAACCCCCTTCCTTCCCAGACCAATTTTCAGCTTTTGGTTCTCTCGCACTTTGAATCACAATTACTCAGTCATGCTACACTGTACCCAAATTAAATTTTTATCATTTTGTTCACACAAATAGAGCTTTCTTTTGGTGGTATTTATTCACCGCTGGATTTTTTATTTTTTGTGATATAAGCGAAAAAATAGCGAAAAAAAATATATATATTTTCTATTGTCTGTTTTAAAAGAAATCCAATAAAATCAAATTTTGTCATAAATTTAGGCCAGAATGTATTCTGCTACATGTCTTTGGTAAAAAAAATCCTGATAAGTGTATGAAAATAGGTTTGTATGAAAGTTATAGAGCCCACAAGCTAGGCTACATATCATTGAAAATTGATCAATCCTAATGTACTGACTACCTATCTCATTTCTTGAGGCCCTAAAATGTCAGGAAGTACAAATACCCCCCAAATTACCCCTTTTTGTAAAGAGGACAGTCCAAGGTATTTATTTAGTAAGAGGCATAGTGAGTTTTTTGAAGTTGCAATTTTTTGGCCACATTAGTTTTGGTAATAAAGATTTTTTTTTTTCACAAAATTGTTATATTAACAAGGTATTTCTCACCCATGGCATACATAAACTTACAAATCCACCCCAAAATATATTCTGCTACTCCTCCTGAGTATGGCGATACCACATGTGTGAGACTTTTCCACAGCCTGACCACATACAGAGGCCCAACATCCAAATAGCACCGTCAGGCGTTCTAAAGGCATAAATTACAAATTTCATTTCCTGAGTACCTATCATAGAAACATAGAATGTGTCGGCAGATAAGAACCATTTGGCCCATCTAGTCTGTCCAATATATCTGAATCCTATGAATAGTCCCTGGCCCTATCTTATATGAAGGATAGCCTTATGCCTATCCCATGCATGCTTAAACTCCTTCACTGTATTTGCAGCTACCACTTCTGCAGGAAGGTTATTCCATGCATCCACTACTCTCTCAGTAAAGTAATACTTCCTCATATTACTTTTAAACCTTTGCCCCATATCACATTTGTGAAGGCTCTGTAGCATCAGGACAATGGACTAACCCACAAAATGACCCAATTTTGGAAAGAAACACCCCATTGTATATTCTACGAGGCATGATGAGTATTTTAAAGATGTAATTTTTTTCCAAAAGTTTTTGGAAAATGTGGGAAAAAATAAAAACGTATTTTTTTTTTACACAAAGCTGTCAATTTATAAGATATTTCTAATACATAGCATGTATATAGCAAAAATTACACCCCAAAATGCATTCTGCCACTCGTCCTGAGTATGGTGATACCACGTGTGAGACTTTTCCACAGCCTGGCCACATACAGAGGCCCAACATCCAAGTAGCACCGTCAGGCGCTCTAAAGGCAAAAATTACACATTTCATGGTATGAAACGGACTGGATGATCACGGACAGATGTGCGCTGGATGATCACAGACAGATGTGCGCTGGATGATCACGGACAGATGTGCGCTGGATGATCACGGACAGATGTGCGCTGGATGATCACGGACAGATGTGCGCCGGATGATCACGGACAGATGTGCGCCGGATGATCACGGAGCAGTAGGTAGCAGGGAAACCGATCCGGGCCTCCGGTCCTAGGCAGGAAGTCGAGTGAGGGCAAGATGGCCCCTACTTGGCTCTATGGCCTTGGAGGACCAGAGCGACGTCATACGTTGCTTTCTCCCAACGGCCTTAAAGGGCCCATTTTTGCTTTTAAGTGTAGATGTGAGATCTGAGGTCTTTTTGACCCCAGATCTTACATTAAAGAGGACCTGTCCTCCTTATTTCTATTACAAGGGATGTATACTGTGCATTCCTTGTAATAGGAACAAAAGTGATCCAAAAATTATTTTTTAAAGGGACAGTGTAAAAATAAAAAAGGTAAAATAAATTAAAAAAATTAATTTAAAGCACCATGTTTCTCCAAGCTCACAAGCAGAAGCAAACGCATATATGCAAGTCGCGTCCACATATGTAAACGGTGTTCAAACCACACGTGAGGTATCGCCACGATCATTAGCGCGAAAGCAATAGTTTTAGCTATAGACCTCCTTTATAACTCTAAACTGGTAACCTGTAGACATTTGTAAAGCGGCACCTATGGAGATTTTTAGCTACCAATGTTTGTCACCATTCCAAGAGCGTGCAAAATTTTGAAGCATTACATGTTAGGTATCAATTTACTCGGTGTAACATTCTCTTTCACATTATAGAAAAAAAATTGGGCTAACTAAGCTGCATTTGTTTATTTTTTAATTTAAAAAACTGTATTTTTTCCCCAAAGCATTGCGTTAATAAGACCGCTGCGCAAATATGGTGTGACATAAAGTATTGCAACGATCTCCGTTTTATTCTCTAGGGTCTCTGCTAAGAAAATATATAATGTTTTGGGAGTTCTTAGTAATTTTCTAGCAAAAATACTGATTTTAATTTTGTAAACTACAAGTGTCAGAAATAGGCCTGGTCCTTAAGTGGTTAATGTATGCTGTTTCACCGTCTGACACCCATCAATCTTCACAGGAAGTAAATGGATAACCAACCAGTTGGAACACAGTGTGATAAAATCCCAACAGAGGTTTTGAACCTTACTAATTTATACATATATTTTTATTTCTGTTGGCACCCAAAAACTAGGAGGTTGGGAATACCCAGACCTTGCATAATTCATTAAGCACTTTTTCGCTGTATACACATTCTCTTGCATAGATATTTCCTGTAATCCATAATTACAGTAAACCTGTTACAAAACTCAGCAAGTTCAGTAGATCAAAAGATGTGGACAACAGAAATGATATACAAGCTTAGCACTATGCATTTGTGGCATCACTGATCAATATTGCATGGCCCAATGCCTCATTGTAGAGGCATCTGCCATGGAGCTCCTAGTCTCATGTGATTTACATGCTGTCTAGGGCCAATCCATGAAACTGCAGTTCTCTGTATGGACACCAGAGGGAACACAAAGGAAAGTTTTATATAGGAGGTGCAAGGGACATGCTGTGTACTGTTTTCTTAGTGTGTCTCTTTTTTTTTTTAATAAAATAAATTCAATGTATTTTTCTGGACATGTGTAGATCATCTTCATCCATTTTGTGAAAAGTTTCTGTGAAATGTTGTGGATGCTCTTAAGGTGAGCAACAGTATTATGTCATGTGGGTGTCCTAGTAGATGTCCCAGTATTTAAGTGATGGCAGAGATGCAGGACTAATTTACTTTCCTAAATAAACAACCTCTACTCCTTTTGTAAATGTTCACTTTGTAAAGTAAATGTTAGAAAGGTGAAGCTGTAAGCTCGTATTGCCCAGTCTTTCTTCACATGGTTGGGTGTTTAAAGTAGGGATAGACCGATTATCGGCAAGGCCGATATATCTGGGGTCGATATGCACTTTCCCCGATATATCGGTATCGGCCCTGGAACTGGCCGATATTGCCGATATTTTTGTGACGTCATTCTGCCTTCTTAGGCTGCCTACCTCGCCTTGGACAGCCTCGTCTGGAGTCGAGACTAGTCTCACGGGAGTGTATCACAGCCATACACCCACCCACAGCAGCCCGATGCCAGCCACCCACCTCCACAGGCCCTGTACTAGCCAGCCACCCACAGCCCCTGTGCCAGCCACCCACCCACCACAGGGTGCCAGCCAGCCACCCACAGGCCCTGAGCCAGCCAGCCACCCACCACAGGGTTCCAGCAAGCCAGCCACCCACCACAGGGTGGCAGACAGACAGCCACCCACCACAGGGTGCCAGCAAGCCAGCCATTAAGCATTAAACAAGAATTAAAATGTTCAGCACGAGATTTGTGTCAAAAATTTTCATTATTTTTCAAAACTTTCAATGTACAAAATATCGGCCGATACGTTGTGACCAAAATATCGGTATCTGCCCTGAAAAAACCATATCGGTCTATCCCTAGTTTAAATTGAAGCAAATTCACTAACATACTCTTTGCTAGGGGTTCCTTTAGTAAACTGGCCCCAATGTAATATGTGCTTAAATTAATCTATATAAAAAATACTTTGTCTAATGTATAAAAACTGAAAGAATGAACAGAGGTAAAATCTTGCATTAGCTCAACGTTTAATTAAATTTAGTTCTACCCAATTCATATTGCCTAGGATTTATTAAATTGCTATTGTCTCTTAATTTTCAGGCAATGGACCATTTGATAGAAGACCTGACATGCTCTGTTTGTTTCAACATATATGATGACCCTCGAATTCTAAAATGCTCGCATACATTTTGCAAAAACTGTTTGGAAAATATAATCTGGTCTTCTGATAGCTATGTTTGGAGAATTTCTGTTGGGAGGCTAAAATGTCCAACTTGCAGAGGGATTACAGATGTCTCAGTAGGTATTCATACTCTGCCTATAAATTTTGCCCTCAAATCCATTGTCGAAAAATTTAAAAGCAACAACCATTTCAGTGTTCGAACCTGTCCAGAGCATCAGGGAAAACAGTTAAAATTGTTTTGTCTCAAAGATAGAAAGTTAATCTGTGATCAGTGTTGTGAGGACCAGCATCAGGACCATTCCACTGAAGAACTAGAAAGAGCCTACAGAATAGAACGAAAGACAGCTTCTAAACTGTTGGCCATTCTTCGTGAAAAGAATTTCACAGGTGTATCCACTGTCATCAAAGCACTGGAAGAACAGCTGGAAGAATGCAAAACAATTATACAAGAAGATAAGAAGGAGGTTTTCAACTTTTTTGATAAAACAATTGAGATGTTTGAGCGGAAGAAACAAGATCTTCTTGCAGCCCTAAATGATCTTGATCAAAAATTAGTTGATGTTTATGCTCCAAAAATAGAGGCAATGAGACAAATACAAGATGAAGAACTGGATCTTATATCTTTGACCAGTACCACACAAGATGAACAATCTCCCTTTGCATACTTGGACAATATCCACACCATAGAAAAAGGGATGGAAGCTTTAAAAAAACAACAGCTATGTTCTGTTCCGGCTGTTCAAATCCGTCCCAGGGTTAGGCAGATAATAAAGAATCAGTGGATTAAAAACAGCATTCCTGATGCACATAGACAGCCCACTCCAAAATTTGAATTCCGGTTCAATGCCACGCGTACTTCTAACTTTTCATTCACATGGACTTTATTTGTGATGCTTTTAATTTTTTCTCTGATGGCATTGCTCTGTTTGGTCTATCCAGATATGCTGCCTAAATTTACAAATTGGTATGAAAGCTACTTTTTAAAAACTATGGAACCAGTTCTCGGATGTTTTGGGATTCAGATGTTTACGGTCAAGTCAACTTCCCAGAGGATGACAAAACAATTTCTTGACTTTGTTTCCTATTTATATTCTTTACCCAGTACATACTTTTATTGATTGTACAATCTCACACATAAATTTGCTTTGGGGATTCTAGGCCAATGACTTCAGAATGTTCCAGCTTTAAAGAAACCTAACCTGGGAGACATAGGCTGCCATTATAGACCACCTTGTGAGAATGCCAGTTCCCAGGTCATCCCATTAACTTTTATACTTTGAATCATCTGTGGACCTGGAACAGGCTTGCAAATTAAAAGGTCAGGTTAACGATCAAACTAATCTTCAAAGTACAACTGTCATTAACATAAGCATTAAAAAACAGCAGTACTTTTAAAGTACTGTACAACTGTCAGTAAATAAGCATTTTAAATTGCCTGCAGTACTTTAAAAGAATTAAAGTGTACGTAACACAAGCAATCTAAATTAATTGCAGTCCTATAATGTACATCTTTTTGTTAACATAGGGATTCTAAACTGTCTGCAATACTTTAAGATGGAACTCTAGCCTTTCATTCTTGGGTGGTAGGCTTTTATTGCAGTTGAGACTAGGCACATCTCTCCTGCAATAAAAAACATCCTACCTGCCTGCCAGCAATGATTATTTATCAGTGTTCCCTGAGCTGCAAATGTACAGCTCTGTGTACATTCTCAGCATTCTTTGGTGTCAGGATGAAGCAAGATGGCTGCAGATGCAAACCTCGAAGAATGGATGAAGATGGCTGCACCAGAAGGGAGATCACCTCTCTGAATCAGAGCTATTTTCTGAAAGCAAAATACCTCAGAGAGTAAAATAATTGTAGTTCAAAACTTTTTTTTTTATGTCATATATTACTGCAAATTTCAGTAAATGATACACTAAAGTTAATTGTAGGGCACAAAACTCAATAAATTACTAAATTCTTCCATAGGTGACACTTTAAAAGCCCCTCTATAGGTCATCCACTTAGCACTATAGGGGAGGTCTAGTGCTAAAAATATTGCTCTCACTGTGGCGTGTGCAGCGATATGTAACATGTGTATCGCAATTAGCGTTTTCATGCGTAAGCGCCCTCAACACATGCGTTTATCTATATATGTGGGGGTGAGGGGGCCTCAAAAAACATTTTTTTTTTTGGGGGGGGGGGGTTATATGCTTGGGTGTTACTTAAATTTTTTACTATTTAAAAATTAAAAAAACATTTTCCTAGCTTTTTTTTTTTTTCTTCACATAGGGGACAAACAGTCCCCGATGTGATGATTTTTTGGTGACTGGTTTTCTTTAATGAAACATCCAGGGTCAAAAAGACCCTGAATATCTCTGCTGTTCTACACTGAATGTATTGCAATGCAGATCTAATTGCATTACATTATTTTCCGATCATACTAGCCAGGGACACTGAAAGATGGACTCGGAAGGGACATCAAAGACGTTCCTTACTGGGTCATGAACTAACTTCCTCTATTTTACCCGTCGGCACCCACTATGTTGGTCCCAAGCACGCAGATGAGCAAGCGGAGCCCAGGAGACATGGGGTGGCGCTGTTACCAAGGGTGTGTTGAAGCAATTGGGTTGCAGCGCAGCCGCCCCGAATGCTTCCACCTGACAGGCAGTGGCTGTAGCTACTGGGAAAGTTTGTCAAACCACAGACCTTGCAACGAAAGGGTTAAAGTACAACTGTCGGCTAAAAGTATTCTAAACTGTCAGCAGTAGTATGATTGTAGACCTATTTAACAAAATTCCTCAGTTTGACTATCTTTACATTTAGCATTTTCGTCATTGAGAACATGTGCCTCTAACCTTGATCACTTGTGCAATAATTATGTAATTGTATTACTATTATACGGTTTTTATCCTACTAAAATAAGACTTTTAAGAGTCTCATCTTATATTAGTAATTCTTTTTTAGAAAATGTTAGTTTAGCAAATTTTATTCAGGCTTGTCTGGTAATTACCAGTTTATACTTGGCACAGGCCAGTGTGAAAAGGAGAAATCCTGGATCCAGTAAGGACAGGTGCTGCCCACTACTTCTCCCTGCTCCAACAATGTTTTTAGGGTCAGTCAGTTGTACCCTACAAAAAGCATTCCTACTTTGTACACTTCAAATGAGAGTTTTACTAACCCCTGCCCCAGTGCTAAACACCTCAGTAGGAACAAGGTTCATGGAGCTGATTTAAACTGTATTCAACAAAATAGTTAAGCAATCGTTTTAGCTATCATGGATAGGTTCCCCATTCATAAACAGCTTGCTTATTATTGTGATTTTGTGATTGGTCAACAGCAATCTTATGGTACCTAGCTGTAGTCAGTCACAGATCACAACCATCTGTGCCATCCATAACAGGTTGTTTGATTAACCAATCATAGTGATTATATGATACCTGGTTACCAATAACAGTAATTGCTGTGTCCGTGCTCTCCTAACATGGAAGAGGCATAATCACGTATAAACACAGTACGTAATTGGGCCTGCAGCTACGCACGCCGCAGTAAACTTACTGCTGCGGGACGGCAAGTGGTTTAAAATTAACCACCACGAAGCATAGAGACTTTCTGTGCATTGTGGTGTAATAAACCACTTGTATTGTAGTGCTGTTCAAAGTGGACGAATCAGTGTTGAGGGCGCTGAAGTCAGAGATGCATGAGGATGGGTTTTAACTCCTAATTTTAGAAGATTGCTCTACCGCTACCAGGGAATTCCCGGTGTTCCCTGGAGCAGTCTTAAAATATATAGTGTGTGTGTGTACAGTATCTCACAAATGTGAGTACAACCCTCACATTTTTGTAAATATTTTATTATATCTTTTCATGTGACAACACTAAAGAAATGACACTTTGCTACAATGTAAAGTAGTAAGTGTACAGCTTGTATAACAGTGTAAATTTGCTGTCCCCTCAAAATAACTCAACACACAGCCATTCATGTCTAAACCGCTGGCAACAAAAGTGAGCAGACCCCTAAGTGAAAATGTCCAAATTGGGCCAAATTAGCTATTATTCCTCCCGATGTCATGTGACTCGTTAGTGTTACAAGGTCTCAGGTGTGAATGGGGAGCAAGTGTGTTAAATTTGGTGTTATCCCTCTCACTCTCTCATACTGGTCACTGGAAGTTCAACATGGCAAAGAACTGTGAGAATATGAAAAAAATGTTGCTCTACATAAAGATGACCTATGCTATAAGAAGACTGCCAAGACCCTGAAACTGAGCTGCAGCACGGTGGCCAAGACAATACAGCAGTTTAACAGGACAGGTTCCGCTTCGAACAGGCCTCGCCATGGCTGACCAAAGAGGTTAAGTGCAGATGTTTAGCGTCATATCCAGAGGTTGTCTTTGGGGAATAGACAACATGAGTGCTGCCAGCATTGCTGCAGAGGTTGGAGGGGTCAGCCTGTCAGTGCTCAGCCCATATGCCGCACATTGCATGGCTGTCGTCCCAGAAGGAAGCCTTTTCTAAAGATGATGCACAAGAAAGCCCGCAAACAGTTTGCTGAAGACAAGCAGACTAAGGACATGGATTACTGGAACCATGTCCTGTGGTCTGATGAGACCAAGATAGTTATTTGGTTCAGATGGTGTCAAGCGTGTGTCGCGGCAACCAGGTGAGGTGTACCAAGACAAGTGTGTTTTGCCTACAGTCAACCATGGTGGTGGGAGTGTCATGGTCTGGGGCAGCATGAGTGCCGCCGGCACTGGGGAGCTAAAGTTCATTTAGGAAACCATGAATGCCAACATGTACTGTGACATACTGAAGCAGAGCATGATCCCCTCACTTTGGAGACTGGGCTTCAGGGCAGTATTCCAACATAATGACCCCAAACACACCTCCAAGACAACCACTGTCTTGCTAAAGAAGTTGAGGGTAAAGGTGATGGACTGGCCAAGCATGTCTCCAGAACTAAACACTATTGAGCATCTGTGGGGCATCTTCAAACAGAAGGTGGAGGAGTGCAAGGTCTCTAACATTCACCAGCTCTGTGATGTCGTCATGGAGGGGTGGAATAGCACTCCAGTGGCAACCTGTGAAGCTCTGGTGAACTCCAAGCCCAAGAGGGTTAAGGCAGTGCTGAAAAATAATGGTAGTCACACAAAATATTGGGCCCAATTTTTAAATTTCCACTTAGGGGTGTACTCGCTTATGTTGCCAGTGGTTTAGACATTAATGGCTGTGTGTTGAGTTATTTTGAGGGGACAGCAAATTTACACTGTTTACAAGCTGTACACTCACTACTTTACATTGTAGCAAAGTGACATTTCTTCAGTGTTGTCACATGAAAAGATATAATAAAAATTTACAAAATGTGAGATACTGTATGTGTGTGTGTGTGTGTGTGTGTGTGTGTATGTATGTGTATACAAATCAAGCATAAGTCCAGTAAGTTTATTGATCACAATGAGATCAGAAAGTAAAGCCAACGCATTTTCAGGAGCTCACAAATCCTGCTTCATGAGGGCTTATATGCTGGTAATCGTTAAAGTGATCGTCTTTTTTTCTCTATTGTTCATTGACCGATGCAGCTCCACAGTGGGGATCGAAAGTTTGGGCACCCCAGGTAAAAATTTGTATTATGTGCATAAAGAAGCCAAGGAAAGATGGAAAAATCTCAGGCAGCAAATTACAGATTAGACATTCTTATAATATGTCAACAAAAGTTAGATTTTATTTCCATCATTTACACTTTCAAAATAACAGAAAACAAAAAAATGGCATCTGCAAAAGTTTGGGCACCCTGCAGAGTTAATATCTTGTACTGCCCCCTTTGGCAAGTATCACAGCTTGTAAAAACTTTTTGTAGCCAGCCAAGAGTCTTTCAATTCTTGTTTGAGGTATCTTTGCCCATTCTTCCTTACAAAAGTCTTACAGTTCTTTGAGATTTCTAGGCTGTCTGTCATGCACTGCTCTTTTAAGGTCTATCCATAGATTTTCAATTATGTTAATGTCATGAGATTGTGAAGGCCATGGCAAAACCTTCAATTTACGCCTCTTGATGTAATCCCCCGTGGATTTCGAGGTGTGTTTAGGATCATTATCCATTTGTAGAAGCCATCCTCTCTTTAACTTCAGCTTTTTCACAGATGGCATCAAGTTACCATCCAAAATTTGCTGAAATTTTATTGAATCCATTTTTCCTTCAACTCGTGAGATGTTCCCTGTGCCACTGGCTGCAATACAACCCCAAAGCATGATTGATCCACCCCCATGCTTAACAGTTGGACAGAGGTTCTTTTCATTAAATTCTGTGCCCCTTCTTCTCCAAACGTACCTTTGCTCATTCCGGCCAAAAAGCTAAATTTTAACCTCATCGGTCCACAGAACTTGTTTCCAAAATGCATCAAGCTTGTCTATATGTTCATTTGCAAGTTCAAACGCTGGTTTTTGTGGTGAGGACGTTGAAGAGATTTTCTTCTGATGACTCTTCCATGAAGACCATATTTGTACAAGTATCTCTTTATAGTGGAATAGTGTACCACAACTCCAGTGTCTGCCAGATCTTTCTGGAGGGATCATGCAGTCAAACGTGGGTTTTGAATTGTTTTTCTCACAATCCTGCAAGCTGTTTTGTCTGATATTTTTCTTGGTCTTCCAGATCTTGCTTTAACTTCCACTGTTCCTGATGACTGCCATTTCTTAATTACATTCTGAACAGAGGATATTGACATCTGAAAAAGCTTTGCTATCTTCTTATAGCCTTCTCCAGCTTTGTGAGCGTCAACTATTTTCAGTTTCAGCTTTCTAGACAATTGCTTAGAAGATCCCATGGTGCTGATTGTTGGGGCAAGGTCAGATGAGTCTGGGCATTTAAAACCTTTGAGATTGACATCACCTGGTCTTCCCAGACGATGATTGAGAACAATCCATGACACTGGCAGGTCTCAGCCTTGCAAAGGGGGCAGGCAGTGCATGCTATAAATTTTGCAGGGTGCCCAAACTTTTGCAGATGCCATTTTTTTGTTTTCTGTCATTTTGAAAGTGTCAATGATGGAAATAAAATCTAACTTTTGTTGAAATATTATAAGAATGTCTAATCTGTAATTTGATGCCTTTTGGAGATTTTTCCATCTTTCCTTGGCTTCTTTATGCACATTAATACAAATTTTTACCTTGGGTGCCCAAACTTTCGATCCCCACTGTATATCTTCTTGACCATTGGTTATGGTGCCCCCTACAGGAGTAGGACACTAGGCAGGAAACAAATTTACCATGCCTATGGGGCAGTCTCTGCAGGCATACACCCACACACTCTGCTAAAGCCCTCAGTTTCTGCCTAGTATAGGAGTAGGATCTAGTTCCCTGCTGGGACTTCGATCTTAGCTGTTTGTTTTTGGGAACCTTTTTTGTAAGACTTTAATTTTTAGTTAGTGTTCCTGAGAGAACTACAAGCAACAACCGGCTGGGTTTCGGACTGGATATCATAGATCCTAAGGTCTCCCAGCCTGGTCAGTGTAATGTTCTGGTACCTTTGGGAACCCTAATTACTCTTTCATAAGTGTATGCGCCCCACCATTCTCTTTTGGTAAGGTGCGCATACACCTTTAAGACTGATGCTGTCATCACTGAGCGCCGGACTGGATGGCTATTTAGATCGCCGGCTCTCACTCACATGTGTTCGTTCAAACTGCTTTGTGCCTTGATGCTAACCTGTCTTGAAGCTCTCATGCTTGCAAGCATACCTCGCTGTCGGAACCACGCTGCGCTGATCCCTGTATCCCACTACCGGATCATCCGCTCTTGCCGAATCTCTCCTCTACTGCATTGCTATTAGTGATAAGTACCCCACAGGGGAAACCTCTATAACTTTCATACTAAAGCTTACACTATCTAGCTCTGCATACTAAGGACTATTACTACATCTGCATTATCTAAGATTGCTAGCTCTTGAGCCTACTACCACCTGTTCTTGCACTGGGTTGATCTCTCTTGTATGTCCACCTGCTACTCTGTCATCTGCTACCATACATGATTGCTAAACCTATCTGCATCCCATCTGCTACTATCTTACTTTCAAGAACATTTCCTTTCAAGTGTCTGTCATCTACCATCTCTACCCAACCTGTCTCTTCAGCCTATCATTACTGTGTTACTATATACATAAGTCACTCTAGGAAACATCTTATTGAGTGTGTGTATTTACTTGCTGAATTGAGATCATCCACACATGATGAGTCATTGAGAGTTGGGATTGGTGTCTCAGCGTTTCTCTACATGACTATTGAAGTGGAATATTTCTGCAGCTGAAAATCCACATCATACATAAAACGCAGGAGCGTTACAGATTGAACGAACCACAAGTGGATTCAGCAGAAATAACCACTCAGGTGACACAATTAAAACAGCAAGTAACTGCGTTAATACACGCACTTGCTGAATTAAAAGAAGACAATCAGGCTCTGTCGCAGCAGGTAATTAGACTGACACAACTTACCACTGCTCAGTCCCCTGAACCCAAAATAAATCCTCCTTTGGTATTTACAGGCGATCGCAAAAAATTTCGCGAATTTAAAAACGCATGTGAGTTACTTTTCTTGCTAAAACCCCGTACCTACCTTACTGATCACATTAAGGTTTGTACTATTATTTCTTACCTAACAGGCGATCCTCGGGCCTGGGCAGACTCTCTTTTTGAGAAAAGCGATCAGCTTCTCAACTCCTATGCCTTGTTCCTAGCAGAACTCACTAGCCTATATGATGATCCCAATAGGCAGAGTACTGCCGATCTTCAATTAAGATCCTTGAAACAAGGTGGGAGACCTGTAGAAGACTTTGTCGCAGAATTCAAGAGATGGACCCTTGATTCAGAATGGAATGATGCATCTCTGAAAACCCAATTTAGGCTTGGCCTATCAGAGGCCGTTAAAGACGAGCTCGCCCGAGCGGATCTGCCAAAAACCCTGGATGCATTGATACAACTCAGTATCACCATAGATAGAAGACTACGAGAAAGAAAGGCTGAGAAAATGGGAATGCCATTATCCAGTTCTTCTCGGATTTCGGCCGTTGACCCCGTTCCTATGAAGGTAGGAACCATACGCCCACCTCTATCAATTATGGAAAGAGCCAGAAGACGATCTGGTAATCTCTGCTTGTACTGTGCATCCCCGGATCACAAGATAAACGTCTGTCCCCTAGTCTACAAAAAGAAGGGTGAGTGTTCACATGTCCTCCTAGGGGGATTGACAACTTCAATCACTAACCCTTATCTTTCTGTTTGCTTAACATTACAGTGGGACCAGAACAGGATTACTACTAAGGCCATGATTGACACAGGATCTTGTGGAAATTATATTGACATACGTTTTGCTGCTTTAAATAAAGTTCCTATTATTTCTAAACTTAAACCTGTCTCAGTGAGTCTTATTAACGGTGTTCCTTTATCCTCTGGTCCGATCACTGATCAGACACAGGCACTCCTAGTCACTACTAACGGGTCTCATATGGAGACCACTACCTTCGATCTAATACCTTCACCCCACTTTCCTATTGTTTTGGGACTTCCCTGGTTGCACACACATCAACCAACCATAGATTGGAAGGAACGGACCCTGACCTTCCTCTCTTGCTATTGCGAGGGTACGTGTAACCTCCCGTCTTTCGGGAAGATCCTGTCTGTGGTGACAGATGAGATTGCACCACTATGTTATCAGGATCTCTCTGAGGTTTTTCTTGAGAAAAATGCTCAAGCACTACCTCCCCATCGAGACTATGATTGTAGCATTGATCTACTCCCAAATAGCAAATTGCCGTTCGGTCATGTTTATCCTCTTTCACAGGATGAACTTTCCCATCTCAAAGACTATTTGGATGAGAATTTGGAAAAAGGTTTTATTAGACCTTCCACTTCTTCCACAGCAGCAGGACTCTTTTTTGTCAGCAATAAGGACTCAAGTCTCAGGCCTATCATCGACTATAAGCAATTGAATGCTATTACAATAAAAGATCGCTATCCTCTACCGCTTATCCCTGAGCTCATTGAGCAGGTGCGTGGAGCTACCTATTTTTCAAAATTGGACCTGAAAGGAGCATACAATCTCATTCGAATCCATGATGGACACGAGTGGAAGACTGCATTCAGAACCAGATATGGATTGTTCGAATATCTTGTAATACCATTCCGGCTATGCAACGCCCCTGCAGTTTTTCAACGATTTATAAACGATATTTTCAGAGACTTACTAGATGTCTGTGTTGTGGTATATCTGGACGATATACTTATATATTCACGATCCCTGTCTGAACACATAAGACATGTAAGACTAGTATTATCGAGATTGCTTGCACACAACCTTTATGTGAAACTGAAAAAATGCTTGTTCCATAAAGAAGAGGTACTCTTTCTAGGCTACATCATATCCAAAACAGGAATCGAGATGGACATGAGTAAGATATCCTGCATTCAGGATTGGCCTACACCAACCACACGCAAGGCGCTACAGCGATTCCTTGGATTTTCGAATTTCTACAGGAAGTTCATTAGAAACTTCTCTGCCATTGTGAGACCCCTCACACAGCTCACTAGCATTAAAAAACCATTCAAATGGTCAGATAAAGAAAATAAAGCTTTTCACCTGTTAAAGACAAGGTTTACTTCTGCTCCCATACTACGCCATCCAGACCCATCCCTCCAATACATTCTGGAAGTAGATGCGTCAAACATGGCAGTATGAGCAATACTCTC
Source organism: Pelophylax lessonae (assembly GCF_965119305.1). Lineage (NCBI taxonomy): Eukaryota > Metazoa > Chordata > Amphibia > Anura > Ranidae > Pelophylax > Pelophylax lessonae. Next base: position 250,934,610 of record NC_138770.1, on the reverse strand, counting down.
CCAACGACCAACTCACACTTCACCACTTCATCCAGTCGCCTTTTTTTCTAAATCCCTAAGCAGTCCCGAGATAAATTACCCCGTGGGTGAAAAGGAACTGCTTGCTATAAAATTGGCTCTGGAGAATTGGCGACATCTACTCGAAGGCACCCAATTACCAATACTTATATACACGGACCATAAAAATCTCCAATATCTTCAGACTAACAAAACTCTCTCTCACCGACAGGTACGATGGTCACTATTCTTTCTAAGGTTTAACTTCCTAGTGACCTACACACCTGCAGATAAGAACAAAAAGGCGGATGCACTATCACGACTAACTGAAGAAAACTACTTCGAAATCCCTTCTGTTCCTATAATACCTCACAAACGCATTATTGGAGTTGTCCGTTCCTTGAAGGAAGAGGTTTTGCATGGTATAAGTTTGGATTCACCCCCACCACAACTAAATACTGATGCAGAAGGCTTCCTCTACTACAACGACAAACTTTACATACCACCTACCATACGCACCAAGATCTTGGAATTATCGCATGATGTGCCTATGGCAGGACATATGGGTATGACAAAGACTCTTAATCTGATTACCAGGCAATTCTGGTGGCCTGACATGAAAACATCTATACAAAAATTCGTCTCTTCATGAAATGTCTGTGCCAGGTCCAAAATTGACACTACGAGACCATCCGGTCTACTATGCAGTCTACCAATACCCCAAACTCCATGGGAAGTTGAGTCCTTGGACTTTATAGTGGAATTGCCTCCTTCCAAAGGATTTAATACCATCTTAGTGTCAGTGGACCATTTGACAAAAATGGCACATTTCATTGCTATTCGCAGACTACCTTCGTCCAAACAAACGGCAGAACTCCTGATGAAACATGTCTTTAAGTTACATGGTATCCCAAAAACTCTTCTGTCTGACCGTGGATCACAATTTATTTCCAAGTTCTGGCAAAAACTATGTCACATACTACGGATCGAGCGGAAGCTCACTTCTCCTTACCATCCGCAGACCAACGGACAGACTGAAAGAGTCAACCAATGCATCGAGCAATATTTACGTTGTTACACTTCTTACCAACAGGATGATTGGGTGGATCTTCTCCCTCTGGCAGAATTTGCCTACAACAACGCAACCCACAGTACGACCAAGCAGAGTCCGTTCTACTTGAACTATGGGTTTCATCCCTCTATTCTTCCACCACGCATCCTTCCTTCAAATAACCCAGTAGCTTCAGACTATCTTACCCAAATAAAGGACTCTCTGGGTTTGCTTAATACTACCATTGCACACGCTCATAGTCAACAAAAGAAGTACTATGATCTTCGCAGAAGACCTTCTCCTCAGTACGCTATCGGGGACCTCGTTTGGCTCTCAACAAAAAATTTAAGACTGAAAATCCCTAGCAAAAAGCTTGGACCTCTGTTCTTGGGACCTTTCCCAATCAAGAAACTTATTGGAAAAGCTGCAGTACAGCTTACATTGCCAATAGACCTCAAAATACATCCCATTTTCCATGTGTCGCTACTGAAGCCCCATGTTCCTGACCAAGGAATAAGGCCTACTATCCCACCTCCTCCTCCTCCTGCACAAGTTGAAGGTGGAGAAGAATACGAGATAAAAGAGATTCTGGATTCTCGTATCCACAGAGGAAGACTTCAGTACTTGGTTCGATGGAAGAACTATGGGCCCCAAGACGACACCTGGCTAAACACCTCTGACATACATGCCTCTAGATTAATCCGCAATTTTCATGCGAACTACCCAGACAAACCAGCTCCAGAGGCCTTCAGGAGCCGGCCTTAAGGGGGGGGGGGGTACTGTAATGTTCTGGTACCTTTGGGTACCCTAATTACTCTTTCATAAGTGTATGCGCCCCACCATTCTCTTTTGGTAAGGTGCGCATACATCTTTAAGACTGATGCTGTCATCACTGAGCGCCGGACTGGATGGCTATTTAGATCGCCGGCTCTCACTCACATGTGTTCGTTCAAACTGCTTTGTGCCTTGATGCTAACCTGTCTTGAAGCTCTCATGCTTGCAAGCATACCTCGCTGTCGGAACCACGCTGCGCTGATCCCTGTATCCCGCTACCGGATCATCCGCTCTTGCCGAACCTCTCCTCTACTACATTGCTATTAGTGATAAGTACCTCACAGGGGAAACCTCTATAACTTTCATACTAAAGCTTACACTATCTAGCTCTGCATACTAAGGACTATTGCTAGCTCTTGAGCCTACTACCTATACTAAGGACTATTGCTAGCTCTTGAGCCTACTACCACCTGTTCTTGCACTGGGTTGATCTCTCTTGTATGTCCACCTGCTACTCTGTCATCTGCTACCATACATGATTGCTAAACCTATCTGCATCCCATCTGCTACTATCTTACTTTCAAGAACATTTCCTTTCAAGTGTCTGTCATCTACCATCTCTACCCAACCTGTCTCTTCAGCCTATCATCACTGTGTTACTATATACATAAGTCACTCTAGGAAACATCTTATTGAGTGTGTGTATTTACTTGCTGAATTGAGATCATCCACACATGATGAGTCATTGAGAGTTGGGATTGGTGTCTCAGCGTTTCTCTACATGACTACTGAAGTGGAATATTTCTGCAGCTGAAAATCCACATCATACATAAAACGCAGGAGCGTTACAGTCAGCAAGCATGAGCAGGTTATAGTCCAGCACTAGGCCTCGCTCCAATGGACAGGGGCTGGCCCGTGAGTGAAACACCTGGGATGCCCTGAGTCGCAGCGTACTCCCCTGGCCCTCAGCACCCCCATCTCGGGTAGAGAGGTAGTCTTTTCTAAGTGGCACCCACCTGATGCTGTGGTATGGTAAGTGTCCCCCCAATTCTCTGTCGGTCTCAGGGTGGACGTGGGCCTCCTCTCTGGGAAAGTCGGACCCTCGGGTATTCCTCAGTTCCCCTGACCTCTAGGTGATACCAGGCCCCCCTCGGCTGTCCCCTCCCCCCAAAAGCAGGTTCCTACCCCTGCGGCAGTTCTGCCGGGGGGGGGGGGTTTGTCCTGGTGGGGTCTCCTGGGGACCCCCGATACCTCTGTCTGATGCCCCCCCTGGGGGTCCTGGAGACCGCATGGCGCGCCGTAGGGGCCGCCATTTTGCTGTAGCCTTTCTGCTCTGCATCGATGTAAAATGTTTCTCATTAAAATGCATGGGCGGCCATATTTTGGTAGTTCCCCAGAGGAATGCATGGGGTGGCCATTCTCTTGAAGCCCACGATCGCTGGACGGCAAGGGAGAAGCTAGGGGCTCTAGGCATGACCCATGTGTTTTTCTGTTTCCTGTGTTAGATTTTTCTGTTCTCTGCACAGAATGTTCCTGAAGCCTCAAGACCATTTTAGTGGTATGTTCCTGGGGTCCCTGTAGGTATTCCTCACTCACCCTGCTGCAGGCTGTTATGCCCCGTACACACGTTACGATTATCGTACGACAAAACTCGCTTTCGACCTAGTCTCACGATAATCTGATCGTTAGTACACAGTTTTCAACAGCCGATCACGACAGTTGGTCCAACAAAATCCAAAGGGACAAACCTAAAAACTTCTGTCGTACGACATCTTCTCGAACGATAATCGTTTCGTCAGTACAGTATGCGTACGCTAAAAGTCGTTTGACAAATACCACGCATGATCGGAAACAGTCAAATAATCCGGAAGTAGATGGGAGAAAGTAAACAATACCTTGCAAACATTCAACCCGAAAATTGTGTGTATGCTATCCCAATGTATGTTTGATCGTTACTTATAATAAAATCAATAAATGTAAAGCCTGGCTGCTATTGTTCATGCTTTGCACTATAATTAGTCGCTGTGCAGGTTAATTTTTGTGGTAATGTATATTGCTTGCGAAACATGGTTCGAATGTCTTTTGTAAACACCGACCGAATGTAAAATCGTTAGAACATGTAATGTGTATGTTTACTTTATTTGATGAGATGGTGGACATCCTGATCAGCAAGGATTATGATGGGAGAATGGGATCGTACTCGAGGCCTAATGCCAGGAAAGATAAGATACTGGAGAAGGTGGTCCATGTTCTGCATAAGAAATTTGGGGTGAGGAGGACAAAGGACCAACTCCGCAAACGTTGGTCGGATCTCAAATTGAGAGAGGAGGATCAGTTTATGAAGATAAAAAAACGTCTAAAGAAAAGTGAGTATATATTAGATTGTGTTTATATCCATATTTTTCTGCACCAAGTGATATGTTTTTTTTTTTTGCGTAGATCGTTCGTTCGTAACGAATAATCGTACTAGTATAGTGTGTGTAAAATGTAATGTGTCTACTGTGTGGGCCTATCTTTACAGTACACAGGGTAGTTGCACAGAAGGTAGGAGCTTGTAGAGCCTGTAACGGACCGTTTCAGCAGACAAGGGTTTAAAATCCGTTTAGGCGATATGCCCCTTTCTGAGAGACAGGCACAGCTACTTGCAGGACACCAAACTCCCGAACTGGATACAAAATAGCACTCCAACCTGGAACCTCACGAATAGCTGCTAGCAGACGAACAGGAAAAGCATACATCAGCTTACACTCCTAGCAATCAGTCTCCAACAGCATACAGTGAATCCCCCCCAAGAACGAGACAAGGCTCCATGTGAGGCTCAAGCAGTGGACTGACTTAGAACTGTTTATTAAATCCACACAAACACATTATATACACTATCAGGTAATGTGAGTCTCATTGCATTAGCATATGCAGATAGATTTGTAAACAGGCACAAAATAACACTAAACTAATTATGTAGCCACCTGGCCAGAACAATGCAAGGTCATTAGCATGTAAGAATGGAACAGGAATACTTAGCACACCCGACAATAGGTGAATGCAAAGCCACCTCAGGCCAAAAGCAACATTTTCATAACTTCTAAAATATGAATCACATTCAAATAAAACTCACATTTTCAGAATCAGCATACTTCAAATGCAAACATAACCAAAAATCATAGAAATCCCTCCAGGGGTTAAAAAGTTAGACGGAAGTCCTTTTCTGACACACTGCAGGCACGTTTTCATGCCCAAATACAGTCTTAAGGGGTAAAAGCCCCTAGGTCCATAGTCATATTTGAAGTGTAAGGGGCTTGCGCTTAGGATCACTAGGTTCGGTGAATATAAATTAACCAATATAAATACTAAAAATCCCTAAAAAATTTATAAATACCCATAAATAAGCTGCTGCTGGTATAAAAGGTAGTACCTTTCAGACAATAAAAACACTATGTACCTGCGCTGCTTATAACCGAAACCCTTGACACCAAATAAATACTTGTGTTATTAAATAATTAAAGTGCTCGTGCAAATCTGTGCTTATGTGTAACTATAGACAATGTGCATTCAGATATTGTGCAAACAAACTGAATATCAACAATAAATATTGAATATAAATACTGCAAAATCAATTACATATATGAAACATTCCATGTGTAAAAAATATATAGTTCATAAAATTCATATAATCTTCTTCCAATAATCATAAAGTGAAAGTCTCTGTGCTCATACAAGTGCCTCGTGCTTAAATAAATAAATAAAGTGTGGGTGCTCAGTCCTAGTGAGTTGGTGCTCCCCTCTCGGTTCCCCACTCACCAGAAGCTGAGTATAAATTCGCCTTATAAGTGGTCCTATGAGACAGGCACCTCTATAGGTCGTCAGCGGAAGGAGGGTACTGATCCACTGCCCCACACTTTATCCAGATATTGCTCCCCCTTTTTATTGAGTTCTTTCAAGAATTTATACTCAGCTTCTGGTGAGTGGGGAACCGAGAGGGGAGCACCAACTCACTAGGACTGAGCACCGGCACTTTATTTATTTATTTAAGCACGAGGCACTTGTATGAGCACAGAGACTTTCACTTTATGATTATTGGAAGAAGATTATATGAATTTTATGAACTATATATTTTTTACACATGGAATGTTTTATATATGTAATTGATTTTGCAGTATTTATATTCAATATTTATTGTTGATATTCAGTTTGTTTGCACAATATCTGAATGCACATTGTCTATAGTTACACATAAGCACAGATTTGCACGAGCACTTTAATTATTTAATGACACAAGTATTTATTTGGTGTCAAGGGTTTTGGTTATAAGCAGCGCAGGTACATAGTGTTTTTATTCCATAGTCATATTGCAGGAGGCAAGCAACCAGGCTTCTCCAACGCCCAGTGGCGAGATTGGTCTCGTCACATTTCTCCCCTTTTCCAAACAGACTAACAGGGTATCTGACCTTCTGCCGGTCAGTGCCCTTGTTAGTCCAGCAGCCCACCCACAAAACAGAGTCAGCAGTACAGCCCACCCAAAATAACTGGTTGCTACACCTGGGTAGAAGAGAAATTTGTCCATGTCCAGGTGCCTCACCTTGGTTGTGTGAGAGACTGGCAGACTGCCTTGGTGGGTTGCTGAGTGGGCAGAGACCAGTGGTACTCTGCCCTGGTGCCAGCGCTACCACAGAAGTAGCCTGGTTGGAGACGGGTTGTTGGAGGGGGAGACCGACTGTCTCCCCTTTGGCTAAACAGCCCTGTTGCTGGGGGTCAGGACCGACTGTCCCTACCCCCTGTGCTGTGAGTGCAGAGACCACGGTCCCATCTGCACTGTTGGGGGGCTTACTGTCTCCCCCTGGTACATTAAGCTGCTGCTGTGGGATGGAGACTGGGCTCCCAATTCCCAATAGCTCAATGTGCCGCTGGGGGACAGGACCAACTGTGTCTGCCCCCTGTAACTCAATCTGCCGCTGAGGGATGGAGACTGCGCTCCCAATTCCCTGGATATCACTTTACCAATGGGGAGAGGGGGTAACAAGCTCCTCTCCCAAATATACTTCCAGCCCCTGGGGAGGGAGACCGACTGTCTCTGCTCCCAATACAGTGTCCTGTGGCTGGGGAAAGGAGACTGGGCTCTCTGTTTCCTGCAGGACACTCTGCTGCTGTGGGATGGAGACTGAGCTCCCAATTCCCAACAAATCAATCTGCTGCAGGGCGACAGGACCGACTGTCTCTGCCCCCTGTAACTCAGACTGCCACTGGAGAATGGAGACTGGGCTCCCAATTCCCAATAAATCAGGCTGCCACTGGGGAATGGAGACTGGGTTCTCCTCTTCCCTTAACTGTACCTGCCGCTGGAGTTCCTCCCAACGGGCCAGCTGGCCCTCTCTCTCTGCCCTGTCTAGCAGAGTCCCGAACACTAAGTTCTTCACGAACCGCTTGGATCTCTCCAGTGGATTGGGTCCGAAGAAGTTCAGCCGTAACCACACCATACGGTCATATTCTCTCAGAGAGTATCTGTACTCCACTGCTGGTTCCATCCTGTTGCTTTAAGGGTCGCTGTACTGAGACATGCGTTGCCCCCAACTTGTAAATCCACGGAATGGTGCCTCCTGTAGCTGTCCTTCTGGCTGTGAGAACGATCCCGCCGCTTGCCACCAAATGTAACGGACCGTTTCAGCAGACAAGGGTTTAAAATCCGTTTAGGCGATATGCCCCTTTCTGAGAGACAGGCACAGCTACTTGCAGGACACCAAACTCCCGAACTGGATACAAAATAGCACTCCAACCTGGAACCTCACGAATAGCTGCTAGCAGACGAACAGGAAAAGCATACATCAGCTTACACTCCTAGCAATCAGTCTCCAACAGCATACAGTGAATCCCCCCCAAGAACGAGACAAGGCTCCATGTGAGGCTCAAGCAGTGGACTGACTTAGAACTGTTTATTAAATCCACACAAACACATTATATACACTATCAGGTAATGTGAGTCTCATTGCATTAGCATATGCAGATAGATTTGTAAACAGGCACAAAATATCAGTAAACTAATTATGTAGCCACCTGGCCAGAACAATGCAAGGTCATTAGCATGTAAGAATGGAACAGGAATACTTAGCACACCCGACAATAGGTGAATGCAAAGCCACCTCGGACCAAAAGCAACATTTTCATAACTTCTAAAATATGCATCACATTCAAATAAAACTTACATTTTCAGAATCAGCATACTTCAAATGCAAACATAACCAAAAATCATAGAAATCCCTCCAGGGGTTAAAAAGTTAGACGGAAGTCCTTTTCTGACCGACCGCAGGCACGTTTTCATGCCCAAATACAGTCTTAAAGGGGTAAAAGCCCTTAGGTCCATAGTCATATTGCAGGAGGCAAGCAACCAGGCTTCTCCAACGCCCAGTGGCGAGATTGGTCTCGTCACAGAGCCAATGCAGGAACGCACTTTAATGCATCCACTTAGCATACAGATACTTTACATACCCTGTGTGCTTTGATGTTTGTTATTCATCTTTGAACAGAGAGAAAAGAAAAAAAAATCAAAAAGAACAGACTGACACAACTGGTGACACCCAGCAGAGCAGCCAGACACAGAATCCAGAAGACCAGGAGGTGGTTTTGGATCTGATAAATGTTACAAGCACTGGTAAGCTGATAATACCACCAATGTTTCTTGATTTATGCATGCCACAGATACCAAAGCTTAGCATCCTTTTAATTTTATGTATTATGTTTTTGAAGGAGAAATGGTGACCGATGCCGAAGAGCATTTCACAGGTTGTTGATCAATGAGCTCATAGCTTGCAAGGCAGAGATTGGTGAAATTTCTGATCGATGCCAAGTTGTGATGACCAAAATAAATACTGTGATAGACATGTTGGGTAAAGTTTAAAGGTGTTTGAGTGGTGGAAAGTGTACAGACAAGCATCTGTTGTGCTTAACACAAAATTTTTTTGACAAATGATAGTTTTGCAAATAAAAACCCCTTCAAAACATTTAAAAAAAATGAACACTGCTGGTTACAATGTTCTGTCTTTTCTAAATAAAAGTTTTATAGTTTTAATTTATGTGTGTTTAAATTTTTGGAATAGAGGTCTAGCTAGTTATGATTTTTTCTTGTATGACTAATTTTTCCATGGAAGTTGCACTGATGAGGAACCACTGACAGGCATTGTGGGCAATCACAGATATCTCTGTTGTTTCTAGTGGCCATCCCCAATGGATCTGCACTGACAATCAATGTGCTGATTATCAGTGAAGACCCCCCCTCTCAGTAGAACGGGCAATCTGCTCTCCTAAACAGGTGTTTTGATAGAGTGAACTGACCAAATCAATGGCACTTCAAAATAAAGATGTAGATATTGTTTGATTAACACACAGGAGTTTATTTTGAAGAAAACATTACATCAAAAATCATTCAATAAAACACAGATGAAAAACAAAACAAAACGAAACAATCTTCTAAATAATATATTGGAAATTATAATTGTGTATAGTGATATTCCTGTGGCCAAGATGGCTGTTGATGGTCAGGCTGCATGTATGGCCATTGACCACCATGTTGCATAGATCCATGACCAGTGTGTGGATTTGGGGTGTGGATTGGCCTGTTGTAATGGCCCTGATGGTGCAGTAGACTCGGTCATGCAGGTATTTTTACTTAATTCCCCTCGAATGCCTCTATGCATGGTCTCCAGCATCAAACTTTCAGCATATTGCCGTTGTACCTCTGACATTCTGCGTAGCTTGTTGGCTGTCAGAATCCCAAAAGCATCCGCTTCATCAGGCTTTTTATCCAGAGCAGCAGTTGCCTTGGTAAGAAAAGAGGTGTCATCCTCAATTTTCTTCCTCTTTTGAGGTCTAGCCACAGGTGGGATTTGAGTTCTCTCCGATATGATGGGAGTTGGCTCATTTATAATGTCCTCTGTTGGTTCCTCTTCCTGTGTGTTTGTCTGTTAAAAGAAAAAGGATTTTTAGTTTTTTTTACAAATGCAGTTCATATTCACATTAAACCCCAAGCATCAATGTTACCTGCAAACAGCATGCATGGATTATTTTTTGGAATAACAAATAAAGCCAAACAAATTATTCATAAGGTACCTGTGTCTGGAGTATGTCCTCCTTATCACGCTTAAAGAGCTCAGCCAGGTGATTGCCAGACCATTATTCTTGATCTTTAAGGATAGTTTACAGACGGGTATGGTGTCAGCTGATTGGAAAAAAGCCAACGTGGTACCAATATTTAAAAAGGGGCCGAGATGTATCCCGGGTAACTATAGGCCGGTCAGCCTAACATCAATAGTCTGCAAAATTTTGGAGGGGATGTTAAGGGACCACATACAAGACTTTAGTAATGAAAACGGTATTATTAGTAGTAATCAGCATGGATTCATGAAAAATCATTCTTGCCAAACCAATCTATTAACCTTCTACGATGAAGTGAGCTGCCGCCTAGATAAAGGAAAGCCTGTGGATGTGGTGTATCTGGACTTTGCAAAGGCCTTTGACACTGTTTCCCACAAACGCTTACTGTACAAACTAAGGAAGGTAGGTATGGACCATAAGGTGAGTACCTGGATAGAGAACTGGCTCCAGGGGAGAGTCCAGAGGGTGATGATTAATGGGGAGTACTCGGATTGGGCGGGTGTGGAAAGTGGGGTCCCCCAGGGTTCTGTCCTGGGACCAATCCTGTTTAATTTGTTCATAAATGATCTAGAGGAGGGGATATCGAGTACAATCTCAGTATTTGCAGATGATACTAAACTAGGCTTGCCAATATCTTCTATGCAGGATGTGGAAACCTTGCAAGCGGACCTGAACAAAATAACGGGGTGGGCAACTACATGGCAGATGAGGTTTAATGTTGAAAAATGTAAAGTAATGCACCTGGGGGCCAGAAACCAGAAAGCAAGCTACTCACTAGACAACACACACAACACTAGACGAAGGGCTCTTTCACACGGGCGTTCAGTTTTTTTTGCCCGATCAGATCCTTTTTTTTTTCTTTGAAACGGACACGGATGACACTTGTGTCATCCGGTCCGTATGTCCGTTTTTTCATCCCATCCGTTTGCGGATGAAAAACGGACATAATGTATGTCTATGTAAATACGGATGTCAGCGGATGACACCACTGACATCCGTTTTTGCGTCCGTTCCGTTTTTTGAACGGAAGAAAAAATAGGGTTCTCTTCTGTTCCAAAAAACTGAACTGAACGGGACGGACGAAAAACGGATGTCAGCGGATGATCATCTGCTGACATCCGTATTTACATAGAGATACATTATGTCCGTTTTTCATCCGCAAACGGATGGGATGAAAAACGGGCATACGGAACGCCCGTGTGAAAGAGCCCGAAGATGTGTGACGTACAGGAACGTTCGTTGCGTTGCTCGTTACTTTATAGAGTAGGCATGCGTGCATCGGCCACGTCCCACCTCTCACGCAACTGTGTATAATTAGACGTATCTCACTTTAATCCGTCTTCCTGCAGCCTGTGTCCCCAAACAAAATGTCGGCTGGCTACCCCGTCATGCATTATGCATCATGCCTGTCTCACCCCTCAAATAATTATGTATATATATATATATATATATATATATATATATATATATATATTCTTCATGTTATTTGGTGGGTTTGGAAATACTTTCATTTGACATATATATGTAGTTGACAAATGTACAAAAAGAGTTTGTGTATATATATGTATATACATTTTTTTTTTTTTTTTATAAAGCATCGATGGCTGCGGAGATCGCATGTAATTTGGAGCGCACTGCTCCTTTATTACATTTGATCTCCTGTTCGGATGTGAATTCAGCCATACACTTTGTATGGCTGAAATTTGCACTGCACCCGCACAAAAGTCACACATGAGTCATTTTTCCTGCCACATCAGGATCGGATCGCACAGTGGTTCACAGCGAACTGTCAGATCACACTGCAATATGCGATCAAACTGGGGGTGTCATTAACATTTCATTGACACCCCCAGCGTATCACATATGGCAGTGTGAAATGCCTCTTGTGCGTATGCGATGCAGGAACAGGCTGCAAATTCACAGCCTTCCCACATCGCACAAATGTGAACCGGCACTTGTGCGATGCGGGAAGGCTGTGAATTTGCAGCCTGTTCCTGCATCGCAAACGCACATCTGGCAGTTCACACTGCCATATGCGATATGCTGGGGGTGTCAATGAAATGTTAATGACACCCCCAGTTTGATCGCATATTGCAGTGTGATCTGACAGTTCACACAGGATCGGATCACACAAGTGTGAACCACTGTGCGATCCGATCCTGATGTGGCAGGAAAAATGACTCATGTGTGACTTTTGTGCGGGTGCAGTGCGAATTTCAGCCATACAAAGTGTATGGCTGAATTCGCATCCGAACAGGAGATCAAATGTAAGGAAGGAGCAGTGCGCTCCAAATTACATGCGATTGCCGCACACGCGGAAGAGTGAACCGGCACTAACACGTTAGCAGCTGTGAGCCAATTACAGATGATAACATGATGTAAACAGAGCTAGTAATGGAATTATATTTTAGACAGCCAATTGTTGAATTATGTCAGAGCAACATCGGTCACAATGAGAACGGCAGCTGTCACTGCAGTAACACCTGAGTGTCAACCCCAGTGCCACCTATTCAGTGCACCATCATCAATGCCCCATTATCACTGCCATCTATCTAGCCAGACAAATGAGTTAATCAAGGCTAACGATAACTTCTCATGTTATTTGTAATAATAAATTTTGGACACACTCATGAAGCTAATATGGCTATTACTGTATATGTTATGTGTATATAATCTGACTAGATCGGATATTGTATAAAATAATAATTTAAAATAAAACGTCACAGACATTTAGTCCACACAAAAACTCACATTTATTGATGTACAATGTACAGTAAGATGGCTGCTTGAAAATTAAGGAATATTAGTGGCATTGTGCCCTTCACATGTCATCCTGCCAGGAAACTGCTCCTCTTCCAACAAAATAATCCATATAATCCAGGCGACATTGACGTGCAGTTTGGGTAGGAAGTCGTGGATGTCCACTGTTTAGGGAGTACTTCCATGTGTTCATGAAGGTCAGCATGAATACTGGTACCTGGCATTGGTGACGAATTATCTGTGTCTCTTTCAAAAGGCAAAGATGCCATGTATCCCTGGGAATTTTTACGAAGGAAATTATGAAGGACACAACAACACAAAACAAGTGAATCTATTTTATATAATACTAGATTAATAGAGGTGAGGAAAATACGAAATCTATTTGCAAGGATGCCAAATGCATTTTCAACAACCCTGCATGCCCAGGACAAACGATAATTAAAGATCCTCTGGGGTTTGGTGAGATTGCGCATGGGGAAAGGTTTCATAATATGCTCATTGAGGGCAAATGCGTCATCTGCCACAAAAACAAAGTTAAGCCCTTCAAAGGTTTCATTGCAGGATGGTATGTTTAGTGTCCCTTGCAACAAACGTTTATGATACTTCCATCCGAGTTACGCCCATTTTTCCCAATATCAAGGTAGATAAACTCATAATTGCCATTAACTATGGCAAGCATAATTATTCTAAAAAAAACATTTATAATTATAAAAGAAAGATCCAGAATTAGCAGGTGGAACAATTCGCACATGTTTCCCATCAATGGCTCCACCACAATTTGGAAAATTCCACTGCTTTTTAAACACATGGGCAATTTCTTTCCACTCCTGTGGATTGGTGGGGAACTGTAAGAAAATAAACACACTATTACCAAAAAATATTAAGAAAATACAGAAACATAAAGCAGGAGATGGAGGACACCGCACTGTACCTTAATATACTGGTGCTGTAAAGTGGCAATAATAGCCTTACAGGTCTCAGGGATTATTTGACCCAGTGCTTGGGGAGAGATACCCGTAGAATATTTTAAGTCCTGCAGACTTCTCCTTGTCGCCAAGTAGCGTAATGTTGCTATTAGCCATTGTTCAGGGCTAATAGCTTCCCGTATTGGTGTGTCCTTTTTTTGAATGAATGGTGTCACAACTTGAAGCAATTTCTGGAAACAATCATCATTCATCCTGAGAAAGTTCCTATAGTCATCAGGATTATTCTCTTTCAACTCTTTGAGAAGAGTCATGTGAGAATACTTTTCTCTGTCACGTAGCCATTGTTTGGACCATGTCCTCCTTTTTTGTTTCTTCTTTTGAAGCAACTTCTGTATAGCAACTATACCCAAGATGGCAATTGGAAGTGCCTGGTCCTCCATTATTTGGATATTGTTTGACACTAGCACTCGAACGACCGAATGAGCACATCGAATGTTGGCTTGTAGAGCTCTACACGAAGGCGTATACCATACGAACGGAAATAGTCAAATGACGTTGCACGACGCAGGGGTCAGACGTATATACATCACTTCCGATACGTAGCTACGAAAAATACACCTGGTCAGTGAATCGTATGAAGAAAGTCGGATGGTTTGTACGCAGAGTTGCTTTCGATTTTAGTATCATGCAACAACTATGAAACATTAGTCGTACGATTATCGTACGATAATCGGAACGTGTGTACGGGGCATTAGGGCTGGAACTTGTGGTACCGCTGGTGCAGCGGTGCAGATCATGTTTTTTGTGACTTTTTTATTATAAAAGTTATTTATTTTGAACCACTTAAGCCCCGGAAGATTTTACCCCCTTCCTGACCAGGCCCTATTTTGCGATTCGGCACTGCGTGGATTTAACGAACAATTGTGCGGTCGTGCGACGCTGTACCCAAATGAAATTGATGTCCTTTTTTTCCCACAAACAGAGCTTTCTTTTGGTGGTATTTGATCACCTCTGCGATATTTTGATCATGCGCTATAAAAAAAAAAAAGCGACAATTTTGCAAAAATATTTTTCACATTTTTTTATATGAAATTCCCCCCCAAAAAAATGTAAAAATCAAAATGTGTTTGGTAAAAAAAAATCGCAATAAGCATATTTTGATTGGTTTGCGCAAAAGTTATTGCGTTTACTAACTAAGAGAAAGATTTTTGTCTTTTTTATTGTTTTTTTTTTTTAACAAGTAATGCTGCGATTTTTTTTTTTGCGGGACTGCGACATTGCAGCGGACAGATTATGCGACATTGCGGCGGACAGATTATGTGTGTCCCTAGGGGCATGTTTCCGCCGGTCACATGCGGGGGGATCACAGTGAACGAGTGGGGTACCCATACGTCACTTTGCCTGCACGGGGCTGACCGCCGCAGTATATGTACTTGCGGCGGTCGGCAAGTGGTTAAAGTTATACTACTTTTTTTTATACTCAGTGCTAATGGAGTCCTGGGACCAAATCTCGCCTACAGACCCCCTCAGTGCGGTTGCGGGACCCTCCAGGTCGAAGCCACTGTCTGCTTTTTACAGCAGTTTTGGAAAGCCTGGCGTCAAAAGTGGATTTAGTTTTAAAAAATGCCACTAGTTGAAAGCGCCCTTTGCCTTCGCCTCCCTCTGTAGTATCCTCAGATTCTGTGGTAGATGTGGACGCATACTATCCTGGTGGATCTGTGTCTTCGCATTCTGATGGCGAGGAGGAAATTTCCACGTCAGCTACCACGTGGGAAAGCGTGCTGGGTGAGGCACTTATAGTGTCGTGCGGGAAACCTTAAAAATGGCGGATGAGTCTACAGCGTCAGGGACGCAGGTGTCTTTTGGTATCCGCAAATCCCAGCAGTCGGGCAAGTTGTTTCCCGGTCCAGATCATTTTGACAACATTGTCAATGAAAAGTGGGGGTGCATCAAACAAATGTTGGTGCCTAAGTGCTTTACTCCCTTCGCGGATGCGGTTTCCATTAGGTGGACAATTCCACCAAAGGTGGATCATCCGGTTTCCAGACTAAACAAGTCTACTGTGGTCCCAGTGGGAGAGTCCCCGGTATTTATAGACCCCGTTGATAGATGGATTAAGTCTCTGTCCCGCCATTTGCATGTGTTAGCGGGCTCAATACTAAAACCGGTCTTTGTGGTCACTCTGGTGTCACAGACCATCACAGAATAAGCGAAGTTGCTAAAAGGTGACTTGGAAACGGAGCAGATCTCACCAGGCCTGATAGAGCTAACAGGCCAAATGGCTCAAGCTCTTCTGCATATATGTGATGCATCGCTGGATGTGGCTCCACTGGTAGCCAGAGTCTCTGCGGTGGGGACTTCTATTAGATGCATGGTGTGGTTAAAAAGCTGGTCTGCGGACCAGGCTTCCAAAAAGGCTTTTTCTGACCTTCCCTTTAAGGGGGACAGGTTGTTTGGATCCTCCCTGGATGAGTTGATCAAAGGCTTCCTGGGTTATGCTTCTACCCCAATCCACCAAGTGCAAGGCACTGCGTAATAGACGGGGACCTTAATTTACTGCTCATAGGCGGCCCTTTCTTGCCTCGGGGTCGCAGGAGAAAGGAGCTAAGCCATTCAGGTCTTCTGGGGGTTCCAAGAAGACATGGTTAAGTAAGCCGAGAACACACCAATCTGGATCTGCAGACAAATCCTCGTCTGCATTAAGGGACGCCCTTACCCGTTTCTAGAGTGGAGGGATGTCTTCACTTCTTTCCGGAACCATGTACTTCCTTGATTCAGGACAAATGGGTCCACAAACTGATCCGATCGGGTTACAAGATTGAATTCTGGTCTTGAACGTTGGACAGGTTCTTCCTGTCCAACCTCTGCCTATCTCCAGACAGGTTAAGGGATCTAGGAGACGTACAAGATCTGCTGTCGCAAGGGGTGATTTTACCGGTTCCTTCTTGGGGAACACTTTCAGGGGTTCTATTCAAACCTTTTTACTGTGCCCAGAAAAGAAGGCAAAGTACTTCCAATCCTGGACCTCAAGGCTTTGAACCGCTTTGTGTCGGTACAGAAGTTCTGAATAGAGTCGATTCACGCGGTAGTGGCGTCTCTACAGCAAGGAGACTTTTTGCTCTGCGTCCAGGGGTCCTGGACAGTAGAAGAGTCCAGACTTCTGATCCTTATACTAGAACTCAGAGCAATAAAGCTTTGCCTGAGTCATTGGACAACTCGTTTACAGGATTATCCAGTTCGGATTTAATCGGACAACGCCACGACCGTGGCTTACATCAATCATCAAGGGAGCACCAAGAGTGTCTTGGCGGCCCAGGAGGTGACCGAGACCCTGGAATGGGCGGAAAAAATGTTTACAGCCCTTTCTGCAGTACACATACCAGGTGTTGAAAACTGGCAGGTGGATTACCTGAGTCGTCAGGTGCTGGATTAGGGGGAGTGGTCCCTACACCCGATGTCGACCTGTTTGCTTCTCGACTCAACAAGAAGGTTCAGAGGTTTGTAGCCAGGTCGAGGGATCCTCTGGCCGACACCACAGACGCACTGGTGGCTCCTTGGGGTCAGTATCGGCTGAACTATGCGTTACCTCCGCTGAAACTCCTGCCGAGGCTTCTGCGTAGAATAGAGGTGGAAGGGATTCTGGTCATTCTGGTGGCCCCAGACTGGCCTCGCAGGTCTTGGTATGCAGATCTGGTAAGGTTGGTCACCGAGGCTGCTTGGAGACTTCCTCTCAGGGAAGATCTGCTGTCTCAAGGACCGATCTTTCATTCTGCTTTACAGTCACTGGCTTTAAAGGCGTGGCTGTTGAAAGCCAAGTATTGAAGGACCGAGGTCTTTCTGATTCTGTGATTCCTACACTGTTGAAGGCCAGGAAGTCTACTTCCAGGAAAATTTATCATCGTACTTGGAAATCGTACATCTCATGGTGGGAATCACTGAAGTTCCATCCTCGCCTGTTTTCAGTGGCTAGGATTTTGACCTTTCTTCAAAAAGGGGTTGAATAGCGGTTGGCTTTGGGCACTATCAAAGGCCAAGTGTCGGCCTTTGCTGTGTTTTCCCAACATCCTTTAGCTACGCATGCCTTGATTCGCACTTTTATACAAGGGGTTCGCCATATGGCTCCTCCGAGACGATCCCTGCTACCTCAGTGGGACCTTAATTTGGTTTTATTTGTTCTTCAAAAAAATACCTTTTGAGAACTTTAGAACCAAAAATGGAAAGTTCCCCTATTGGTGGGACTTTATAGGCACTTCCAGAAAACCAACATCAGAAAAAATACCTTTTGATAGAAATATCATTTATTGAAAATACATATATAATATTAAAATGAAGCAAGCTAAATACAATACATGACAAGATTGAGCAGATAGCGACCACAAGACACAAGGGTGTGTACCCAACGCATTTCAAAGTCAATTATAACTTCTTCTTCAGGGGTTACCTTGGTTGGTTGTATACTCTGCTTTTTTGTAAGGATTGCAGGCTTGCCAAAATAAAAACAAACGATCAGGATGCTCAGAGGCCTGACCGGTAATGTGCTGCCAAGGAAAGTGAAAGTAGGTAATCACTGATGATCTCCAGGTGGTTATCTCGGGTGTGTGTGCTGGCCAGCAAAAAGCTGGTTGAGGACAGCTGAAATCCAAATATATATGGAGATCCTGCTTAGTTGGATTCAAAAAAGGGTATGAAGAGTCACCGTGCTCCTGGCAGGCAGTAGTGCCTGCCAGGATCACGTTTTTTTTTTTTTAACGCTATAAATTTAAAAAAGATGAATTTCTCTTTCGTTCATTGATGGACACAGCTCCTGTCATTCTTGACCATCGGGTTATGCTGCCCCCTACAGGAGTAGGACACTAGGCAGAAAAAAACTTCTGGCTACACCCATGGGTAGTCCCAGGGGGTATACTCCCTCTTCCTGCTATAGTCACTCAGTTTTTTTTCTGCCTAGTTAGAAGTGAGGACCTAGTTCCTTGCTGGGATCTTTGGTCCTGGCAAAATTATTTAGATAGCAAAGATTTTCCTGGATTTTTGCTGGAAGATCTACGATCAACTGCCGGGCTGGGCGACGGGCTGGATAATCTAGATCCAGTGGTCACCCCAGTCTGGCCAGCGAGTGCGCACAGGCCTTAGCTCTGCGCTAGGTTGGCTGCAACATAGCCCCACTGGATGGGGGGTGGTCCTGTGAGTTAAACACCTCGTTAGCTTGCATATGACCTGGCCTTTGCCTGAGTTGCAGGATTCCTCCTGGCCAACTAACCCCCAATTTCGATGGAGAGGAGGATTTGTGTGGACAATAATTCCCTCCTGCCTTTGCTGAGCTGGTGGTCCAGGGGCTGCAGTTTTATCTGTGATGCCTCCTTGGATGCGGCTCCCCTAATTAGCCGCTTCTGTTTTGGCATTGGTCCTTCGGTGTGTCTTTTGGCTTAAATGCTGTTCTGCTGATCAGACTTCTAAAAGGGCCTTGACTGATCTCCCCTTTCAAGGGGTTCACCTGTTTGGGGCTACCCTGGATGACATCATTAAAGGTGTCACGGGGGAAAGAGTACTTTTCTTCCGCAGTCTACTAAGGGTAAGGCACCTCATCGTAGACGTGGACCTTCTCGGCTCATAAGAAGTTTTTTCGTCCCTCAGGGTCGAATGACAAGGGCTCGAAGCCTTTCAGGGCCTCCTCTGTCAGCTCCAAACTAACCTGGTCTGGCAAGCCGATAGTGGGCTTCTCCAGACCCATGGACAAGGCTCCTACAGTATGAAGGTGCGCCCTCACCCGTATTAGGGGTTGGGGGATGTCTTCGCTGGTACAAGACAAGTGGGTTCACAAAGTCAAGGTTCTTTCCTTCAAACTTCTGCAAGTCCCCAGACCATTTACAGGGTCTGTTTTTGGGCTGTACAAGACCTGATGCTTCAAGGGGTGATTGTCCTGGTTCCGACTTCGAAAATGTTTTCAGGGTTTTTACTCAAACCTGTTTACAGTTCCCAGGAAGGAAGGCAAGGTGCGTCCAGTCCTGGATCTCAAGGCGCTGAACTTCTTTGTGCGGGTGCAGAAGTTCAGGATGGAGTCCATTTGCATGGTGGTGGCATCCCCGCATCAGGGGGATTTTCTTGCCTCTATCAACATCAAGGATGCTTACCTTCTCAATCCAATATGTGCCGGTCACCAGCGCTTCCTCTGCTTTGCCGTGGGTGAGCAGCATTATCAGCTTATTGGGCGTTACCCTTCGGTCTCGCCTACTCGGGTCTTTACAAAAGTGTTAACCCCTAGTGCTAGAGTTGTTACACCAATGGGGGATCGCGGTACTAGGCTACTTGGACGACCTACTTCTGCGGGCAGAGTCCCCCTACTGACTGGTGGAAAAAATAGAAATCACCATACGAACTCTGAAGGTGTTCGGCTGGATGCTGAATTTTCATAAGTCTGCTCTGGTTCCATCCACAAAGCTGGAATATCTGGGTCTGACTCTGGACTCTGCCTTAGCCAGAGTGCTCCTTCCACTCGACAAACTCCAGAAGTTGGAGTTATCCCTCCGGACTTGCATGCAGGTGATGGGCCTGATGGTGTCTACCTTTGAGGCGATTTGGTTTGCTAGGAAATCTACTTCTAAGTAGATCTACCACTGTACGCGGAAAATGTACATTGCATAGTTCAGAAAAGAGCTGGGCTGACATATATGGAAACGATGCGTGTCTCAGTCCCAAATGTAATGCATAAAAACAAGAGATGAGGGCCCGAGGAACTTTAGCGAGACATACAAAAATGGTATAATTACATTCGTTTATTATACAATAGTGATCAAAATATCCCACTAGCCGCGCAAAAAAATATATATAAATATGTGTGTGCATTCAAACACTGTGAAATTAATCAAGAGTAAAATGACCAGCAAAAGTAATTTCTACTGTGAAAAATCATTAAACCATAATAAACAAGTGAAAAATAGTCAGTTTTCACTGTGTGTCACTCCAATGGGTGAAAAATTATATATAATATAAACAGTTCTAATCCACTAGTGCAGTGTTCACAGATCATTAAAGAATAGTGATAATAGGATGACCAGATGAAATCCCGTTGTATGCTTATTAAAGAGACATCAGAGAGATCCACTACCTCCGTGCTGCACACCCCTCAGCCCAGCAACTCACCCCAGCTATTTGCCTTCCATTCTCATGGAAAAGGCCATTTGCGCATAGATATCCCACTGTGGCAATCAGGAAAAGGGTAACCCCGACACTCCTTTGATTAGGCAATCCTCTCTTGCTCATATATGAAAGAGAACAAAAAGGGCCCCACTAGTGTAATAACGTTTATACCCTTTATATAAGTATAATGATGGTTTCGCAACCAAGGTATACTTTAAGCCCACAGATAGAAATACTTATCTATCCATTAATAGCGGACATCATCCCATGTGGCTTAAAAATATACAGAGAGGTCAATTGACGCAAGTTCGGAGGAACTGCACCTTCGATAGTGATTACAGTAAACCCCCCTCCATTGCAGGGGTTACGTTCCTGACCCAGCCGCGAAAAGTGAAAATACGCTAAATAGAAAAACCCTATTAAAATGCATTGTAGGCATGTTTCTTTTACTGTCACTGTACGTGTAAAAGCATTTTAAGGTCTTTAAACACACTTTTAAAACAATAGAAACTCATTTAAACACATAAAAGATACTGAGAGACATAGCAAGAGCTATGGAAAACACAAAAATATTTCATTTTTAATGATTTATATAGTAAAATAACATTACAAAAAAAAACGCAATATACCAGGACCGCAAAAACGGAACCGCGGGGGTTTACTGTACTTGGAACAGTCTCAAGTATTGAAGGATCGATTTTTACAGAAGGGGTTTAAGGAGCAAGTTATAGAATGTGAAATACGGAACGTCCTCCAAATACTGAGAAGCCAATGTTTGGAAAATAGGACAAGAGTGAGGGATGATTAACATCAATTTTCCTTCTTGTCAGACTTCCACAGCCCGTATAGGGAGGTGGAAGCAATTTTCCAAAAACATTGGCACATATTAGGGATGGATAGGGTCTTAGGTCCTGTCTTCCCTCAGGTGGTGTATGCTCTTACTTGTCCCTGTAATTTAATGTACATCGGGCGGACTAAAAGAACTTTGAAAGTTAGAGTAGGTGAGCACATCCACAATATCAAAAAAGGCTTCAAGTATCACAGCGTATTGCAACACTTTAGAACAGTACACCAAAGAGACCCCAGGGGTTTTCAGTTCTGGGGTGTTGAGAGGGTCCCCCCAAATTGGAGAGGGTCAAATAGAGTGAGAGACATTTCTAAATGCGAAAAAAAGTTGATATACCTGCTTAACACCTTAGCGCCAACCGGAATGAATATATAATTCGATCTGAATTGCTTCTTCAGCGATTATTAGGAGCAATCGGATCTAATTTTGTGGTGAGACCTCTTTATAGTTTGGTATGTACATGTATGTAAGCATGTGCACTTTGTTGTACATACACATACATTTTATATTTACAGTATTTATCTGATTTTAATTGTGTTTTTCCATTCCATCTTTTTCTGTTACATTTTAATTTTGGTTCTATTAATTTTAATATGGTGATTGGAACTTCATTTAATATATTGAGGTTTTAAAATACTATACAGTTTGTTGGGTTTATGGTTACATATTTGTTTGTGTAAACCTTGTCTGAGTTCATGGTGCCCAGATATTTTGTGGTTAAATGGATATGGGTTGTTTGTTCATTTCCCTTATACTCCATGATGTTATTTAACCATTATATCCCGATCTTTCACTTGGATATGAAAGGTGAGGGGTTAATTGCACACATGGACTCCTTGATGCTGTCTGACCATTATATCCTGATCTTTCACTTGGATATGGAAAGTAAGGGGTTACTGCACACATGGATAACTGGTGTGGTTTTTCATCTATTTAAAATGAGTGCGGTAAGCCCGATGGATGTGTAGTGGTTACTGTCCTGGGAGAGGGATTACAGCTTATTCATGGTCAGCCGTTAGTTATAGTAATACTGTCACCTTTATATTATACTTCGGGTTAATGGCATAAGACAAGTAAATAGATTGGAACAGGATTCATGAGCTCATATAGGGCTGAATCGTGATTGGCTGTTCAAATAGTGATATACCTGGTTGTCAGACCGTGTGGCCTTTGATAAAGTGACGAAACGTTAGGGGCGTGGCCACATGACGTACCAGTGGATTGATCGGGTGAACGGTGGTGAACAGCGGTGTCTCTCGGGCTGTCCAGGATATCATCGCGGACAACACCAGAGCCCACGTGAACACCCCAATACCCTTCTAAATGCTATTATGTGCTTTACAAGATATGTTAACTGTACATGCAATATTAGAGGATAATTGATTTTAATAAAGGGTATAAACGTTATTACACTAGTGGGGCCCTTTTTGTTCTCTTTCATATATGAGCAAGAGAGGATTGCCTAATCAAATGAGTGTTGGTGTTTCCCTTGTCCTGATTGCCACAGTGGGATATCTACAGTGGGTACGGAAAGTATTCAGACCCCCTTAAATTTTTCACTCTTTGTTATATTGCAGCCATTTGCTAAAATCATTTAAGTTCATTCTTCTTCCTCATGAATGTACACATAGCACCCCATACTGACAGAAAAACACAGAATTGTTGACATTGTTGCAGATGTATTAAAAAAGAAAAACTGAAATATCAAATGGTCCTAAGTATTCAGACCCTTTGCTGTGACACTCATATATTTAACTCAGGTGCTTTCCATTTCTTCTGATCATCCTTGAGATGGTTCTACACCTTCATTTGAGTCCAGCTGTGTTTGATTATACTGATTGGACTTGATTAGGAAAGCCACACACCTGTCTATATAAGACCTTCCAGATCACAATGCATGTCAGAGCAAATGAGAATCATGAGGTCAAAGGAACTGCCTGAAGAGCTCAGAGACAGAATTGTGGCAAGGCACAGATCTGGCCAAGGTTACAAAAAGATTTCTGCTGCACTTAAGGTTCCTAAGAGCACAGTGGCCTCCATAATCCTCAAATGGAAGACATTTGGGACGACCAGAACCCTTCCTAGAGCTGGCCGTCCGGCCAAACTAAGCTATCGGGGGAGAAGAGCCTTGGTGAGAGAGGTAAAAAAGAACCCAAAGATCACTGTGGCTGAGCTCCAGAGATGCAGTCAGGAGATGGGAGAAAGTTGTAGAAAGTCAACCATCACTGCAGCCCTCCACCAGTCAGGGCTTTATGGCAGAGTGGCCCAACGGAAGCCTCTCCTCAGTGTAAGACACATGAAAGCCCGCATGGAGTTTGCTAAAAAAAACACCTGAAGGACTCCAAGATGGTGAGAAATAAGATTCTCTGGTCTGATGAGACCAAAATATAACTTTTTGGCCTTAATTCTAAGCGGTATGTGTGGAGAAAACCAGGCACTGCTCATCACCTGTCCAATACAGTCCCAACAGTGAAGCATGGTGGTGGCAGCATCATGCTGTGGGGGTGTTTTTCAGCTGCAGGGACAGGACGACTGGTTGTAATCGAGGGAAAGATGAATGCGGCCAAGTACAGGGATATCCTGGACAAAAACCTTCTCCAGAGTGCTCTGGACCTCAGACTGGGCCGAAGGTTTACCTTCCAACAAGACAATGACCCTAAGCACACAGCTAAAATAACGAAGGAGTGGCTTCACAACAACTCCGTGACTGTTCTTGAATGGCCCAGCCAGAGCCCTGACTTAAACCCAATTGAGCATCTCTGGAGAGACCTAAAAATGGCTGTCCACCAACGTTTACCATCCAACCTGACAGAACTGGAGAGGATCTGCAAGGAGGAATGGCAGAGGATCCCCAAATCCAGGTGTGAAAGACTTGTTGCATCTTTCCCAAAAAGACTCCTGGCTGTATTAGATCAAAAGGGGGCTTCTACTAAATACTGAGCAAAGGGTCTGAATACTTAGGACCATGTGATATTTCAGTTTTTCTTTTTTAATAAATCTGCAACAATGTCAACAATTCTGTGTTTTTCTGTCAGTATGGGGTGCTATGTGTACATTCATGAGGAAGAAGAATGAACTTAAATGATTTTAGCAAATGGCTGCAATATAACAAAGAGTGAAAAATTTAAGGGGGTCTGAATACTTTCCGTACCCACTGTATGCACAGATGGCCTTTTCTATGAGAATCAAAGGCAAATAGCTGGGGTGAGTTGCTGGGCTGAGGGGCGTGCAGCACGGAGGTGGTGGATCTTTCTGGTGTCTCTTTAATCAGCACACAACGGGATTTCATCTGGTCATCCTATTATCACTATTCTTTAATGATCTGTGAACACTGCACTAGTGGATGAGAACTGTTTATATTATATATCATTTTTCACCCATTGGAGTGACACACAGTGGAAACTGACTATTTTTCACTCGTTTTTTATGGTTTAATGATTTTTCACAGTGGAAGTTACTTTTGCTGATCATTGCACTCTTGATTCATTTCACAGTGTTTGAATGCGCACACATATTTATACATATTTTTTTGCACAGCTAGTGGGATATTTTGATCACTATTGTATATTGATTTATTTTTAAAGCTGCGGCACCATTTGTTGATTGCTTCACTTTTGTACACAGTAGTTGGAAGCAGGACCTGATTTATTAGCGCAAGAGCCTGCCTGATTTTAGTACATTAGTTTATTATATAAAAATAGTAGGAAAAATACATAATATTACACAAGACAAAGATGATCATCAACAAAAAATATTCCCATTACAAGCATATACTTGTTAGACTGTTTGAACATCAACAATATCAGTAGTCTGTGCTAGAGGAATCTCACGTACATTGCGTGGTGTGAGTGTCTTGGGGTTCATCCTCGCTCCTTCTCGGTGGCTCGGAATTTGACCTTCCTTCAACGTGGGGAGGGGTTGAACAAAAGTTGGCCTTGAGTACCATCAAGGGCCAGGTGTCGGCTTTGGCGGTCTTCTTCCAATGACACTTTGCCACAGACTCCCTGGTGCGTCCCCTTCTTCAGGGTGTCCAACTTTTGGTTCCTCCAGGGCGGTCCCCAATGCCGCCTTGGGACCTCAATTTGGTGCTTTGGGTCCTCCAGAAGCCTCCTTTTGAGAAAGGAGGCATTTTTGGTGGCTATCACCACTGCGCACAGGGTGTCGGAAATTGTCGGCATTATCCTGTCATTCACCTTAATTGGTGATTCTTCACCCCTGTCCATCATTCCTCCTAAAGGTTGTCTCTGATTTTCATTTGAATGAAGACATTGTGTTGCCTTCCCTGTGTCTCAGGCCGAAATATCCGCAGGAAATTGCCTTGCATGTCTTGGATGTGGTCCGGGCAATTTGGTTGTACCTGGCAGCTACAGAGTCTTTTAGGAAGTCAGACTCACTGTTTGCGCTCACGGATGGGCCTCGGAAAGGGTTGTCCACTTCCTCTGTCACCATTTCCAGATGGATCAGACAGACAGTGATTCAGGCCTAATCCATTAAGGGTCAGGTTCATCCTTTCCCTGTCAAGGCGCACTCTACTTGGGCGCTCAGTACCTCCTGGGCCTTCCGTCATCAGGCTTCAGTGACAAAGGTTTGCAAGGCGGCCCCCTGGTCGTCGGTGCACACTTTCACAAAGTTCTATGAAGTGGATGTGTTGGCATTTGCGGATGCTTCTTTTGCAGGCTGCTGTTTAGAGGACTTGGTCCACTTTGAGGATGTATTGTTTTTTCAGGTGGGCTCCAGTTGTTTTAGTTGAGCTCCTGTTGCCTGGGGGAATTTTTTGTGCTGTTCCCACCCCTCACGTTTAACACTGATTTGGGATGTCCAAATGTTTATGAAGATCAGGAGCTTTGACCATCAAGGAGTGAAAGAGAAAATGGGATTTTTGACTTACCGTAAATTCCATTTCTCTGATGTTCATTGACAGACACAGCACCCATCCCGCTGTAGCGTTGTTATTCTTCTGACACTGCTTGTAACAAAACAGAGTACCTATGGCGGCGAGAGGGAGTATACCTCCTGGAACTTCCCAAAGGCATAGCCATATTTTTTTTTCTGCCAAGTGTCCTACTACTGTAGGGGGCAGTATAACCCAATGGTTATGAAGATCAGGAACTGTGTCCGTCAATGAACATGAGAGAAATGGATTTTATGGTAAGTCAAAAAAATCCCATTTTCTCTGATGTTCATTGACGAACACCGCACCCACCCCTCTGTGGAGTTGTAATTCTTCTGACACTGCTTGTAACAAAACTGAGTACCTATAGCAGAGAGAGGGAGTGCCCATAGGTGTGGCCAGACTTTTTTTCTGCCTAGTGTCCTACTCCTGTAGGGGGCAGTATAACCCAGTGGTTAAGAAGATCAGGAGCTGGGGCGTGATGTGGACATGGCGGAGTAGAGACGAGTGTTGCTAGAGCTCCGGCCATCTCCACGGCATTTCAGCTTATATTCGCAGCAATACAACCCGGCATGAGCATGACCAAGAGGAGGAGGGTGAGAAACCTACATAGAGCCTCCCCACAATCGGAGATCCAGCAGTACTTTCCCACCTCCTGTCCCTCTACATCTGGGGTCCAAGCGGCAGAACCACGCGGCGCTACACATGCGGACTCTCTGAGGGCGGCATCCCCGCAAATGTGTACTGCCCCAATAAAGACCCTGTGAAATATTTAGGAAATCTGCTTGGGAAATTAATGGAGTTTAAGAAGGGAAGCGTGATTTTGGCAGGGGACCTCAACTTTTGCCTCGAACCTGATATAGATAGCACCTCACATAGGCCTGGAACTGGAGCGTCACAACTAAGGATGATAAAGAAAAAATTACACCAATGTCAACTATTGGATATATGGAGGGTGTTAAATCCCAAAGAACGAGACTGCACGTTCTACTCCCAGGTACATAGGACATACTCCAGGATTGACTATTTAACGATAGAACACAGACTGGTTGAGACAGGAGTAGAGGCAAAGGTTGGGGTCAAGACCTGGTCGGACCACGCACCGGTGGTAATGAGGTTAAAAATTCCAGGGAGACAAATTAATAAGAATACATGGAGAATCAATGAAGAGCTGATAAAAGATAAAGTCTGGGCGGCAGAAATAGAGAACGTACTGGAGTTATTTTTTCAACTGAATGAAACAGAGGAAATTTCAGAAAACATCTTGTGGGAATCGCACAAAGCATACATACGGGGTATTTTAATACCTAAAGGGGCACAAAGAAAAAAGGATAGAATGGTAAAAAAAGATGGATTATTAAAGCGGAGTTCCACCCTGGATTTTTTTTTTTTTTTTTTTAATACCCCGGGACAGTCAGGGCTAGTGCATTCCACAATGGCTAGCCTCTGATCTGTCCCGGGTTGCACTTACCTGCAAAACGAAATACTTACCTTGCAAACGTCTTGTCCAGCGCTGCCATCTCAGATGTGGGCAGCTTGAAGCCAGCGCGTCCTCTTCGGCGTCTTCTTCCGCCTTCTGTGGTCCCACGATGCTCTGCGCCGGCCCCGACGTCACTTCCGGGTCGCGCGCGTCACCCCTCCACAGCTTCTGGGCATGCCCAGAAGCTGTTTAGAAGGGGATGACGCGCGCGACCCGGAACTGACGTCGGGGCCGGTGCAGGCGCAATGATTCCTGGGAGCTATGACGTCCAGCTCCCAGGAATCATTGCAGAGCCAGGAAGTGACGACGGGCCGCGGCCGAGGAAGGAGGAAGAAGGAAGTAAGGTAAGTATATTTTCTTCGCTACGAGGTAAGTAAAAAAAAAAAAAAATATGCGATTATCCATTTCTTTTTCAGGTGACCCGGAGCGAGAAGATAGAGTTAAGTATAAAAATAGGGTGGAACTCCACTTTAAGAGATTTTTGAGTTAGAACACAAACATAAAAAACTACAAGATGAAAAGATACATCAGGAGCTGATAATTATGAGACCAACTGAAAGAATTATTGGAGCAGGAAACCAGACAAGCGTTTCATAGAGTAGCCAAAGAAAGATATTTATGGAGTAATAAAATCGGGAAGAAACCAGCTGGGATGGTTAAAAAAAATAAAGCAATTAATTTCATAGAAAAAAATAAGAGGGGAGAAAGGAGAGTTAAAGTATTCAACACCAGAGATTGCACAAGTGTTTAAAAAATACTATGGGAAATTATATGATGTTAATGGAGAAGAGGGACAGAGCCAACAAGTAAATAGAACAGAGTTGATTAAAGAATATTTGGAGAATGCAGGGCTGCCTAAAATACAAGAAGAGAAATTAATAACAGGAGAGGAAATAGAGAAAGCTTTAAAAACTACAGCTTCAGGAAAAAGCCCTGGCCCTGATGGGTTTACAATTATTAAATAGTCAGATTCTGGACTGGTAGTCACTGAACCGCTTTGTGCGGGACGTTCAGGATGGGATCCATCCGGTCGGTGATGGCCTCGTTGAAGCCTGGGGCATTACTGCAGCCTTGCAGGATGCGTATCTCCACATCCCTATTTTCGAGGGTCATCACAGCTGCTTTCCGCTTCGCGGTGGCTGGGGAGCATTACTAGTTTGTGGCGTTGCCTTTCGGTTTCGCTTCGGCTCCCAGGGTTTTCACCAAGGTGTTGACTCTGGTCTAGCTTTGCTGCGTTTATGGGGCATTGCGGTCCTCGGTTGCCTGGATGACTTCTTGTAAGGTCGAACTCATGTGTAACCTTGGCAAAAGATCTGGCTGTTGAAGGTTCAGACACTTCAGGAGTTTGGGTGGGCCTGTACTCTGCTCAATCTCGGGTCTTACTTCCGGAGGACAAAAATTGGGACTTTGCGGGAGGAGTTCGGAGCTCTCAGGAATGACGATCTCTCCTCTTTGTGGACCTGCATGCAGGTTCTGGGACGGCTGGTCTCGGCCTTTGAAGCAGTTCCGTTTGCTCAATTTCACACCAGGTCTCTGCAAGCGGAGATCCTGCACAGGTGGGACAGGACACCTCAGTCCTTGGAAAGGAGTATTTCCTTGAGTCATCCAGGTCGGATCTTCTGTGGTGGCGCTGGCCACTGTCCTTGACACAGGGTCGGTCCTTCAGACCTCTATTATGGACGGTTGTCACCACAGATGCCAGCCTGTCGGGCTGGGGAAGAGTTCTGGGCACGTTTTGCGCCCAGGGGACGTGGTTGGCGGGCCACGGCGTTACCGATCAGTGTCTTGGAGCTCCGAGCGCTCAAGCTTTGTCTGTTCCGGTGGTCACCTCAGCTTCAGGGGTGTCCGGTGCGGGTACAGATGGACAATGCCACAGCTGTGGCTTATATCAATCGCCAAGAGGGCACGTGGAGTGCCCGGGCGGCCATGGAAGTGGCCGAGATTCTGTCCTGGGCCGGATCGCAGGTACCTGCGTTCTCGGCCGTTCTCATTCCGACGACCTTTGGTGTCGCTTTCTTTGGTCCGCACCTTCATTCAAGAGGTGCGGCATTTGGCTCACCCCGAGGGGAGCTCTATTGCTTCCAGGGGACCAGAATTTGTTTTTTTGTCAGTGTTACAATAAACCTCTCTTCGAGAACATCAGAGAGATTCCTTTGTCTGTGTTGTCACAGAAAGTTGCTTTGTCCTGCCGCTCTCCTTTTTTTTTTTTCAAATTTCTTTATTAAACACGTAATAAGCATACATCGTATAAATAACAGACATAGAAGTCCAGACTATAACATAGAATACATTCGAGTCAATGATCCGTACAGCATAAACACGCTACAGAGAAGGTCAAGTCAAAATTCACAGCAAAGGCACTATAGCCATAAGTGCCATAGCAATCTCTAGCCACCGGTAGCCTGGGGCCTGGTTCATGTCAATAGCTACAAGAAAACGTGAATGATGAACACAGTGGTATCTGGATCAACAACCTCATGGGACCCGAAAAATAAGGATGTTCAGAAAAATAACCATCAAAAAAAAAGGGGATGTAAAAGAAAACGAAAAAAACCTGGACCTCGACGGGCAAAGTTGAGGAAAAAACATGTAGGGGGGGGGCAGTGACGGCAGACAGCAAGTCGGTCATGAGACCAGGGACAAGTATAAAACGCTGATCCAAAAAGATGGGTAATCAAGGAGAGCCCATCCCGTGCGGGTGTTCCTGATGCCAATCATACCGCAGGGGAACCAGGGACTCCACTCAGAGCCATTCCCTCAGGGGACAGGATGAAGGCGTTCCAGCATGCCCAGGTTTGGGTATATCTCTCTCTCCGCCCCTGCGCCGTGAGCACCAAGTCCTCCGGGTCGTTGAGCCATTTGACTCTGCGGAGCCACAGCGAGATCGTAGGTGGGGAAGTGCTCTTCCAACAGAGGGTGACACATGATTTAGCTGCATCCGCAAGGTGTCTAAGCACAGATTTTTTATATCGCTTAGGGGCAATGCCCGTGCAGTGTAGTAGGAAGAAGGCTGGGTCGTCCGGAATGACCCGGTCAGTCATCATTTGGGCGATCCTTCGCACCTCCATCCAGAACCCCCGAATCAGGGGACAGTACCAGAAGATGTGAGACAAGGTACCTTTCTCTCGCAGGCACCACCAGCATCTGTCCGATGAATCCGGGAAAACGCGGTGCAGCTTCTCCGGAGAGTAATACCAGTGCATGAGTATCTTGTAGTTACATTCTTGAATACGGGTGCAGATAGATGATTTTAGAGCAAAACGGGTGATATTGCTTCTCTCTGGAGCTGAGAACGTTCTCTGCAGCTCCCTCTCCCACTTACAAATTCCCAGAAGGACGAAGTCCTCGGGTGTAGCGGAAAGGAGAGCATACAGCTGGGAAAGGGTGTGGGGCATAGCACCATGCGTATCCAGCAGTTGTTCCAGCGAGGTCTGGTTCCTCCCGAACTCCGACGGGGAACCCAGGCTCCTGAGAAAGTGGAGGAGTTGCAGCGCTTGCCACCGGGACAGGCGGAAACCTCCCGTCTGCGAGGTCAGCTGCGAGAGAGATACCCAACCATTTCCCTCCCGAAAGTGCGACGCCTGGAAGCGGCCCTCCGTGACAAGATCAGCAAACCTGTCCCCCGCACACCCCGAAGGGAACTTCAGGTTCCCCAAAACAGGGAATAGCGGAGAATGTCCATCCGAGAGGTTCTTACTAGTTACCACCGAGGCACACGTCCGCAACGTCGGGCCAATAGTAGGGTGACGCCTGACCTCCGCCGGTCTGCCGCTCTCCTTATCTAGTACTTCATAGAGATAAGGTGGTTCTGCGACTGACTCAATCTTTTCTTCCCACGGTGGTTTCTTCCTTCCACCTCAATGTGGATATCGTGTTGCCTTCGCTGTGCGCACGGCCCAAGCATCCTAAGGAGTTTGCTTTGCTTTCTCTGGATGTGGTCTGGGCGGTCAAGGTCTACCTGTCCGCCACGGAGTAGATTCGGCAGTCTGATTCTCTATTTGTTCTTCCTGAGAGACCTCGGAAGGGATTGGCCGCCTGCGCAATGACCATTTCTAAATGGATCAGACAGGCGATTGTTCAGGCCTATTCCATCAAGGGTCAGGTTCCTCCTTTTCCGGTAAAGGCTCATTCTACTCCAGCCGTTAGTGCCTCTTGGGTTTTTTTGCCATCAGGCATCTGTGGCTCAGGTGTGCAAGTCGGCGACATGGTCGTCAGTGCACACTTTCACGAAGTTTTACAAACTGACGTTTTGGCATCTTCTGATGTTTCTTTTGACTGCAAAGTTTTGAGTGTGGCAGTTGTTTGCGGGGACATTGTTTTTAATGTCTTTCCTTGTTGGGGTGTTTTTTCTGGGTTTGTTCCAATTTTTTACTGTGGGCTCAGGTTGTTACTAGCCCGGTTATTTGCGTTCCCTTCTTATCTGGTTGCGTTGCTTTCGCACCCCTCATACCTGCACTGCTTTGGGACATCCCATTAGTGAAGGCTAATACCATCGGGCGGCGACTGTCAGGGAACGTAAGAGAAAATAGAATTTTTGTAAGAACTTACTGTAAAATTCTTTTCTCTGAGTCCTCTGACAGGGTCCGCCCCCACCCCTCTGGTTTTTGGATTTGGGGGTTGTTGCCTTCCGGTACTGCTTGCTACGAAAAATGGCGGTGGGATGGCCCCCTAGTGGCATGCTGAGGTGCAAAAGTTTTTTTGTATTAACCTGATGATAATTATCTGCCTAGCCTGCTCCTGCAGAGTTCGCCATTACCCATTAATACCATCGGGTGGCGACTGTCAGAGGACTCAGAGAAAAGAATTTTACGGTAAGTTCTTACAAAAATTCTATTTTTTTGCTAGAAAACTAATTAGAACCCCCAAACACGAGATTATATATATATATATATATATATATATAAAATATATATATATTTTTTTTGTTTTTTAGCAAAGACTCTGGAGAATAAAACGGCGGTCATTGCAATATTTTTTGTCACACGGTATTTGCGCAGCGGTTTTTCAAACAATTTTTTTGGGGAAAAATTTTGAAAAACTATATTTCACTGTATTTAAAAAAGACGAAACAGTAAACTTAGCCCATTTTTTTGTATATTGCGAAAAATGTCACGTCGAGTAAATAGATACCCAACATGTTACGGTTTAAAATTGCGCACACCCGCTGAATGGTGACAAACTACGGTCAATTAAAATCTCCATAGGCGACGCTTTAAAAAATTTTAACGGTTACCAGTTTAGAGTTACAGAGTAGCTCTTTTTTTTAAATTATTGCTCACGCTCTGGCGATCGCGGCGATACCTCACGTGTGGTTTGAACAGCGATTTAATTTGCGGGCGCGACTTTCGTATACATTTTTTTTCGTGCACAAGCTCACGGCGAAGGGGCGGCTAAAAAAATGTTTTTCCCCTATTTTATTTATTTTTACCACAGGTTTTTAAAAAAAAAAAAAAATCTGATCACTTTTATTGCTGTCACAAGCAATGTAAGCATCCCTTGTGACAGCAATAGGCAGTGACAGGTACTCTTTATGGAGGGATCGAGGGTCTAAAAGACCCTAGACCCCTCCACTACACTTCCATCTATTCAAAACGCCGAAAACGGCATTTTTGAATACACTTACTTTTTAAATTTGGCGCCTTTAGCAGCCGAGTATTCCGGACGTAACAACATGGACGCCGCCTCCAGGTTACGTCATCGGAGACCCGATCGAAGCCGCATTCGGCTATGATCGGGACTCCATCCGACCGGCTGGTTGCTCGAGTCTCCTGGTGGGACAGGAGACCCGGGCAGAGTCATGGAAGGGGGAGCTCCCTCCCGCTCGCTACAGTAACAATCAAGCGGCTCCCAAGCCGCATCGGTCGTTACCGTCAGAAAGTCGACCGCTGGCTCTAAAAAAGGGTACTGGGATGATGCCTCTAGCTAGAGGCATCACCCAGGTACAACCACTTAAAGGCAGCCGACGTAGACCTACGTCAGTTTGCGTTAAGTGGTTAATCTGCCTAGTCAGGAATGAGGACCTAGTTCCTTGCTGGGATCTCTGGTCCTGGCAAAAGTTTTTTTTCCTTTTTTCTAGCTAGTTTTTTCACCAGATTTTTTTCCTGTGAAATCTACAAGCAACTATGCTGGGTCTGGGCGATGGGCTGGATATATAGATCCTTCATCGACATTGGCCCCTGGGTCGAGCTCTGACTTTGCTCGCCTGCCTCTCCCCTCCCCCTTCTTGTGGGTCGGTGATCGATTTAAGTCCCAAACCTTCGGGGTTCTGTCCAGATTGTCCTCTCATTCTCTCGCCTCCTCCCCTCCCCCCCCCAGGACCCCCTCTACTCCTCCCCCTCCATTCAGTTCCTTGGTTTCTTTTTCATTAATGTATCCTTCTTGACTTTTTCTTGCCACTGATCTTCTTCCTCCATTTCTCCCCCCGGTTCTTTTTGATCTCTCCATCCAGGGATTTTCATGATTGGTATATTCAGGGTCTCGCAGAATACTTGCATGTCCTCTGGGAATCCTCTTTCCATGCTCCTAGGCCTGCTGGATGTCTCCAAAAATAATGTAGATTTTGTTGCTTCAGGACTTCAACCATAGGTTTCAAGATCCGTTTTCTATTTAGTGTTTCTTGTGAGCAATCCGGGTAGACCTGTAGGTCAGCACCTTCATATTTCAATGTAGGTCTATTTTTCAGCTTTTCCCAGATCTGGGCCCTGACTTCATACCTATGGAACTGGGCAATAACATCTCTTGTTTTTTCTCTTGGGAGATTCTGTGGTTTCCTGATTCTATGGGTTCTTTCAAACTCTATTTTTTCCGTAGCTGCTTTTCCCAAAAGAGGGTTAAACACACTTTCCAGCGTCTCTTCCAACTTTTCTTCTTTCTCCATCTCTGGAAGGCCTCTAATTCTCAGATTTTTTCTTCTGTTTCTATTTTTTTGATCTTCTATCTTGTATAACATATTTCTCTGATCAGTCTGCATTCTCCTCATTTGATCTTTCAAATTTCTTATTTCTTTTCCATGTATGTCTATTTTTGTTTCTGTTTCTTCAACTCTTGTCAGGATATTGCCCAGATCTCCATGTAGGGTAGCCATTTCCAACTTAATTGATCTTTCCAGGTTTGCAAACATTTCCATCATCTCTGATTTAGTTGGGGTTAAACTGAGCCTTGAGTCCCCCTCTCTCCCCATATCATTATCTCCAATTAACAAAGTACTCTCCTTGGATAGATCAAGGCCATCTTCAACACTTGTGCCTGTAGTCTTTTGCCCCAGAGATTTTTTATTAGTCTCTATGTTTTGTTTTAGCGCCTAGTTGTTTTTCAGAGTTAAAGTTTTGTCCTCCTCCGTCTGGGGTCATATACATTTTAAATTGTCCCAGGGCAGGCGCTCATCTTTGCCGGTTTCCCTATTCCCTCTTTTGACGGTTTGTTTTACATTGTTAATTAGGGAGCTTCTTTAAGATTTGATATACTTGAGCTGCCTACTCTTTATAGTGATGGCTTTTTTTTTTTTTTAAATTGCTCTACTCCTCCCGTGATGTTCAATGGGGATCTCCAGATATGTAATCCTGAATTTCTTCCTTTTTTATTAAGTCCCGTCAATTTTTAAGTATGCCTTATGTGTGGAGGATCTGCCTTTTATTTATTTGTAATCAGACCAACAGTTCACTTTGATATTTCTGTAGGGGATACATTCCTTTATCAGGGGTTAAATATGGGTAGACCGGGGCGTGGTCTCGGCATGGGAGTGTGAGGACGCGTCTGCCTGGAGCTCCTGGCTAACCACCCCAATTAACACCCGTAATCAGCACCTACGGACCCCGAGCTCACCCTCCACTATGCCTCCGAAGCGGCGTCAATCACCACAGTCGCAGAGGACACCGCAGCAGCGCTCTGCATCTATAGATGCCTTCTTTTCTGGCAGCTGCAGGCCGGGGACGGAGCCTTCCAAGATGGCGCTGACACGAGGTACACAACAGGCGCGGGCTCAGTCTCCGATCCCCTCACCGCTTCTCCCGCTGTCTACCTCGCCCTCCACGGCATCCCCGGGCTCCTCCACTGCCCGCTGTAACACCGCTGATCTGGTGGAAATGCAGGGGCTCGCGGACTTGCGGGCACATATCCTATCGCTCTCCCCTACCGCAGACCTGGACAAACTGGCAGACCGAGTGGAGCGGGCCCTGCGGAAGGACATTGATGCCATCAAAGAGGATACCACTCATCTGGGGCACCGGGTTGAGACCGTGGAGAACTTGATCCCAGCGGTACGTGCACTTACTGACAGATGCAAGCAGCAAGACAGGCGCATAGATGTTTTGCTGGATCAGTTGGATGATGCTGAAAATCGCAGCAGGAGGGGTAACATTCGCATCAGGGGTCTGCCTAAGGCCACGGCTCACCGGGACATCGTGCCCACCCTACAAGGTATTTTTAAGCAGATACCGGGCTGGGACTCCCCTGACCATATTGAGATTGACCGTGCGCACAGGGCCCTGCGGCCTCCATCTGACGATCCGGAGAAACCCTGGGACATCATTTGCAAACTGCATAAATACTCAGTGAAAGACCGCATCATGTACCACGAGGGGTGTCCCCTCCATAGACTTTGACGGCGCCCGGATTTCCCTCTTCCCCGACATCCCACGCCGCACCCTGATGCAACGCAAAGCTTTGAAGCCCCTTCTGGAGTCCATCAGGGGGGCTGATCTGACCTACCGCTGGGGCTTCCCCTTCAGCCTGTCACCAAAAATGGCAGACAACGCGTCCTTAGACACAAGGATGACCTCCCGCACTTTTTGTCTCAATTGGAACTGCCTCCAGTGGACATACCGGAATGGCGTGTCTCCCCTGAGGTTCCCGTGCCTGCCCGCACACCTCCTTGGCAATCTGCACGTCGAAGAGGCCGCAACCGACCTCGCACCAGGCCTCCACGCACGGATCCTTGATGTCTTCCTATGTAGCGACTAAAGATCTGTTGTCGCCATCTCTGCCCTCCTGATCTTGAATAGCCCGTATTCATCCTCCTACTCAGCACTGATGACCCTCGGAGAACTGTTGGTCCTACTTACTGCCGTTAGCGGTCCAGACTTTCTTCGGCTTCACCTGCCTGGCCTTTGCTGGGCGGTCTGACTCGGAACTGAACTCAAGGGGAATTCTTAGGGGTCCTAAAATTCTGGTGGTGCCCCTGCTGGGTCCCCTGCTCTCTATGCCCTACCTTTCTCCCCCCCGGGGGGCTTCTGGTCCCCCCTGTGCTGAACTCTCTGGAGTCCCCGGTGGATCCCCCCCTTTTTTTCGGGGTTCTGCCTTTGGGGCGGCGGGAGGGGGGTCGCCCCGGCAAGCGCGGGATGCCCGAGGGGCCGTGGGCGGTTCTGTGGCCCCTCCGGACCTTATTTCTATTTTTTACTGTTTTACTGTTTTTGTTTGTTGTTCCTTTTTTGGACATTGTGCCTTATTTGTTATTGTATTTTTGTCACTGTTAACGTTCCTGTTGATCTTTGCATTTTATCCCTGCAGAGTGCTCTGGTGATGGTCCGCTGGCGCTGGGGGGGTCTCTCTCCTACCCCCCTGGGCGGCTGAAACTGTGGATGAATTATGGCATAGTTGAAGTTTCTATCTTATAACGTTCGAGGACTCGGCTCCGCTTTCAAACGTGGTAAGTTGTGGCTGGAGTTGAGGAGGGCGGGTGCACAGGTGGTTTTTTGCAGGAAACTAATTTCCGATCCCAATCCATGCCAAGACTGCCAACACACCTACACAACCAATGGTTCGTTAGCCCTTCTCCTCGCCTGAAATCGGGGGGAGTGGCTATCGCCATCCATAAGAATTGCCCCTTTGTACCCATTGACCCCCAAGGCAGGTATGTTTTTCTGAAAGGGACCCTTTATAGCAGGACCCTGACCTTGGCCTCCATATATGCCCCGAACGCGGGACAATTAACCTTCCTTGAGTCCACGCTAGATGCACTTTCTTCGTTTCGGGAGGGGCGGGTGGTCCTGGGAGGGGACTTTAACTTTTGCATCGACCCCCGTGCTGATACTTTGGCGGGGCGTTCTGCTCATACCGCCGCGGCCCACCGCCACTTTTTGAGGTTACTGCATGCCTCGGGCCTTGTGGACTGCTGGCGGCTGCTTCACCCCTCCTCCTGCGATTACAGCTATTTTTCGGCCACCCACAACTCCTACTCGCGTATAGATATGCTCCTCACTGACCAAGCCTACCTAGACGCACTAGTGGGAGTGGACATAGGGACCCACACCCTTTCAGACCATGCCCCCGTGACTTTGACACTTGCTCCCCTGACCAGTGCCGACCGGGAATGGATATGGCGCCTGAATGAAAACCTTCTGGATGACGCTGTGGTCATCCAGAGGGTGACAGAGACGTTGGTGAATTACTTTAAGGAAAATGTCGGGGACGATGTCGCGCCCTCATCTATTTGGGAAGGCCACAAGGCGGTGGTCCGGGGCGAATTAATTTCTCAGGGAGCGTGGCTGAACAAAGAGCGAACAAGAGAAATGACACAGCTCCTTGACGAACTTCGTCGAGCTGAGCTAACTCATAAGCGCACACTTTCGGCGGTGGCCCTCCAGGACCTCCGGGAAGCCCTGTCGGAAATGCTCGAGGCCCAAATCAGGCGGCGCCTCCGATTTATGTCCCACAAATTCTACGAATTCGGTAACGAGTGCGGGCACGAGCGTTGCGGCGGCAGCGTGCGGTAACTCGTATCCCGAAGCTTCAGACGGCTCGTGGTTCGATCACTCAACATCCCTCCCGCATTGCGGAGGCATTCCGGGAATATTATGCCCTACTCTACAACCTTGCCGAACCCTCGTCACCGTCTGCGCTGGCTGCTAAGCGTGCACGCATTCTGGCTTACCTGGAGGAAGCTGCAGTCCCGCAGCTCGCGGAGCAGGCATCCACATCCCTCGAAAAACCTATAACCGAGACGGAGTTAGCTGCAGCGATCAAGGGACTGCCGAAAGGCAAGAGCCCGGGACCCGAAGGTTACACGAACGCCTACTACTTGAAATTCAGCGATTCACTCCTATCCCCGATGTGTGCTTACTTCAATGCTCTGGCCGCGGGCTCCTCGGTTGCCCGGGACGCCCTCCTCGCACACATAACGGTCCTCCCCAGGAATGGAAAGGACCCCACCCTCCCCAGCAGTTACCGTCCGATTTCGCTCCTGAACACGGACATTAAAATACTGGCCAGAATACTGGCGGACAGGTTGAAGCCACTCCTGCCGTCGGTCATACACCCCGACCAGACGGGATTCAT
Organism: Pelophylax lessonae; assembly: GCF_965119305.1. Taxonomy (NCBI): domain Eukaryota; kingdom Metazoa; phylum Chordata; class Amphibia; order Anura; family Ranidae; genus Pelophylax; species Pelophylax lessonae. The sequence continues at coordinate 250,895,340 of NC_138770.1, read as the reverse complement.
TGCGGGCCGGGAGGTGCGGGACAACTCTAATAGAGCATTGCAGATAATCCACTGGGTCGGCTCTCAACCGTCTCATCCGCCCTGTCTTCTCCTGTCTACGGACGCTGAAAAGGCATTCGACAGGGTGGATTGGACGTACATGGAGTTGGTGCTGGAGCGTCTGGGTCTGGGCCCGCGAATGTCTAGCTGGGTGGCGGCGTTGTACGCTTCCCCCGAGGCACAAGTCAAGGCGGGAGGATTCCTGTCGGCCCCCTTCCCGATCTGTAACGGCACGCGTCAGGGATGCCCCCTGTCGCCACTGCTCTTCGCACTGACTCTGGAACCTTTGCTGGCCAGGGTTAGGGCGAACCCTGATATTGGGGGAGTTACTGTGGGCTCCACCGAACACAAGTTATCCGCTTATGCGGACGATGTTCTCTTCTATGTAACCAGGCCGCCGACGACTCTGCCGGTACTCATGTCGGAGCTAAGGGAGTACCAAGTTCTCTCGAACTTTAAGATAAACTTTGACAAGTCAGAGATAATGCCCCTTAACGTCCCGCAGGGGATGGGTGACTCGCTGCGCTCGGTGTTTCCGTTCACCTGGTGTCATTCTAAACTTAAGTACTTGGGGGTCCTCCTGCCCAGCTGCTCTGCAGACGTTTTTGCTCAGAATTATCCCCCGCTACTGACGACGATCCGCAAGGACTTGGCCGACTGGACTAAGCTGTCTGTGACGTGGATTGGTAGAGTGAATGTGTTAAAAATGAATGTCCTGCCTCGCATCCTGTTTTATTTCCAGATGCTGCCTGTGCACCTGCCCAGGTCCTTTTTCTCGAGCCTCAACAGCCTGTTCATACGCTTCATCTGGGATGGTAAGCAGCCCCGCTTGGCTTTCAAGTGTATGCAACGTTCTAAACGAGCAGGAGGCCTGGGGATCCCGGCGGTCCGCAGATACTACGAGGCGGTTGCCTTGCAGCGAATTCTCGACTGGCACCAGCATGTCAGGGGCAAGCTCTGGGTCCCCATGGAGAAATTCATGGCGGGCAGGAACTTGTCCCACGCCCTGTGGTTGCCGCCGCCTGACAGGGGGCTTTCCCCTTTGGTATCACCGGCCACCATGCATACCCTACAGGTGTGGGATGAGGTTAATGAGCGGCTCCAGCTGTCTGCCCGGATCTCCCCATTGGCGCCCCTGGGGGGATACACTTGGCTCCCGCCCGGAGAGGATGCATCCTTCTTTGGGACCTGGGCGCTCGGCGGAGAGATTCGCTGCGGACGGTTCGTTCAGAAAGGGTCCATTGTGTCGCTGCCCGAGCTCAGAGAGCGTTACGGGCGTTTCCCTATGGACTTCTGGAGGTACAATCAACTCACTCACTTCCTGCGCCCTATCTTGAGGGAGGTACGCTCTCCAACTCAGATGACCTCTTATGAAAAATTGTGTATTTCCAAGGACCCGATTCCTCACTCTATTGCGCTGCTTTACCAACTTATTCAGTCGGGCGACCCTGCCCCGAAGCCCCTATTTGTCAGGGAGTGGGAGAGAGACCTGCAGTGCACCTTTACGGACCAACAGTTGGACCACATGTACCAGCTGACACACTCTAGCACGGTCGACACTAGAATGCAAGAAAATGGGTATAAGCTGCTAACCCGTTGGTACCGGGTCCCCTCGAGACTCGCACAGATCTACCCGGGCCAGTCTGACCGCTGTTGGCGGGGCTGTGGGAGCTGGGGCTGCTACCTGCATATTTGGTGGGAGTGCCCGCTCTTGCGTCCCTTCTGGCTGGATATCTGGGCACAGATAACTGCGGTTCTGGACGTAGTGGTCCCGGATGACCCGAAACATTTCTTGCTTCACCTCCCGTCCATCCCTCTGAGCCACTATAGGAAAAGTGTTCTACCACATCTCCTGAATGCGCCGCGCCGCTTGGTGCCGATTTATTGGAAACAATCGGCGGTGCCAACCCGCACGTCCTGGGTGAAGATGGTGAATGATATCATGGCGGCGGAGGAATGGATGGCTAGGTGTAAAGACCGCTATGACAAGTTCTATGCTAAGTGGGCGTTATGGATGCACTATACCACCTCTGATTCGTAGGGACTCCTGACCCGGAAGCTTCTGCTTTTCTCTCTATCACACAACGATGTTTCTTTTTCTTCTGCCTCTAGATCCACCCTCCTTTACACCTCCTCTTCCCTTCTCCCCCCTCCTTTCCCTGGTTTGGTCGAACCCCTGGCCTCCACTTTCCCATCCCTACCATATGTTGGATAAGAGGGGGCCGCCCCTCTCCCCACCTAAACTGCCCTGCAGCACTGTTTAGCTCCATGTTTTGACTTATGGCTGGGTGGGGGGTGGCCGCCGCTGGGGAAGCCCGCAAGTGCGGTGCTGGTCCCACCTTGACCTACATACTTTGGCCCTTTCATCTGCCAAATTTTTTGTGATGCTTAATGGTGCCCTATTGTCTCGATGGTAGTTATTACTGTTCCTCCCCCTTATTTCATGTGATACTCTGTTTTGTTGTTACATGCCTTTTATTCTCTAAAATAAAGATTATATAAAAAAAAAAAAAATATGGGTAGACCAGGGGGATACTCCTTGTTAATAAACAACCAATGTCTTTATCCTCTGCGTTTTTAACCCCCTACTCCTCTTGTATTTGGCTTTTTTTTTTCCCCCCAACTCAAGCAACTATGAGTTAATGCTTGTCTATAGTGTGCTCTTAAGCCTCCTAGACTCAGCAGTATCAATCATGCTTTATACAGTGTTTACTCCAACCAAGATAAGAAAAAAAATGAAGGGGGGATTTTCACCCTCTCACCACCATTAAACAGTCCGACTGAATCGTCCGTGTTGGTTTCGTTTTGCCATCTCTTATCCAAGCATGCTCTGCTCTCCTATTACTAGGTTCCACTCCAAACTCCGGAGGATTCCCCAGTTCTCGAGCGCCTGCTCTGCCTTACGGCATCTTTCAGTGCCCCCACCTTCGGGGCTCTCTGGGACTCGGTCACTCCTGCTATCTCCCAACCTCCGCTGCAGCAATGTCCAGACAAACAGCAGTGTCGGTGGCTCAAGGCGTCCGTGGAGCTACAGATCCAGGCAATGGAGTTATGCAGGGGGGGGGGGGGGGGGGTCCGGTGGTTAGCCATCCATGGCTCTGGGAGGGATACCGGCTTCAGCCATCATCTTCCAGACAAATAATTCCCCGAGGCTCAGCACATACTCTCGGCAAGCGCCATTGTCAGGCTCCTCCACGCGCCGTGGTTTCCTCTTCCCCTCCTACCCTCGGTTCTCGTCAGCCCATTTTTTACAGGATGAAAATGAGGAAGTGACCTGACATCGCTAGAGGCCAGCCCTCGAGCCCAGAGAAAAGGTGCCTATTGAAAGTCAATGACAAGACAGGGAAAATGGCCGCTTGCCCTTACTAGGCATGTTGCCCACATCCAAGGTGGCGCCCGACTGGGAACCAGAGCAGAATTGTCACATGGCTGCTGTGTTACACAGAGCTTAGAATCTGCAAACCACTAAAGTGGCAGCTGCTCCAAACGGCTGCAAAATAAAATACACCAAACACATTTCTGGCTATAAGCAGGGACCACAGGGAGACCCCCCACAGCATTCCCATGCAGCGCCCCCAGTAGGGGCAGGGAAAAAACCACAACCATGCCAGAAGGGGGGATCCTACAGTGGCCCTGCTATCCCCTATGATTGGGCCCACAACCCCCCAAACGTCCCCTGGGACAAGGGGGTTCAGTACTCAGCAGTCCAGCAGCGGGCACCGCTCAGAAATGGGAGACCTCTTACCCTAAGTGGGGGTGCTGTCAGCCATGGAGAGACGCTGGCAACACGTGGGCGATCCGGGTTGAGACATCCTCTGCGAATCGCAGCTCCGTCGGCTCGTCCCCATATGGACGGGCACTGTCGTTGCGAGGCCTGGGCATACCAGTAACCTGCGACGCTCGTTGGCAGGCTGGGACTCCATAAGGATCTATGATACCCAGTCCGAGGCCCAGCTCTGCAGTCCTCCAGGAAAGGAATCCCTGACTAACTAGTGATAGTGAGAGAAAAAAAATCTATTTTTTCTAAATCTATGAAAACAGACAAACTCCCAGTTCAGAACACCTAACCAGCTCCTGAGCTAGGCAGCTTAAAACTGAAGTAGTATCAGATTGGGTTCTGGTAATGGCTGTGGGATGGCCCCCTAGTGGCATGCTGAGGTACAAACTTTTTTGTATTAACCTGATAATTATCTGCCTAGCCTGCTCCTGCAGAGTGCGCCATTACCCAACAGTGAAGGCTAATACCATCGGGCGGCGACTGTCAGAGGACGTAAGAGAAATACTGATTTTAACTTATGAACAAAATGTGTCAAAAATAGGCTCGGTCCTTAAGTGGTTAAAACTAACATCCTATAGCAGGGAGTGAGGTTATACCCCCTGGGACTGCCCGTAGGCATAGCCAGAACTTTTTTTTCTGCCTAGTGTCCTACTTCTGTAGGGGGCAGTATAACCCTACTGTTCTGAAGAACAGAGACTGCGTCCGTCAAACGATAGAGACCTGGGTCATGTGCTAGAGTCACCCTAGCTTCTCCCTGCTGTCCAGTGATCGCAGACTCCAGGAAAATGTCCACCCAATGCATTCCTATGGGGGAACTACCAAAACATGGCCGCTCATGCAATTCAATGGGAAAATGTTGATTTCAGAACAAAAACTACAGCAAAATGGCAGCCCCCACGGCTCACTATGTAGTCCAGGACTGGGGGGACATCAGACAATAGCATCAGGGGGTCCCCAGGAGAGGCCCCCACCAGGATAAACCTCCCCCCTGCAGCGGCCACATAACATCCGCTCCCGAGGTAGGAACCTGCTCGTGGGGGGGGGGGGGGGGAGCCTAAGGGGGGCCTGTTATTACCGAGAGGCCAGAGGAAACCAAGGGATACCCAAGGGTCTGATTTTTCCAGGGAGGGGCCCCCGTCCACCATACCAACGGTAAAAAATACAATATTGACCAAATAGGATTTAATTATTCCAAACATTACAAAAAATATTCTGCATAAATGGTTTAGATTTAGCTTTATGTTTTTTTTTTTTTTTTAAGTAAAAAGACATTTAAAAAAAAAGAAAAAAAATATCTACTTTTAAAAATAAAATATACATACAACATATTTTTCACATAAACATATTGTTTAGACACAACTACTGCTTATTTCTTTTCAGGATATGATGGATGTGACCTAGCTGGTCTTGTTCCCGATGCTTCAGATCTGACCATCTTTTCCTTATTTGATCCGTGGACCTGTCCGCACCATATACAGTATCTCACAAAAGTGAGTACACCCCTCACATTTTTGCAAATATTTTATTATATCTTTTCATGCAACAACACTGAAGAAATGACACTTTGCTACAATGTAAAGTAGTGAGTGTACAGCTTATAACAGTGTAAATTTGCTGTCCCCTCAAAATAAATCAACACACAGCCATTAATGTGTAAACTGCTGGCAACAAAAGTGAGTACACCCCTAAGTTAAAATATCCAAATTGGGCCCAATTAGCCCTTTTCTCTCCCCAGTGTCATGTGACTCGTTAGTGTTACAAGGTCTCATGTGTGAATGGGCAGCAGGTGTGCTAAATTTTGTGTTATCGCTCTCACTCTCTCACACTGGTCACTGGAAGTTCAACATGGCACCTCATGGCAAAGAACACTGAGGATCTGAAAAAAATAATTGTTGCTCTACATGAAGATGGCCTAGGCTATAAGAAGATTGCCAAGACCCTGAAACTGAGCTGCAGCAAGGTGACCAAGACTTTACAGCGGTTTAACAGGACAGGTTTCACTCAGAACAGGTCTCGCCATGGTCGACCAAAGAAGCTGAGTGCACATGCTCAGTGTATTATCCAGAGGTTGTCTTTGGGAAATAGACCTATGAGTGCTGCCAGCATTGCTGCAGAGGTTAAAGGGGTGGGGGGTTCATCCTGTCAGTGCTCAGACCATACGCTGCACACTGCGGCAAATTGGTCTGCATGGCTGTCGTCCCAGAAGGAATATAAAACACAAAGGTGACCAGCGGTATGGAATAGCTCAAATATGGATAGGATATAAATACAGGTGTAAGCTGCCACAAACCCAACCCTGAGACAGTGGTGTGATCTATGGGAGAAGGAAGAGATGTTTGTATACGGCGCTACCTGTTTGAGCAGTTATTTCAAAGAAAAGGAAGGGGTAAAACCCCCCCCCCCCCACCAATTGTGTGTGCACAAAGAAAAATAGTCTCAGTGACAAGAGTGAGGTGCTAAAGAGACTAGTGTAAGGGGTGGATTGACATACACCCCTTTAAGAGTAAGGTGCTCAGTGCGAAATAAATAATATATATGACTGCTCATATATATATATATATATATATATATATATATATATATATATATATATATAAACATGAAAAGTGCACAAAGTGTCAAATTATTTAATGCCTGATGGCGGTGCCAGTGAAACACAAAGAAATATGCCATAACAGTGAATAGTGTTTAAAAAAAATCACTGACAATAGGTACAAAAGTATAAAAACACCTTGCAAATGGTGTATAAAAACTTGAATAGGTGATAATTTAAAAGGTGAGGTGAATGTGTCTGGATCTGTGAGACCAATAGGTAACACTCACCCTGTTTTCCCTCTTCTGGGCCAGGTGTATGGTAGATAGCCACAGAGGGTGGTTTTATTTGGGTCCGGGTTTTCTTCAGGCTAAAGCGAGCCACTCTGGGAGCTGCCTCCCTCCAATGTGCTAGATCTGTGGTGCTCAAGCAGAAAACAGGGACCCCAATGGCGTAGTATACAATTATAGTACAGTAGCAAGTATAGGTAAAACTCACATTCAGACCGATCACTTCAGCTTCAACAAATTGGACGCCGGGATACTTCCGCTTCCACGGCTTAGAACCACTAAACCGTAAGTGACGTGTGACGTACGTAGCTCCGCCTTACGCGTTTCGTCAGACGTCTAGACGTCTGGAGCGGCGCCATCTGATGTACTCCCGGCCTATCTTATAGCCCATCGTATCCTAGCAACCGATGCACATAGTGCGGCCATGTTGGTGCTCTCGCAAAAGCTGATCGGCGGACATATTCCTCCACCCACACACTGGGTCAGCTCGCCTAGGATACTAGTGCTCTTGTAGGCTATTTTCATCATGCGTGATCAGTCCGAATGAAGTACAGCAAATAAACGAAAATACTTTATTGAAAATGAAACTTAAAAACGAATGTTTAAAAACCAAATTAAATGTGTGTTGTTTATCCCCGGTTTTTCAGAGGACATGTCCAGGAATAAAACCTATGGGGATATCATCTCAAAAAAATAATGTGTCACTATTCTTATTGACATATGTAACACAAAGGGAAAAAACGGAATTATTGTAAAATCTTACCGTAAAATTCCTTTCTCTGAGTCCTCCGACAGTCGCCGCCCCTTCATAATCTTCACCAATGGGTAATTGACCTTTGCTCCGCAGGAGTAGCTAGGCAACAAGATTTGTTAATATCAAAGCTTTTAGCATATCACACCCCTAGGGGGCGGTCCCCTCAGTCAATACCTCCCTGCTTCCAGCATTCTCAACTCAGTTTTGGTAGCATAGCAGTAGAGTACATAAACATAGTACAAACCCCAAAAGAGGGGCGGGGGCGGCGACTGTCAGAGGACTCAGAGAAAGGAATTTTTACGGTAAGAGTTTACAAAAATTCAGTTTTCTCTTACGTCCTCCGACAGTCGCCGCCCCTTCATAATCTTCACCAATGGGACGTCCCAGAGCAGTGTAGACATGAGAGGTGGGAAAAAAAACGCAGCCGCGCATAAAGCAACGCAGTACCCACATCAGAGAAAGGAAACCTTACCAAGGTAAGAGAACCAACCTGGCAACAGGAAAAACGTGCTCAACAGGAGCAACAACAAAAGGAAGAACAAGTAACCCAGGGGTAAAAACACCCCAACAGCCAAGGGCCCAAACAAGGGACCCTAAGGCACTGCCGCACTAAGAACTTTACGGCCAAAGGAAGCATCTGCCGATGCCTGAACATCCACTTTGTAAAATTTTGAGAAGGTGTGAACGGACGACCAAGTCGCCGCCTTACACACCTGGGCCACAGAAGCCTGATGACGATAGGCCCAAGACGTACTCCGAGATCTGGTAGAGTGCGCCTTCACAGGGAAAGGAGGAACCTTCCCCCTCAAAGCATAGGCTTGCATAATTGTCTGTCTGATCTATTTGGCGATGGTAGCACCTGACGCCGCCATGCCCTTCCGAGGTCCCTCTGGAAGGACGAATAGGGAATCCGACTTGCGAAAGGACTTAGTCAATGACAGGTAAACCCTGATCGCCCGAACAACATCCAAGGCATGCAAAGCCACCTCCTTCGGATGCTTAGGCTTCGCGCAAAGCGAAGGCAAGACAATGTCCTCATTCAGGTGAAACTCCGAGATCCTTTTCGGAAGAAAAGATGGGTTAGGTCGCAAGACCACCTTATCCAAGTGAATCACCAGGTAGGGAGAGCTGCAGGACAAAGCCGCCAGCTCAGACACCCTGCGAGCCGAAGTGATCGCCACCAAAAAGGCAACCTTTTTGGACAACAGAGACAACGAGATCTCCCTGATCTTTTCAAAAGGGAGCCTGTTGTAACACGGACAGAACCAAGTTCAAGTCCCATGGAGGCAAAGGTTCCCTCCTAGGAGGGGCCAAATGTCGCACCCCCTGAACAAAGGTGCTAACCAATGAATTAGACGCCACAGGGCCTTGAAAAAGAACGCCAGCGCAGAAATCTGACCCTTAATTGTGGCCAGCGCCAAACGCTGTAGATATCCCCCCACCAGGGTAGGTATCGCAGTAGATTTATTCAAAACTGCCACCGCGTGATCCACCTGAGGCGGCACACACCAACGCTCATCAGTGGTGGGTGTAAAAGGATAACGCAGCTTGAACTTACTTGGCACAGTAATGGGCTTCTTTAAATTGCGCCATTGCTCAACAGCGCGCTGAAATTCCGCAGGGCAGGGAAAAACCTGCGCTGATTTGCGTTTCCTTTTCGTCCCATAAGAGGACATCAAAGCAGGAGGACATGGTTCATCCTGCAGATGCAGTGTTTCCTTGATAGAAGTAATCAACTCATCCATGAGTGCAAGCTCTTCAGGCGAGCCAGGGGGAGAAGTATCAACCCCTTCTACCTCAGCCTCCCCCTCAGACCCCACAAGGTCCAGAGATGAACGAGACCCTGAGAAGGGCACTCCAGCCATAGCAGCCCCATCACCCTCTGAATCAGAGGAAATAGATAACCTGGGCCGCTTTGCGGATCGATCAGCCATCAGCATCTGCACCTGAGAAGCCAAGTTCGCTACAACAGCAGCCAGATCAGCCCCCTCGGGGGATGCAGCAGCCCCTTGGCCCCCCACCAGGGTGGGAGGAAACTTGCAATCCTGAGAATCCATGCCCCAGTATCAACTGAAATAAAGTACTGCCCCTTTAAGACCGCGACGAGCACAGCCCACCGTACTGTATGTACCAACCCCCGCAGGGATAGGGAGCACTGAGCAAGGAAATACAGGATAAGGAAGGTAAAAACCTGGAGAGCGCATACAGCTGCTGCCACCGATCGCTGCTCCAGTGAAAAAGGAAGTGATGCAATGACTGACCGACCTATATAGCCTCTGGAGGCTTCACAAACATGGCCGCTCGGCTGAGGAATTAAGGCAACAAGAAAATGGCGCCGACATGTGCTTGCATGATCGACCGCACTCACACAGACATGTGGGTCACACAGTCACAGACTGACACCCAAACAGACAGGTCCCCACATAGAAATTTACTTACCATTCCGGACGGCGTGGGGAGCCTTCTCCAGCGACCAAACCACTGTACTGAGGACAGGGAGTGTCGCAGCCAGGACGCAGTGGATTGCGGTGCGAAACCGCAAATGGCGTCCGGTGAGGTAGCCACCTCACAGGCAGCATCCCTGCAGCGAACAGGGATGGGTCGTTCAATATGCCAGGGAAAACCTGAGCTGAACGCTCGATGGCAGGCTGGGGAAACCCCTGGCCCTCAGCCCTGGGATCCAGGGTGGCCAGTCCGAGACCCAGCTCCGCATGATCATCTTCATCCGAAGAAAACTAAACTAATGCTGAGAAAAAAACAGCTAAGTAAAAGAAAGAGAAAAATACTTGAAATAAAATCAAAAAGAGGATAGAAGGCTGAGACTGAAAGCCCCAGCACAGGAACAGCAAGCTACTCCTAAGCTAGGCAATTGAAAACTGAGTTGAGAATGCTGGAAGCAGGGAGGTATTGACTGAGGGGACCGCCCCCTAGGGGTGTGATATGCTAAAAGCTTTGATATTAACAAATCTTGTTGCCTAGCTACTCCTGCGGAGCAAAGGTCAATTACCCATTGGTGAAGATTATGAAGGGGCGGCGACTGTCGGAGGACGTAAGAGAAAATGTATTTTGTAAAGATATCTTGTGAGAATATTATTGAAAAAATAATATTGAAAAAATAACACAAGGGAGATGTTAGAAGAGACGATACATGATCCAGGGGGAATTTTGTATAAATACCATATACATTTAGAAGGGAAATATTGTTATAAGGAAAAATGAAGCTTCCATGTTATAAATGGAGGCCTGAAACAATAAGTCAATGGGTATATATAGTATACAGAAGGCACATATAAGCATGTGGAACATACTTTGGAAAAAAAAAGGAAGGAAAATAAACGTGCATATGGAAGGAAGCCTCTTCTAAAAATGATGCACAACAAAGCCGGCAAACAGTTTGCTGAAGACAATCAGACTAAGGACAAGGATTAAAGGAACCATGTCCTGTGGTCTGATGAGACCAAGATAAACTTTTTTGGTTCAGATGGTGTCAAGCGTGTGTGACGGCAACCAGGTGAGGAGTACAAAAACAAGTGTGCCTTGCCTACAGTCAAGCATGGTAGTGGGAGTGTCATGGTCTGGGGCTGCATGAGTGCTGCCGGCACTGGGAAGCTACAGTTCATTGAGGGAACCATGAATGCCAACATGCACTGTGACATACTGAAGCAGAGCATGATCCCCCTCCCTTCAGAGACTGGGCACGCAGGGGCGAAATCCAACATAAGGACCCCAAACATATCCAAGAAGACCATTGCCTTGCTAAAGAAGCTGAGGGTAAAGGTGATGGACGGGCCAAGCATGTCTCCAGACCTAAACCCTATTGAGTATCTGTGGGGCATCCTCAAATGGAAGGCGGAGGAGCGCAAGGTCTCTAAAATCCACCAGGAGTGGAAAAAGACTCCAGTGGCAACCTGTGAAGCTCTGGTGAACTCCATGCCCAAGAGGGTTAAGGCAGTGCTTAAAAATAATGGTGGGCCCAATTTGGACATTTTGACTTAGGGGTGTACTCACTTTTGTTGCCAGCACTTTAGACATTATTGGCTGTATGTTGAGTAATTTGTTCTTTACACTAAAGATCAAAAATGCCCCTCAATCTGCCCCCCCCCCTTCCTGGACCATACTAGGCTATATGCCCTCAACATATTTGGGGGGGGGTGCTTTGGGGCTCTGCACTCACGACCCCAAAGCACCTTGTCCCCATGTTAAGGGCTTCTTTCAACAACCCTGGCCGGTGGTTGTGGGGGTCTGTAGGCAACGAGCTTATCGGAATCTGGAAGCCCCTTTAACAAGGCCACCCCCCCTGATGTGAATGACCCATTCACCCAAAAAAATAAGTGTAGTGTTACAAAAAAAAAAAAAGACGGTTTTTAACAAGTCCTTAATTGAAGAACGCCCCCCATCATAGCTCCAAGTCTTCTTCCTCCTCAAAGTTATACAAGAGCAACATCAGAGCAGGACCTGATTTTTGTTTATTTTGAGCGAGTTGGCGGCAGAAGACGAGGATATTGGAGGGAGAAAACATTACCGGAAGTAGAAGATAGCGGAGGTAGAAGACTGTAGGAAGAAGACATCAGAAGGAGAAAACTGGATGAAGAAGACCAGAGAAAGAAGACACTGAGCTCCAACATGGGACAGTCTTCAATTAATAAAAGAATTGTCAACAACTGTCTGTTTTTTGTAAAGCTATACTTTTTTTGAGTGAATGGGTAGGGGTACAATGTAATCCCTATTCATTAGCATAGGGGTGGCCCAGGATCTGGGGGCCCCCAGATTCCGATAAGCCCCCTGCCCACAGACCCCCAAAACAACGAGCCAGGGTTGTCGGGAAGAGGCCCTTGTCCCCATCAAATGGAGATTTGAATTTCCAAATATTTGATGTGGGATTGAAACCATTTAAATGGGAAAGTGGTTTGTAGGCGAGACATGTCATGTTGTGACAGTGTTAAATTTAGGGCCATGGATTTTTGATAATGTGTAGACTAGACAATTCTCAATATGTAAAGAATATTGGGACTAAGTTTCAAAGGGTGGTCTCAGAGTTGCCGAGAAAGAAGCGTAGGTCATCAGCATATGCTGCGACCTTATGGACATGAGACCCCGCTTTATTTCCCATCATGTTTGGATTAGCAGTGCAGATGAACGGTTCCAGTGTCAAGATGAATATTACCAGGAAAAGTGGGTAATCCTGACATGTTTCATTGCAGATTGGCAAAGGGTGGGGACAATACACCGCTGGCCTGAACTTCTGAACTTGTGCAGAGGGGGAGAAGTATAAAAACCAACACATTTAAATACAGGGTGCTTTTATTAGAAAGTAGTAATTTTTTTGTAGAAAAAACATAAAAAAAAAAAAAGGAAAAGCTTTTGCATGACATTAAACTTTAAAGGCAACCACTTTTATTGATTCACTTTATATCCAAGCAATACTGCAAATGCTGCAGGCACCTGGAGCAATGGTGCAGATCATCCTTAGTAATATGTACTACGCCATTTAAGAAAGCCCAGGAAAACAAAATACAATGAATAGGCCAATGGACACAAACAAACACAAACATGTACTTTTATGGGAGACATATTTACATTGACTAGCAGTTAAATGTGTAAGCCTCTTCACACAGCTCAATAAGGATTTCATTTTCTCTACTTTACTTTTCGAAGAACAAAAAGTCCAGGCTTAAATATTACTTGGGGAAAAAAAAAAAAAATTAAAAAGTGATACGGATCCCTCCTGTGGATCTTCCACATGTGGTAGGATACCATATCGTAAAGATAGCAGCAACGGTATAAGAAAAAGAGAAAAAAAACCCACAAATTGGGGAAGAAGGCACTGATGCATGCATAGTCAGTTTGGGCTTTTTTGTGATTCCATGACTGACAGAATATGAAAACTGTATCTTCATCTTTAGAGTGGTTGCCCCTTCCCCTCCGTGTGCGCTTTTCCTCAGTGAGCAGCAGCTAGTTCAGCAAGTCCTTTTAACGAAATGACTTTGGGGTTTGTAGCCACACTTTTTGTTGTATTATGAGTCTTATAAATACCAATCAGTCTGTCAGCAATCTCAAACATGTTGTTCCGCAATGATATAATGATAAACTGGGCATTTTTTGTCTGTTCCTAAAAGAAAAAAAAAAAAAAAAAAAAAAAAAAAGGTGGGGGAGGGAGAGAAACAAACATGAGAAAATGTCATCCAATGCATAACAAGCAAGCACTCTCTTGCTGGAGTACAAAAAGATAATGAACACTAAAAACACATTTATTGCTTCTATTAGCAGCGTTTAGATCCATAGACACAACACTACCTGAATTATTCTGTGGCCCTACCCTGCTTTTGCAGCATTGGGCTACTTAGTAAATTACAAGACATAGCATGAAGTAAATCTGAAACCAATGGGTTATGCTGCTATCTTCATGCAACTGGACACTGGCAAACAAATCTGTAAGGACAGCCCAGTATGCCTTAATTTTTTAGCAAGCAATAGTAGGAGCAAATCATAATGTACTACAAAAAAATATTTTACAATTTTACATGCAAGACCAAATTCCAATTTTCTTAAATTGTACATTATCAGACACAGGATGTACTATTCTGGAACCAATAGGACATCCAAAAGTAGTCAACAAAAGAGTGGAAATAAGAGAAAAAAAAATAAATAAAAATAAATCCAATATATTAAAAGGTCCCAAAGAGCCACCTTAATGTGTGCCTGGTAAAAATGATAAAGTGTGAACAGATATGGCATCCGGATACTGTCAGAATGTTGAGTTACAACAATCTGGATGATATTGGGCACAGAACTACCTTGCAAGAAGACACCACAGGGCCCAAGACCCACATGCAAAAATGGAGGGTCAGTTGGTCCTGCAGAGATGCAGAGTGGAGAAAGTCGAGTTTATCCAGAGGAAGAAAAAAAAAAATTGACAGAGCTGCATCTAAGATCAGGCTCAGATATGCCAAGTGATGCGACAGTCCCAGTTCTGAATTCTTGGTGATTCAGTATTCAACCAAAGCTTGTGCCAAAGAATCTGCAAACTTCAATGGATGCTGGCATCTGAGGTGACTGTTCCCACAGGAGGTCATCCAGATATCCCATTATAGGGGTGTCAGGAAAGGTAAGCACAGCAAGAACAGGAACTAGCATACTATTAAAGACCCATGCTGTACTGAACATGACAAAATGAAGGACAACAATATGGTAATGCTGCATGCCCATAGTAAAACGTAGGTAGTGTGGCTATGCTGAAAAAATGTAGAGAGAGAGAGAGAAAGAAAGAGGGGGGGGGGGATTTTTTATAGTCTGGAAATGGAAGTAGGTGTCATCCCTTTAGTTTAGAAAAAAAGAGCAGATTCCCCACTGATTGGGACTATAATAACCTACATATACAGTAGAAAGTGTGTAGAAAAATTGTATAAAAATATAAATTTTATTGGATAAATAATGATAAAAGCATACCTGTGGTCAAAGACAAATTGGACGTGGTTGTTCATACAGTAAAAACATAAAAAGGTTTGAATAGAAACCTTGAGAGCGTTCCTGCTGAGGAACCGGCACAATCACCCCTTGAGCCAGGAGATCTTGCACAGCCTCCCACAGATCCTTTAAATGCTCTGGCGACAGGCGAAGATTTGACTGAAAAAACCCATGCGTACTGAATGAACGAAGTCCAGGGTTCCTGGAAGAAGCGCAGATGTCGACAGAGCTGGGTGAGGGCACCCTTTCATGCTGAAGAGACTTGTCAGCAGCACCAGACCGACTGGCCTTGGGCTTGTCCCAACGCTTTTTAGCCCCTCCAAAAGCTCTGAACTGCTCACCTTTTTCTTGCACCCCGGAGGCACGAAAAAAACACTTGTGAGCAGAAAAAGAGGGACCCCGCTGAGCACGGGGGAGTCTTACCCTTGGAGGATTGAGGAATAAGAGTACTCTTCCCGCCAACCAAGCCCTTGATCAACTCATCCAATGAGTCACCAAACAAACGCTCTCCCAGCAATGGGAGGTCAGCTAGGGGTTTCTGAGGAGCTTGGTCAGCTGACCAGCTTTTCAACCAAACCATGCGTCTCAAGGCAATGCCTACGGCCGAAACCCTGTCCACCAGGGGAGCCACATCCATAGACACATCACACAGGAACACCAGAGCCTAGATAACCTGGTCCAACCGTTCCAGCTGTTCTGGAGGAACAGTCCCAGGGTTCAAAGACTCCTGCAAACCCCTAATCCATCCCGTCAACGTCTGTGAGACTAAAAACAGACACAAACACCAATTTCAAAATGGAACATGCCAACACAAGAAAATAGCAGGAAAGGGATTCCACCCGCCTGTCCACTGGATCCGTAAAGACCTGGGAATCTTCCACAGGCACAAGAGAAGATTTGTTTACTCTGGAGACAGGGTGGCCCACTTTAGGCGGCACCATCCAACAGTTGGAGACCTTTTCAGCAAAAGGATACTGGCGTTTAAAGCCTTTTTGGCACAACACGTGCTTAATGCGCAGCCATTGGTCATTCACAATATCGTGAAAAGTGTCGGGACAAGGGAAAACCTTGCCAGCTTTCTGAGACTTCTGGGAGCGAAAAGCCACCCGCATCCCTGCCCGTGTGGGCTCATCAGCCAATTTTAAAGTGTCCCGTACTGAAATAACTGGATTTTTGACTTGCCGTAAAATCCTTTTCTCTTAAGCTCATTGACAGACGCAGTTCTCATATCTTGATATCAGTAGGGTTATGCTGCCCCCTACAGGAGTAGGACACTAGGCAGAGAAAAGTTCTGGTTACACCTATGGGCAGTCCCAGGGGGTATGACAGTGCAAATAAAACAGCGCAAAAAGGTTGTGACTAATCATAAAAATGGATAAAAGCAATGACTGAATAAAATGTATCAACACTCATAAATTCATCAAGTGTCCAGTGCACCCTGTGCAGTTACAATCAATAACATAGATACAATAATAAATATATAAAGTGAAAAATTCCTCATAAAATTCCATATGAATCCCAAAAAAGTGCTTCAGCAAGTAGCCAGTAAAAGATAGTCCATAGAAAGTGCTTAGGTGCTGAGTAATCTGTGCAAAATCATGCTGACACTGATGTGATATTTGTGAATATCCTCTCCCCTTGGATGTTCCACTTACCGGACAGAGTGGACCCCTAGACAATACTGTGTAAGGGTCGTTCAGGCTTAGTCCAGTAAGGAACCCAGGCAGTATCCTTTAGGCTGATAGGGAAATTAAGTAAACCTCCAACATGTAGACTCAGCAGGATGATATAGCCATATGGGGAAGGAAAGGCTCACAATAGTGTAATACTGATATTAAGCGTTTATCGATAAAAAATTGTTATATCACTCACATTTGGAAAGAGAAATGCAGGCTTAGTATATCACTCATCAAGTACTAAGGATTGTTCAGATGGTGGTGCGCTCGGGGCTGGCTTGGTCCCGGCGTGCGTTCCACCGCTGCTGGAAGTGACGTCACAGCAAGCGTAGGACCAGAAATTGCGTTGATGCGTTTCGCCCTCCTCCAGGGCGTTATCACAGACGTATTTCCCAGGGGGTATACCCTCTCTCTTCCGGCTATAGGATGTCAGTTATGTATCAAAGCAGTGTCAGAGAAAAAAACATACCAACCCACTCAAAAATAGAGGGGCAGGTACTGCGTCTGTCAATGAGCAAAGAGAAAAAGATTTTACGGTAATTCAAAAATCCAGTTCTCTGTCGCTCATTGACAGACGCAGTTCTCATATCTTGATATCAGTAGGGACGTCCCAAAGCAGTGCCATAATTGAGGGGTAGGACAGCAGAAAAAAACAGTCCACAAGGCCAAAACATAGCCACCCAGGAAACATAGGACTCATCGGAACAAGAAGAGACCCACCTGAAAACAAAACAGAACCCCCAAGGTAGACCAAGGGCTCCCTTAAACAGCAGCCTGCAAAACTTTGCCGCCAAAAGCGGCATCCGCAGATGCCAGCACAGACGACCAGGTAGCCGCCTTGCAAACCTGAAGTACAGATGCCTGATGGCGAAAAGCCCAGGAAGTACTAAGTGCCTGAGTAGAGTGCGCCTTAACAGGGAAAGCAGGAACCTGACCCATAATCGCATAAGCCATCACCACTGCCTGCCTGATCTATCTGGAAATAGTCGCAGCAGACGCAGGCAACCCTTTTCTAGGGCCTTCCGTGATCACAAAGAGCGAATCTGACTTCCGAAAAGAGTCCGTAGTTGCCAGGTACACCCTGATTGCCCAAACCACATCCAAAATGTGCAGTGCAAATTCCTTAGGATGGTTTGGCTTAGGACACATAGAAGGAAACACAATATCTTCATTCACCACCTTCGGAAGGAAGGACGGACCTAGACGAAGAACCACCTTATCCCTATGAACCACCAGATAAGGGGAACGACAGGACAACGCAGCCAGTTCTGACACCCTGCGCGCAGAAGTAATAGCCACCAAGAAGGCCATCTTCTGGGATAAGGTAAGCAGGGGAATATCCCTAATATTTTCAAAGGAGGTTTCTGAAGAACCGACAGCACCAAATTAAGGTCCCAGGGTGACAATGGAGGGTGCACCGGAGGTACCAGGTGCCGCACCCCCTGGATGAAATTAGGCACCAGGGAATGAGTGACCAGTGGCCTCTGGAAGAAAATCACCAAGGCCGAGACCTGACCCTTGATAGTATATTACTCAAAGCCAGCTTCTGCTCAACTCCCCGTTGAAGGAAGGCCAAGATCCGAGCCGCCGAGTAAGAATGTGGAGGAACCCCAAGGGACTTACACCACGCAATATACGACTTCCACGTACGATGATAGATCTTCCTAGAAGTCACTTTCCTCGCTTTAGGCAGAGTAGGAATAACTCAAGCAGACAATCCCCTGTCTTTCAACAGCCAAGCCGTCAAAGCCAGTGACCGTAAATCAGGATGGAAGATTGGCCTCGGAGACAGTAGATCCTCCCTGAGAGGGAGTATCCATGGAGCGTCTGCGACTAGCCTGACCAAGTCGGCGTACCAGGCCCAATGAGGCCAGTCTGGAGCCACAAGAATGACCGTAATTCCTTCCGTCTCTATCCTGCGAAGAAGTCTCAGTAGCAACTTGAGAGGAGGAAAGGCATACAGCAGCTGATACTGCCCCCACAGGGCTATCAGCGCGTCTGCCAGAGGATCCCGGGAGCGGGCTACAAACTGCTGCACTTTCCTGTTGATCCGCGACGCCAACAGATCCACATCTGGGGTGCCCCAACGAAGACATAGCTGGTGGAACACCTCCGGATGGAGAGACCACTCTCCTTGATCCAAGGTCTCCCGGCTGAGGAAATTTGCCTGCCAATTCTCCACGCCTGGAATGTGAACAGCGGAGAGAGCGGGAACAAAGCGCTCCATCCTTCGGAGGATGCCGGCCACTTCCAAGGCCGCAAGGGCACTTTTGGTGCCCCCTTAGCGATTGACACAAGCCACGGCCGTGGCATTGTCCGATTGAATGTGCACTGGACAACCTCGAAGATGCTCGGTCCAGTGAACCAGGCAAAGCCTGATCGCTCTCAGTTCCAGTACATTTAATCGGCAACCTGGATTCTTCCAGGGACCAGACTCCTTGAGCAGAAAACCTGCCTAGAACCCCTCCCCACCAGGATAGACAATCGTCCAATAGATCGGAAGAAAGGATTTTCCCTGAATGAGCATCGGAGACCGAAGCCACCATATCAGGCACTCCCTGGTCCGCTCGCTCAGTTGGATCTGATTGTCCAAGGAATTGGGATTCTTGTTCCATTTGAGAAGGATCTCCTTCTGGAGGGTCCTCGTATGAAATTGAGGGAAAGGTGCCGCCATGAAGGACACCACCATCAGTCCCAGAACTCTCATACAAGTCCAAAGGGACGACCATTTGCTGGACAGCAACAGCTGAGTCGCTGTCTGGAGCTTGTGGAGTTTTTCCAAAGGAAGAAACACCTTGGCTAAGGACGAATCCAAAGTTAGGCCCAGATAGTCCAGACTCCTGGAGGGAACCACGGACGACTTCTGTAGGTTCAGAATCCACCCGAACTCTGCCAGAGATTTTATGGTGATCTCCAAGTTTGTCATCAGAGCCTGTGGAGACTCCGCACAGAGGTGGTCGTCGTCCAGGTAGCCCAGGGCCGAGATCCCCCGTTGTCGCAACAGCGCCAGAACCAAAACCTTTGTGAAGACCCGGGGAGCGAGCCCAAAAGGTAACACCACAAACTGAAAATGGTTGGTGTCCTGCGTAAATGGGAATGTGAAGGTAGGCATCTTTGATGTCTATGGAGGCCAGAAAGTCCCCCTGATGCAGGGAGGCCATCACCGTGCAAATAGATTCCATCTTGAATTTTTGCACCCGTATGAAGTAATTCAGCGCCTTTAAGTCCAGGATTGGACACATCTTACCCTCCTTCCTAGGTACTGTGAACCAATTGGAATAAAAGCCTCGAAAATGTTCCGCAACCGGAACTATTACTCCCTGTTGTACCAAGTCCTGTACTGCCCCCAACAGAGCCCGTAAGCGATCCGGGGACAGTCTCACATTGGAAGGGAAGAACCTTACTGGGGGAACCGATCGAAACTAGATCTTGTACCCCGACCGTATGACCTTGTGAACCAGTTTGTCTAGAATCCAGGAGAGCCACGGGTCCGGGAACCGGGATAGACGTCCCCCCACCCTTAATATGGGTGGGGCGCACCTTCAGGCTGAAGTGGCTTTGTCCTCAGGTCTGGAGGAACCCGATTTTTGTGTTCCAGACAAGGGTCGCTTGGAACCCCCCGAGGGGGCTTTGAAGGGCTTCGCCTTATCGACTGATCCAGAGGGACAAAAAAACTTCTTGTGGGCCGAAAAGGAGAATCCCCATCTGAGACGAGGGTCCCTACCCTTGGCAAACCTGCGGGAGAAAGGTGCTCTTACCCCCAGTGAGACCTTTGATAATGTCATCCAAGATAGCTCCAAACAGGCGATCTCCCTGAAAAGGGAGATCAGTTAAGGCTTTCTTTGAAGCCTGATCCGCAGACCAGCACTTCAGCCACAGCCGAAAACGACAAACGCCCCAGCATTGGAGCAGTATCCAGCGCGACATTGCAAACAAATTGCGGTCCTTGCACCATTTGGTCCAGCAGTTCTAAAACGGCAGGGGGAAGGAGTTTCCCCTCCAGGCCACTGCGTAGTAACTTAGCCCATTCAGTTAATGTCTGCGAAACCAGGGTAATGGTAAACACCGGTCTTAAACAGACCCCACCAGGGAGAACATAGTACGGGACACAGACACTGCCTTACGATCCACCGGATCCCTAAAGAACGGGGAATCCTCCACCAGGATTACAGTAGCTTTATTCAGTCTGGAGACCAGGGGATCCACTGTAGGCGGCACTGTCCACTTTTAAATAAGGGACTCTTCAAAAGGGTAGCGCCTAGCAAACCGCTTAGGCATCCCAGGGGAGCGTTTTGGACGGTCCCATTCTTTCTTAAGAATATGGTCAAAGCATACGGGAAAAGGAAAAACCTTTGTCGCCCTGGAGGGTTTGCGAGTGCCAAAGGCAACCTGTGCATCAGTCGCAGTTGCGTCCTCCATTTTCAGGGTATCACGTACAGACACGATCAGTGCGTCCACCAACGAATTGTCTTGCGTGGCAGCGGAAAGGTCATCCTCAATATCAGAGGAGACGGGCGCGAGACAGTAGACCCGGAAGGGAGAACTGTGTCAGCAGTGACTGATTCAGGCATTGGATGAGGCAGGGATAGGCGGAGGGCGCTTTCTAGCACCTTGACCCTTAAATACCGCCTCCACCCGGGACACAAACTAGTCCAGGACCGCCGAAAGTGCATCTATAGTTAGCTGGGAACCTGAGGGCCCTGCGGCCACCTCGAGGGGGATCAGGTGGGGGACACGTTCAGCAGGGTCCATGTTACACCAGGGGAACCCTTTAACAATTTTTTTTTTTAAATGAAAGTGTCCCGCCGCGCTTCAGCGCCCTCAAGTGGTCAGACAGCACGCCTAGAGACCACCCGCAGAGAGAGAGAGAGAGATACCCCCCCCCCCCAAGGCTCACCAACCCACACTAAGATGCACCAGAAGGCCCAGAGTGTCTTCAGTCAGCAAGTGTCAGCAGCGATCTTCCTGCAAAGAGAATGCCTGCAGAGCAGTGTGCCCGGGTCTCGGGAGGGGCTCCACCCACATACACGCTGCCAGGACTCCCCCACGGCGAATCTATACACAGAAATCAGAGCCGTGTGTACCAAGATGGCCGCCGCCATGCAGAGCACATGTAGGCTACAAGAAAATGGCGGCCCTAAAGGGGACGCCCCCGTACCTACAGACGGATCGATCGGCAGATGGGCCAGGAAAAAACAAGTAGAAATCCCCCCGCACGATCGTTCGGCCGTTGGCGGCGCACCCCCCCCGCCCCCATCTGCGGCCTGAAACCCAGATTCAGCCCCCTGGAGTTACTTCCCCAGTAGTGGGGGGGGGGGGGGGGTTTGGGAGAGGAAGGGGCAGATAGGCGGGGGTGCGTTATAGGACAGAGGGGAACCCGGGATTGTGAGGGCCCGACCATCCCATCCCAGCAAGGAACTTAGGTCCTTACTCCTGACTAGGTAGAGAAAAACTGACATCCTATAGCAGGAAGAGAGAGGGTATACCCCCCTGGGACTGTCCATAGGTGTAGCCAGAACTTTTTTCTGCCTAGTGTCCTACTCCTGTAGGGGGCAGCATAACCCTGATATCAAGATATGAGAACTGCGTCTGTCAATGAGCGACAGAGAAAATCAGGGCTTCCACTAAAGCGCATTCCCATGCTGCGGCTGAAGAGGACAGGTCCTCTTCACCATCTGACGGCTAGGACAGTGACCCCTCAGGAAGAGGAGCATCCGGGGCAACCTCATCATCCTCTGAATCAGAGAACACCTCCATAGTCGGAGAAGGCAGCGGCTGTTTTCGGCTGTCAATCTTTTTCATGACTAAATCAACTTTTGTCGCCAGGCTTTCCAGAGCTGCTGAAATCGCAGCGAGTGACTGTGATCCGGACTGTCCGGGAGTCACACAGAGTGGGTCTGAGGGCGAGTTCACAGTTTGGGACCACATATTGCAAGTTGCAAAAAACTGAGTACTTTCGCTTTAAGCAGCGCCGATCGCGGTTCCACCACCGATCGCAGCGGTCTACAGAGATCCCCTTTAAACTAAACAGCAGAGCGTGCAGGGATATGCCTGCAGGGACCCCAGGTACTGTACCACCTCAGAGAAAAGTCCTCCTGATCATTCCATCAGCATGCAGAAAGACAGGAAATGCAGCAGGAAACAGAGCACAGGAAGTGATCGTGCCTGAATGGTCACGCTGCTCAGTGCAGCACAAGGGCTACACAAACATGGTTGCCCATACAGTTGCAATAGGAAGCTCAGGGAAAATGGCTGCCCCATACAAGTATATGGGGGAAAAAATACTTTGCCCACACTTAAGATAGCGACGCCCACGGCGAGCCATGCGGCCAGGGACTGACACTATGAAGGCCTCAGGATCCACAACAGGAACCAGCAAGCCCAAGTACCATGCCACCCCCCCCCACCCCCAATGCGCCAGCTGCCCCAGACACATAGCCCCTCGCAGGAACAGGGAAAGGTAGACACAGACCGGGCAGGCCAGGGGATCTTTCAGGAGGTACAAATCCCATTATCCCCAGGAGAGGGTCCAAATCCCCACAAGGCCAGCAGGGGCAAGGTGGGCACATTTACTTACCGATACGCATGGATCAAGTGGGCTCCGCTCCGGGCAGACTGCCTCCCACCCGAAGTGGGCTGCTGCCAGCCTGAGGGGTATGCTGCGACTCAGGCGTTTCAGGTTGTCGCGTCCCAGGTAGGCATCCGCTCGCAGGCTCGTCCCCATCTGGAAAAAGGGGCACTGTCGTGGCTACGCCTAGTGCGGGACTATAACCTGCTCACGCTCGTAGGCCAGGCTGGTGGGACCATAAGGATCTAGATTATCCAGTGCAAAGCCCAAGCCTGCATCATTGCTTGTAGATCACCAGGAAATTCTTCCCTGAACACTAGCTAGCAAGTGAGTAAAGAGAAAAAAAAGAAAATATTCTGAAAAGAAAAAAGAAAAAACGAAGACCGGAGTCCCAGCAGGAAACCTAGGTCCTACTCCTTCTCTAGGCAGAAACAAACTGATGTGCTGTGTCTGTGAGGGTTATGTCTGGGACAGCCCCGTGGGCATGTATATGAAAAACTTTGTACTAACGTACTGCCTAGACTTCTCCTGCAGGTGGCAGCATAACCCACACAGCTCATGAAGATGAATCTGCGTCTTGTCAATGGAGGATCAAAAAAATGTATATTTTTATACAATTTTTCTACACTTACTCTTTCCACTCTATATGTAGGTTATTGTAGTACCAATCAGTGGGGAATCTGCTCTTTTCTATGTTGAAAAAATGTGGACATGCAAGTAGAAAATCTTGATGTACGCAGAAGCCAGAGGCAGTTACTGATCAAGTGGATTCCATACAGAATTTTTATATTTGGCAGAAGGTGTTGAGAATCTTCAGATCTAGCATGGGCTGGATGCAACCTTCTACCTTGGGAACAGTGAGCAGGCTTGAGAAAAAACAAAACAAAAAACCAAAAAAAAAAAAAAAAAAAAAAAAAAAAACCTCTGCTACAATGGCTATGACCCCTAAAAAGGGGAGCTGTTCCAGAGCAGAGAAGTTCTTCTAATCTTTATAGGGATGATGGACATGATCAGCAACAATATTTAGGTAGGCCATTGCATTAAACAATGCTCAATTTGTACTAAGGGGCCCAAAGCGTGCCAAGAAAATATCCCACAATATCCCACACACCAATACTTTCATGTTGTTTACGCCAATTTATGACCCTACCATCTGAATGTCGCAGCTGAAACAGACGAATCAGACCAGGTAAAGTTATTCCACTCTTTGTCTAATTTTGGTGAGCCTGTGCAAATTGTAATCTCACTTTCCTATTAGCTGTCAGGAATGGCACCGGATGTGGTCTTCTGCTACTGTAGCCCATCTGCTTCAAGGTTCGATGTGTTGTATTCTGCATACCTTGGTTGTAATGAGTGGTTGTTTGAGTTACTTTGCCTTTCTATCATCTGGAAACAGTCTGCCCATTCTTCTCTGACCTTTGACATCAAAGCATTTTCCCTCCACACAACTGCCGCTCACTGTATATTTTCTCTCCATTGAAAACCCTAGAGATGGTTGTGCGTGAAAATCCCAGTGGATCAGCCGTTTTTGAAATACTCAGACCAGGACTGACAACAACCATGCCATGTTCAAATCCTCTTTCTTCCCCATTATGATGCTCAGTTTAAACCTAAGCAAGTCGTCTTCGCCACGTCTAGGTGCTTAAAATGCCTTGAGCTTCTGCTATGAGATTTGCTGATTAGCAATTTGTGTTACCAAGCAATTGAACAGGTGTACCTAATAAAGTGGCTTGTGTGTGCGTATATATATATATATATCTATCTATCTCCATCCAAAATACAGAACCCCTTTATCAGTCAACTGATAAAGGACTACTTCTAATGGCATATGATTTGTCAATTCGCACATTATAAAAACACTATAAGTTTATCAAATACATCAAAGAGCTACTTACATAAATATAGAATGCCACAATAGAGACATTTTTGAAGTCTAGAGCTGCATCAATTTCATCCATGAAGTACAGAGGAGTTGGCTTGTAATGATGAAGAGCAAAAACCAGAGCTAAAGAACTTAGCGTCTTCTCTCCTCCTGACAAATTAAAGATCTTCTTCCAACTTTTTTTTGGTGGTCTCACACTACAGTAAAGTTTTAGGACAGGTTCAGATCAAAATTTTTGGGAGAAGTAAAACAAAAAAAAAAAAAAAAAAAAAAAAAAAAAAAAAAAAAAAACTATTTACCTTCATCGGTAATTTACAAAGACATTGATGGTACAATTAATATAATGCACTGATTGACAAGTAAAACCAACCTAAATGCGATGCCTTCTGAAAATGGATCCAAACTGTCCACCAATTCAAGCTCTGCATCTCCCCCTAGGGTCAGCATCTGGTAATTTTCTTTTAGCTTGTTTGTTATAACATTAAAGCCAGCCATGAACTCATTAAGCCTTTGCTTGCGAAGATCTTCATATGCTCGTCTGAATCGATCTCTTTCATTGGTAATTTCATCAAGTTCTGCAACTCTTTGCAAGTACAGCTCTTCCTATTCACAGAGAAGGGGAAAATCAATGTATGCTTTCAAAGTGGAAAAATTTCCTGAACTACTACATTTACATATAATACAACAAAGCAACAAATAAATTGGGATTTTTGAAAAATCAATAAAAAATATGGCCTGCCATTAACACCAAATCTAATACCGATTCCTGTAATCTCCTGAGCTCTTCACAACAGCGGTTTATGAAATCTATTAGGGAGAGTTGCACAATGTTAAATTAAAGAAAACGTAGCAAAAGAAGCATGGAAGTGGACAAAGCTGGTAACTCCATAAGAGGATCTCTCTGCTGTAATACTAGAAATTTAAGGGGGTAGTCTACCAGCATCCCAGCTATAATAAATATGTCTTTGGATTGAGTGACCCATCTAAAAGGTTTAATGTATTATTTCACTGGTATTTATGCATGTTAGCCAGGTACTTGTAAAGACACATTAACAGCATAGTTGTTGCACTCTCATAAAGGAAGGCAAATATCCACAATTTTTAAAATATAAATGCACATTTTAAAGCCTAGTGGCTATTTGCAATGCAGAGGATTTTGAATGTTGCACTTTCTGATGAGGTTTTAATTCCTTTCACACTATGCTGTTCTTGTAACACTGCAAAGGTCAATCAGTCTTCGAATTTTAGGCTCCATAAAATAGCTGCTTGCGCAGGAAATCTATAATAAAGCCCATAATGCTGGCCGTGGGTGCCTTTCAAAACAATGGTGTATGTGAGTGGTTTAAGGAAACGAGGAAATAGGCAAACAGAACTGTGTTAAAGTTGGGTGGATTTCTGCGCTAAAAAAAACATATATAAATGCGAAAACAGATGGCTATGAAGCCGCTAAAATAAGTAACCTGTGTGATATAGGAGGGAAGCTGCACACATGGACCTATAGAAAATCCCAGATAGTAATACAAACAATGTGTAGCGCTAAACGCATAAAGAAACAAATGTTAAAAAATTATATATATGTGCCAGTGATGACGATTAAATTACTGGTGGTGACCAATAAAAATATATACAGTGAATATATGCACAAAACAATGAACACCAAAAAAACAAGCAAAAAAAGTGTTTTAGCAACAAAAAAGATCCTGCCACTATTTAGTCGCTAAGAGTCTGAAAGTCCCAATGAAGTGGATGTCTTCTATGGCAGCTTCAAAAGCTATTTATAAAAACCAAAACTGCTTACCAAATATTGTTGTCTACCAAGTTAATGCACAGACCTTGGCTCACTTTTGGTATAATGACAGGATCCACTTGCTGAGCTTCTCAATGGTATGAGGGAAGAAGACTCTCAAAGGCAGATGTTCAAAAGGCCATATGAATCAGACAAAAGAAAAAAAAAACGGATATTTGTAAAATCTTACCGTAAAATCCTTTTCTCTTAGCTCATTGACAGACGTAGTCCTCGGTGATTCAACACCCTCGGGTTATGCTGCCCTCCACAGGAGTAGGACTAGACAGGAAAGAAAATACTCTGGCCACACCCTAGGGGCAGTCCCCGAGGGTATATCCTCTCTCTCTCTGCTACAGCAAATCAGTTATGTCACAAAGCAGTGTTTAGAGAATTTAACCCAACCCAACTCAAAAACAGAGGGGCGGGTACTACGTCTGTCAATGAGCTAAGAGAAAAGGATTTTACGGTAAGATTTAACAAAAATCCGTTTTTCTCTGTCGCT
This sequence comes from Pelophylax lessonae, assembly GCF_965119305.1. Taxonomy (NCBI): domain Eukaryota; kingdom Metazoa; phylum Chordata; class Amphibia; order Anura; family Ranidae; genus Pelophylax; species Pelophylax lessonae. The sequence goes on along the minus strand of NC_138770.1, from coordinate 250,868,068 downwards.
CATTGACAGACGTAGTCCTCGGTGATTCAACACCCTCGGGACGTCCCAAAGCAGTACCACAAATGAGGGGTGGGAAAATGGAAATCAAATCCAATCTAGAAGGCCCAACCGGTGCCAACTAGAAGTTTACAATGCTCATCCTCAGTGATGAGACTCAACAGAAATTTTTCAACAGAAAAAAACCCTCGAGGTAGACCACCGGTCTCCTCAAATTGCGGCCTGCAAAACCTTGCGGCCAAATGAGGCATCCGCCGATGCCATCACATCAATCTTGTAAAATTTTGTAAAGGTATGTACCGACGACCAGGTGGCCGCCTTACATACCTGGACCACCGACGCCTGATGGCGGAAGGCCCAGGAAGTACTGAGCGCTCGAGTGGAGTGCGCCCAACAGGGAACGGAGGATTCCGACCCTTAATAGAATAAGCCTGTACCACCGTCTGTCTGATCCATTTGGAGATAGTCGCGGCAGATGCAGGCAACCCCTTTCTGGGGCCATCCGGGATCACAAAAAGTGAATCAGTCTTCCGGAACGATTCCGTCGCCTTCAGGTATACCCTGATTGCCCGAACCACATCCAAGGAATGCAACGCATGTTCCCGATGATGATTGGGCTGAGGACACAAGGAAGGTAGTACAATATCTTCATTCAGATGAAAATCTGAAACCACCTTTGGAAGAAAGGATGGCTTAGGATAAAGCACTACCTTATCCCTATGAATCACTAAGTATGGGGACTGGCATGATAATGCAGCCAGTTCTGACACCCTGCATGCAGACGTAATAGCCACCAAGAAGGCTACCTTCTGGGATAAAGTAAGCAAGGGAATCTCCCTGATGTTTTCAAAGGGAGGTTTCTGTAGAACCGACAAAACCAAATTAAGATCCCAGGGCGGTAAGGGCGCGCGGACTGGTGGAGCCAGGTGCCGCACCCCCTGGATGAAATTCCGCACCAAGGACTTAGTAGCTAAAGGCTTCTGAAAGAAGATTGCTAATGCTGAAACTTGACCCTTGATGGTGCTCAAGGCTAGTTTCTGCTCAACCCCTTTTTGCAGAAAGGCCAATATTCGGGTCACCGAATAGGTACGTGGAGGAATCCCTAAAGATTCGCACCACGCGATATAAGTCTTCCATGTGCGATAATAGACCTTGCTGGAAGTCGCTTTCCTTGCTTTAATAAGGGTAGGAATAACCGAAGCTGACAACCCTCTGTCCTTCAGTACCTGGGTCTCAATGGCCAGGCCATTAAAACCAGCGACTGTAAAGCACGATGGAAAATTGGTCCTTGAGACCGCAGACACTCCCTGAGACGAAGTTCCCAAGGAACGTCCGCGACTCGCATGTCGAAGTCGGGTAGATCGGCCTGACGAGGCCAGCCTAGAATTTCTAGGACCACTGGCGCTGACTGGATCTGAACCAGGCGGCCCTAGAGCTATCTGGCCCCGACCATCCGACAAAGTCTGATCGTTCTCTGTTCCCACACATTTATCAGACACCTGATTCTTATCAGGAACGGTGATCTCTCCTGGTTGAATCTCAGGGACCGAAGTCACCCGGCTAGAGGCTTCTTGGTCTGTCTGTTCAACCGGATTCGATTCTTGTGGGGAACTGAGACTAATCTTTGGGAAAGGTAAAGAAAAAGATCTGTTCAGGGAACGGTAACTACCGCTCCCTGTGGTACTTAAATGTTGGAAGGGAAGAATCGCACCGGTAGCAGTGGTCGATGCTCGATCTAATGCCCTGAATACCGGTGAAAACGTCCCCCCACCCTCAAGCCGGGTGGGGGCGCACCTTCAGGCTGTGTAATCCTTTGCTTCAGGTTTGGCTGAGTCGGTCTTTTGTTTGTCCGACCAGCCCTTCTTGAACCCTCCTGGAGGAGCCTTGCCCTTCCCGCTTGCAGCAGTCGGGCGCACAAACCCTTTATGGGCGGTAAAGAAAGGTCCCCGCTTGTTACGAGGTCCTTTAGCTTTAGCAGCCTGTGGCAAGAAAGTGCTCTTGCCCCCAGTGGCATCCTTAATGATCTCATCTAGGGTGGCCCCAAATAGGCGATTCCCCTGAAAGGGGAGATTCGTCAAGGTCTTTTTGGAACCTAGGTCTGCTGACCAGCATTTTAACCACAGCACACGTCTGAGGATTACCGCTGACATAGATGCATGCCCTAATAGGGGGGGTAGCATCCAAGGCTGCGTCACAGACGAACTGTAGTCCTTGTATGATCTGTTCCATCAATTCAGATGTTCCCTGGGGGATATCTTTCCCCTTCAGGTCCTGGCGCACCAATCTCGCCCATTCCGTTAGTGTCTGGGAAACTAGACCAATGACAATTACTGGGCTAAAGGCTGACCCTATCAGCTTCCGATCTTCCGATCCACCGGGTCCTTAAAGGACGAAGTGTCCTCCACTGGAATAACCGTGGCTTTATTCAGTCTGGAAATAGGTGGATCCACCACTGGTGGTACCGTCCATTTCTTAATGAGGGATTCCTCAAACGGATAGCGTCTAGCAATGCGCTTGGAAATAGTAAAGGTACGTTTAGAATGCTCCCATTCCTCTTTAATTTTATTACCAAAACACTTGAGTACAGGAAAAACCTTCACCGTTTTGGTGGGCTTGTTAGTACCAAAGGGAATCTCTGTTTCAGTTGCCTCTGCCGGTAAAACCTCAAGTCTTAAGGTTTCCCGAACCGCCACAACTAGTGCGTCCACCAATGCTTCTTCCCGAATTATGGCGGAAGCATGAACGTCCTCCTCACTGTCTGAAGGAACTTTACCCGAGACAACAGCCCTTGCAGAGGGACCTGCAGCTGCAATGACCATCTCAGAATCTGAGTCTGAAGTGTCAGATGATATAGGGGTAGGCGGGGGTCACTTTCTTGACCCCCGTTCCTGACAGGCCGTCTCCACCCGAGCCAGCAAAGACTCCAAAACTGCTGTAAATGCATCTATACTCTGTGCACCGGCGGGTCCCGCAGCCCCCTCGAGGGAAACAGGTGGGGTTACCTGTGTGGCAGGGTCCATGATAATTCCAGTTACTACCCGGAAAACAATCAATCCAAAAAAAAAAATAAACCTTTTTTTTTTTTTTTCCAGACCGCCAGCGCCACAAAGCCCCTCAATGTTACCTGCTTAGGGACCCCTATCGAGCGAGAGAGAGAGAGAGAGAGAGAGAGATAGATAGACCCCTAGGCTCACCGCTTGATGCTCAGAGTTTACTGCAACTTGTCTCAGCACTGTCTAGAACAGACAGGAAGTCTCTTGGCTGGCTGCCCCAGAAGAAAGGAGGCGGCTCCGCCCCTCTGTACGCCTTCCGGCGCCTCCCCTAGCTCCACGAGGTGTTTGAGTCACCTCAAACATGGCCGCCCCCATGCTGGAGACACGAGGCTACGCCAAAATGGCGGCCTCGTGCGATCTACCAAACAATGGTGGCGGCCTTTTACAGGATAGCGGCGTGACTGCAGAGTATCTCGGCATCAATAAACCTCTCTCTACATGGTGATCCGCGTGGCCGGCGGTACCGGACCCTGGCGGACCGCGTGGCCGTCGGGAGGCATGCTTTTGCTGGAGGAATGACCGGGAAAGCAGTATACATGTCCTGTGGCTTCTGACAGGTAGGATACCATATCTATCACAGTAAGATTCTAGTACTGCCACTGATTACAATCATTTAAACATACTTGCAATTAGATTGTCAGCTCCCAAACCAAACCTCCTGGCTTTTTGTACACAAAAATCACACTCAAATAGGAGAATCTGTGCCCTGTTATAGGATAGAGGGGAACCCATCCTTACCATACAGAGAGGGGCCCGCGTTCACCACAAGACCCGTCAGGGGAAAGGGGGGAACATACTACTCACCATACCGGAACCAGGCGGGCGCCAACTCCTGACAGTACCCCTCTCCACCGGGGTGGGAGGGCTGTCGACCAATACGGATGCCGTGACTCATGGTCTTTGGCGTTTCAGCGAGACGTTTAACTCGCAGGGTCAGTCCCCGTCCAGTGGAACTATGTCACGGCCGACCCAGCGCGGAGCTATGGCCTGCACGCGCTCGCAGGCTGAACTGGGGTGACCACTGGATCTCAACATCCAGCCCGTCGCCCAGTTCAGCTTTCTTGCTTGAAGATCTCACAGGAACACTGGAGAAAAAAGCTGTCTAAAAAAAAAAATCTAAGAAAAAAATCCTGCCAGGACCGAAGATCCCAGCAAGGTATCTAGGTCCTTACTCCTGACTAGACAGAAAAAAAACTGATTTGCTGTAGCAGAGAGAGAGAGGATATAACCTCGGGGACTGCCCCTAGGGTGTGGCCAGAGTATTTTCTTTCCTGTCTAGTCCTACTCCTGTGGAGGGCAGCATAACCCGAGGGTGTTGAATCACCGAGGACTACGTCTGTCAATGAGCGACAGAGAAAACACAGTGTAATACCGTAGATGAACTGGCAAAAGAAAAGGAAATGTAAGAATAGCACTCACAGAGTGTCCATATATTTAAGGTGTTTCGCAGATGATCCCAATAAGGAAGAGGGAAACCGCAGATCCCAAGATAAAGGCAAACTTCACATGCAAAAGACTTGCAGACCAAGTGTACACCCGTGAAAAATCACCTCAATAAGAGCAGTTATACGAGACTCTTACCAAATGTACATGGTCACCCAATCAAGGGATAGACCTCACCAAGTGTGTATAGTTGCTCAGGAGATGCCTCAGACACAGAGCGATGAGTGGATATTCAAATCCCCATGGGAGACAAAAGCAAATATGCGGACATATATCATAATCCCGTTTAAAAAACACTATTTATTAATAAAAAGTTAAACTCGCATAACGTGATGCAGTATTGGGCATAAAAGACATGTAAGCGGTGCTGGAGGAGGACAACCGAGTCTTCATGCGACAAAAATAGTGGGCCGGCTCCGGGGGCGTGTTTTTTTCTTTTGTCTGATTAATATGGCCTTTTGAACATCTGCCTTTGAGAGTCTTCTTCCCTCATACCATTGAAAAGCTCAGCAAGTGGATCCTGTCGTCATACCAAAAGTGAGCCAAGGTCTGTCCATTAACTTGGTAGACCAACAATATTTGGTAAGCAGTTTTGGTTTTCATAAATCGCTTTTGAAGCTGCCATAGAAGACATCATCCACTTCATTGGGACTTTCACACTCTTAGTGACTTAATAGTCGCAGGATCTTTTTTGTTGCTAAAACAAACTTTTTTTGCTTGTTTTTTTGGTGTTCATTGTTTTGTGCATATATTTTTATTGGTCACCACCAGTAATTTAATCGTCATCACTGACACATATATATAATTTTTTAACATTTGTTTCTTTATGGGTTTAGCGCTACACATTGTTTGTAAAACAGAACTGTGTTGACAGGCCCAACAGCAACAGTCACATAGACCCTTTAGACTGACGCTGCAAGAACTTTGCGGCCGAAGGTTGGGAGATTGGATAACCACCTGTTAGAACATTGAGAAAGTATAAACAAAAAGGACCAGGTGGCGACCTTTTACAACTCGACTAGACAGGCCTATGCAGAAATGCCCATAAAATTCCCACCAATCAAATTAGGTGGCTTGAAATATACCAAGATATAAATCTCCTTGAAATCCACCAGGATAGAAATCTCCTTGAAAAGCCATACATATGAGGGGCTTTTTCCAGACAGCTTCAGCTGTCCAGGCTTTTAGCCACAAGATTCTGCACACGTGAACAGAAATGATTAGAGCCATTCTGAGCACCTTTAGGAATGCCTCAAACTTTCTATCTGCAAAATCTTCATTAGGTATAGTGGGATGTTTAAGACTGAGATGGCAGGATCAACCACAGGGATAGAACATTTTTGTGAACTCTTTTCCCACTCGATAGAGTTTGGCAAAGATTTTAGGATCAGTAAACTTGTAGCACTGACGCCTGATGGCGAAAAGCCCAAGAGGCACTCAACGCTTTCGTAGAATGTGCCTTCACTGGGAAAGGAGGCACCTGACCCTTCAGTGACTAGGCCTGTACCACCATCTGCCTGATCCATCTGGAAATGGTCGCAGCAGATGCAGTCAATTCCTTACAAGGTCCATTAGTAAGGACAAAAAGATCGTCTGATTTTCTAAAGGACTCAGTGGTCTCCAAATAAACCCCGATTGTCCGAACCACATCCAAAGAATGCAAGGCATACTCCTTAGGATGGTGAGGTTTAGGGCAAAGTGAAGGCAACACAATGTCTTCATTCAGATGAAAATCAGAAACCGCCGTAGGAAGGAACGACTGATATCCACCAGATAAGGTGAGCGGCAAGTAAATGCCGCCAATTCAGATACCTTGCGGGCAGAAGTGATCGCCACCAAGAAGGCAACCTTCTGAGACAAAGAAAGCAGCGAAATCTACCAAATTTTTTCAAAAGGATGCTTTTGAAGAACAAATAACACCAGATTAATTGCTGAAGGTGCACCCTCGCTTGTTTTCGATCGCTAGGGTTTTGGCCTTTTTGCAGAAAGGGGTTGAACAGCGGTTGGCTTTTCGGTACTATCAAAGGCCAAGTTTCGGCTTTGGATATATATTAAAACGCCCATTAGCCACGCATGTCCAAATCAGGATTTTATCCGGGGAGTGCGCCATATGGCTCCTCCGAGGCAATCCCCGTAACCTCCGTGGGATCTAATCCAACATGTGCTTTATGCATCGCCATTGTTCATCCACAATAGTATGAAACAATTGTGGACAAGGGAATACCTTGCCCGATTTACGGAAGCCAAAACTCACCTGCATATATCTGACGCTGTAGGTTTAGTCAGCCAATTTTAGGGTTTCCCACACAGAAACTATCAGGGCTTCCACCAATGTGCCTTCTGGTGGTTGAGGACGACAGGTCCTCTTCACCGTCAGAATGTGAAGACACCGACCCCTCAAGGTGGTCTGCGTCCACGGCGACATCTGTCTCAGAATCCGAAGACCCTGCCGATGGAGGGGAGGACGGAGGGCGTTTGCAGCTGGCAGCACCAGAAATGACAAAATCCACTTTTAACATCAGGCTTTGCAAAAGCCAAGGGTGTTTGGGAGGGGGGGGGGGGAAGGGGGACAATTTTTCTCAACATACCATGGTTCCAGGTGGGCACGACTTCGAAACAGATCACCTCCCACCCGAGATGGGGGTACTGTCAGAAAGGGGAAGCTGCGACGCAGGGCGTTCCAGGTCGATGCGTCCCAGCGAGACTGTCCACTCGCAGGCTCTTCCTTATCCATCGGGGCACTGACGTGGCAAGGCCTAGTTCTGGACTAAACCTACTCACGCTCGCTGGCCAGGCTGGGAGACCTTAAGGATCTATATTATCCAGTGCGAAACTGCAGCTGTCTGTTGCTAGTAGCTCCTCTGGATCTTGGTCCTCAGGAACTAACTAGTTTTAAAAAACAAAAAAAAACAAACCCAAACTTTCCCTGTTACAGCTAAGATCGAAGTCCCAGCATGGAGCTAGGTCCTATTCCTAACACTAGGCAGAACAAAACTGTTTGATGATAGAGTCTGAGGGGTTATGCCTGCAGGGACAGCCCCCATAGGTGTAGTTAAGCTTTTTTCCTGCCTAGTGCCTATTCCTAGAAGGAGGAGCATAACCCTATTCATGAAGAGTCATGAAGATAAGGAGCTGCATCTGTCGATGAACGATAGAGAAAATTTACTTACAGATTCTACAGTAAGTATCTGCAATGAATTAGGCGAATGGGACCATAGTCTCGTGTGACTTCTGTGCGTCACGCACGCAAAACGCGTTGACGTCACCACACGAAGGGTCCGCGTTCCACCTTGCGCTCCAATCCGCGCTCTGATGACTTCCGGATCGCTACCAGAGATGAGGACGCGGAGACAACGTGCGTCCATGGCAGCAACCTACGACCTTCAGCGGGTCGCGGGGACAAGTTCTAACTATCGGCGACTGATCTGCACATGTCCAGAGGGGCAGGGTAAGGAGATTCTTAGGCCCAGCTGGCCATAATCATAAGACTGTGGACTGTATATCGTTGCATTTACCCTGGCCCCACGGAGACTGCTCTCTTGAGTACACTGATTTCACGTATGGACTGTCATATTACTATACTGTCAAGGTGCTGCCCGTGTAGCTGAGGATAGCTTCTGATCAGACTAATGGTCACTAAGTATCTGGGGGGCTGCAATTTATCAGTTTAATTCTAAGACCTTGTAGGAGACCAGACTAAGTTTGCCTAATTAGGTAATGTCTGATCAAGCCATGAGCTTTCACTTTACAAATCCACAAGGTGAATACCCCCAAGTTACACTATGACCCTAGTCTGTTCATGAGACAAGGACTTTTGTAAGCTCTGCCCTTCTTCCTGGTTGCACTTTAAGTGATGGATTGCCCTGAATCAACTTGATTTAGCTATTTAGCAATACTATCGAATACCCTTACATATGGAACATGCTCCCAGCATCCATTTATTCTTTTACAAGGATTTACACCTGGAGGTCTGACACTTCTGTGCCGGAGCACTGAGAAGGCTTTGAATTGTTTCCATTCCCTCATTTTTTGTTATATTCCATGGAAATTCGGTTATCTTTGAGACCATCAATTCAAAATTGAGTGCACTGTTGGCCAATGAGGATCATTAAAGGCAGTTCATTGACGGAATGCAAGGTTGAATGCGTGTGGCCCATTTTACATGTGTTGTGAGTGACTGTCAAGAATCGTATAGCGGTGAGTGTTTTGTGGGGGGGGGTTCTTCCCCACTGTACTTTTTAGCAGCTGGAATTTATTTGCCAGTCTCGTTTTTCAATAAAGAGTGTTTTGCATAAATTCCGGTGTTGAGCTTCAATTGCAACTTTTCTTCAGTAGCTCTACTGTATGGAACATTTCAGAAAGAGGCTCTGCAGCTATACAATGATCTTGGAAGGAACAGCGTTATAGGTAAATATAATCCTGCAGGGGGAAAGCAGGAGGTACAGAAACAGATACAATCTAATTTGGATGTAGTTGGGTAAGAAATTGTTAGACATTGCTTTCTGTATTTCCAGTGGGAAGATTTCCCCTTACTTCCTGTGTGGTCACACGTAGAACAACAACTTTAGTTCATGAATATTAGCAATGTAATTGGTTATGAAAAACAAGCATTTTATAAAAATAAACCCACAAATAAAAAAATTGGATTTATGACTTACAGTAAAACCCATTTCTCTGATGTTCACTGCCGGACACAGCGCCTGATATTTTTAACCATTGGATTATACTACCCCCTACAGCAGGGGTGGGGAACCTACGTCCCGGGGGCCGTATGCGGCCCTCGAAGTCATTTGGTCCGGCCCCCCGTGCAGCTGAGTCTGTGTCTCTCAGCTGATCTGTCAGAACAGAGCCAATGCTTCCTGTATAGTTCTGGCTCCGTTCTGACAGTTTTAGTGAGTCACAGGCGGAGTGATATCAAATGCACTCCGCCTGTGACCAATACAGAAAACATTGCCTCTTCCTCCAGCGTGGCACCGCTGCTAGCCAGCATTTCCTGCCAGCAGCACACACAGCAGTACCAGCCAGAGCCAGCAGTATTCACAGCAGTATAAGCCAGAGCCAGCAGTACCCACAGCAGTAACAGCCAGAGCCAGCAGTGCCCACAACAGTACCAGCCAGAGTCAGCAGTACCCACAACAGTACCAGCCAGCAGTACCCACAACAGTACCAGCCAGCAGTACCCACAACAGTACCAGCCAGCAGTACCCACAGCACAGTACCAGCCAGCAGTACCCACAGCACAGTACCAGCCAGCAGTACCCACAGCACAGTACCAGCCAGCAGTACCCACAGCACAGTACCAGCCAGCAGTACCCACAGCACAGTACCAGCCAGCAGTACCCACAGCAATACCAGCCAGCAGTACCCACAGCAATACCAGCCAGCAGTACCCACAGCAATACCAGCCAGCAGTACCCACAGCAATACCAGCCAGCAGTACCCACAGCAATACCAGCCAGCAGTACCCACAGCAATACCAGCCAGCAGTACCCACAGTACCAGCCAGCAGTACCCACAGTACCAGCCAGCAGTACCAGCCTGAGCCAGCAGTACCCAAGGCAGTAGCTACAGCACAGTACCAGCCTAAATCAGCAATACCCACAGCAGTACCAGCCTCAGCCAGCAGTACCCACAGCACAGTACAAGCCAGCAGTATCAGCCTGAGCCAGCAGTACCAGCCAGCTGTAACAGCCAGCTATACCCACCAGCATTACCCACCAGCAGTTCTTTTCAAAACTTACCACCACAAAGTCGACTGCGCTCCAGACTGACCGACGCAAATATGGAAAACCAGTTGCGAGTAGCAACATCATCAATACCAGCTAACATCATACACCTCACCAAAGAGAAGCAGTTGCATCCATCACATTAGGGGTGAGTTAATTACATTTTCGACCAAATAAAACAGGCACATTTTTAAGTTGATCATTTTGTACGGCCCCCGAATGATTTTATAAATACCCAAATGGCCCTTGGCAGAAAAAAGGTTCCCCACCCCTGCCCTACAGGAATAGGACACTAAGCAGAAAATAAGTCTAGCTACGCCTATGGGCAGTTCCAGGGGGTATACTCCTCTCTCTGCTATTAGGTACTCAGTTTTGTTACAAGCAGTGTCAGAGAAAATACAACTCCACAGAGGGGTGAACGCTGTGTCTGTCAATGAACATCAGAGAAATGGATTTTACGTTAAATCAAGAATCCCATTTTCTCTTTCGTTCATGAGCAGACACAGCTCCTGATATTCTTACCATTGGAATGCCCCAAAGTAGTCTTAAACGAGGGGTGGGAACAGCAAAAAATTCCCAAGGCTAAAAACAGTAGACAACCAGGCAACAGGGGCTCAACCAAAACAACTGGAGCCAACCTGAAAAAAAACAATACACCCTCAAAGAGTACCAGGTACTCTTAAACAGCAGCCTGCAAAACCTTGCAACCAAAAGAGGCATTTGCAGGTGACAGCACATCCACTTTATAGAACTTTGTGAAAATGTGCACAGACGACCAGGTGGCCACCTTGTAAACCTGCATCACTGACGCAAGGCCAAGGAGGCACTGAGTGCTCAAATAGAGTGCGCCTTGATAGGGAAAGGAGGAACCTGACACCTGATGGAAAAGGCCTGAATCACCGTCTGTCTGATCCATCTGGGAATGGTCGCAGAGGAAGTGGACAACCCTGACCTCGGCCCATCTGTAAGCAAAAATAAGGAGTCTGACTTCCTAAAAGAATCAAAAGCTGCCAGGTACACCCTAATTGCCCAAACCACATCCAGGGCATGCAAGGCAATTTCCTTAGGATGTTTTGGCCTAGGACACCAGGAAGGCAACACAATGTCTTCATTCAAATGGAAATCTCGGACAACCTTTGGAAATAATGACGGACAGGGGTGAAGAACCACCTTATCTCTGTGAACCACCAAGTAAGGTGAACAACAGGATAAAGCTGCCAGTCAACACAATGTCTTCCTTCCCACCTTCTGAGACAGCGCAAACAAAGGAATCTCTTGAAGAATCTCAACGGTAAACTTCTGGAGGACCGAAAGAATCAAATTGAGGTCTCAAGGTGGCAACAGAGACCGCACTGGAGGAACCAAATGGTTAGCACCATGAAGAAAGGTACGCACCAGGGAGTGTGTGGCCAGGGGTCATTGAAAGAAGACCGCCAAAGCAGACATCTGGCCTTTGATAGTACTCAAGGCCAATTTCTGTTCAACCCCCCCGTGAAGGAAGGTCAAGATCCGAGCCACCGAGAAGGAGCGAGGATGAACCCCAGGGGACTCCCCACGCGATGTACGTCTTCCACGTACGAGGGTAGATCTTCTTAGAAGTAGATTTCCTAGCTTTTAACAGTGTTGGAATCACTGATTAACAGAGATGTATAGTAACGAAGTAGAACTACTTAAGTACTGTACTTAAGTACCGAAATTCGGTATCTGTACTTTCCTAGAGTAGAATTTTTTTCTCCTACTTCTACTTCACTACATTTTTTCGATGATTTCGATACTTCTACTCAAGTATTTTTTTTTTTGTGCTGCATAGTTACTCGTTACTTTTAAAAAAATTACCACTGCCAGAACAGTAGATGGCAGGTTACATAAAGCTCAAAAAAATGTGTATAATGTCATTTGTAAATCAGCGCATACGAAAATAAAGGCTGTGTATAATAAAAGCTGCTATACCAAATCTTTCCAATAAAAAGAAAATATGAAACAAACAAATAAATGGTGCTACAACGCTTAAAGTGCATCAAGAAACTACTAACACACACAACTTGGCTGTGCGAATGAAGTGCCTGTGCAATCGATATAATATCATTGTTGCCCCCAGTGCCCTGCCCACACTCCACACAGTATGAAAAATAAAGTGACATGAATGTGCTAAAGCCTAAATGCAGTGAAAAGAATTATTCCCACAATGTAACAGTAAATTCAATTCATATAAAATATGACAATAAATCACAATAAAATAAGTTATGAAATAAGTTAGGTCAGGTTGAAGTGTGTAAACCTATCTATAACGAAAAGTCCATAAATGAATTCCAGTGTGCAAATCTAAAGTGTCACTTCACTTGTCAGATGCTTCCACCTCCTTCAGTGCTCGAGTGACCGACCAACACACTTAATGGTGGTGGCACTGGTGGATAGCGTCTGGGTGGCACTGACTGCACTGGTTCAAAAAGCCATATATATTTAATTATTTCAATTCTCAATCTCATAGGTCCTCTCCTCATAAGATATTAATAACTTAAGATTAGGTGATGAACTTCTTGGCGGCCCTGGCAGGATGACGGGGACACCCGCCACTTCTGGAGCCGAGCCGCTGTGATTCCCCAACATGTGACAAAGTGACAGCCAGGAGATCTAGTGGCTAGTAGTGCTCAACAATAGCGCTTTTATATATAAAAATGAAATAAAATATACTGACTCACAATTTAGTAGTAGGTAGCGTGTAGCAGTAGGCAGCACAACTCAATTCAATCAATCCCACAGCCTCGCTCGTGCCGCGGCCTGCGGAATCACTGTCACGATCATCAAGTTAAGACCGCACTGGAGGAGCCGTGCTGCCGTCTTCCCGCTCGAGGTCTCTGCCTCTAGACGTGTTGTGTGTCACTCAGACTCCACCCCTTAGGGCCCTTACTGAGAGGAGTTGTGACACGGGCGGCGGGACGCGGGAGCATTTTCTTCGTTATCTCATCTTCTTCTCTATGAGGTGAGTGAGGTGGACCGTGGAGAGGGCCTAATCCTTGCCATGGCAAATGTGCCATTTGAGAATCAAATAATCAATATAAAATATTAATATATTATATACACACGGGTCATGGGTGGCTTTTTTGAACCAAGAAGAGTGAGACTGATGGCTATCATGATTATCCGACCATCCATGGTCCATGGACCATAAGTGTTGTGTTGTGGTGGTGCCTGTGCTTCCTGCGGCCTGCCTCTGCCTGTGCGGCTGTGCCTGCACTGCAGTGGCCACTGGCAGTGGCACTTGACTTGAGCAAAGCAAATGCAGACATCTCAAGTCTCCCGCAAGTCGCGGGAGACTCCCGCTTTCCGCCCTGAGCTCACAGACACCTGCGAGCTCAGGGCAATATCCCGGCTGTGTGTGTGAGTCAGTCACAGTGAGTCAGATGAGATGACTCATCGATGCAGGCAGAAGAGTGTGTCAGCTGTCAGCAAGCTGAGCCTGGCCTGCACAGAGAAATCATGTCGGAGCCGAAGTAGATCCGGCTCACAGGCGGAGTGATATGAGTCATGCACTCCGCCTGTGGGAGGAGCTGCAGAGAGCAAGCTGCGGCTTTGCTCTCTACTACAGCCACATCGTCTACTCCGGGACCAATCATCGTGACACCCCACTCTGTGACAGACACAGTGACCTAACCTGAGAGCAGCACCAGAGAGCCAGCACCTGAGACCAGTACCAGCACCAGTGACCAGGCCAGCACCAGCACCAGTGACCAGGCCAGCACCAGCACCAGTGACCAGGCCAGCACCAGTGACCAGGCCAGCACCAGCACCAGTGACCAGGCCAGCACCAGCACCAGTGACCAGGCCAGCACCAGTGACCAGGCCAGTACCAGCACCAGTACCAGCACCAGTGACCAGGCCAGTACCAGCACCAGTGACCAGGCCAGTACCAGCACCAGTGACCAGACCAGGCCAGCACCAGTGACCAGGCCAGTACCAGCACCAGTGACCAGGCCAGTACCAGCACCAGTGACCAGGCCAGTACCAGCACCAGTGACCAGGCCAGTACCAGCACCAGTGACCAGGCCAGTACCAGCACCAGTGACCAGGCCAGTACCAGCACCAGTACCAGGCCAGTACCAGCACCAGTACCAGGCCAGTGACCAGGCCAGTACCAGGCCAGTACCAGCACCAGGACCAGGCCAGTACCAGCACCAGTGACCGGTACCAGCACCAGTGACCGGTACCAGCACCAGTGACCGGTACCAGCACCAGTGACCGGTACCAGCACCAGTGACCGGTACCAGCACCAGTGTCCAGTACCAGCACCAGTGTCCAGTACCAGCACCAGTGTCCAGTACCAGCACCAGTGTCCAGTACCAGCACCAGTGTCCAGTACCAGCACCAGTGTCCAGTACCAGCACCAGTGTCCAGTACCAGCACCAGTGTCCAGTACCAGCACCAGTGTCCAGTACCAGCACCAGTGTCCAGTACCAGCACCAGTGTCCAGTACCAGCACCAGTGTCCAGTACCAGCACCAGTGTCCAGTACCAGCACCAGTGTCCAGTACCAGCGTCCAGCACCAGTGACCAGGCCAGTACCAGGCCAGTACCAGTGACCAGGCCAGTACGAGCACCTCCCTGAAATGACTATGCCACCTCCCTGAAATGAGTTTTTGCAGGTTGGTATGTCTGCAAATGAGCACTACTAGTGTGAAGGACAGGTGGTGGAAGCATGTTCTGACAAGTTCTTATAATGAAAATAATATAGGCAGCGTTTTGAACCAGTGCAGTGCCAGTGCTACTAAGGTGAGAGGCAGAGAGAGAGGCTATCCAGTCCACCACTTTACTTGAGCAGATCACAGAAGAAAGGTGGAAGCATCTGACAGCAAGTGACAGCACTTCTTAGATTGCACACTGGAATTCAGTTATGGTCTTTTCCTTATAAAGTTTACACACTTAAACTTTCACCTAACTTATTCACAATCACAACTTATTTTATTGTGGTATTGTCATATATATTTTATATGAATTAAATTTACATTGTGGGAATAATTTGCACTGCATTTAGCACAGACATGTCACTTTATTTTTGATACTGTGGGCGATGATTTTGAATACAAGAAGAATATATATAATTGCAGGCACTTTATTAGCATTTTTAGCACAGCCACTTTGTTAGTAGTTTTTGATGCATTTTTTACTTTAAGCGTTGTAGGTTTGATGAAGCTGGCCTGGCACATCATCATCAATTGAGCAAATCAAATCAAACCGCGATTAAGAAGACTGCGCATGCTCGTTCTGCCTTTTGATCAGCTGAAAAGATGGACGAACCAAAAACACCACCTTCCACCCCTGGCCCTTCAACTTCCAAGTGATCTGCCTGGCTGTGAGAGTGAGGAAGCTCAGGAAGGAGACCACCCCTGGCTTTAAAAGGGGAAGGGAGGGACTTTATCTGTTTTTTGTTTACAAAAAGTTACAGCCTAAGGAATTGTGATTGTCCTTTAGGTTAATCATTTGAATAAATCATTTGAAATAATAAAAAACAATATGATGTTCAAACTTTTGACTTCTTTCTTTAATAACTACATAACACAGTACTTGTACTTCTACTTTCAGTACTTGAGTAGAATTTTTTTTTCAAAACTACTGGTAGTTTTTACTTTTAGTACTTAAGTAGCAAATTTTTTGAAAAAACTACTTGCAATACTTAAGTAAAAAAAATGTTGAATACTTTAGTACTTCTACTTAAGTAACTTTTTCTGCGAGCACTTCCACTTCTACTCAAGTCACTTTTTGATCGAGCACTTGTACTTTTACTCAAGTAGAAATTTTGAATACTTTATACAAGTCTGCTGATTAAGACCAACCCCTATCCTTCAATACCTGGCTTTCAACAGCCAAGCCGTCAAAGCCAACAACTGAAAAGTAGGGTGGAAGATTGGTTCTTGGGACAGCAGATCCTCCCTGAGAGGAAGTTTCCAAGGAACGGCGGCGACCAGCCGCACTAGGGCGGCGTACCAAGCCGAGCGAGGCGGGCCACTAAGATAACTGGAATCCCTTCTGCCTCGATCCTGCGTAGAAGTCTCGGCAGAAGCTTGAGAGGAGGGAAGGCATAAATCAGACGATACTGACCCCACAGGGCCAACAGCGTGTCTGTGGCGTTCCGCTAGAGGATCCCATGACTGTGCCACGAACCTCAACACCTTTCGGTTGAGCCGAGACACCAACAGATCCCCCTCAGGGGTGCCCCACCAGAGACACAACTGATGAAACACCTCCGGATAAGACCATTCCCCCTGGTCCAACGTCTGCTGACTGAGGTAATACACCTCCCAGTTTTCCACTCCAGCAATGTGTACGACGGAAAGGGCTGGAACTAATGTTCCGCCCACCTGAGAATGCTGGTTACCTCCAGAGCCACCAGGACACTTCTTGTGCCCCCTTGGTGACCGACATAAGCCACGGCTGTGGCATTGTCTGATTGCATGCACACTGGACATCCTTGGAGATGATCCGTCCAATGTTCCAGTCTGATCACTCGGAGCTCCAGAATATTGATCGGTAGTCTGGACTCTTCCACGGTTCAGACCACCTGAGCAGAAATTCTGTCAAGCATGCCTGCCCACCCTAATAGGCTGGCATCTGTGGCGACCACCGTCCAATACAAGGGGAGGAAGGATTTGCCCTGCCGGAGCACAAAGCCACCAGATCAGAGACCCTTCTGCACCATGGCTCAACTAGATTTGGTTGTCCAGTGACTTCGGAGTTTTGTCCCATTTGATCAGAATCTTTCCTGCAGGGACCTCGTATGAAACCATGCAAAAACGGGACCGCCTCGAAGGTAGACACCATAAGGCCCAGCACTCGCATGTAAGTCGGGAGGAATGACCATCTGCTGGACAGCAGGAGGCAACTTGCAGCCTGCAGTTTCTGGAGTTTGTCCAAAGGAAGGAGTACTCTGGCTAAGGCCAAGTCCAGAGTCAGACCCAGATAGTCTAGTTTCATGGAAGGAACCAAGGCAGACTTCTAAAGATTCAGAATCCAGCCAAACATCCCCAGGGTCTGTATGGAGATCTCAAGATTTTCCACCAGCGCAGTAAGGAGACTTTGCTCGCAGAAGGTCATCCAAGTAGCACAGGACCGCGATCCCCTGCTGATGAAACAATGCTAGCACCAGGGTCAACACTTTCGTGAAGACCGGAGGCGAGACCAAAGGGAACGTGACAAACTGATAATGCTCCTCTCTCACGGCATAGCGGAGGAAGCTCTGGTGCCCGACACACATTGGAATGTAAAGGTAAGCGTCTTTGATGTTGATGGAGGCAAGAAAATCCCCCTGATGCAGGATAGCCACCACCATGCAAACAGACTCCATTTTGAACTTCTGCACCAGCACAAGCAGTTCAGCACCTTGGGTTCCAGGATAGGACGTACTTTGCCCTGCTTTCAAGGGAGCGTAAACAAGTTTGAGTAAAACCCATGAAAACATTCAGAAGTTGGAACCGGGACAATCACTCCTTGAAGTAAAAGGTCTTGCAGCGCCCCAAAGAGAGCCTGTAAGCAGACCAGGCACAGTCACACGTTGGAAGGAAAGAACCTTTCTTGAGGGTAAGAACGAACTCGATCTTGTAACCTGAAAACTATGAGTTTGTGGACCCACTTGTCTTGTATCGGGTAAGTCCACGGGTCCAGGAACCAAAGAGGACGTCCCCCCACCCTCAATCTGAAGGGGCCTTGTCCTCGGGTCTTGACTTGCTAGACCAAGTTTGCTTGGATCCTCCACAGGAGGCCCTGACGGGCTTCAATCCCTTGTCAGTCGACCCTGAGGGACGAAAAAAAAAACTTCTTATGAGCCGAGAAGGAGGACCCACGTCTACAACGAGGGACCTTGCACTTAGTAGCCTGTGGAAGAAGGGTATTCAGGGCGCGTGGTCGCAGACCAATGCAGGGTGACCCAGGTCCGCAGCGACCAAATCAGATTCTGGATCTGAGGGGACAGATTGAGGCAGGGGAAGGTGGGGGGAGCTTATTTGCCAAAAGTCAACTCCACCTGGGACACAAAGAACTCCAGGACCTCCGTCAGTGCATCAATGGATGGATGGATAGGAACCGGAGGGCCCCGTGGCCTCAGAGAGGGGATGGGGGGGGGGAGAGATGTGCTCTAAAGGACTCCATAAGTCCCCAGGGGGACCACATAAAAAAAAGTTTAACACACTACTGACACCGCCACTGCTCTAGCAGGCCACCTGGTTGCCAGTCACAGAGCCCCAATCAATCCTCAGCAGAGGGAGAGGACCCCACCAGACTCACCACCCTGCAGAAACCAGGCACCGCAGCCACCAGAAGAATCT
Source organism: Pelophylax lessonae (assembly GCF_965119305.1). Classification (NCBI taxonomy): domain Eukaryota; kingdom Metazoa; phylum Chordata; class Amphibia; order Anura; family Ranidae; genus Pelophylax; species Pelophylax lessonae. The sequence continues at coordinate 250,849,538 of NC_138770.1, read as the reverse complement.
GCACTGCACGTACGGCAATCTGGAAAGGATCCAGGGGTCAGCACCTGGGGATGGGAGGCTCCCACAGACGAAATTGCCGCCCATGGGGCTCCACTGTCATGGCCACCGCTGTTTTCCATAGCAAACCACCCGCAAAATGGTAGCCGGACTGCACAAACATGGCCATCGTACAATGCAGCACAAAAGGCTACAAGAAAATGAAGGCTCAGAGTTTCCCAGTAGGGATCCCTAGGCCTCAGGACAGGCATATACAGGACAGGGGGCCCTGGCAGGAGCGCCCCCCCCCCCCCACACAGCCCCTCGTCGGCAGTGCACTCCCCCGCCCTCATCCCCAGCATAGCGCCCTGCCCCCACCCCGGGAGGTGTACCAGACCACCCATACAGCCCAAGCATTAGTGGGTGGTTTTAATGGGGGGACAGGGTGAGGGGGGTGCCTAACAGGAAGGAGGGGAACCTGGGGGTCCGACCATCCAATGGAGGGGCCGTCGTCCAACCCAAAACCCTCCAGGGGGAGAGAGGGTACAGCTATTCCCCATACAAGGAACCAATTGGGCATCGCTCCAGACAGAACCCCTCCATTGAAATGGGGGGGCTGTTGGCCAGGAGGAACGCTGCGTCTCAGCCCGAGACCCGGTTGTATGGAACCTCGCGAGGCGTTCATCTCGCAGGCGAGCCCCCCCCTGTCTGGTTGGGCTACGTCGCGGCTGACCTAGCGTGGAGCTGAGGTCGGCGCGCACTCACTGGCTAGATTGGGGTGATCACTGGATCTAGATTATCCAGCTCGTTGCCCATTCCGGCTGTTGATTGTACATCTCATAGGAAAAACCAGGAGAAAAAAAAAAAATCTATCTAAAAGAAAATCTTGACAGATCCCAGCAAGGAACTAGGTCCTTACTCTTGACTAGGCAGAAAAAAAGGAGTACCTATAGCAGAGAGAGGGAGTATACCCCCCCCCCCCCGAGACTGGCCATAAGCGTAGCCAGACTTTTTTTTCTGTCTAGTGTCATACTCCTGTAGGGGGGGGGGGGGGGGGAGTATAACCCAATGGTTAAGAATATCTGAAGCGGTGTCCGCCAATGAACGAAAGAGAAATTATGATTAATGCCTAATCAGACATTGTTTAAAATCTTACTTTCTGTTTGTATGCCGCAATAGCGCCAAGATTTGGCTTCATATTCCGACTCTCAGCTTCCAGCAGTGCAATTTTTTCTTCTATCTGTCGAGGGTTCTTTATTGCCTCTAGTTCCTCTTGTGTCAGTGTGGAAAGGACCTCTTCAGGATTATCTTCTATTTTATGAAGAGTAAGCTTGGATATCTAAGGATAAATGGACATGAGATAAAGCAATGTGCAAACATTTAAGCCTAGTACATAATAGTTTTTTTTGTTCAACCCAGCAGGACTGAATGAAAAAAAAAAACAAAAGAAAAAACTGACAGCAAAGGAGAAACCGCTGGACTAACTATCCAATGTTAGTACAGCAATCTCCCCTGCTTTTCTATTGTGTTCTGACAGGGGAACCGGCCGATGCTCCCCAATATTTGGCCCGTGTGTGCTAGGCTTTACACCAGGGGTGGGGAACCTGCGGCCTGCACAATCACTGCGTCGAGGCCCCCCCCTGTGCCGCTGAGCCTGTGTATGCCAGCGGAGCTGTCAGAAGGAGCCGATGGCTCCATCCTGACAGTGTGAGTCACAGAAAAGCTTCAGAAAAGGGTGGACCCGGGGCGCAGAGCAGTGCTTCCCGAGCCCACCCATTTTTGTGACAATAGCAAATGAAAATTCACTATTGTCACACGGATCCTCCTCCTGGCCAATCCGGAAGCAGGTCCGAGACCTGCTTCCTGATTGGCCGAAAGGCGAACTCATGCCATTGGTCGAGAAACCGGCGGGAGGACTTGAGGAGAAGTCGTCGCAGGTAAGAGCACTGGCTTTCTGCATTGAAAGGGGGGGGGACGCTGTGGGCAGTCTGCATTGAAAGGGGGGCACGCTGCGGTCTCTCTGCATTGAAAGGGGGGCAGGCTGCGGTCACTCTGCATTGAAAGGGGGGCAGGCTGCGGTCACTCTGCATTGAAAGGGGGGCAGGCTGCGGTCACTCTGCATTGAAAGGGGGGCAGGCTGCGGTCACTCTGCATTGAAAGGGGGCACGCTGCGGTCACTCTGCATTGAAAGGGGGCACGCTGCGGTCACTCTGCATTGAAAGGGGGCACGCTGCGGTCACTCTGCATTGAAAGGGGGCACGCTGCGGTCACTCTGCATTGAAAGGGGGCACGCTGCGGTCACTCTGCATTGAAAGGGGGCACGCTGCGGTCACTCTGCATTGAAAGGGGGCACGCTGCGGTCACTCTGCATTGAAAGGGGGCACGCTGCGGTCACTCTGCATTGAAAGGGGGCACGCTGCGGTCACTCTGCATTGAAAGGGGGCACGCTGCGGTCACTCTGCATTGAAAGGGGGCACGCTGCGGTCACTCTGCATTGAAAGGGGGCACGCTGCGGTCACTCTGCATTGAAAGGGGGCACGCTGCGGTCACTCTGCATTGAAAGGGGGCACGCTGCGGTCACTCTGCATTGAAAGGGGGCACGCTGCGGTCACTCTGCATTGAAAGGGGGCACGCTGCGGTCACTCTGCATTGAAAGGGGGCACGCTGCGGTCACTCTGCATTGAAAGGGGGCACGCTGCGGTCACTCTGCATTGAAAGGGGGCACGCTGCGGTCACTCTGCATTGAAAGGGGGCACGCTGCGGTCACTCTGCATTGAAAGGGGGCACGCTGCGGTCACTCTGCATTGAAAGGGGGCACGCTGCGGTCACTCTGCATTGAAAGGGGGGCACGCTGCGGTCACTCTGCATTGAAAGGGGGGCACGCTGCGGTCACTCTGCATTGAAAGGGGGGCACGCTGCGGTCACTCTGCATTGAAAGGGGGGCACGCTGCGGTCACTCTGCATTGAAAGGGGGGCACGCTGCGGTCACTCTGCATTGAAAGGGGGGCACGCTGCGGTCACTCTGCATTGAAAGGGGGGCACGCTGCGGTCACTCTGCATTGAAAGGGGGGCACGCTGCGGTCACTCTGCATTGAAAGGGGGGCACGCTGCGGTCACTCTGCATTGAAAGGGGGGCACGCTGCGGTCACTCTGCATTGAAAGGGGGGCACGCTGCGGTCACTCTGCATTGAAAGGGGGGCACGCTGCGGTCACTCTGCATTGAAAGGGGGGCACGCTGCGGTCACTCTGCATTGAAAGGGGGGCACGCTGCGGTCACTCTGCATTGAAAGGGGGGCACGCTGCGGTCACTCTGCATTGAAAGGGGGGCACGCTGCGGTCACTCTGCATTGAAAGGGGGGCACGCTGCGGTCACTCTGCATTGAAAGGGGGGCACGCTGCGGTCACTCTGCATTGAAAGGGGGGCACGCTGCGGTCACTCTGCATTGAAAGGGGGGCACGCTGCGGTCACTCTGCATTGAAAGGGGGGCACGCTGCGGTCACTCTGCATTGAAAGGGGGGCACGCTGCGGTCACTCTGCATTGAAAGGGGGGCACGCTGCGGTCACTCTGCATTGAAAGGGGGGCACGCTGCGGTCACTCTGCATTGAAAGGGGGGCACGCTGCGGTCACTCTGCATTGAAAGGGGGGCACGCTGCGGTCACTCTGCATTGAAAGGGGGGCACGCTGCGGTCACTCTGCATTGAAAGGGGGGCACGCTGCGGTCACTCTGCATTGAAAGGGGGGCACGCTGCGGTCACTCTGCATTGAAAGGGGGGCACGCTGCGGTCACTCTGCATTGAAAGGGGGGCACGCTGCGGTCAGTCTGCATTGAAAGGGGGGGCACGCTGCGGTCAGTCTGCATTGAAAGGGGGGCACGCTGCGGTCAGTCTGCATTGAAAGGGGGGCACGCTGCGGTCAGTCTGCATTGAAAGGGGGGGCACGCTGTGGTCAGTCTGCATTGAAAGGGGGGCACGCTGTGGTCAGTCTGCATTGAAAGGGGGGCACGCTGCGGTCACTCTGCATTGAAAGGGGGGCACGCTGCGGTCACTCTGCATTGAAAGGGGGGCACGCTGCGGTCACTCTGCATTGAAAGGGGGGCACGCTGCGGTCACTCTGCATTGAAAGGGGGGCACGCTGCAGTCACTCTGCATTGAAAGGGGGGCACGCTGCAGTCACTCTGCATTGAAAGGGGGGCACGCTGCGGTCACTCTGCATTGAAAGGGGGGCACGCTGCGGTCACTCTGCATTGAAAGGGGGGCACGCTGCGGTCACTCTGCATTGAAAGGGGGGCACGCTGCGGTCAGTCTGCATTGAAAGGGGGGGCACGCTGCGGTCAGTCTGCATTGAAAGGGGGGCACGCTGTGGTCAGTCTGCATTGAAAGGGGGGCACGCTGTGGTCAGTCTGCATTGAAAGGGGGGGCACGCTGTGGTCAGTCTGCATTGAAAGGGGGGCACGCTGTGGTCAGTCTGCATTGAAAGGGGGGCACGCTGCGGTCACTCTGCATTGAAAGGGGGGCACGCTGCGGTCACTCTGCATTGAAAGGGGGGCACGCTGCGGTCACTCTGCATTGAAAGGGGGGCACGCTGCGGTCACTCTGCATTGAAAGGGGGGCACGCTGCGGTCACTCTGCATTGAAAGGGGGGCACGCTGCGGTCACTCTGCATTGAAAGGGGGGCACGCTGCGGTCACTCTGCATTGAAAGGGGGGCACGCTGCGGTCACTCTGCATTGAAAGGGGGGCACGCTGCGGTCAGTCTGCATTGAAAGGGGGGCACGCTGCGGTCAGTCTGCATTGAAAGGGGGGCACGCTGTGGTCAGTCTGCATTGAAAGGGGGGCACGCTGTGGTCAGTCTGCATTGAAAGGGGGGGCACGCTGTGGTCAGTCTGCATTGAAAGGGGGGCACGCTGTGGTCAGTCTGCATTGAAAGGGGGGCACGCTGTGGTCAGTCTGTGTTGAAAGGGGGCACACTATACCTTGATTACTGAAGGCCCCTTTCACACTTTTGTGACCTCAAAGTCACGCAATTTTTTTTACAGCGTTTTTTTGCCGCAAAGCAATGCCTATTACATTTATGCATACATTTTGTACGGCCCCCGAATGATGTTACAAAAATCCAAATGGCCCTTGGCAGAAAAAAAACGTTCCCCACCACTGCTTTACACTATGCACAAAAAACACAAAATTACCTAACAGTCATCACCTATAAAGTCAAATATCTTACCTCTTTTTGCCAATGTTTTATCTTAGATTGATGTTCGGCAATGCTGCTATCAATTTGCTCGATTTTAAGCCTGATGTTAAGGGAATCTTTTTGGAGGGCATGTTCTTGATCCTGAATTGATTTGATTTCTTGTAGCAACCCTTTGTGCTTTTCTTGAATATCGGGAAGAGAACCCTAATCAATAGAAAACAAACGTGTGTAGATATATATAGTATTATTGACCATGTTATGTTCAGCAGCATATGCAAATAAGGAACTTAAGCAACTTAAGCAAAGTTAAAAGCGCTCATTCCTGAAGATATTAAAACTATAGTATTACATAAATGGACAAAATACACATGTAAAGAAAAGACTTGTTGGCTATACAATATAGGTGTAAAAGAAGATAAAAACTCCAGATAGTGTAATAACGTTTAAAAGGGTTTTAATCCAAAATAAACAGCAATGATCGGCAAAAAGGCTTAAAAGTTCCTGTGACTAGACTGTACAACTGTGCAGACTGGCGAGCGGAGGTAATTCCGGCTTGCGCTCCAGTGTACGTCACGTTGTGCGTTCCACGTCCTGGAGCTTTTATCTTCTTTTACACCTATATTGTATGCTGACCTATGGAGCGGTGAGGAGGGAATCATCACCAGCACAACAAGGGGACCTACCGTGGCCCTGAGGGCCTACAAGCGTGATTGGTCTCAATATCGTATGATATACGAGACCCATTACATCTGGTAAGTCCCCCACCTTCTAAAATATATCACAGGATAAAGGAAACCAGCACCTGCACTTTTAAGAAAAGTCACCATAAAATTGTGGAAAATATCACTGAGCACCTTAATTTTATTATCCAGTTACTTGAAGAAAGAAAAAACGACAAAAATAGGAACTTTCACTACCACTTATTTATATCACGTGATGAACTTTTAAATATAAAAATGTTTTATGTTTTTTATGTCACATTTTGATACAATGTTTCAAATGATTTATTTATTCACAATAAATATATTATATATATATATATATATATATATATATATATATATATATATATATATATATATATATATATATATATATATATATTTTTTTATTTTCCATCATATATTGGGATCACTTTGCTATATATTGTTTGCACAGTATTTTTGCACACTTGAATATTTATTTATATTAGCAAGCGCTGTAGATAGTTCCTATTAGGACTATTTTCCTCAATATATACATATACACACACACACGTTGAAGAAAGGTCAAGATACGAGCCACAGAGAAGGAGCAAGGAAGAACCCCAAGAGACTCACACCACACAATGTACGTCTTCCACGTACAATGGTAGATCTTCCTAAAAGGTAGATTTCCTAGCTTTCAACAGTGTAGGAATCACCGACTCAGATAAAAACGCCCATCCTTCAGTACCTGGCGTTCAACAGCCAAGCCAAAAGCCAGCAGAAGATCCTCCCTGAGAGGAAGCTGCACCAGATCGGCATACCAAGTCCGGCGAGACCAGTCCGGAGCCACTAAGATGACCAGAATCCCTTCTGCCTAAATCTTGCGTAGAAGTCTTGGCACAAGTTTGAGGGGAGGCAAGGCGTAAATCAGACAATGACCCCCACGTGGCCAACAGTGTGTCTGTGGCGTCCGCCAGAGGATCCCTTGCTCGAGCCACAAACCTCTGCACTTTCTTTTGAGCAGAGACTCTAGAAACGCCCCAGGGGTGCCCCACCAGAAACACAGCTGATGAAACACCTCCAGAGTAAGGGACCACTCCCCTTGGTTCAACGCCTGCTGACTGAGGAAAATCGCCTGACAATTTTCCACCCCGGGAATGTGTACAGTGGAGAGGGCTGGAATGAACCATTCTGCCCATCTTAGAATGCCGGCTACCTCCAGAGCCGCCAGGACACTTCTTGTGTCCCCTTGGTGATTGACATAAGCATTGTTCGATTGAATGCGCACTTGACAACCCTAAAGACAATCCGTCCAACGATCAATACACAGTCTGATCGCTCCGTGTTCCAGGACATGGATCGGGAATCTGGACTCTTTCAGCATCCAGATCCCCTGAGCAGAATGCTTGCAAAGGACGCCATCCCAGCTGGACAGGCTGGCATCCGTGTTGACCACTGTCCAATACAAGGGGAGGAAGGAATTCCCCAGCCGAAGTGGCGGAGAACGAAGCCACCATATCAGGGAATCATTCGTGCCCCAACTGATTGTCCAGAGACTGCGGAGTTTTGTCCCATTTGGTCACTCTGGCTAAGGCCAGAGTCCAGAGTAAAGCCTAGATAGACCAGCTTTGTGGATGGAACCAGAGCAGAATTCTGAAAATTCAGAATCCAGCCGAACTCCCGTAGAGTTTGTATTGTGATCTCCAGGTTCTCCACCAGAGCAAAGGGAGACTCGGCTCACAGAAGGAGATCGTTCAATTAGCAGAGTACCGCGATCCCCCGTTGGCATAGCAAAGTTAGCCCCGGGGCTAACTTTTGGGAAGGACCGAGGAGCAGATGCGGGACCAAAAGAGTAATGGCACAAACTGATAATGTTCCTCTCCCACAGCAAAGCGGAGAAAATTCTGGTGACTAGCACATATTGGAATGTGAAGGTAGCCATGTTTGATATCGATAGAGGCGAGGAAATTCCCCTGATGCAGGGATGCCACCAACATTTGAATGGACTCCATTCTGAACTTCTGTACCAGCACAAAGCAGTTTAGCGCCTTGAGGTCCAGGATTGGACGCACTTTGCCTTCCTTCCTGGGGACTGAACAGGTTTGAGTAAAAACCCTGAAAATGTTCAGAGGTCGGAACCAGGACAATCATCCCTTGAAGGAATAGGTCTTGTACCGCCCCAAACAGGCCCTGTAAGCGATCTGGGGACAGATGCAAGCTGGAAGGAAAAGAAAACCTTCCCGGGTAACAGGGCGAAACTCAATCTTGTAGCCGGACAGAATGACTTTGTGGACCCACTTGTCTTGCACCGTGAAGTCTACGGGTCCGGAAACCAGCAAAGACATCCCCCCCACCCCTGATAAGGGTGAGGGCACACCTTCATGCAGAAGAAGCCTTGTTCCCCGGTCTGGAGAAGCCAGATATTGGCTTGCCAGACCATGTTCGTTTGGATCCTCCAGAAGAGGCCCTGAAAGGCTTTGAGCCCTTGTCAGTCGACCCTGAGGGATGAAAAAACTTCTTATGAGCTGAGAAGGAAGGCCGTCTATGACGAGGTTCCTTGCCCTTAGTAGCCTGCGGAAAAAAAGTACTTTTCCCCCCCGCGAGACCTATAATGGAGTTATCCAGGGTAGCTCCAAACAGGCGATCTCCTTGAAAAGGAAGATCAGTCAAGGCCCATTTTTGTGGTCTGATCCGCAGACCAGCATTTGAGCCAAAAAACACGCCGAACCAGCGAATAGTGCGGTCCACAGCCTCCGCCTTCCGGATCCTTAAATGCTGGGGACTCTTCAACCGGAATCATGGCTGCCTTGTTTAATCTGGAAATCGGAGGGTCCACAACCGGTGGCACAGTCCACTTCTTAAGAAAGGACTCCTCATAGGGGTAATGCTTAGCAAAGCGCTTAGGGACCCCACAGGGACGCTTTGGTCGTCCCCACTCTTTAGCAACAATTCTGTCAAAATAGTCAGGGAAGGGAAACCCCTTTGCCATTTTGGATGGCTTGTGAGTGCCAAAGGGAACCTGCGTCCTCCATCTTCAGGGTTCCACGCACATATACAATCAGTGCATCCACTTTTCGTGCGTGGTTGCAGACGTGGAGGAATCATCCTCACTATCAGGGGATTCCAGGCACGTGGTTGCAGACCCAGCAGGGTGACCCATGTCTGCAGCGGCTGAAAAGGATTCAGGATCTGATAAGCCCGATGAGGCAAGGGGCACTTTTTGCTACTTTTTGTCACCCGCAAGCCACCTCCACCCAGGACACAAGGGACTCCAGGAACGCTGTCAGTGCATGGATGGATGGTTGGGACTCGACAATATGAGGGACTTGGCAAGGGGAGGTGCCTGCGGGAAGGAGGGGAACCCGGGGGTCCGACCGTGCCAAAGAGGGGTCCATGTCCACCTCAAAACCCTCACCATACCAGGAACCAGGCGGGCAGAACAGCCCCCGACAGAACCCCTCTCCATCGAAATAGAAAATTACTCATCCCACAGAGTTCGGCGTTTCCTGGCCGACATCCCAATAAGTGACAAAACAAGAAAAAAAAAACCCTAGGGTGGCGGGATTTTAAAGGCCAAGAGAACACCACAAACATTTATATAAAAATATATTTAATAGATCCTGTTAAAAATCACATTGACAAATGGTGAACTACTATTAAAAAAACAAATTCGGATAACAAATGTAAAGATGCACACGTTTCCAACGTACCCAATGCATTTCGGGAAATAACCTTCATCAGGGGTGTAAGTATAGGAAATGCTGTGTACATACATTTTGCTGTAATATAAATAAATAAATAAAAAATGGAAAAATAAAATGCAAAAAATAAAATGTTTTTTTTTGCATTTTTTATTTGCTTTGTATTTTCTATTACAGACAATTTATGTACGCACAGTATTTCCTATACTTACACCCCTGACAAAGGTTATTTCCCGAAACTCGTTGGGTGCATTGGAAATGTGTGCATCCTTACATTTGTTGTAATCAGGATTTTTTTTCTACACGATACATTTTTTGTATGAAAATTCCGTATACCATGTCTATTTTAATAGTTGTTCACCATTTGTCAATGTGATTTTTACATGATCTATTAAATATAATACTAGCTCATTATGAAATACTTACCTTAGAATGAGCCCCCGCCGTGCCACCCGCTTACCTCTATGACGGGCGACATGTTCAGTCGCCCGTCTTCCGGGATCGCGGCATCCGGCCATCTGATTGGCCGGAGCCGCGGTGACGTCACTTCCGCGCGCGAGCCGACGGTCACGGCACAGCGCTCTGAACGGCATTAGCGGCCGTTCCTTCAGAGCGCATGCGCCAGTGAACTCACTGGATGCATGTAAGGTAAATATCTCCTAAACGGTACACGTTTAGGAGATATTTACAGTACCTATAGGTAAGCCTTATCATAGGTACAACTTGCAGAGGAGGGTTTACTTCCTCTTTAAGCTGAAGTTTTTAAATTAACACTAATTAATATACCTCTGCTTCTTTGCAGTCATTCATAACTGCAGCTGCCTTTTCTTCCAGTTGTTTTAAATCTTCAGACAATTCTTCTATGGATTTGTCGTTGTCAACAATCTCCTTTTCTGTGCGAACAGCAGACTCATCTGCCTTCTTGAGGTTTCTACAAATTAAAAAAAATAAAATAAAAAAATAATCAGGACATTCGCTGAAAAAACAAACACTTAAATAGTAGCCCACGTTAATCTGTATATTTACAAAGCAAACAGTGTAAACATTTGTGTCAACCCATATAATCATGTAGCCCCGGAAGTGACGGCGGGGCCGGCGCAGTGCATCGTGGGACCGAAGAGGACAGAAGAGGCCGCAGAAGAGGATCGCGCTGGCTTCAAGCTGCCCACACCTGAGATGGCAGCGCTGGAGAAGAAATTTTAAAAGTATTTCTTCTAAAAGGTAAGTGCAAACCAGGACAGATCAGAGGCTAGCCATTGTGGAATGTACTAGCCCTGACTGTCCCGGGGGTATGTATGTTGAAATTTGTTTTTGTGGCTGGAACTCCGCTTTAAAAGTTGACAACCTTTATTACCAATAATATGTAATGTACTTTACAATGTTCCTGACATATATTTAAGCTTCCTGGATTTTTTTTTCATCTGGCCTTCAGATATGAAAGGCAGAGTGATTGAACACCTGTTTAGATTTGTCATCCATGTGATCAAATGAAAAGTATGCCGTTTGCAATAAACTTTGCATAAAATAGTTAATTTGCATTTAATTTTATGGTCCAAAGAATGTCAGGCAAAATGGTCGGCCCTCACGCATGTTCACTTCATTAAATCTGGCCCTCTTTGAAAAAAGTTTGGACACCCCTGCCCTATGGTCAAGATTAAGAGCTGTGCCTGTCAAAAAAACACAAGAAAAATTACAGTCACAAATTGTTTAAAATTTTTAGCGCAGTTTTAGAATATTAAATAGTAAAACATTTAGTTCGCCACCCCACCCTAGCTTATATTGCCTGTTAAAGAGGTACATGGAAGTTGCAGTACCATACAGCACTGTAATCAAATCTAGAAAAAAAAAAAAAAATGATCCATTGTCTACATACCAAACCTGTCATGCTTTGTCATGAGGAGCTACAGTGACACCTTCACGCTAGAATTAACAAAAATACCAGTGAATATTTAAAACACTGAAATCTATCAGTATTATTGTGCTTTTTAGATTAAACAAATTATAGAATTAGGGTTGTACAAAAGTATGCAGTTACCCAAATATACAGGGGGGGAATAAAGCTGATGTGCCGTTTTTATGGCTTTAATCTCTCTCGTTAATGAATTGCACCAAACTCATGAAGCACTTGCCACGCTTTTCGTTCTGACACGCTCATGCACAAACAATTCCGTGTCTCACCCAACCATTTGCAGTATTCCGGATCGTCACTTCCGGTTGCCGTACAGCTACGTCCAGACGCGTTTCATCATACCCACTTCATCCTGGGATTGGCTAAAGCAGTGGTCCTCAACCCTGGCCTACAGGGCCCACTAACAGGCCAGATTTGCAAGATAACTGAAATACATCCCAGATGATATCATTTGCTGCTCAGTGATTGCAGTACTCTAGTCTGCATCTCCCCAAGGTAATACTTAACTCCGGTCCTCAGGGCCCACTAACAGGCCAGATTTTGAGGACCACTGGGCTAAAGGGCACGGCAACCTCCGTTATATGCAATTCAATATGCTAATGAGTTACTATCAGCCAATTGAAACTTGCATATCTCCGCTACCAGGATATGTACAGCTTGTACTACTAGGTCCTTCGGGAAGGACAGAGAATCAGATGTCCAGAAGGACTTTGTGGCAGACAGGTAGACCCTGACCGCCCTAACCACATCCAGTCAATGCAAGGCAAATTCCTTGGGATGCTTGGGCTTAGCACAGAGCAAACGCAAAACAATACCTTCATTGAGGTGGAAAGCTGAAACCACCTTCGGGAGAAAAGATTGGTTCGGATGCAGATCAACCTTATCCCTATGAACAACCAGATAAGAAGAACGGCAGGACAGAGTCGCCAACTAAGACACCCTGCGAGCAGAGGTGATCGCCACCAAAAAGGCAACCTTTTTAGACAACAATACAGAGAAATGTCCCTGATATTCTCAAAGGGAGGACGTTGAACTGACAAAACCAAATTCAGATCCCATGGAGGTAAAGGGGACCTCCTCGGCGGAGCCAAATGACGCACCCCTTGAATAAAGGTGCGAATCAAGTAATTAGTCGCCAAGGGACGTTGGAAGTAAACGGCTAAGGCCGACACCTGACCTTTAATCGTGCCCAAAGCCAAACATTGCTCCACTCCCTTCTGCAAGAAGGCTAAGACCCTCGCCAGGAGAAGGAGCGAGGATGCAACTGTTGCGACTCACAGCAGGCAATATACATCTTCCAAGAACGATGATAAATCTTCCTGTATGCCGTCTTCCTAGCTAGCTCTCAGCAAGGTAGGAATCACAGAATCCAAGACACCTCTGTCCCTCAACACCTGGCCTTCAACAGTCACGCCGTTAAAGGCAGCGACCGTAAAGCATTATGGAAGTTCGGCACTTGAAACGGCAGATCCTCTCTCAGAGGCAGCCGCCAGGGAGGCTCGACGACCATCTTTACCAGGTCTGCGTACCACAACTGGCGAGGCCAGTCTGGGGCCACCAGAATCACCTGCACCTCTTCCACCACCAACAGTTGTATCGGAGGGAAGGCATAAATCAGCCGATATCGACTCCAAGTCACCACCTATGCGTCTGTGGTGTCGGCCAGAGGATCTTGAGCCTTTTTGTTTAGACGAGATGCAAACAGGTCCACCTCCCGAGTTCCCCACCGGGCACACAGGAGGCGAAAAACCTCCGGATGCAGGGACCATTCCCTTGATCCAGAGTCTGACGACTCAGGTAATCTGCCTGCCAGTTCTCCACACCTGGAATGTGAACTGCGGAAAGAGACGGGGACGTGGGCCTCGGCCCAAGTCAGAATCTCGGCCACTTCCTTCGCCGACCGGGCACTCTTGGTGCCCCCTTGGTGATGGATGTAAGCCACAGCCGTGGCATTGTCGGATTGTACCCGAACCGGAAAACCATGTAGCTCCAATGGAGCAGGCAGAGTTTGATCGCCCTGAGCTCCAGGACATTGATCGGCAAATACGATTAAGCCTGCAACCACGTTCCTTGGGCACACAGGGTGTCCAGCACTCCACCCCAGCCAGTCAGGCTGGCATCCCTGGTGATCACCGTCCACAACAGCGGCAGAAACGGCCTGCCCTGGCTCAGAGCCGGCGACTGAAGCCACCACAAGAGCTTCGACCTCGGGAGACGGCTGAGCCATATCATCCTGTCCAAGGACTGCAGATCCTTGTTCCACTTGGCAAGAATCTCTGCTTGTAGAGGCCTTGTGTGAAATTGGGCAAACGGGACTGCCCCGAAGGTCGACACCATTAAGCCCAGGGACCTCATACACGTCCGCAGGGAGGAGAGATCGTTGTTCATCAAGACCCTGCTCTCGCCCTGCAAGGTCTGGAGTTTGTCCTCTGGAAGAAAGATCCTCGCTTGAGGAGTCGAGGATCATGCCCATATAACCCAGACGTACTGAAGGGGTCAGCGCAAACTTCTGGAAGTTGATGGTCCACCCGAACTCCTGAAGCGTCTGAAGCGTGAATGTCAGGTTGCCCAATAGGGTGGCACAAGAACTCGGCCGCAACAGGAGATCGTCCAGATAACCGAGGACCGCAAGCTAGCACTGGGGGCCACAACTTTGGTGACGACTCTGGGAGCGGAACCTGGACCAAAGGGTAATGCCACAAATTGAAAGTGCTCCTCCGCCACTGCGAATCGGAGGTACCGCTGATGACACTCGTAAATAGGGATGTGCAGATACGCATCTAATCAAATCGATTTGAGGTCCAGAATTGGACACACCTTGCCCTCCTTCCTGGGCACTGTGAACTGGTTTGAATGAAAACTTCGAAACCTGTCCTGCTGAGGAATCGGGACGATTACACCCTGTGCAAGGAGATCCAGCACCGCCTCACTGAGATCGGTCAAAGGATCAGGAGACAGACGGAGATTTGATGGAAATCACCTGTCTGTTGTGCGAGACCAAAATTCGATCTTGTACCCTGTACAGATCAGTTTGTGAACCCACTTGTCTTGAATCAGAGACGTCCAGAGTTCCTGAAAGTAATGCAGACATCCCCCCCACCCCGAACCCGGTGAGTGCGTCCCTTCATGCAGAGGAGGATTTTGCCGCTGCACCGGACTGGTCGGCCTTGGGCTTAAACGACCAGGCCTTGTTCCCTCCGGAGGCTCTGAACGGTTTGCCCTTTTCCTGTGCCCCTGAGGCACTAAAGCCCCCTATGAGCCTTGAAGGAAGCCCCCCCCCCCCGCTTGCTGCGAGGTGCCTTACCCTTTGCGGATTGGGGGAGAAAAGTACTCTTACCCCCCCGTTAGACCCTTGATTAACTCATCCAAGGAGTCACCAAACAGATGTTCCCCTAAAAAGGTGAGATCAGTTACAACCTTCTTGGAAGCCTGGTCCGCCGACCAGCTCTTCAGCCACACCATGCGCGCAAGACGATCTCCCACCAGACACCCTGGCAGCCAGAGGAGCCGTGTCCATGGCCACATCACACAGGTACACCATGGCCTGGGCCATCTGATCCGTGAGCTCAATTCGAGTTGGAGGAACCGACTCAGCGGACAAGTTGCTCCTAAGTACCTTGACCCATTCCGTCACTGTGAGAAACCAGGACGGACGCGAACACAGGTTTAAGAATAGAACCTGCCAACAAGTGCAGGTGGTGGGAAAAGGATTCCATTTGCCTGTCCACCGGATCCTTAAACAGCGGGAGTCTTCTACAGGCACCACAGTAGATTTATTAAAACTGGGAAACAGTGTGATCCACCTTAAGTGACACTGTCCAACGACTGGAAACTGAGTCTGCAAAGGGATAACCGCGCTGAAAGCGTTTGGGAACCACCAGCATGTGCCTATTGCGCCTCCATTGCTCAATCACAATATCGTGAAAATCCTCGGGACAAGGAAAAACCTGACCCGACTTCTGGGCTTTGCGGGAGCCGAAGACAACCCGCTTTCCTGATTGTCCGGGGGTTCATCTAATTGCAATGTTTCCCTCACTGAACGAATCAGTGCTTCCACCAGAGCACGTTCCCGTGCTGCAGCTGAGGAGGCCTCATCCTCCTCATCGTCTGAGGACAGGGATCCCTCCGGGAGGGCATTGTCCGTGGCAACCACATCAGGCTCTGAATCAGACTGAGAGGGCATCGGCCGTTTGTTGGTAGAAACTTGTTTCATCACAAGATCCACCTTTGACGACAGAGTTTCTAAGGCTGCAGAAAAACACCAGAGAGGGTGATCCGGATGGAAAAACTCAGAGGGGAAGTTTAATTTCCTTTTTATTCCTAGGATTATCAAAGAAGGATGGTAAAACTATTTCTTGCTTCCTGTAAAAGGAAGATGCTACCTTGGGCAGATATAGGGGATCTGGCCCGAGAATAAAAAATAAAAATCCTATCTGGGAAGATTAACACAAGAGAGGGTACTCCGGTCGGTCAGCTCTTACTGGTGGCTGTGTGCGGTGAAGTAGAGAAGGCAAGAAGGCATGCAATTTTCAAATTTATTCCGCACTCCTGCGCAGTCGTGGGTGGCGCCGGGCAGATAGAGCCGAGCGGGAGGCCAGAGGCCCTGCCCCCGAGCCATCGCACCGGCATCGGGGCGGGGATGTGAGGAGTCTCAGAGAGAAAGGCATTGACAAAAGTCAGCTGTGTCACAGGGGGCCGCATAAAACTAAAGGACGGGCCGCAACTGGCCCGCGGGCCGGACTTTGGACATGACTGGCATAGGATAACTCGAACTCCCATGTCTGGGCTAGAGCATCCAGGCCCAACATCCCTCTTTCCCGTGAAAGGGAAATTAATCTCTTTACCTTTCTTTTTGTAGGCTGGCAAATAGGTCTACTTCTGGGCAGTCAAATTTTTGGACTAGTGTCTGAAATACCGTGGGATTTAGCTCCCATTCTCCTTGTCTTATTGGATGGCGAAATCCGCTTCCCAGTTGCTTTCCCCTTTTATATTAATGGCCGACAGGGAGATCACTCTTCCTTTCGCTCAGCCTAGGATTTCCTGGGCTAGTACCAACAGGGGTCTGGACCTGGTACCCTTTTGGCGATTCAGGTACGCTACTGTTGTAGCATTATCGGAACAGACCTAAATTTCCATGCCTGAAATGGAACTCTCAAAGGCTCTTAGGGCTTTGCCCACTGCTCTGGGACAAGGAAGTAGCCCAGGCCTCCTCCAACTTCAGAGAACTCAGAGGACCTGAGCTTGGGCTCCCTCTAGATGAGCCCCCCACCCCCAGGTGCTTGCGTCTGTGGTGACCTCCAGAGGGTTCCACTGACCCCAAGGTCTGCCTTTTTCTAAATTGCTTGGTTTTGACCACCACTTCAGAGAGGTTTTTACCTGAGGGGTGAGGATTACCCTTTCATCCAGGGACTCAACTTTTTTGTCCCAGGATGAAAGGTGGAAGAATTGAAGGTCTCTTGAATGTAGCTGCGCCCAAACTACTGCTTGGATGCTGGCTGACATGAGCCCCAGAACTCTCAGGATTTCTCTCCTGGAGCACGAGGGGCGACCATCAACCCTCTTACTGAAGAGACTACCTTTTTCACCTTTTCCAATGGAAGGAAAAGACTTTGTACCCGTGCATCTATCCGGTACCCTGAATAGGTCTGAACCTGGGCGGGCTCCAGGGATGACTTTTCCATGCTGATCAACCAGCCTAGCGTTTGTAGAATTGTTAATACCTTCTGGGTGTTTGAGCTCACTTGGTCCGCTGACAGACCAAAAATCACTAGGTCGTCCAGGTAAGGAATCAAAGCCATTTACTGGAGATGAAGATAGGCCACCGCCTCTGCCAGGATCTTGGCAAAAAACCTTGGACTGGCTGCTAGACCAAAGGGGAATGCTCTAAACTGCCAATGTGCAGTCCCTTCCTCGGTGACCACCGCAAATCTCAGAAAGGCCTGGTGTTCTGGATCATCTGGAACATGTAGGTAGGCATCCCTTTGATCCAGAGTAGTCAAACACATCTTTTAACAGGTTTTTGGGGGCCTGTATTAATACCTTACATTAGAAAACCTCTTGTACTCTAGGAATTTGTTTAAGTTTCTGAGGTTTATGATAAGGCGGTATTTTTCCCGAGGGCTTGGGTACCACAAACACGTGGGTGAAAAAGCCTTGGTAAAGCTGGTTTTCTGGCACGGAACTATCACTAGTTGTTCTGCTAATTCTTGAATACCATACAAAAGGGCTTTTCTTTTTAGTACATCCTGTGGAGGATGAGTTTAAGTCACTTCTAGTGGGGGTATGGATGAAAATTCTAGGCGGTATCCTTCCTGAATGAGATGATAAATGTATGGACTGACTGAAAATTCCTCCCATTGGGATATGAAATGAGACAGTCCGCCCCCCACTTGGACTTCTGGCATAACTTAGTATCATTTGCGCTTGAGTTTGGAGAGGGGAAGAGCAAATTACTTCTTTGCCTACCTCTACCAAAGCCCCACTTCTTATTGGCTTTTTTGGCTCTCTATTGACTTTGCCCTGGGGGGGCAACAAAAAAATTTTCTATAGCTTTCCCTTTTGGGCTTGCTAGGAAATTTCTTCCCTTTCTCAGAGGACCTGGACAATACTTCATCCAGGCCTGAGCCAAACTGTAAGGACACTTCAAAAGGTAGCCCACAGAGCTTCAGCTTTGAAGTAAAGCCGCCTTCCCAAGCTTTAACCCAAATGGCTCTCCTAGCTGACTTAAGAGCTCCGGTCTTCGCTGAGGCTATTACTGACTCAACTGCTGCATTGGCCAAGTAGGCGACGGTTTTCCCTATAACTGAAAGGGAATGCAGCAGGTCCTGGGACTTATTTACCTGGGAAAGGTGTTTTTATTTCTTTCTATTCAGAAATCTGCATTCCTAGCCATGCAGGTTGCAGCCAGTGCTGGAGCCATAGTGGATGAGTTGGCATCCTTTAACAGATTCTGACTTATGGTCCATGTCATCTCTGATATTCCCTGTGTCCTCAAAGGAGAGGTCAGACCTCTTAGTCCCTTGAGACATGGAGACATGCAATTTTGGACACTAGGAATTTTTGCACCTCTTCCTCAAAAAGGGGAACCTCCTTTTCCACGTCTTTGGTCTAACCAAACCTTTTTCAGGAAACTTCCATTCTTGAAGAATTCAATCTTTCAAGGGTTGGTGAACAGGCAATACCTAGGATTGGTTTTTAACCAGTCCTTTATACATCTAATCCTGTGCCGAGGTCTCCTTGGGGGGGGGGGGGGGGGGGGGTTCTGGGATTTCTTCTGTAGCATAAACCGCTTGAAGGAGTCCCTCTAAATTTTCCAGAAAAAACAGATTTCTGTTCAAATTGGTCTCCTCTGCCTTACTATCTGGATCCACATCAATCTCTTCCCCAGAGCTCAGCTGAGACTTAGTCTGACTTTCTGCGTTCCCTAGGTCTTCCTCTTACCTTGCTTGAGCAGGGGGGAGATCCTGCGAACCAGGCAGAAAGGCAGATAAACTTACCTGAGAAGGGCCCTCTTTTGGATAGTGGCCAGCATTTTCCCCTGCATAGACTTAAGGAAATCTTTCATCAACCCTGAGGCCTCTTTACCAGCCAGCTTAATACACCTGTAACAAAAGGCCCTGGTGCTGCACAAACCTGAAGTTCCGGTTTCAAAGCGAGGCTTGGAGCATGCTGGCCGGTAAACGCGAATTCCAGCTGAATGGCCGGGAGGACCGAAGGAGACCCCCGCTGAATAGCAGGCCACAGGCTCTGGAGAGACCCCCCACTGTGACCGACTGCCTGTTACCTAAGGGTGACCTGTGAGAAGCCTAGAAGGCATGCAGGTAGAGTGTGGCCTTCACCGGCGTTGCTGAACCTGCATCACAGGGAGACCACCCAACACTTCAGGTCAGTCAGTCTTCAGGTCAGAAAAAAAAAAAAAAAAATTATGTTTCGCTGTACTAGAAACAAGCAATACTGAGGGACAAGGGGAATGGTGGGGTCTTTTAACAGATGTGAACTGATAGTGTTTCCTGTAGGGTGGAGCCCCTCTCATCATGTGTTGCCGTCCTGGAAGGTGAGGGGAGAAAATATTTTTATGTTCACATTTCTAATAAACTTGTGAGAGTCTATATAGACCTCAAATTATTAAGGGCTTTCTTGGGTGCACATTTTCAGCCTAGATTCAATATATTCAGTTCTTTATGATTAAGCTCAACTTTACTTAAAATTGTAGATGCCTTGATTGATGTGTATATTTGTCTTGGAGAGGTTCTATTTGGGTTAGAGATTTATCGCAAAGAGAAAAAAAATGGATTTTTTTTAATGAAAAGTTTAGTACCTCGGGGGTTGAATACTGAACTAGATTTAAATTGCTTTATTAGTGATTATTAGTTCATTCTGTATTTTTAAAAACATTTTTTTGAATATATAAATATAACTTATTAGGTCTATCATGTTCTACTAATTATATTCTAATGGTTGCGTCAGTTTGAGACAATATTTTTATAATTTTGTATATATTTTTATATTATTTACCTTTGCCTTGATGTATTTGGTTATGCGGAGTGGAACCTGTACATATCCTGGTAGCGGAGACACGCAAGTTTCGATTGGCTGATAGTAACTCATTGGCATATTGAATTGCATATAAGGGAGGTTGCCGTGCCGTACAGCCAATCCCAGGACGAAGAAGGTATGATGAAACGCGTCGGGAAGTGGCTGTACAGCAACCGGAAGTGACGCAAAACCAGAAGAGACGATCTAGAATACCGCATGAGGTTGGGTGAGACATAGAATTGTATGTTTTCAGTCCGTCGTGACCACGATATGTCGGCTTACTGGTCATCTTGATATGCACTTTTATATTGTGGGTTTACTATATGAGGATTAGCTTTTAATAAAATGTTTGTACATTTTCACACTATTGGCACTTTTTTTTCTTTATACTCATGTCCATTATATATGAAGCACCCGAAAGGAATGGACACAATCATTAACCCCAGAGTGGGCATCTGCTGTTTTTGCCAATGAGAGTATTTGGCATACAAATTTGGTGAGTTGATATCCAAAAGGGAGCGGTGGGACAGATTCACGTGGTGTGGTGGACAGTCATTGAATCAACTATCATGTTTATGGACTTTTATTTACACTATTTTGGACTTTGTTTCTTGGATTTATTCACTTGTTTCCCCGGGTGATATTGTGAGCGCCACTATCTACTTTATTATCCTATCTACAGGGATATGTAAGGGTAATCTTTTCTGTTTAGGTGGCAGCTGATCATGAACATTTTCTGACATGGTGCAGTGGTAGGATATGTTTAGTAATGCGCCCATATATGGATCCTGGTGTGTTTTTCAATCTCTTTAGCATTCTTAGGCCACAAAGGAAGGCAACACAACATATTAATTTAAATGGAAACCAGAGATGACTTTAGGTAGGAACGACTGGCAGGGATGAAGAACCACTTTATTTCTGAACCACCAGATTGGGTGAACGACAAGACAACGCAGCCAACTCCGATACCCTGCACGCAGAAGTAATAGCCACCAAGGCGGCTACCTTCTGTGACGGAGTAAGCAGAGAAACCTCATATATTTTCCAAAGGCAGCTTCTGAAGAACCGACAGCACCAAAATGAGGTCCCATGGAGGTAACGGTCCCACGGAGGTAAAAGTGCGAACCAAGGAATTTGTGGCCAATGGGTGATGAAAGAAATTTCCAAGACCGAAATCTGGCCTTTGATGGTACCCAAGGCCAAATGCTGATCTACACCGCTTTGGAGAAACTCCAAAAACACGAGACACCGAAAATGAGACATACCAAGCAATGTACGCCCTCCAGACTCGATATTTCTTCCTAGAGGTAGATTTTCTAGCTTTTAGCAGCGTAGGATTTACCGGTTCAGACACCCCTCTATCCTTCAGCACATGGTTTTCAACAGGCAAGCCGTTAAAGTCAGCGACTGTAAAGCAGGATGGAAGATTGGCCCTTGAGCTAACAGATCTTCTCTGAGAGGGAGTCTCCAAGTGACATCGGTGACCAGCCCTACTAGGTCTGCATACAAGGACCTGCGAGGCCAGTCCAGAGCCACTAGGATGTCTTGAATCCATTCTGCCTCGATACTTCGCAGGAGCCTTGGCAGAAGAGTTAGTGGGGGAAATGCATACATCAGACGATACTGGAATTGGACAAAATTTGCCTTCTTTCCTGGGAACAGTACCTTGGTTTAAATAAAACCCCTGAAAGTGTTCAGATTCCGGAATCAGTACCATGATCCCCTGTGAAAACAGACCCTGTATCACCCCAAGAAGACCTCGTAGACGATCTAAGGAATACGGACAGATTTTTATCCCTGGTCTTTAGATCCCGAGGGATGAAAGGAGCACTTATAGCCCAAGAAGAAAGGGCCATGTTTGCGACGAGACTCTTTGCTCAAGCTACAGGCTAAGGGAGCCGCATTAAAAGAGGAATTTATGGCTATGCTGAAACCCCTGGACCAACTGGTCCCCCAGCTCCGCCAGATCAGGAGGGGCCTGTCCCCCTTCCAAATCCTGGTGCAGGAGCTTAGCCCATTCTGGTAAGGTCTGGGAAACCAAGGTTATGGCAAAAACCGGCTGCAGAATGGAATCGACCATGGTAAAAAGGTATCAGCCCAGAGATTCGGGCTCTTGACAAAAAGGTCCTTAAAGGACGAAGAGTCCTCCACTGGGAGAAGGGTGGCTTTATTCAACCTGGAAACCTGCGAGTCCACCACAGGTGGTACTGTTAGTTTCTTTAACAGGGACTCTTCAAAAGGATACATTTTAGCGAAGCCCCCCAACAGTGAGTTTGGGGGAATCAAACTGACTTGCGACAATGTTGTCGAAATTGGAGGAAAAGGGAAACCCCTTTGCCTCTTTTGAGGCTCTGCGGGTACCAAATTGCATCAGTGCAGCAGTAGCTGCGTCCTCTAATTTCAACATTTCTCACACTGATACAATCAGCACATCCACTAGCGCTTTGTCATGCATGGCTGTAGTGGAAGAGGAATCATCCTCACTATCAGGGCACTCAGGGTGCGTGGACGCAGACCCAGTAGGATGACTCGTGTCCGCGGCGGCCAAATCAGCCTCAAAATCTGAGGAGACAGCGGATGCAGGTGAAGGCGGAGGTTGCTTTTTGCTCGTCCTACTTTGGAGGGCCATATCTACTTTGGAGACCAGCGACTGCAGGACCGCCATCATAGCAGACAAGGCGGACTGGGACCCGCAGCCTCAGAGGGGGGGCAGTTGGGGGGGGCAGTTTGCGGTTAAAAGTTCCCCCCACCGCTGCACCAGTGGCACCACAAGCCCCAGTGCACCAAATATTGCTATAGCAGAAAGAGGGAGCCTTTTAGCACCCACAGGAACTCATCACCCCATACTCAGATGCAGAGCCAGAGAGCCAGGCTGCACGGTGATCAAAGAGAAAGAGGAAGTTCAGGAACTGCCACTAGAAGCCCACCGCCGATTCAACACTCTATAGGCTTCAAAAACAAGGCCGCTGTGTGATAGCAATGGGAAACTACAATAAAATGTCTGCCAGACTACACAAACATGGTCGGCAATTATACATGCAGTCATCCACGGCAAAATGGCGGCTACACGTGGCTCCCGGAAACCCCAAGGTACACGTGGACAGTAAGAAGGGGACCCCGCTAGGGACCCCCCACAAGGACCATCCTCCCCCCAAAAAATTGCGTTTTGCGCAGCAAGCAGCATCCCCCCCCCCAGCTCGACACCCCCCAAACAGGATAACCGGCATGGCCACCCCAGAGGGAGTTAGGCGTGGGTGAATGAGGGGGTGGGCCACAGAGGGACCCCGATAGTAAAGAGGGGAGTGACATGAGGGAAAGGAGGGAAGGAAGGGCACTTGGGGGGTTCGACCAACCCAGGGAGGGGCCTACGTCCACCCCGAAAAAACACCAGAAGGGAGGGGGGACATTACTCACCACACCTTGGGAGAGGGCGGGCACTGCTGCAGGCAAACCACCGCATCATCTTGGAATGGGGGTGCTGCGGGCCAGAGGCACGCTGTGACTCAGGTCGTGACCAGAGCTGTGTGTCCTCAAGAGGCGTTTAACTCACCAGCCAGCCCCCGTTCAGCAGTGCTATATCATGGCCAACCTAGCGGGGAGCAAAGGTCGGGTTGCGCTCGCTGGCAAGACTGGAAAGACCGTAAGGATCTAGGGCAGTGATGGCGAACCTTGGCACCCCAGATGTTTTGGAACTACATTTCCCATGATGCTGAACTACACAGCAGAGTGCATGAGCATCACGGGAAATGTAATTCCAAAACATCTGGAGTGCCAAGGTTCACAATCACTGATCCAGGGTATCAAGTCTATCGCCCAGTCCGGCAGTTGATTGTAGTTCTCACAGGAACAGAAAATAATAAAAGAAAAAATTGTTTAAAAAAGGAAAAAATGCTAGGACCAGAGATCCCAGCAAGGGACTCCTGACTAGGCAGAAAAAAAAAAAAAACCTGAAGAACTATAGCAGGAAGTGGGACAGCCCTATTGGCGTAGTTAACTTTTTTTCCCACCTAGTGTCCTGCTCCTGTTAGGGGCAGCATAAACCCAAGGCTCAAGAATATCTGGAGCTATGTCCGTCAATACACAAAAGCGAAAAAAACATTTTCATAAATCTATCCCATAGTTTGTAGATGCTATAACTTTTTGTGTAAACCAATCATTACACGCTTATTGGGATTTTTTTACCAAAAAGATGTAGCCGAATATATTCTGGCCTAAATTGATGAAGTAATTCTATTTTTTTTCTATTTTGTTTTTATTGGATGTGTTTTTATAGCAGAAAGAAATATATATATATTTTTTTCAAAATTGTTGGGTTTTTTGTTTATGGCGCAAAAACTGAAAACCCCAGAGGTGATAAAATACCACCAAAAGAAATCTCTATTTGTGGGGAAAAAAAGAGCACACATTTTATTTGGGCATAGCGTTGCACGGCGGTGCAATAGTCAGTTAAAGTAACGCTGTGTCGTATCACAAAAAAATGTCCTAGTCGTGAGAGGGGGAGGTAAACCTTCCAGAGGGCAAGTGGTTAATTGACCAAAACTAGGCAGTCACAACATGGGAGGATGGTGCCCAAATTAATGTCCATGTAGCTGTAATAAAACGTTAAACGAAGAAAAAATATCATATCTTGCGTACTTGTGTGGCCTTTTTACATACCTATCAGCAGTCTTGATTGACACTTGAGCCTTTGTTATGGAAGATGCACATTCATCAATCTCCTTGTTGATCTTATCAAGTTTGTCTTGTTGGGCTTTCAACTTGTGGTTATTAATGTCAACTATGAGATTATGAAGCCTTTTTACTTCTGCTTCAATTTTTCCAGCTTTTTCTGCAGCCTTCTCAAATTCTTTATTAAAACAAAATTGAGAATTTGTAAACCAAAAAAAAAAATAATTATATTTTCTTTGCAGTCATCTTACTAAAATGCACTTTAGTAGCACACAGGAACCACCAAGAGATCATTTCTTTAAGAACTAATTTACATGGGTGTTTAGATGCATACAGCATATCATTTTGTACACATCTAAATGCAGCAATTTAGGAATCAGTGGGGCCACACACATAGCTGAATCTATAAAACGAAATGTACAAAAAAAAAAAAAAAAAAAAAACACAATGCTGCAGCTGGGGATAGAGTAATATATACAGGTGCATCTGAAAAAATTAGATCAGAAATTTTATTTCAGTTATTCAATTGCAAAAGTGAAACTCCTATTATATACTATAGATTCAATACACACGGAGTGATATATTTCAAGCATTTCTTTATTTTAATTTTGAGGATTATGCCGCACAGCTAGCGAAAATTCAGTATCTCAGAAAATTAGAATACTACAGTGGATAAAAAAAAAAAAAAAAGTCTACACACCCCTGTTAAAAGGTCAGGTTTCTGTCATGTAAAAAAATTAGACAAAGCATTTCAGAACTTCTTCGATTTTTAATGACCAATAATATGCACAACTCAATTGGACAAACTGAATTTTTTTTGGGGGGGGGGGGGGGGCAATCAAAGTCATGTTAAATAGGAGTCAGTACACACCTGCCATTATTTAAAGTGCCTCTGATTCACCCCAAATAAATGTTCAGCTGTTCTAGTAGGGCTTTCCTGACATTTTTCTTAGCTGCATCCTACAGCAAAAGCCATGGTCCACAGAGAGCTTCCAAAGCATCAGAGGGATCTCATTGTTAAAAAAGTATCAGTAGGAGGAGAAGGGTACAAAAGAATTTCCAAGACATTAGACATACCATGGAACATAGTAAAGACAGTCATCATCAAGTGGAGAAAATATGGCACAACAGTGACATTACCAAAAACTGGACATCGCGAATAAATTGATGAAAATATGAGAAGAAAACTGGTCAGGGGGGCTGCCAAGAGGCCTACAGCAACATTAAAGGAGCTGCAGGAATATCTGGCAAATACTGGCTGTGTGGTACCTGTGACAACAATCTCCCGTATTCTTCATATGTCTGGGCTATGGGGTAGAGTGGCAAGACGGAAGCCTTTTCTTATGAAGAAAAACATCCAAGCCTGGCTAAATTTAGCAAAAACATATCTGAAGTCTCCTTAAAGCATGGGGGAAAAATGTGTTATGGTCTGATGAAATCAAGGTTCAACTTTTTGGCCATAATTCCAAAAGATATGTTTAGAGCAAAAACAACACTGCACACATCACCAAAAGGACACCATACCCACAGTGAAGCATGGTGGTGGCAGCATTATGCTTTGGGGAGGTTTTTCTTGAGCTGTAACAGGGGCCTTAGTCAAGGTAGAAGAAATTATGAACAGGTCCAAATACCAAACAATATTTGCACAAAACCTCTAGGTTTCTGCTAGAAAGCTGAACATGAAGAGGAACTTCATATTTCAGCATGACAACGACCCAAAGCATACATTCAAATCAACAAAGGAATGGCTTAACCAGAGAATTAAAGATATGGAATGGCCCAGCCAGAGCCCAGACCTGAAAATCTGTGGGGTGATCTGAAAAGGGCTGTGAACAGGAGATGCATCTGACAGATTTGTATTTTTTTTTTTTTTCAAAGAGTGAAGATGTTCCATGCTGATACTCATATCCAAAAAGACTTTGCTCTGTAATAAAATACAAAGGTGCTTCAACAAAGTATTCGTTTAAGGGGGTGCACACTTATGCAACCATATTTTAGTTTATTTTTACTTCACTCCACCTAAAAGATATCAGTTTGTTGTTCAACTCAGTTGAACAGTTTATAGGTCACATTAAAAAGGTGAAAAAAGTTCTGAAAGTTATCTTTGTCATTTTTTTACATCACAGAAACCGGACATTTTACCGGGGGGGGGGGGGGGGGGGGGGAGTAGACTTTTTATAGCCACTGTAAATAAGAATATAAAAAAAAAATGTTTTAATACAGAAATGTTGGCTTACCGAAAAGTATGTCCATTTACAATATAGTATGCAGTCAATACTTGGTTGGGGATACTTTTGCATGAACTACTGCATCAATGCAGCGTGGCATGGAGGCGATCAGCCTGTGGCCTTGCTGAGGTGTTATGGAAGCAAAGGTTGCTTTGATGGCGGCCATGAGCTCTTCTGCATTGTTAGCTCATGGGTGTCATCTTCCTCTAGACAATTCCCCACAGATTCTCTACGGGGTTTAGGTCAGGTGAGTTTGCTGGCAAATCAAGCACAGCGATACAATGATAATTAAACCAGGTATTGGTAGTTTTGGTAGTGTATGCAGGTGCCAAGTCCTGCTGGAAAATGAAATCAGCATCTCCATAAAGGTGGTAAGCAGAGGGAAGGATGGAATGCGCTAGAATTTACTGGTGGAGGGCTGCGGTGACTTTGGACCTAATAAAACACAGTGGACCAAACACCAGCAGATGACATGGTTCTCCAAATCATCACTGACTGTGGAAACTTCACAATGGACCTCATGCAACTTGGATGCTGTACCTCTCCACTCTTCTTCCAGACTCTGGGACCTTGATTTCCAAATGAAATGCAAAATGAACTTTCATCCAAAAAGAGGACTTTTGACTACTGAGCAAAAGTCCAGTCCTTTCTCCTTAGACCAGGCAAGACGCTTCTGACTTTGTCTCTAGTTCAGGAGTGACTTGTTGCTGCGACAGTTGTAGCCCATGTCCTGGATAAATCTGTGTGTGGTGGCTTTTAAACTACTGACATCAGCTGTAGTCCACTCCTTGTGAATCTCCCCCAAATTCTTGAATGGCCTTTGCTTTACAATCCTCTCAAGACTGCGGTCATCCCTGTTGCTTGTGCACCTTTTCTATCACACTTTTTCCTGCCACTTAACTTTTCATTAATATGCTTGGATACAGCACTCTGAACAGCCAGCCTCTTTAGCAATGACCTTTTGTGACTTACCCTGCTTGTGGAGGGTGTCAATGACTGTACTGGACAACTGTCAAGTCAGCAGCTTCCCCATGATTGTATAACCTACTGACCTAGAGACGATTTAAAGGCTCAGGAAATCTTTACAGGTGTTTTGAGTTAATTAGCTGATTAGAGTGTGACACCATGAGTATACAATATTTTACCTTTTCATAATATTCTAATTTTCTGAGATACCGAGTTCTGGGTTTTCACTAGCTGTAAGCCATATTCCTCAAAATTAAAAGAAAGAAATGCTTGAAATATATCACTCTGTGTGTAACACACCTATAAAAAATACACTGCGCAAAAAAATTAAAAGGAATACTTTTTAATCAGAGTTTAGCATAAAGTCAATTAAATTCCTGAGATATTGACCTGGTCAGTGAAGTAGCAGTTGTTAATCAGCTTCAGCTGCTTTGGTGTTCATGAAATTGACATGTGCACTAGATGGGCAACAATGAGACAACATCCAAAACCGGAATGGTTTTACAGGTGGAGGCCACTGACATTTTTTCTGACTGTTTTTCATTAGTTTTGCATTTGGCTAGGGTCAGTGTCGCTACTGGTAGCATGGCGGGATATCTGGACCCTATAAAGGTTGCACAGATAGTCTAACTCCTCCAGGGTGGGAAACATCAATACATGCCATTGCCAGGAGGTTTTCTGTGTCTCCCAGCAAAGTTTTAAGAGCATGGAGGAGATTCCAGGAGACAGGTAGTTACTCTAGGAGAGCTGGACAGGGTTGTAGCAGGTCCTTAACACATCAGCAGAACCGGTATCTGCTCCTTTGTGCAAGGAGGAACAGGATGAGCACTGCCAGAGCCCTACAAAATGACCTTGATCAGGCCACTGGTGTGAATGTCTCTGACCAAACAATTAGAAAGACTTCATGGAGGGTGGCCTGAGGGCCCATGTCCTCTAGTGTGCTCTATGCTCACTTCCCGGCACCGTGGAGCTCAATTTGCCATTTTACATCAGAATTGGCAGGTCCGCCACTGGCACCCTATGCTTTTCACAGATTAGAGCAGGTTCACCCTGAGCACGTGACACGTGAAAGGAGACAAAACATTGTGGAAAACGTTATGCTGCCTGTAACATTGTTCAGCAAGACCGGTTTGGTGGTGGGTCAGTGATGGTCTGGGGAAATAAATCCATGGGACGCACAGACTTCTACAGCTGGACCATGGCACCCTAACTGCCATTAGGTATCAGGATGAAACCCTTGGACCAATTGTCACACTACGCTGGTGCTCTGGGTCCTGGGTTACCCTGGTGCAAGACAATGCCAAGCCTCATGTGGCGAGTTTATGCAGCCAATTCCTGGAGGATGAAGGAATACAATTGAATAGCCCCCAAGCTTGTCTGACCTAAATCCAATAGAACACCTCTGGGACATCATGTTTCAGACCATCCAACGCTGCCAGGTTGCACTTCAGTCTGTTCAGGAGCTTGGCGATGCCCTGGTCCAGATCTGGGAGGAAATACCCCAGGACACCATCCTTCGTCTCATTAGGAGCATGCCCCGACGTTGTCAGGCATGCATACAAGCAAGTGGGGGTAATTACAATTCTGAATTGCTGCAATAATATTTCAGCAAAATGGACTAGCCTGCTGCATCCTTTTTTCACTTTGGTTTTTGGTGTGTCTTGGAATTCAGCTCTTCGTAAGTTGATAATTTTAATTTCCATCAAACAACGTGGCATCCTTTTGTTCCCAACACATTACCCAGTCCATATCAGTATAGATCGCCAGCATGATATTTTTCCCTATTGAGATCTGATGTGTTTTCAAAGTGTTCCTTTAAGTTTTTTTGAGCAGTATAGGTGTGTGCATATATATATATATACACTATATATATACACACACACACACACACACACACACACACACACACACACACGGAGAGTGCTGGCAGAGGTTCGTATAGATTGGCGATATGGTAGGAATAAATCCCTCAGATAGATGGGTACAATCCCTCGTTCCAAATCTGGGATAACCTTTTAGTTAGTATAGGAGTATTATAAAGGAAGTACACCCTTGAGATGGATAGGTACTATTAACTTCTTGTTTGACAGGTGTAGTCTTCCTATAAATAAATCTATACGTGTCTGCGTGGGTTTCTTCTGGGTACTCCAGTTTCTTCCCACATGCCAAAGACATGATGGTAGAGTAATTGGCTCCTGTCTAAATTGACCGCCAGTATGTATGAATGTGAGTTAGGCACAGATTTCTATAAAAATACATTATGCAGCACGTGGTGCTGCTCCGTTTTGTGCGAAGCAGGAAATGCTGAGACAGCGTGGTGTGGAGTTTGTTGGGAGCTGCGGACCAGACCCCCACTGATACCGTGAGAGGAGGTGGCGGCAGGTGACCAAGAGTGGAGGCGGGTGACCCGGAGACTGAGTGCGGCGGCAGCAGGGCCGGAGTGGGACTCATTTTCAGCCCTGGAGTTTCATGCCTTAGACCGGCCCACTTTAGTTCACGACTGACTATATTAAAATAATGTAATTAAAACCTCAGAATATAAGTTTGCAATGGCGCACTGTTATCTACAGCCTTGTAATTCATTGTATTTTTCAAAAAATATCATCATTTACAATTCAGTGCAAATACAGTAGCCTTCTCTGCCATGGATTCCCCCAGATCCCCCCCCCCCCCCTAGTATGTATGATGCATGCATATTCTTAGCCCCCAAGTGCATAACTTTACATTTATCAACATTAAACCTCATTTGCCACATAGTTTTTTTTAAATGTACGAAAATATCGGCATTAAAAATGAGATTAAACATTGCAGTGATATAAAGTGGGGAACTTTTGTAATCTGTTCTCAGGCTATAGCTCACATAAAACCGCTACCCTGTACAAATTTCTAGAGAAATACACAGACATGCAACGATGTAGAATCCACAGATCACATTCAGTTTGGTGAAAGGTGACGGTTACATTCGGTCATGTATGGTCTATGTGCATTTGATCAAGGACCTCAAAAGCCCCTAAGCAGCGTCCATTGGAGGCTTTTTTCCAATTTTGCTTCAGTAAACTACCAAACCCTGCAACCTTGCTGCAGTCAGAAATTAATTTACTTCACCTTAATCTGAATTTTATGTATTTCTAAGAATTATGCAAAAATCTAAGATTCATGCAAGCTCCCACATGGAACGCCTGCTTCTTGGTTCTTGTACTGTGCAGTTGTCTCAGGGACACCAAAATGAATGATGGCAACAAGAGGACCTTGCAACTCAGGGGCAATATCTCCTTATTCAAGGCCATCCTTCACCTCACCCTCCATAAAATGCTAGTTAAAACTGGAAAAAAAAAAATAAAAAATTATCCCCTAAATACCTGTAGGGGGGGGGGGGGGGGGGAATGAGCCTCCTCCAGAGGTAGCTAACCAAGGAGAACATCATCTCCTCCTATTGAGATCCTGGGGAATATTGAGTAATGCAAAGCTCATGAGAAGACAATCCTACACTGTGGCAAGGGCAGTGATTTTTAGCAGGAAGAAGAGCAGAGTCAGAGCGAGGACAACATGAACAATCCTCTTACCTGCAGCGAGGAGGAGGTGGGTGGAGCTACTTTCTTGGCGCGGAGGAGGAGGAATTTAAACCCTCTTCCGCTATGAATGCTGGGCTTCTGCCTGTGTGTGCCTGATGTCACTGGAATCACCAGTTCAGGAATCACACAGTGCGTTTCATTTTGGGACACTGCTTTGTCCTGGAATAAAACTGCCTTCACGGTCATGCTACACGACACCCCCTCAGATGTTGCGCCCGGACCCCCTGCACCCAGTGCCGAGACAAGGTCATTCAGTGCCCAGGGCAAACATGGCAAGCTGTGCCCCCCCCACCCCATAAGGCTAATAATGGTAGAAGGTTTGTTTCAGGCAGTAGGGAGGCAATACAACGGCTCCTTACCTCCTGTCAAATGCTCTCTGAAGAGCAATCTGCATGATGGTTGCTTTTCAGAGACCAAAACACATGTGAACAAGGGCTAATTATTTATTTTTTTACAAATGTTTTACATTATTTATATTGTTTTGAGAATTTATATGTACAGTGTGTATATATATACTTTTTACATTTTTAACTGCCCTGTTGGGGGGCTTTGATGAAATATCAGGGCTCTAAACAGACCCCAGATGTTTCACTTTTGAGATACCATGTGGTTTGGTGCATGCGATAGCAGATGTGTGGGTGCCATTACCAATAAATGGCACTGTCGCACGTCTACTAATGGACGATTTGTTTCTGTGTGTGTGTCAGGAAAGCCACAATCTTGTGACTGACATTCAAAGGTGAGAACTTTGCCTTATAGTGGGGTCACACCGGTGCACTGCAGTTTGGTCACAGTGTGATTGTATGTGCGTTTTACCTGGATTTTAGGTGCACTTCTATTGAATTCCATTACACAGTGCGTTTTCTGAAACCGCATCAAAGATGCAACATGCAGGACTTTGATGTACTTTCATGAAAACACACTTTGTAATAGAAATTGAAATAGAAGTGCACCTAAAATCCAGGTAAAAACGCACACACAATCACACTGTGACCAAACCGCAGTGCACAGGTTATTAGGGATAGGTATGGGGGGTAGGTATGGGGGGGATAGGGATAGGGGGGAATAGGTATGGGGGGATAGGTATAGGTGGGGGGGTATAGGTATAGGGGGCATAGGTATATGGGGGATAGGGAGGGGAGGCCAGGTCTGGGTAATAAGAACATGTGTTAATGAAGAACAGAGTGAAGGGCTGTAAAGAAAGTGCTAAGGCTGCATTTTAGGACAGGACAGGGTGAGCTAAATGGCTGCTTGGATAGCCCAGAGTTGGGACCAGAGGCTTCAGGATATACAGTGCAGATTTATGGAGTGGACAGCTGAAAGAAGAAGGTGAAGGGTTAATGTGAACAGGAGAGAGGAGCAGAAGACTCGGTGCTGACTTACTATTGTTCAGGGAAGGTAAAGAGACTGACATGCTGCAGACAAAGTGAAAGTGACCAACAAGGAAGACAAGTGACCTGGCCGGGAACGGGGAAGTAGAAGAAGCTGACAGGGGGGAGGGGAGCTTGTAAAGAGTAGAGCGATAAACAGCTGAAGGAGAGATAAGAGGTGAAGTGGATGGAATGAACAAGTCCAGGATCATACATTGTTGTACAGTGACAGGAGGGAGAATGATATTCACCCCTGTCAGGCAGGAGAAGGCAAAAGCTCCCAGTGCGCCCCCCCCCCCCCTTCATCACAGATATGGACATGTCCAGGGCAGATGATATTTGTAACTTTCGGCATTACACCGGCCCTGCCTGCACCCCAAATGGACCAGCCCACCTGGAATTCTCCAGATGCTCCCGATTAGCCAATCCGGGCCTGGGCGGCAGGCACGGACCACCAAGAGGGTAGAACAGGAGTGACAGCAGCATCGGGAGACCCTGAGGTAACAGGTGTCTGTTGACAGGAGAGGGAGTGTGACAGGGAAGCGGAGGGAGCAGTGAGAGGCAGGCTGACCAAAAGAAGCTGCTGACAAGTGTCAGTTTACAGGGACGGCTGAGCAGGAGCAGAGAGACATATATAGAAAAGACTGTGTATGGGTGGGGATGCTGGCTGAGGAGGGGGTAGTGTGAGCTACTGAGTACTGTGAGTACCTGTGTATTGTTGAGAAACTGATTATTGTTAAGTAATGGAGTAGTGTTGAGTATCTGAATGTTGTTGAAGTATTGCGAGTAATTGAGTATTGTCGAGTATCTGTGTATTGTTGAGTATACTGTGGCGTAAAGTAGTAGTGTTGAATACTGCTGAGTAACTGTGGGAGACTGAGGAGTAACTGTGTGCTGAGAAATTAGAGTCGGAAGCTAGTTAATTAATCAGACAGTCAAATTCCCAATCCCCATTATATTAATGGGTAGGCTGTCTGGAGGGTGTGGAGATGCGACTCGGTGCACACCTTGTGGCAAGTATGCATTCCTCGATTATACGATCGAGAGCAAATACAGTTGCGCAAAATGTAAGCATGTTGCTTCCCTGGAAGTTCTGGTCCTGAATCTAGGGAAGCAACTGGCAACACTGAGAAGAATCTCTATACTAAAGTAGAGTTGGGAAGGTGCCGGCAGGGGCCAGCACAGAGGCGGGTGAAGATACAAGGGTGCAGGCACCAGAGCAGAGTAGTTGGGTGACTGTTAGGAAGGGTAGAGGGGAAAGTCAAGGAAGCCAGTCCTGGGCTGGAACATCCCAATAAATACGCCTTGTTGCGTGATGTTGGAGAAACCAGCTAGGGACCAGCATTGCTGGAGCAGAACGACGCCCCTATGTGCCAGGGGAAGAACTCCTCCAGTGAGGGTGGGAGCAAGGCTAAGGGTAAGGAAAGACAGATTCTAGTGGTAGGGGACTCAATTAATAGAAGGGCAGAGAGGGCATTGTCAAATATACCGTAATCTCCGAACAGTATGCGGTTTATCGGTTGCTTGGATTCGGCACTTTTACGGATCTGGTGGACAGATTATTGGGTGGGGCTGGGGAGGACCCAGCTGTCATGGTACACGTGGGTACCAATGACAAAGTTAGAGACAGGTGGAGAGTCCAAAAAAAACTATTTCAGGGACTTAGGCGATAAAGAAGACCTCCAAGGTACTATTCTCGGAAATACTACCTGTACCTTGAGACACGCCAGAGAGGCAGCGGGAGATTAAGGAAGTTAACAAGTGGCTGAGGAACTGGTGTAGAAAGAAGGGGTTAAGGTTCCTGGAGAACTAAGCTGACCTTTCAGTTGGTTACTGGCTCGTTCGAAGGGACGGACTGCACCTAAATGGGGAGGGGGTACAGCCGTACTGGGAGAGAAGATGGCCGAAAAGTTAGAGGAGCTTTTAAACTAGGTGATTTGGGGGGGGGGGGGGGGGTTGGGTTGGATTTAGAGCTAGTCAGCGGGGGAACAAGGTTCAGCAAGCAATATGGGGGGCATTAGTGGTACGGTGACCAGAGATCCAAAACCCAAGGTAGGGAGGTTGACAAGTCCAAAATGCAGCCTTATAATATCTAACAAGGGTATAGTATGTGACCGGACAAAATTAAGAGGTTTGTATACTAATGCTAGAAGTCTGGCTAACAGTATGGGAGAACTGGAGCCTTTAATCTATGAGGAG
This sequence comes from Pelophylax lessonae, assembly GCF_965119305.1. Lineage (NCBI taxonomy): Eukaryota > Metazoa > Chordata > Amphibia > Anura > Ranidae > Pelophylax > Pelophylax lessonae. The sequence continues at coordinate 250,814,537 of NC_138770.1, read as the reverse complement.
GATTTTGTGGAAATTACAGAAACTTGGTTTGACAACTCTCATGATTGTCTGGCAACCATTCCGGGGTATTCCCTTTATTGCAGAGATAGGGAGGGTAAAAAAGGGAAAGGGGTATACCTGCATATCAAGAACGATGTGCAAGTGAATATGAGGGACGATATCCCTAATGGAGCTAGGGAAGAGGTGGAATCCCTATGGATAGAGCTTCAAAGGGAAGATACTAAGGGGAAAGTAATATTGGGCGTATGCTTATAGGTCCCCCAACCAGAGGGAGGAGGGGGAGGCAGACCTCCCATCACAGCTTGGAATGGCAGCAAGGATGGGAAAGGTCATTATAATGGGGGCATTTAATTATCCAGATATAGACTGGGCAGAAGGAACCACACATTCTTCTAAGGCTCACCATTTCCTAAATGTTTTACCAGACAACTTCATGGGTCAGACGGTGAACGCACCAAAGAGAAAAAATGCATTACTAGCCCTACTAATTACAAATACAGACCTGATTGCGGACATAGAAAAAAGGGGCAACTTAGGAAACAGTGACCATAGGTTAATTAGTGTCAGTATAAAGCACAGAAATGGGAAGCATAAGAGTAATACACAGACACTAAACTTCAAAAGAGCCAATTTCCCTAAACTGCTACTAATATGCTAGATGATATTACATGGGATAGAATCCTGGGAACAAGGAACACTAGGGAAAAATTGTGCTTTAAGACAAAAACGTAATAAAAAAGGTATTGGCCAGTGCATTCCGACAGGGAATAAGTTTAAAAGAGCGAAAATAAACCCTGGGTGGCTGAACTCCAACGTAAAAATGCATATAAAAACAAAAAAGAAAAGGCCTTCAAGAAATACAAAGCATAGGGGTTATTGGCAGCATTCCATCACTACAAAGAATAAAATAAGAAAACACAAGAACGCAATCAAGGCACCTAAAATAGAACACGAAAGGCACATAGCGGAAGAGAGGAAGAAAAACCCCATGAAATTCTTTAAAGATATAAATAGTAAGAAAATGACGCCAGAACATATTGGCCCCATAAAGGATGATTAAGGGAATCTGGCTAAAGGACAGAGAGAAGACAGAGGTTCTAAATAAATTCTTTCCCACAGTTTTCACTAAAGTGTTGGGGGGATACAGTAACCTAGACTGCAATGTTAAAGTTAATAACACCTCACAGGAAGCACCCTCATGGTTAACAGAAGACAGACTCAGAACTAGACCAGAAAGAATGACCATAAATAAGTCACCAGGACCAGATGGCTTACACCCGAGGGTCCATAAGGAACTCAGCAACCTGAGGTTTAATATTGCAAAATGTAAGGTAATGCACTTCGGTGCCAGAAATACGAATGCAAGTTACTCACTAGGGGGAGAACCTCAGGAGAAATCGAAGATGGAAAAGGACCTGGGGGTACTAGAAGCCAACAAGCTCAGCAAGGGCATGCCAAGCAATGCCAACAGAATACTGGCATGTATAAAAAAAAAAAAAAGAGACTCACTCCAGAGATAAAATGATTATTCTACCACTCTACAAGACTCTGGTCCAGCCACATCTCGAGTATGCCGTCCAGTTCTGGACGCCAGTCCTCAGGAAGGATGTGCTGGAACTGGAGTGAGTCCAAAGAAGGACAACAAAGATAATTAGGCCTATAATACATAACGCCAAATTTCCATGAAAAAAATTGTACCGCTTTTGGTACATAATTCCTGACATAATCATATCGCCAGGGAGGTTAAACTGCGTAAAGGCTTCTTTACTGTCAGAGCGGTAAGGATATGGAATTCTCTTCCACAAGCAGTAGTATCAGCAGGGAGGATAGTTTAAAAAAAGGGCACCTTAACGACCACAACATACAGGGGTATACAATGTACTATTGACAACACACACATCACAGATTGAACTGGATGGACTTGTGTCTCTTTTTCAACCTATGTAAGAAACGCATACCTTTTTTAAACATTTCCACATTTTTTTCCATCTGTTTTTGTTGATTCTTGTCAGGTGCAGTTGCAGCAACATTAACCTCCAACTCTTTCACTTGAGCTTTCAGGTGTATTTCTTGCTCAGAAAGACTCTAAAAAATAAAATAATATATCAATAAATTCTAGAAAACACTCACATGCAAGAGCTGAAAAATCAGAATTAAGTATACACACACACACGGCTCAAAATTTCAAGTCCTGAGCTACTAGCCAGGCCTTAAGGGTTACTCGCCACCAGTTGCCCCACCTAACCCCTACCCTGCCCCTAAATGCGCCCTCAAAAAATGATTTTATAAAATGTCACTGTAAATGTTTTTGCATGAAAGTGCAGAAGTTGCACAAATAAATATTAAAAACATGAGTGTGATTGTATGTGCGTTTTACCTGGATTTTAGGTGCACTGCTATTGAATTCTATTACACAGTGCATTTTCTGAAAAATCAAAGATGCAGCATGCAGGACTTTAAAGGGCTTTCATGAAAACGCACTTTGTAATAGAAATGCACCTAAAATCCAGGTAAAACGCACATACAATTACACTGGCCAAGCCACATTTCACCAGTTATTAGGGATAAGAGAGTGAATAGGGGGGGGGGGGGGGTCTGGATTGTAATATGTTAATGAAGAGCAGAGTGAAGGACTGTAGAGAAAGTGCTAAGGCTGTATTTTGGGACAGGACAGGGTCAGCTAAATGGCTGCTTGGAATGCTCAGAGCTGGGACCAGAGGCTGCAGGACATACAGTACAGATTTATGGAGGGGACAGCTGAAAGATAGAAGTAGATGAAGGGTTAATGTGAACAGGAGAGAGAGGAGTACAAGAATTGCTGCTTAAGATTGTGCAGGGCAGATAAAGACAAGTGCAGGAGACAAAGTGAAAGTGACCTGGCTGGGAAGGAGAACAAACCAACAGGGGGAGGGGAGCTTGGAAGGAGAGAAGTGATTAAGGGCTGCAGGAGAGAAGTGGCTGGAATGAAGGAGTCCAGAAATCATGCATTGTGCAATAATAGGAGGGAGAATGACATTCACTCCTGTCAGGCAGGTGAAGGCAGAAGCTCCTAGTGCGCTCCTCCCCCCCCAATCACAGGTATGGACACTGCCCACCCCTGCACGTACCGACAGTGTTCTGTCTCTTCCTCTCCTCTCTCGCCTTCAATCATTTTCCACTCGTAAAATGCGAAGCAGGCGAGTGGAAAATTTGAGGGCTGATATATATGCAAGTGATTTTGCCCCAATTTTTAGAAGTCACGTGACTCAAACTGCATCAAAAACACAACACAGATATGTTTTTGCTGCATTTTCAATACATTTCAATAGGGAGGTGTGTTGCACCACAATGGAAGCGCACAGACTAGTGTGAAGACATGCATAGAATTTAAATAGATACAGATGTTGCTCGGGCGATGGTGTCTAGATGGAAAATTGCCGACATCCCTAATGTAAATTTGGAAACAAAGAAATTCCCCTAGGGGCAGGACTTTAATGGCAATTGACCATCAAAAAATTAGTAAGAGTATATACACAAATGTAAAAAGTATACAAATTTATTGTGAACATACAAATTGGAAATAACATACAAAAATATATAAGATACATGAAATATAACAGGCGGTAGAAGATGCATCACTGTGGAAACATACAAGTCGAGAGCATATGGAGTTTCCCAAAACTAAAACTGACACGTTTCAGGTAGAACCCTTTTTCCGAAGGTCAATTGGGATACAATTGCATCACTCGAGTTTCCAGGTAGAAGCAACCGCAGACAAAAATCTGCTACAGTCCAAAGAATCTGCAGCGCTAAAAAAGAGCGTGCCAGTAAGGGGGAGGCAAGAAAACCAAGAGGGAGGGGGGGGGGGGGGGGGGAGTAACAAAGCCAGCAGCAAGTAAATCAAATAGAAAACATGTTTATATCTTATTTGTTGGTTTTGTTATGTCTAGGTCCTCCGTGGCCTATCCCGCGAGGATCTCAAAAGGCAGGTTGCGAAGTATAGAAGAGTATCTCCATTTGTAGGAGGGCCACGAGAATTGGTGAGGCTATGGGCTGCTGTGACCGTACGCCTCCTCCCTCTAGAATTTAAATAGATGCAGCTTTCTTGAACTTTTATTGTACTTATTTTAAACGCAAAAATCGCTTAAAAAAAACAAAAAAAACACTAATAAATTAAAAAGATATATATATATATATATATATATATATATATATATATATATATATATATAAAAAATGAAAAATATATATTTTTAAAAACTGTCCATTTTGGTTTTTCTGTATCCTGAACTTCGGTTTTCGGTTCAGAATTTTAATTTTGGTCCACCACTAACCATTATGCTCAACCTTTTTCGAGAACAGAACCCAAATAGCCAGAGTACCCAATGTATGGTGTAATGACAAAAATAAGGGAAAAGTGTGGGCCAGCTTACAGAGTTTACACAGGAAATGGAGTAAGAGGCCCAGGGGTGAGAAGAACTAAATTTATCGGGGAAGTGCGTTAATCTGTGCAGTAGCACTTGGAAAAAAGGAGGCAACAGCTTAAGAAAGTGCCAGAGGCAAGGAACTAGCCTGTGCCCCCAAGGGGACTTTCTGCACCTGAATGCCTGAAGGACAAGCTACCGAAAGATTTGAAAGGACTCACAATCAGCCCCCGCTTGTAGATGTGAGGGCACACCATGCAGGTTTTTTTTTGCAAACAGATGGTTTCTGACTTCTAGCCTTGTGGGCTATCCAATTTAGGCTCCATGCGACTGGGAGTAATTACTGCAGAACTAAGTGAAGACTAGATGTTTGACACAACCGACAAGTCTCCTTGGACCTCCTACGCTTAAGCAGGTGTATGATCTGTTCCTCCCATGGGATTTCTTGATTAAGGTAACAAGAGCAGACAAAGCTTATCAGATGCTCTTTGTATATGGCATCAAAGTCCCAGCACCCTAATCCGAGTGCTGTGCACATCTGTATGGACAGGAGACCCATGCATTGCACAAGCTTAGACTATTTTAAAAAACCATCACACCTGGAGAGATTCTTTTTAAGTATTTGAAATTTGACAGATTAGGGTTACAGCCAACATAGGACAAAAGGCAAAACCTGCCTAGTAAAACTGGGATTTAATGAGGGATATGAAGTGCTGATCAGTACAATCCATAAAGGTAAGCATGCTTTCAACAAGTCCATGGGTTTTCCTGTTAAGGTGGGTTACTGGCAGATCCACAGTGGATATAGGCCACTGTTTATCAAATTCCCTTTCAATGAGAACTGTTCCAGCAAACTCAGGTGGGACCTAGGACCCTTAATCGAGCTTCTATTCTGAATAGAGGAAAACCTTAACATGTGGGTGTAATAGAAAGGTCTTTGTAGCTGTAGGGACTCTGAAAGACATGGCTGGAGACAGACAGCAGATTCTCTAAATGAAGGTAGTGCATACAGCATCAATTTGGTCCAAACATCTTGTAGCCCTGAAGTGATTGCAGGAGGCTTTGGTGACTCAAAAACAAACAAACAGTCTCTTTATTGATAGACTGTGGGGACTGAGTCACGAAAAGACTTGTTCTTCAGGTTCTGGGGCAGCAAGGTGCTCTTGCCCCCCGTGACGCCTTTCACCAGGGCATCCAACGCCTCGCCAAAAAGGCGAGAACCAGCATATGGAAAATCAGCAACTGTTTTCCCACGAGGACAGGTCAGCCGACCAGCTCTTCAGCCATATCAGTCGCCGGTTAAGCACCGCGACACTAGAGAGGCGAGCCACTAAGGGGGCCTCATTCAAGGCTGCATCACACAAATACATGACTCCTTGGTGGATCTGATCCATCATTTCCAGCCGGGCAGGCGGAACACCATCCGACACGAGATTGCTCCTAAGCATCTTAGTCCAATCAGCCACCGCCTGAGCCACCAGAATGGACGCGAAAACGGGTTTGAGCAACGAAACCGCCACCGTATAGGAATGGCGAGCTAGAGACTCCAACCGCCGGTCCGTGGGATCCCGGAAAACCGGGGTATCCTCAGTAGGAACCAAGGTAGCCTTGTTTAACACGGCCACAGTGTGATTTACCTGTGGAGGCACACCCCATCGTGATTCCGTAGCCGGCGCTAAAGGATAAAGCAATTTGAACCGACTAGGTACCAGGAATGGACGTTTCAACATGCGCCACATTTCATTAACAGTGTAATGAAACTCAGCTGGGCAGGGGAAAACCTGCGCAGACTTGCGGGTCCTATGCGTCCCAAACGAGGACACAACGCCCGGAGGACAGGGCTTATCCTCTAAATGTAAGGTGTCCTTTACAGACACAATCAACTCATCCATGGTCGCCCATTCTTCAAGGGACCCCGGGGAGGAGGTATCAACCCCCTCCATCTCAGCCTCCCCCTCAGACCCCGGGGGGTCCAAGGATGAGCGGGACCCTGAAAAGGGCACGCTCGCAGCAGCAGCAACCATATCCCCACCTGAATCAGAAGAGACAACCTGGGCCTCTTTCTCGCAGCCCGTTCAGACATCAGCATTTCCATTTTTGCCACCAAAGTCGCCACCACAGCAGCCAGATCGGGTCGCAGCGGAGCCACAGGAGAACTGGGGCCCCCCACTAAAGCTGGAGGAAACTTGCTTTCCTGAGAATCCATTGCTCAAGTTAGCAGAACAAACTACAGTGCAATACAATGTACTGTCCCCTTTAAGAACGCTGTGGTGTGCGCAGCCCACCGCTACTGCGATAAAAGACCCCCAAAGGAGAAAAGAAACTGAGCCAGAAGCGATAGCACAGAGGGAAATTGAGAGTGATAACCTGCAGAGCGTTGCTACTGATGTCCTGCTGCTGATGGAAAGGAAGTGCTGCTGGAGTAGGCTGGACTATATGCCAGACCCTGGGAAAATGGCTGCCCCATAGGGATGCATTGGAGGCTACGCCAAAATGGCCGCCGACATGCGGCCGGACCGATCGTTCCACCGCCCACAAAATGGCGGCGGATGGCGCCAAAATAACATGCAGGATCGCCCCAGAGGAGCTACACATGTTTGCCAATAGGTAAGATGGCGGACCGCACGAAAATGCACCGCTGCGGTCGCCGCATAACCAGAAACGTCTGCACCCCCAACAATGCACCTAAGTGACACAGGGACAGGGACCCCCGGGCAACATACAGTATCTGCACAAGCAATCCCCACAGGGATCGCACAGGGAGTCACACAGGCACAGACATGGGGAACACACAGCAACACAGACTGCCACCCCAGACAGAGGCCCCACACAGAAGTACTTACCTGTACCAGATGGCGTGGGGAGCCTCTATGCACGGAAAACCTCTGTCCTCATCTGACAGGGAGTGCCGTGAGCCAGGGACATGACGCTGCAGCACCGCAGACGAGTCCTGTGAGGTAGCCACCTCACGGCTGCATCCCTGTAGCGAAACAGGGATGGGTCGTTCGTAATGCCAGGGCGAACCATAGCTGAACGCTCGATGGCGGGCTGGGGGTCCATCTGACCCTTTTGCTCTGGAGAACCAGGGCGGTCAGTCCGAATCCCAGCACCGCATGATCCATCTTCATCCGAAAAGAAGACTAACACTAGAAGCTGACAAAATAAACCGCTAGTAAAGTAAGAGAAAAAAACTGACATTTTCAAAGAAAATCAAATAAAAGGTTAAAAGGTCAAATAAAAAATTAGGAAGGCTGAGACTGAAGCCCCAGCACAAGGTAAGCCTGACTACTCCTGACGCTAGGCAGATTAAAACTGAGTTAGGAGTGGTGATGCAGGGGGGGTATTGACCAGATGGGACAGCCCCCATGGGTGTGTATATGCTAATGCCTTTTGTCTTTGGACTGAGTCTATATGCCTAGCTATTCCTGCGGATGGGAAGTCAATACCCAACAGAGGTGGCGGCGACTGTCGGGGGACGTAAGAGAAATGGGATTTTTGACTTACCGTGAAATCCATTTCTCTGATGTTCATTGACGGACACAGTTCCTGATATTCATAACCATTAAGACGTTCCAAAGCAGTGTTAAACATGAGGGATGGGAACAACCAAAAATATTCCCCAAAGCTAAACATTAGCCAACCTGGCAACGGGTGCTCAAACAACCGAAGCCCACCTGAAAAAAGCAATACACCATCAAGGAGGACCAGGTCTGCTTAAACTGCACCCTGTAAAACCTTGAGGCCAAAGGAGGCATCACCAGATGCCAACACATCCACGTTATAAAGCTTTGTAAAAGTGTGCACCAACGACCAGGTGGCCGCCTTGCAAACCTGCGCCACTGACGCCTGATGGGTGCTTTTTGCCTTCTGAGCCTTTCGTCTAGCAGAGGGCACCTTGACAGGGAAAGGAGGAACCTGACCCCTGATGGAATAGGCCTGAACCATCTGGAAATGGTCGCAGAAGAAGCAGACAACCCTTTTCGGGGGTCCATCCGTGAGCACAAAGTCTAACTTCCTAAAAGACTCTGTAGTGGCCAGGTACACCCTAATTGCCTGGACCACATCCAAGGCATGCAAAGCAATTTCCTTCGGATGTTTAAGCCTGGGACACCGTGAAGGCAACAAAAGGTCTTCATTCAAATGAAAGTCAGAGACAACCTTAGGAAGGAACGACAGACAGGGACGAAGAACCACCTTATCCCTGTGAATCACCAGGTAGGGTGAATGACAGGATAATGCTGCCAGTTCAGACACCCTGCGCCCAGAAGTGATAGCCACTAAAGTCCACCTTCTGGGACAACGTAAGTAGGGGAATCTCCCAAATATTTTCAAAAGGAGGCTTCTGTAGAGCTGAAAGCACCAAATTAAAATCCCAAGGCGGCAACGGAGCCCGCACTTGTGGAAATAAATGACCGACACCCTGAAGAAAGGTAGTTGGAAGAAGACTGCCAAGGCCAACACCTGGTCCTTGATGGTACTTAAGGCCAATTTCTGTTCAACCCCCCTGTTGAAGAACGGTTAAAACCTGAGCCACCAAGAAGGAACCCCAAGAGACTTACACCATGCAATGTAGGTCTTCCACGTATAAAGGTAGATCTTCTTAGAAGTAGATTTCCTAGCTTTCAACCGTGTAGGAGTCACCGACACAGATAAACCCCTATCCTTCAGTACCAGGCGTTCCAACAGCCAAGCCGTCAAAGCCAGCGACTGTAAAGCAGGATGGAAGATAGGCCTTTGGGACAGAAGATCCTCCTTGAGAAGGAGGCTTCCAAGGAACGTCAGTGACCAGCTGCACCAGATTGGCGTACCAAGCCCGGCGGGGCCAGTCTGGAGCCAAGATGACCGGAATCCCCTCTGCCTAGAAGTCTGGGCAGAAGCTTGAGAGGAGAGAAGGCATAAATGAACTGATACTGACCCCACGGGACCACCAGTGCATCTGGTGTCCACCAGAGGATCCCTTGACCGAGCTGGAAACCTCTTCCCCCTTTTAGTTGAGCCGAGATGCCAACAGATCGACCTCAGGGGTGCCCCACCAGAGACACAGCTAATGAAACCCCTCCTGATGAAAGGACCAATGCCTACCGACTGAGGTAATCCGCCTGCCAATTTTCCACCCCTGGAATGTGTACGGCGGAGAGGGCTGGAACAAACAGTTCTGCCCCCCTTAAAACGCTGGCTACCTCCAGGACACTTCTTGTGCCCCCTTGAGGATTGACATAAGCCACGGTCGTGGCATTGTCCAATTAAAGGCGCACTGGACAACGCTGAAGATGATCAGTCCAATGATCCAGACACAGACTGATCGCTTAAAGTTCCAAGACATTGATCGGTAGTCTGGACTCTTCCAGCGTCTAGATCCCCTGAGCAGAGTCCGGACGGATGACCATCTGTTGGACAGCAGGAAGCGAATTGCAGCCTGCAATTTTTGGAGTTTGTCCAGGGGAAGGAGCACTCTGGCTAAGGCCAAGTCCAGAGTCAGGCCCAGACAGTTAAGCTCTGTGGATGGAACCAGAGGAGACTTCTGAAAATTCTGAATCCAACCGAACTCCTGCAGAGTTCGTATTGTGATCTCCAGGTTGTCCACCAGAGCAGAGGGAGACTCCGCTCGCAGAAAAAGATTGTCCAAGTAGCCTAGTATCGTGATCTCCCGTTGGCGTAGCAAGGCTAGCACCAGTGCTAACACTTTTGTGAGGACCTAGAGGCTAGACCAAAGGGTAATGCCGCAACCTGATAATGCTCCTCTCCCAGAGCAAAGCGGAGAAAACACTGGTGACTGGCACATATTGGAATGTGAAGGTAGGCATCCTTGATATCAATAGAGGCGAGGAAATCCCCCTGATGCAGGGATGCCACCACCGTTCTAATGGACTCCATTCTGAACTTCTGTGCCCGCACAAAGCAGTTTAGCACCTTGAGGTCAGGGATTGGACGCACTTTGCTTACAGGTTTGAGTAAAAGCCCTGAAAACGTTCCGAGGTTGGAACTGGGGCAATCACCCCTTGGAAGAACAGGCCCTGTAAGCGGTCTGGGGACAGGCGCAAGTTGGAAGGAAAAAACCTTGCCGGGGGACAAGAGCGAAACTTGATCTTGTAGCCGGACTGAATGACTTTGTGGACCCACTTGTCTTGCACTAGGGAGGTCCCCGGGTCCGAAAACCAGCGAAGATATCCCCTCACCAGCGTTACAGGTGAGGGCTCAACTTCATGCTGAAGGAATCTTCTTGTTCAAGGGTCTTGAGAAGCCCGATCTTGGCTCGCCACACCGGGTTTGTTTGGATCCTCCTGAAGAAGCCTCAAAAGGCTTTGAGCCCTTGTCAGTCGACCCTGAGGGACGAAACAAAAAAACAAAAACGTATGAGCCAAGAAGGAGGGCCCACATCTAAGACGTGGTTCCTTGCCCATAGCCTGTGAAAGAAAAGTACTCTTCCTCCCTTGTAAGACCTTTAATGACGTCATTCAGAGTAGCTCCGAACAGGTGTCCTTGGAACGGAAGATCAGTAAAGGCCTTTTTTGAAGTCTGATCCGCAGACCAGCACTTATGCCAAAAGACACGCTGAAGAACCACTGCCAAAACAAAGAGGCGAGCCATCAAGGCAGCCACATCCAGGAGGCATCACAAATAAAACTGCAGCCCCTGGACCAGCTTATACGCCAGCTCGGCAAAGACGGCAGGAAGCTGTTCACCCTCCAGGTCACAGCATAAGAGCTTTGCCCACTCGGTCAGAGTTTGTGACACTAGAGCAATGGTGAATACCGACCTCATTGCCGAACCAGCTAGAGTGTATATATGGCGGGCCAAAGCCACCGCCTTCCAGTCAGCCGGATCCTTAAATTCCGGGGATTCTTCAACCGGAATCCTGGTTGCCTTGTATAATCTGGAAACCAAAGGGTCAACCACTGGCGGCACAGTGCACTTCTTAAGAAGGGACTCCTCATAGGGGTAATGCCTAGTAAAGCGCTTAGGGACCCCCACGGGGACGCTTTGGTCGTCCCCACTCTTTAGCGACAATTCTGTCAAAATAGGCAGGGGTGTAGTTAGAATATTTTTCTGCCTAGGGTCCTACTCCTTTAGGGGACAATATCTACCAATGGTTATGAATACCAGCAGCTGTGTCTGTCAAAGAGCGAAAGAGAAATCAGATTTTTTACTTCTAAATAAAATCCTATTTTTGTAATTGCATAACAGAACACAGATTGATTTATTCTTTATCATATAACATAGGACAAAGTATTACTTCATACTGTACCATCTGGATGTGCAGTCCAGTGAGAGGTGGACAAAATCAAAAACAATGGCTAACAGGCCCGGTATAACGCATAGGTAAACTCAGGAACTAAGTCTATCTGTCGAAAGTCAGAATGTGGAGTTGCAACCATCTGGTGTGAAACTGGCATTAGAAGAATCCAACACCAACTTTTAGAGGTTCAGGACCAACAAAAGCTCTACAGAGTCTAGACTGTTCGCTGGACTTTGGATGAGAAAGTGTCAGGACCCAGACTTGAACCTGGAACCTGCACTGTGTCTGGAATGACTGCTTACAGAGCCACCTGGAATGCTAGACATCTCCCTGGACAAATCCTTTAATGATTCTGCCGTGAACCTTAATTGCCTTAAACTCATTGCTCCTCCCATGAACTTTGATTTAAGCCATGTCTCTGCACTTCTAGTTTGCCAGAATATTGTGCCTTCACCAGCCAATATCTCGCTTGTCTCTCCTGCTGCCGTCCGTATCTTCGCTACCATTCGTTATTGACATTTGGCTTGTTTCTTGACTATGCTTCTGCCTAATCCCAACCTGCAACTACGCGATACCGACCTTTGGCTACTCCTTGACTACGCATCCGCTTAATTCCTGCCTGCTATATCTGCTATCCATCTCGACCATCTGGAGCGCTGGTGAACACCGGTTAATACTTTGATTCTGCACCAGGGGGGGGCTGCGTCATTCTGCCAGAGTGACCTGCCTGTTCATGCCACTAGCCTTTAAAAATTAAACTTATCAACTCTATTCACCCTATAACTAGCAACTTCTTACCAAACCCTGCCAAACTTGGAGCCAAGGACTAAGCTACTATACATTTGCAAAAACTAACCATTGAAATAACTAGGCTTTCTGCTTTCCTGTTTATTGCAGAAAAATGTATTCCATTCAACTCCAGGATTGTGGCTCACACCTGTGCACCAGTGCAGAGATTGCTGGCTCTAATGTACAGCTAAGCCATGGGCAACATACACAGAAGGCACTGTGCAGAATGAATGCAACTTACAGAGAACACACAACACTACAGCACACATGAGCTATATAGCTATATAAAAGTCTTTATTTCCATTTTTAAAATGAGTTGTGTAAATGCTAATCATTTTAAAGCGGAATTCCACCCTGAAAATTTTTTTTTCACTGTCCGCTTGCTCTAAATTACCTGTAAAACAATTGAATACCACATTTTTTTTCTTATTGACTTACCTTGTTTTTAAAGAAAATATACTTACCTTACTTTCTCTTCCTCCCTCTGCGGCCACGGCCCGCCGTCACTTCCTGCTTGTGTTGACTCCTGGGAGCTGAACGCCATCGCTCCCAGGAGTCAATGCTCCTGCACTGGCCCCGCTCGTCAGTTCCGGCGCAGGCGCATCATTCCCTGCTAAACAGCTTCTGGGCATGCTAAACAGAAGCTGTGCAGGGATGACGCGCCTGCGCCGGAACTGACGAGCGGGGCCAGTGCAGGGCATTCTGGGACCGAAGACTACGCCCTGGCTTCAGCTGCCCACACCTGAGATGGCAGCGCTGGACAAGAAATTTTCAAGGTAATTAAAAGGTAAATGCAACCTGGGACCGTTCAGAGGCTATCCATTCTGAAATGCACTAGCCCTGACTGTCCCAGGGGTATTTTCATCTAAATTTTTTTTTTTTTCATGCCGGAACTCCGCTTTAAACAACCCTTTTATTGTTAAATGCTTAGTCTCATTTGCAGGACATTTAGTTTTGTTTTTTTTTTTTTTTTTTTGAAAAACAGACTTACTGGCTAGATCAACAGGTGAAAATAGGGAAAGAAAGCCTACAAAATGTAGTTACATAATCTCAGAATTGCAAGCTGCAAAATAAGAAATGTTTGCTTTTGGGTTTAATACAGTAAAAATAAAAAAAGTGTAAAATCAGTTAAATTATTTAAAAAGCAACTAGTTGACTTGTGAAAGAGGCCCTAGACAAGGTGTATTTGTTATGATATAGTTTGCCAGGCTATCTGGGTGTCTTGTCCTACACAAGCATAAGGTAGCCTTACCGTGTCCACTTTCTATGTAGTTATGGACATTCATAGGTAAGGCTGATTTGCTTAGTACTTTCTAATACCGTTCGGCTCCATCTGCATACAGGTAATTGTGTTTTTTATTGTGTGACTTGTTTGATCATATGTAATGCCCATGAGGTTATGACGATCACAGGTAGGCTTTGATTTTTTGTGAGCCATGGTGTTGATACTTTTTAGAGGTTGGAGGAGGTTTGCCGGTTACATAAAGAACACATATATGGTGCCTGTCACCTTCATAAAGACGGGTTGTGGCCCACCACAATGGTTCGACAACAGCATTTGTTGAGGTACTGAAAGGACTTGACATGAGTAACTACTGTCTAACAGACAGCAAAGATACCCATCTACAAAAATACTCTCAACCACGGGCATACATTTTGTTTCTTCTTTCTATAGTTCCAATTCGATACTATGTTTAAAAAATGCTGCATTTTATTTTGGGATTTTTTTTTTGTTACCTGAAGATTTGCTGTGAATTTTTCAAAAGTGTTTTTCATCTCCCGAGTGGACTTTCGCAGTTTAGTGACTTCTTCTTCAAGCTGAACTTTACGTTCTTGAATTACTGCAGCTTTCTCAGAGTCAGACTTAAGTTTGGACTCCATCTGTTGTAACTATAACATAACATACCAGCAAAAAAAAGTAACTTTGAGAAATTTAAATGTTCAATGGAAACAAAAAAACATTACGCTAAAAGCAAGATTTCCAACCTGTTCTTCGGAAACTTCAACTACAACAGAGTTTCCCATCCTGCCTTTCATCACCTTTCCTCCGCCACCAGTCATTGTACCTGGAAATAGAAGATTACGAAAATGCTACAAATAAAAATATATGACTACTGCCACAGCAGATTAAGCAGCTTGTATTAAAATAAAACAAGGAATTTGATCCACTTGTAAGATTTGTTTACACTTGCGTAAGTCTCTGAAAAGCGATCGACGGTGGAAGGCTTTTCAGAGAGCATACTGCAGCCTCGCGAATGCCTGCCTTTTTTTCTTTCTTATTTGACAATCAAACGGGAACTTTGAATTGGAACACCGCACCTAGCATTTGGCTTGAGGGTTGCGGCGCAATCCTATTTACTTGAACAGGTTGCTTTGGTGGCATTGAACGCGAAAAGAGGTATCATTTTAGCCATGGCCACATAGCATTGCGGCACGTGTACAACTTAATTTAGTCACAATATTACTTTAAAAACTGACAAAAATGATAACTGACAAAAGTGCCACACACAGAGATACATCACACTAGAAATCTGCCAGGGTAAATAGGCATGGGCTGAACACCCCCCCTGTTCGCAGCAGAACTCCCTAACAGGGGAAAGGCTAACCTGAACTGTGAACCACATTGAAGTCTATGGGAGCCGAACAGGAAAAATCAAAAGTGAAGGCTTATATGCAAACATTTGGTCATAAGAGGTATTGGGGTCTGGGTACTGCCCTGGGGGACAAAATAAATAAAAACCGATAGTTTTAGTTTTTTCAGGACCGAGGATTATGAAAATTCCTTTGAATATAGTGCCTGGGGGGCCCCCTAGTGTGCAGATCTGTAGCATGTATAAAACAGAGTCAAAACGAGTTTACAATTATATTAAAAAAGAAAAAAAACAGCGTGGGGTCCCCCCTCCCAGTCCATACCATGGCAAAATTGAAAAACAAAAAGGCTTAGCCTCCCCCCGCCCCCAAAAAAATCCATACCAGACCCTTACCCGGGCATGCAGCCTGGCAAATCAGGAAAGAGGGAAGGGGGATGTGGGCGTTAAACGAGTGCAATCCCCCCCCCCCCTCTTTTTACCAGCACTTTTTTTTTTTTTTTACAATTGTTCAGCTGTCAGCGGGGAAACCCTTTGACAGCGGATGACTTATCGGTTGGGTTGTTAAGGACACCGTGGCCGGCCTCTGGACCCCGCTCCTTAACCAGCTTACACTGCACTCAGATTGGGCAAAGCTTTGCTCCATGAGGGCGCAGAATGCACTGTGCAGCACTCAGCATTGCAGGGTGTTCATCGTGGGCGAACACCTTGCAAATTAAGCCTACACATAGGCAGAGGAACATATAGTGCTATATTCTGAATAGACAAGTTCAGTGCTCATCTCCCTCTAAGCCAGGGGTAATGAATTAAAATTCATGAAGGTCCAGTAGGTAAAATTTTCTTCCAACCGAGGTCTGAATCATATGTTTGCCTCACAATGGCACCTCTGCACAAGGCGCAAACATGGCGAGTCTTTACAAGTGCCATATCACATGGTGCCACAGTACCATGCAGCTTGGTACGGCGCAATTAAAAAGAAAAAAAAAAAAAGGTCAGGGACTTATTTTTCTGCGTTTCTGCTTACAAGGCAGCCCACTGAAATAAATGGGCCGCCTACACGCGTTACGCAATAATGTGAACCTAGTCTACAATCCTTCACATCACAATCCTTTTTATTACATCAGTGTTTTCAGTCCCCCTGTACATCATCCCCCCTTCCCATTACAGTCCTCAGCCCTTCACATTTTTGTCAGCGGCCCCCCTTTATATCACCCCCTACTTTAAATTGCAATTCCAAGCACCTTTCATATCACCCACCCTTCACATTCCTGTTCTCGCCCCCTTTATAGTACTCCTCCTTCACATTGCAGTCCCCAGCCCCCCTTCACATTCCTGTCCTCATCCTCTTTATAGCACCCCCCCTTCACATAACTGTCATCCCCCACCCCCCTTATAGCACCCCCCTTCACATAACTGCCCCCCCCTTTATAGCACCCCCCTTCACATAACTGTCCTCACCCCCTTCATAGCACCCCCCTTCACATAACTGTCCTCACCCCCTTCACATAACTGTCCTCCCCCCCTTCAAATAACTGTCCTCGTCCCCTTCATAGCACCCCCCTTCACATAACTGTCATCCCCCATTTTATTGTGCCCCTCCTTCACACTGCAGTCGTCCCCAGCCCCCCATTAACATTCCTGTCCTCACCCCCTTTATAGCACCCTCAGACATTGCTGTGCTCATCTCCTTTTTAAAACCCCCCTTCACACTGCAGTCTCCAGCCCCCCTTCACATTCTAATCCTCACCCCCTTTGTAGAACCCCATCCCCCTTCATACCGTATCACTCCTTTACTTTTCTGCCTCTTTGATATCACCCCTCTTTCCCCCTTTACATTAGCAGTGCCTCTTCCCTGTCCTATCTTAAACAGGG
Source organism: Pelophylax lessonae (assembly GCF_965119305.1). Taxonomy (NCBI): domain Eukaryota; kingdom Metazoa; phylum Chordata; class Amphibia; order Anura; family Ranidae; genus Pelophylax; species Pelophylax lessonae. Next base: position 250,797,648 of record NC_138770.1, on the reverse strand, counting down.
CAGCATGGCTGACATCGGAGGCACAACAGCTGACATCGAAAGTGCTCAAAGGGATGCACGGAGGGCGGGACCTGCCCGAAGTAACTGATTGGTTGCTAGAATACAGGGCAGTTCTAGCAACCAATCAGTTAACTGTACCAGCCCCCGTCCTCCGTGAATCACTGCGGGGCCGGACGGAACATTGATTGGGTCCGGACTTGGCCCGCGGCCGCCATTTAGTGATGCCTGCTCTAAGCAATCTCCCCGACACAAATGTTTAGTCAATGTTATCTCATGTGTCAGAAAACTTGTCAGAAGTGAAACATGCCGATTACGGAACGAAGCACCAGAGAGAAAATGAGAAAACGATGTGCTTCATTCAGATTTCAGGATTCAGGAATGGGGTTTACAACCACACAGAGTCCACATTTGCATCCCAGTCACAGACTGCTCTGATTAGGGCATGGAGCCAATTGTCCCATGTGAACAGGGCTTTAGGGTGTAATACCTTCTTATCTCTGCCCAGCTCCCACCATCTGTTCGATTGGACCACAAAACCTCATCTCTGAAGGTGGCCATGCATGGTTTAGCTCCCCCCCACCCCCCCCACCCCACTCCACTCCACTCAATCAGGTAGCTGTAGGGAAAAAAAACGGAACCAATCCCCCACCCCAGCACATTTGAGGTGGATGTAGGAATCCTTGCTGCTGCACTATTGTATTCTGAAAGCACGCCGATTCGCTGCCATGAGAATACACAGATCAGGGTTGCAGCCAATTGCCTGTGGCGCTGATTGATAAGTGGCCTCACACGCATTGAAACTCCATTGTTCCTGCTGAACAGGCTGAAAATCAATCCATTTAAGGCCACCTTTAAAACACTATGCTCGGTAGTTGCAGCTTCAAGTTAACAATAATCCGGCACTGTAGGAGAGGACAGTGAGGGCCCCCCCCACAACCAAAGCATTCGAAGGAAGTGGAAACCGCCAAAGCAAGGAATAAGGCAAGTATTAGACCTTATTCTACTACTCCTAGACTTAATTGACTTTTAACCACTGCAGCGGTGGGGAGTAGGGAAGTATTAGTGGTGCTGTCTGGGGTGATCAACCTGCCCTCCTGCTTTCCCAGGTTATTATGGTAACAAAAACAGAAGGGAGAAATATAGAACTTTACAGTTGTCACCAGAACAGACTAAACCTTTTTTTTAAAAGGAAGCCAACTGTTACAGTAACAACAGCCTATAAGGGTATTTCCTTTCTAAGAGCTTTCTTACTTCCTGTTGTGTCTTCAGGACAGGGAATGAAGGGAAATTTCCCAAAAAGGACTGTCAGCTGACAGAATTGTAAACTCTTCACCACTCTACAAGCTTGAACAATTTTTTTTGCGCCTGGAGTTTGTGTTTAAGACTTAAATGTGAAACATTACTAATTGTGGAATTTTAATAAAATGTTTATGGGTTTACTCAATAGCAGGAATCAAGTTACCCAGTGCATCAAGCGAGTTGTACATACATTATAAAGCCCTTACCAGACTGCTCTATAATTTGTCCTTGCAGAGTCACCACCCTCCATCTTTTGTCTTTCTGAAAGGCAACTCTTGTTGCTTGATCTAAATTATCAGCAACAAGTGTATCTCTCAAGGCAAAGTAGAAGGCTGGTCTTATGTGCGCATCCTTAACTTTCACCATATCAAACAATCGGGGGATGTTTTCCGGTGTTGATATCTTATTCATGCCTTTCTCCCACACATTCATCTATAAAGAAAATGAAAACAACAGGGTATAACTTTGAACCAGATACTATGCATGACTTCCATTTTCTTAAAAAAAAAAAAAAAAAAAAAGTACCTTATCTAAGCCAATAAACGTTGCAACTCCGACATTCTGTCTCTTCAAAAAGTTTACACACTCTTGTGCTGTGTCAATAGTATCTACCACGATATGATCCAAAGCTCCACATGATGAGGAAATGGCAACATCATATTTTTCATCAATAGCTCCAAGGTCCCCCTGATAGCAGAAACAATGAGGTTAGCCATAAACAGCACACACTTGATTTAAAAGTAAAAGATAAAAAAAAAAAAAAAGTTCGGTACTGCGCTAACCATATAAAAACGTATCAGAGATCCAATATTCCCTGAGTGAAGTAAAGTGTGTGCATGTCCATGTGACATCAACCTGCAGTTAACATATCAAACCTTTGATTTACTTTGTAAAGGCTCTAGAAACACCAATTGAAGGACCACCTTCCAATATATAGGGACTTTTGAGGCATCATACAAAACAAACCGCTAAAATTAAGTTTACTTTTTTTCACATTATAATTTTTATTAATTTTCCAATCAGTTATACATATATTCGAACATAAATAAAAAGAAAATCAATTTATCCTATACGCCCCCACTTAATTACCAGTCCCCCCAACCCCTCAAGCCTCCTAATTATATCCCACACTTCTAATACGTCCTTCCTATCTTCTCAACAGTTACGATATGCCCTCCAAGTATTACTGTCTCTAAATTCCCCAAATATTTAGGCAATCCCTGGGAATATTAAAATCCTTACATTTTTTCCACTTTTCTGTAAACTTATCTACGTAATCTTCATCTCTGCTGCACATGAATTCCATATCATAAATGTATTCAACTCCCACACCATTCTTTGACAGTGGGGGGCATCAGATTCAAGCCATCTCTTTGGTATCGTCCCTTACGCGGCATTAAGCAAATTTTGGACTAATGAGTACCTTTAGGATTTTAATGATGAATTATTTTATGAGAAAAAACAAACCCAGGGATCATCCACCACTTCACCTGTAATCTGGTGAAGAAAATATTGGATTTTCAACCAGAACTCACGTATCTTGGGATTTACCCACCATATATGCAACGTTGATCCTAGTACCTGACACACCCTTCCAGCAGCAACTAGGTTTCTCAGGTTGGTACCGATGGGCTCTGGCAAGTGTAGTGTACAATCTCGATAGGCACTTATAATTCAACTCGATGGGGTTTACATCTCTAGCGGTGCTATGTACGGCTCTCAGCACAGTTTTCACCTCGTGTTCCTCCAAACTAATTCCGATTTCCCTCTCCAATTTTTCTCTAAAAAGGAGGTTTCCGCTTACCCTCAAGATCGGTCAACATCTTGTATACTAAAGACAGGGCATGTTTTACTTTTGTTAAAGGGTTAAAGAGTTTTTCCATAGGATTCAACTCTTTTTCTGATCTGAGGGGTTGAGGCAAAGATCCTAGATGTGTTAATTGCATGCGATTCCACTTACTTTGTGTCAACTTCCTCAAAGTGTTAAGATCATAAAGTGGCCTAACCTTCCCTTTGTGTATTATGTTTTTTCTTTTTCACGGTTTTTATTAAAGACAAAAGAAACATGGTACAGCAATATGCAGTGGAAACAGTAGGTACATGCCTAGATAAAGCAAGGCGCATTGAGATACAAAACTGCTGTATATAACACAAACAACATGTAGCAAATGCAATACGTATATGGGATCGACCCGGCGTCCCGTCTTGAATGCAATGAGGGTGCGCTCAAGCTATAGGTGTGGCCGAGGCCACGCTGCGTGGATGGACCCCCACACAGAAGGGGTCTCAACCAAAACCAAGGTATAGCTCTTAAGTGGGTACACCGGGGGCCGAGTAGGGGGGGGGGCTGGGTTGGAATGAAAGTGAGGTAAGTAGGGGAGGGTCATGGGGGGGGGGGGGGTATAAGCAGGTGCCCGGAGGGAGCCTCGAACCCCCCTTAGGGGCCCAGGTGGGAAAAGAGCCGGTAATGAGGGCGACCAATCAGGTGAGTACAAGGCTGTCGCCAAGGCCTGGTGGGAGGCAATGGTCAATCCAGGGTCGCCATAGCCGTTCATAGGGGGTCAGTTTGTCCAACAAAATTGCTTCTGTTTTAGCATGGAGCATGGCTTGGGTAACCCTGTGTAGCATAGCCAGATGACAGAGCGTGGGGGTTTTCCACGCTTTCGCGATGGTTTGCTTTGCAGCCGTCGTGACATAAAGGTAAAGTTTGAATTGACAGGGTGTAAGGTTAGGTGGCTTGCGATTCAGGAGGGCAGATGTCGGGTCAGGGGCAAGAGGGATGCCAAACATGGTAGACAGTTTCGTGCACTTTGGACCAGAAGGCTTGAACCACAGGGCACTCCCACCAGATGTGAGTGGGTGCCTGGGGATTCGCATCCCCGGAAGCAACGCGGGGAGTACTGAGGTGCATATTTAGAGATCCTAGCGGGAACCAAATACCATCTGGTGAGAACCTTGTAATTTGTTTCGAGTGCAACAATATTTGGGGATGCCGACTTGGTAGCCTGCCAGATTTGTATCCAGTCCTCATAGTCAAGTGTGATATGCAGGTCACGTTCCCACTTGACTGTGTACATGGGCGGGGTGGTCTCCTGAGCCGACAGCAGGTGGGCATATAGGTCAGAGAGGAGTCCTCGTCTGTGAGGGTCGGTTTTGCATGCGCGTTCAAAGGTCGAGAAGGTGGTGGAGTCCTCCCTCATCGGAGTAGCTTGTGTAAAGAAATGTTTGAGTTGTAGGTAGCGGAATATTTCCCCAGAGGGGAGATTGTAAGTTTCCCGCAGGGTAGGGAATGGGCAGAAGGTGCGCGGGGTAAAGAATTGATGGGCCCGTATCAGGCCGGCACTAGTCCAGGCGGAGAAGGAAGTTTGCGAGGACCAGGCCGGGTAGAAGGATGGGTTGTGGAGAAAAGAGTAGGGGGTTATGAGGAGATTGCAGGCGGAAGCGTCGGCTAAGTCTATCCCAGATGGTCAAGCTATGTTTCGTGATTGGGTTGGTAATGTTCCGCCGTTGTGCGGGTGGTAGCCAGAGCAGATTGGCCACAGATAATGGGTCACATTCCACTGCTTCTAGGGAAACCCACATTGGAATTTCCTTTGTGGAGTGGTATTTAGGGAGTTGAGCTAGTTGTGCTGCGTAATAATATTTGGCGAAATGCGGTACGCTCAGCCCGCTGCGAATTAGTGGGCGGTATAGCGGCGGTCTCGGTAAGCAAGGTTTTGACTTGTTCCAAATAAAGTCCAAAGCTCATTTTGTAAGATGCGTAAGAAGTAGGCCGGCACCGAAATAGGGAGTACTCGAAAGAGGTACAGGATTTTGGGTAAAATGGACATCTTGATCACTGTGATTTTCCCCATCCAGGATAGGGGCAGGGAGGACCATTTAGACATGAGGTTCGTAAGTGTAGATAGCATGTGGGGGTAATTAGTGGAATAGAGCCCTGCAGGGTCTGCTGTGAGGTTCACCCCCAGGTAGGGGATATACGAGGTTGCCCAGGGGAACGGGAGTGAGGACCTAAGGCGGGCATGGACATCGTTTGGGAGAGATACATTTAGAGCTAGTGATTTTCGAGGATTAACTACGAGGCCCGAGACTGAGCCAAAGATCGCTAGGGTACATAAGAGGCTAGGAACCGACACCAAGGGGGCAGTAAGAAAAACAAGGACATCGTCCGCAAAGAGGCAGAGTTTATGGTGATGCCCCCCCCCCGCTTAATTCCCTTAATGTTAGGATCAGCGCGTATAAGAATAGCAAGGGGTTCAATAGCTAGGGCAAATAGGAGGGGGGAGAGGGGGCAGCCTTGTCGTGTGCCTCTTTCAATGGGGAAGGAGTCCGACCGGAAGCCGGAGTAGTGTACATATGCTCTTGGGTTCCGATAAAGGGCATTCACCCACTGCATAAAATGCGAGCCAAATCCCCAACGACCAAGGACCGAAATGAGATAAGGCCAGCATAAGGAGTCAAAGGCTTTGCAAATGTCAAGGGAGAGGAAGCAGGAGGGAATGCGGCGTTGTCTAGCGATGTGGGCTAGGAGAGTAGCCCGCCTGACATTGTCGCTTGTCTCGTGGAAGGCATGGGGGTCGCCTGAAAGTCTGCTGAGGCCTTGTAAAAGGCTGCTTCTAGCTTGTGGAGCATGAGGCGCTTTTCTTTGCGTATGTAAGAGGCTCTGCTAATGTAGACCCCTCTAATAACGGGTTTGTGGGCTTCCCACAAGGTCAAGGGGAACGTGTCTGGTTGAAAGTTAGTAGTCAGGTAGTCGGTAATGGCTCGTTCTATTTCAAGTTGATGAGTGGGGTTAGCCAACATGCTGTCATTGATTTGCCAAGAGCGAAGGTTAGGTTTAGGGACCATGGAGGAGAAGGAGGTGATCACTGCATCGTGGTCAGACCAAGAGCACGGTATAATGGTAGAAGTGGAGATAAGTGGGGATGTGCCCACGTGGGTAAGTATGTGGTCAATCCGGGAAAATACTTTATGTGGATGAGAGTAGTGGGTGTATTGCCGCCACGTGGGGTTGTGCTCCCGCCACGTGTCCAAGAGAGAGTGTTGGTTAAGGAGCTGTTGAAAAGAGTCGTTGTGGAGTCGTAGGGGCAGGGGATTTGTCAAGCAGGGGATAGAGCGTTTGGTTTGAGTCGCCGCAGAGCAGGAGCGTGCCTCTCTTGTGCGTGTTAGAGACGGACAGGAGGTGGGAAAGGAAGGCCTGGGGATTTTTGTTAGGGGCATAGTAGGACACAATTGTGACCTCAGAGTCAAGAAGTCGACCTGTCAGGAGGAGGTATCGAACTTCCGGGTCTTTGATCTCTTTCTGAAGCGTAAATGGAGTAGTTCTATGAAACGCTTGTGGGGGCAGAGGCTGTATAGACCTGTGGATACTGGTGGCCAAAGTGTTTGGGCGTCGATTGCGATGAAAAGTGCGTCTCCTGAAGGCAAGCCACATGAATGGATAGTGAAGAAAACGATCGGAAAGCTTTCACTCTTTTAGAAGGGGAGTTGAAGCCTTGCACATTTAAGGTAAGCACGTTCAAGGTGGACATGGTGAGGATTGGAAGTCGGGAGAGGGAGATAGGAGTCGGGCACAAGGGGCTGGAGGCTCTCCCCGGGAGGGGGGTGGGGGGTGGGAAGGTAGGCCGGAGGGAGAGGGAGGATAGGAAAGCTGGGGAAGGGAAGCTTAGGGAATGTCTTGAAAGGTTAATAAAACCTAAAGGTGTCCTCCGGAAGGAACTGTGGATCCCGCCGGGAGGAATCAAAGGGTCCAATAGATGCCAATCCAATCAGGGCTGGCTCTAGTGGACAAAAAATGGGGTGCAGTGAGCAGTCCCCGGGTCTAGGACAGCCTAAAAAGAGTATAATGTAATGAGGTAAGTAATTTGAGTCAGTCATACAGTAAACTCTGAACAATAAAACTTACTAGGGTGGACAGTTATACCCAACTATATAAACCGAAGTAGGCAACCAGGGAATTAAGCCCCGAGTGCCTACTGCATATCAATGCACTCAGAACAGGCAGCGATGGTGTTGGGGGAAGATAAAGCGGCAAGGCATACTATTAGTAAGCTTGCTCAGAAGGTGTAGTGAGAACTATTACAACCCATCCGTGGGTAGTTTGGGATTGGCTTGGGGGGGGGGGGTCAATGTGGAGACTATTAAACAACCACAAGTGCCTGGTAAAAGTGCATTGAGCAGCAAAAAAGGCTGCTGACACGAGAAAAAAAAAAAGGGGTTCATAGTTACTGTTTCAAGGAGGCACCAGTACCGTGGTACCCAAAGGGGTCAGCAGAGCAACAAGGCGCTCGCCGAGGTATTGGAAAGCTGGTGTACGGCATGGTGTCCCATCAGTCCATGGAGTCTTCTGGGGCGTGGACAGGACGTGGAGTCGGTGAAGAGTAGCGGCCTCTCTTGTGGATTCCTGGGTGGGCTTCTTGGCCAGCATGGGCTTGTGCTTTCTGTGTTGAGGAAGATGCAGTTTGACGTCTAGAGCCTTCTGTCGATTGTTCTGGGGGTGTCAAGTGAAGTTCCCGGAGAGCATGTTGCAGGTCTTCGGATGACTTACATTGGTAGGAGGTACCTTTGTAGGAGAAACGAACCACGAAGGGAAAGATCCAGCGGTAGATGATCTTATGGTGTTGCAGGGTGAGCAAGTGAGGTTTCATAGCTTTGCGCTTAGCAAGGGTGACTTGTGATAGGTCTTGATAGAAGTGATATCGATGACCCTGAAGGTTTAAAGCTTCTCGGTTGCGGGCTGCTGCCATGAGTTTCTCTTTGGAGCGGAAATAATGAAGTTTCACTATGATATCCCTTGGGGGTCCATCATCAGGGCGAGGGGCCAGGGATCTATGAATCCTGTCCATTTCCAATCGCTCAATTGGTATAGAAGGGGCTAGCTCCTGAAATAGTGCTGTTATGGTGGATTGAAGGTCCTCTACCGATTCCGGGATACCCCTGATCCGGATATTGGATCTCCTGGCTCTGTTCTCGAAGTCCTCCAAGCGCGATTGCAGGGTCAGGTTCTCCTTTCTAAAGCCTATATTAACTAGCCTATGGAAGAATGATCTGTATACTAAACAATTTCCAGGCCCATAGAATCATGTGAGCTCTTGTTTTAGGCAGCGCCAGCTGTAGGGGAGATGACAGCGCTCAACAACGGCTGGAATGCCTGAGTGGCGACGTCACTCATCGGCTTACTATGGGTCATAAATTTTCGGCAATGCCTCCTCTTCCCTTAAGCTGCCACTAGCTGACACGTGAGAGCCAGATCAAGTGACCGGTCCACAGTGGCCTGAAAATAGGAAAGTATACAGATCTTTCTTTCGGAAGTTAGTTAGTATAGGTGTCGGGGGGGGGGGGGAAGAGGAGCCCCATTTTATGATTACTGGTGTATCCTGGAACATTACTTGATAAGGGATAAGGATACCTACTACAAGAGGCACTCACTGACCTAGTGGATTGAGTTTTAATTGGAAAAAGCGGCACTTTATCAAGCACCTCATATGCGTGCACAATAACTGAAAAAAGTAGAATTGAAGTCAAAGAACCCTTTTAAAGACCTCCTGAAACAACAAAAAAGGGAATCAGTTTGCCTAAAAGAAAAAGTGGCAGAAAGATTATCCCCGACAGTCCTCACCACATCCAGACAATGGTGAGAGAGATCTCACAGAAGTGAACTGGTGCTGGACACAAAGAGGGCAACAAAATATGAAAGGAACAGAAAACTTTGGGCAAAAAGGAGGTTGTTGGTCACAACATAACCTTGTCACTATGCAATATCAATTGCTGCTCCAACCAGGATAGCATTGATAACTCCGAAGCCCTACTGACTGAGGCAATGGCCACAACAAAGACTACCAAACAGGATAACAAGGCCAAAATGTCTCGAACATGTTAAAAAAAGGAAGGAGGGAGCTTTGGAGTATTTACAAAAAAAAAAAAAAAAAAAACGCACAACAATTGCGTCAAAACGTGAACTGAAAAGACATGCTTCACACTGAAAGGTTCTTTAGCTAACTTGGGGCGTTTATAATGCAAAACGGCAGCCCATTTGAGTGAATGGGCTGCCCTAAGCTTGACTTTGGTTTGTGTGAAAAATGCGCAATAAAATTCCCACACCATTCTGCTTTGCTCGGGTGTAAATGAAATGTGTTTGGGAAGAGTGTTTTTAGACCGCATGGATGACCTGGGAGTAGAGGCGAGGGTTAAAATAAACCACTGAGCTTATCAAAGTCCCATAGGAATTCCTTCTCCTCTAATGCTGGTGCGACATCTCTGCGTATTGAAGTCAGATCAAAGTTGCACTACATCGTCACACTGGAAATCGCATGGGTAAGCGGAGCCTTAACCGGTTTATGCCTGCCCGCCGCAGATGTACTGAAGCAGGCAGCCGCTCTCAGGCAAATCGCCATACGGTGCTCGCTCTCGGGAGTCTGGGGGGGGGAAGCAAACGTCTCTATGGTCATTTCAGAAGCCACGCCCCCCCACAGTTAGAATCACTCCCCTAGGCTCACATTTAACCCCTTGATCACCCACAGGGTTAACCCCTTCCCTGCCAAATGGTATTATAGTAAAAGTGCATATTGTTCGCATGGATTACTGTAGTAATGTCACTGGTACCCCCAAAATTGTCAAAAATGTCAGCTAGGGGTCCGATCGGTCCGCCGCAATCCAGCAAAAAAAAAAAAAAAAAAAAAAAAAAAAAAAAAAAAAAAAAAACGCAGATCGCAGCTATTACTAGTTAAAAAAAAAAAATGAATATCTTTACCGTAATTAGTAGACGCGATAACTTTTGCGCAAACCAATCAAAATACGCTTATTGCGATTTTTTTTTACCAAAAATATGTAGCAGAAGACACATTGGTCTAAAATGTTAAAAAAAAATTATTTACATTTTTTTTGGGGATTTCATATAGCAAAATATGAAAATTATTTTTCCCCCAAATTGTCGCTCTTCGCACAAATCGCACAGGTGATCAAATACCACCAAAATAAAGCTCTATTTATGGGGGGGGGGAGGACGTAAATTTGGGTACAGTGTCAAACGACCGCGCAATTGTCCGTTAAAGTAACAGTGCCGTATCGCAAAATAGGCCCTGGTCAGGAAGGGGGTAAAATCTTCCGGGGCTGAAGTGATTAAAGAGTTTGTTACCCCAACACTTCATATTCCTGATATGTGGCTGCTGTACCATGTACTTGTATGAAAAAGTATCCTGTTCGCTCTGTATTGCTTCCTTTATGTGAAATCCCTGGTGTTGCTGCCAGTCCTCCTGAAAACTAACCACACTAAGCAGGAGGGCACACTGTGGTCAGTTCTCTAGCTATGCTCTCCTCCAATGATCAGACTTGTCCTGACACGCCCCATCTGCACAGCCATTCACTGTGAAGCTCAGTGTACGGCTGCTTCTCCTCCCACCAGCACTAAAAAAAAAAAAAAAAAAAAAAAAGAAGAATGGGGGGGGCGCATTTATGTGTTTTTTTGAATCTGCACCCTGCACAACCCCCCCCCCCCCCATCTCCCCCTGCTACAGTAAAGACTAGGGAGGAGGGGGATTGTTTAAACTGAGGGGGGCTGTGCATTCTGGTGGGGGGAGTTGTGAGGACTAGGGAGGAGGGGGATTGTGTAAACTGAGGGGGGCTGTGCATTCGGGGGGGGGGCGGGATTGTGTAAACTGAGGGGGGCTGTGAATTCTGGGGGGGGGGGGGGATTGTGAAGACTAGGGAGGAGGGGGATTGTGTAAACTGAGGGGGGCTGTGCATTCGGGGAGGGGGCGATTGTGTAAACTGAGGGGGGCTGTGCATTCCGGGGCGGGGGGGGGGGGGTTGTGAAGACTAGGGAGGAGGAAGATTGTGTAGACTAGGGAGGAGGGGGGATTCTGTAAACTGAGGGGGGCTGTGCATTCTGGGGGGGGGGGGGGGGAATTGTGAGGACTAGGTAGGAGGGGGGATTGTGTAAACTGAGGGGGGGGGCTGTGCATTCTGGGGGGGGGGGGGGAATTGTGAGGACTAGGGAGGAGGGGGATTCTGTAACCTGAGAGGGGCTGTGCATTCGGGGGGGGGGATTGTGAAGACTAGGGAGGAGGGGGATTCTGTAAACTGAGGGGGGCTGTGCAGACTTGGGATTGTGTACACAGAGAGGCGATTGTACAGACTACAAAGAAAAAAAAAAACCCAATAAGTGTATTTTAATTGGTTTGCGCAAAAGTTATCATGTCTACAAACTAGGGGAAAGATTAATGTCATTTTTGTTATTTTTACTAGTAATGGCGGCGATTTGCGATTTTTAGTGGGCCTGCGATATTGCAGCAGATGGATCGGACCCGACATTTTTTGGGGGACCAGTGAGATTACTACAGTAATCAGTGCTAAAAATATGCACTGTTACTGTAATAATGACACTGGCAGGGAAGGGGTTAACCTAGGGGTGATCAAAGGGTTAGGTATGAGCCTAGGGGAGTGTTTTCTAACTGTATGGGTGGGAGGTACTTCTGGAATCAATACAAACACCAGGATCACAGGATGTCTGTGTTCATTCCAGAGGACGGTCTGCTGTGTTTACAACAGCAGACTATCTTGCTCTCTCAGCAGGGAGCGATCGTGGGTGTCCGGCGGAAATCGCTGCCGCTGGCCCTATGGATTGGCTTCCCAGCTTCCTAATGGGGGCGGGCACCCACCACCAGCGGTGCGATCCCGCCGTACATGTACCGGCGGTTTGTACAGCCGAGCCAGCCAGCCGCAGATATATACATCTGTGGCGGGCAGTCGGTAAGACCGCCAGCCGATGGATTTTCAAGCAGCATGAAAAAGGAGTGCGCAATATACTTTTCCACCTACTGTGCATGCTTTGCAATGCACAGCAGTCTTGTGACGTCAGAAGGAGCGACAATTCGATCGTGTGTTTCAGCACTCGATTTCATCTTGTTCCTCTTCTGCCAGAGACAGCAGGATGCGAGAGGGATACAACACACTGCATTCGAACAGGCACTTCTGCCCCAACTCCTTCAGACGTCCATCTGTACATTTTTATAATCCTACAGGCTTTTTACCATGAACTTTAAATGTGAGTTTTTATTTATTACAATAAATTGTGTTATACAGTCCACACTCAGGAGCGCCTTTTGTCTGTTCTTTTTTTAGGATAGGTTTTACACTCTGCTCAATGCCATAGAGAAGAAAAGGAAACTGCAATTTTTGGAGGACCTTATACAATTTGCATTACATCTTCCCATCCGAGCACTCAAACTGAAAAATATACAAACATACCAATCTGCCAAAGATCCCAGGAATTTTTCCCTGTTTCTTCTGCTGATTCAGAGCATCAAGAACCTTTCCCTTGCTGCAGTTTGCAGACAAGGAGCTTCTGGACTCTTCCACCTTTTGCCGGATCTCCCTGACCTCGTTCTTCACAGTGATTTCTTCTTGTGCAAGGACTTCCAACTCACTCTCTTTCTGTAGGCATAGAGTAACAAACAAATTAGCCAACAAAAGTTGCATGAAACAGTGTAAAAGATCTATTAGCATGTAAGTAGGAAACCATTTTCTTTTTTTGCACGCAGGGTGAAGCGATTTGTTCCCTTTTTTAAAAACGATTTTAATTGGTCACAAAGATTTTCCACACACAAAGTACACAACCAAAAAACCCATGTCTTAACCCAAACACTTTTTAATAATCAAATTTAGATAAGCTGAGGAAGTAGAGATTAAGGAGTATTGTCAGACCATGTAGCCTGGTTACTATGAGTTACAAAGAGTATAATAAGAAATGTAAAGACGAAAACAGGGCGGCTAAAATAGAACACCAGAGACATATAGCGGAAGAGAGTAAAAAGAACCCCAAGAAATTCTTTAAGTATATAAACAGTAAAAAAGCGAGGCCAGAACACATTGGCCCAATAAAAGACGACAAGGGAGATTTGCCCACAGAGGACAGGGAAAAGGCGGTAGTGTTAAATAATTTTGTCTCTTCAGTCTTCACAAAAGAATTGGGGGGCTACACTAACGCAGGTTGTAAGGCCAAACTAAACAACACACCTCAGGAAGTACCGCCATGGCTATCAGAAAATAGACTTGGAACCAAACTAGAGAAACGTAACAAACAAATCACCGGGACCGGATGGCTTGCACCCGAGGGTTCTTAAAGAGCTCAGCCAGGTGATTGCCAGACCATTATTCTTGATCTTTAAGGATAGTTTACAGACGGGTATGGTGCCAGCTGATTAGAAAAAAGCCAACGTGGTACCAATATTTAAAAAAGGGCCGAGATGTATCCCGGGTAACTATAGGCCGGTCAGCCTAATATCAGTAGTCTGCAAGATTTTGGAGGGGGTGTTAAGGGACCACATACAAGACTTTAGTAATGAAAATGGTATTAGTAGTAATCAGCATGGATTCATGAAAAATCGTTCTTGCCAAACCAATCTATTAACCTTCTATGATGAAGTGAGCTGCCACCTAGATAAAGGTAAGCCTGTGGATGTGTTGCATCTGGACTTTGCAAAGGCCTTCGACACCGTTCCCCACAAACGCTTACTGTTCAAACTAAGGAAGGTATGAAAAAGTGCACTAGTGCTTAAATAAATAAATACAATAATTAATGCAATAATCTAGACAAGTGCAATGGTGCTAGAAACAGTCCAATATAATGTGCTATAAATATAATAAGAGGTGCTTGTAGTACTGCAACCAAAAGTGCTGAAGTGCTCCAAACCGCAATCGGTGCAAAGTGTCTCAATCCCCTTCTGGGACCCTACTCACCAGAGGCGATGGACCCTCATTAAGGGTCAGATGGACTTTTGATACAAATTCCCATGAAATCTCCAAGTAAACACTTTGGCGCTAGGAACCTTTAGTATATTTTTCTGGGCAGCTCAAAAGAAAATAAATGTTCACATCGTGAAGTCCGTATGAAACGATTTTATTTGCAACCAAAGAAAACAGGAAGGCAGACAGGCTGATTTCTCGTGATTCCCTATTTTAGACACATTTGATGGAAGATTACTTGATTTAGGGTCCATTCTGTCTGCACGCTTTTTCTCCTGCTCAGACAATCCGCCAGACTGTTCATTTCTCCTTTTAAATGCGCAGCCGAAAAATGCCAGGTTCCTTTCTGCCCAGGCAAAAAGGTTGTCCGCTATCTCCATCAGTCCTACGGCTCGTGCCACCTTGCTTGTTGATGTAACAGACTGTAGTTATGTTGTTCTGAAAGTATTTGAATATGTATGCCTCTCAGAGGAACCACAAATGCGACTAGAGTTTCCAAGACTGCTCTTAACTCTTTTGCAATGGATGAGGCGCTGTCCATCTGCGGCGGCCATGCTCTTTGGGCCCAATGCCCCTGTAGGTGTGCGCCCCAACCCCACACACTTGGGTCTGTAGTGACTACAACAGAGTTTAGAGGAGACCATATAGATGGCCTACTGACAGGTTCTCTGCATCTAGTCACCATCTTAATGAATTTTTCACCGATTGAGGAACTGCCCCCAGAGTTGGCAGGGATTCCACCTGCCTGTTCCAAACTGAAAGCATGACGTTTTGAAGGAAGCGCATGTGAAGCTGAGCCCAAAGGACTCCAGGAATAGTCACCGTCAACAGGCCTAAACCCTCCATCCGGTGTTTTATTGAGGCTCGAGGACTCTGGCAAAGAACAGATATTGCTAATGTTAGAGTTAGGATTTTCTCCTCCGTGAGAAAAATGTTGTTCACTGTAGAATCGATCACATAGCCTAGGAACGTCAGTTACTGGGCTGGCTGCAGTTTAGATTTTTCGATGTTTATTAACCACCCCAATTTGTGAAGATTGTTGATAGTTAAATTTAAAGCAGAGTTCGACCTAAAAGTGGAACTTCCGCTCTTTTGCTCCCCCCCCCCCTCCGGTGCCAAATTTGCCACCTTTCAGGGGGAGGTGGGAACAGGTACCGGTTTTTGACAGGTACCCTTTGCCACTTCCGGGATACGGCGCCACCCCTCTAAAGTTTGGGCCTCTCCTCCTTCCCCCGCCGCTTAGCCAATAGTAATGCGCAGCGCGCTTTGCGCAGTAGGGACCCGCACGTAGCGCCACAAGGCTTCACTGCTGGGTTTCCTTACCGGTAATGGCAGCACCCGCTGGATTCCAGGACAGGTAAGTGTCCTAATATTAAAAGTCAGCAGCTATAGTATGTGTAAGCTGCTGACTTAATTTTTGGAGGGGGTGGAGGGGAAGGCAGAACTCCGCTTCAAATACTATACTCCGCCGAGCCTCCGAAGATCAGAAGGTCGTCCAGATAGGGGATGATCTGTACACCCTCCGTTTCTAAAACCAATAAGGCTGCTGCCAGGGCTTTGGTAAAAATACGAGGGGCAGAGGCAAGGCCCGAAGGGGAGCACATTGCACTGGAAGAACCGAGTCTTTCCTGATTCTTTTACGGCAAATCTTGGGAATCTCTTTGATTGCGGAAGGTTCGGGAGATGAAGGTAAGCGTCCGACAAGTCGAGGGTGACCATGAACACCAGAAGTTCCCTTAAGATGTAGATAGATTCCATCTTGAACTTCTTGTACCTCACAAATGCACTGACTTTTTTCAAGTTTAGAATGAATCTGAATTTTCCCAAGGGTTTTTTCCTTGAAAATGTGTGGGAGAAGATGAAGCCACCTTCTGCTTGAAACCACGGAATCAAGCTTATCGCCTTCTGGGGCAGCGGGTCTTGCAACAGAGATATCATGGCTAAGGACTTTGTTTAGTCTTTTGGAAGAGTCGGCAGGCAAAATCTGTTTGGGGGTCTGTCGCAGATTTTTATCCTGTACCCTACATCTATGAGGTCCAAGATTAATTTGTTGCTTTTGATTGATTGCCATTGTGCAAGGAACAACCCCAGTCTCCCTCCCACCTGGTGAGGAGAGTCACTGGGGTTTATCCTTAGTCTGGGTTGGGTTGAAAAATCCTTTTCTCCCACGTTTGTTGCCATTTTTTTTTTTTGATCCTGCTTTCCGGGGATCTTAAATTTGTGGCCGCTCAAAGGGACAAAAATTCTTGAACCCTGACCTAGACTCATCGGCCCGTTCCATGCTTTGAGCCAAATTGCTCTCCTATCTTCAGTTATAAGCGCTGTTCATCTAGCTGAAAATTTTGCCAATTCCGCTGAAACATCCACTATGTAAGCTACCGCTTTGTTAAGAGTAGGAAGGGCGTCCAGAATATTATCTCTGTGTCACTTTCCAGCAGTAGGCGCAACTGTTTCAACCAGAGGTCTAAGGTCCTGGCCACACAAGTAGTGACCAGTGCTGTCTTGAAGTTTACAGCGCAAGCCTCCCAATGCCCATTTGAGGTAGCCCTCCACTTTCCTAGCTACTGGGTCCTTCAAAACACCCAAATCTTCGAAGGATAATTCTGAGTTTTTGGACACTTTAGCTAAAGATGAATGTAACTTGGGGCATTTGTCCCATAGGCCGGTGTTATCTTTAAAAAAGGAAAAAAATTGTCTCTTTAAATTTTTGGGGAAAAATTGGATTTTTGTAAGAACTTACAGTAAAATCCTTTTCTCCGAGTCCTGACAAATGCAGCTCTCAATGCTTCTTCACTATTGGGTTATGCGCCATCTACAGCAGTGAAAAGTTTTCACTCAACGTGCCTATAGGGGCTGTCCCTTACAACATAGCCCCAGACACACTGTGCTCTTAAATCAGTTTCATAACAAGCAGTGAAAGAAGACACAACCAACCCCATATAGAGGGGCGGTAGCTGCGTCTGTCAGAGGACTCAGAAAAAGGATTTTACGGTAAGTTCTTACAAAAATCCTATTTTCTCTATCGTCCTCTGACAGACGCAGCTCTCAATGCTTTTTCACTATTAGGACGTCCCAAAGCAGTGTAGGCATGAGGATTGGGAAGAACGCAACTGTTAACGTACATCCAAGGCTAAAACGTAGCCAACTGGGTGACACAAAAAAGCTCAACCCAAAAAAGAGCTTACCCCAAAACAAAAATTCACCCCTGCAAAGAGAAAACCAAGTCTCTTTGTCAAACAGCAGCCTGCAAAACCTTGCGGCCAAAGGCAGCACCCGAGTATGCCAACAAATCAACTTTGTATAATTTGGAAAAGTGTGAAGAGACACCGCTTTACACACCTGAGCAACTGAAGCCTGATGGTCAAAAGCCCAAGAGGCACTCCGCGCTCTTGTAGAATGGGCCCTCACAGGGAACAGAGGAACCTGACCCTTCAATGAATAGGCCTGAACAATGGTCTGCCTGATCCATTTCGATATGGTCTCAGCAGACGCAACCGAACCCTTACGAAACCACCGACTAGACGAATTATATCCGGAACTTCTGCACCCGCACAAGCGGTTCAGCAATTTGAGGTCCAGAATCGGATGCACCTTGCTCTCCTTTCTGGGCACTGTGAACAGGTTAGAGTAAAAACCCTGAAATCCCTCAGTCGATCTGGAGACAGACAGAGATTGGATGTAAAGAGCCTGTCTGCTGGGCAGGACCGAAATTCGATCTTGTAGCCTGAACGAATCAGTTCGTGAACCCACTTGTCTTGAATCAGACATCCAGGGTTCCCGAAAGTAACGCAGACGTCCCCCCACCCCTGAAACGGGTGAGGGCATCCCTTCATGCAGAGGACTTGGCTGCCGAACTGGACTGGCCGGCCTTGGGCTTACCTGACCAAGTCTTGTTCCCTTCAGAGGCTCTGAACGGTTTTGCCTCTTTCTTGCGCCCCTGAGGCACGAAAAAGCCTTGTGAGCCTTGAAGGAAGGCCCCCCGCTTACCCCGAGGGACTTTAGCTTGTAAGGATTGGGGGAGAAGAGTAATCTTAACCCCCCCCCCCGTTAGGCCCTTGATTAACTCACCCAAAAAGAGTCACCAAACAGGTGTTCACCCAAAAAGGGAAGATCCGTTAAGGTATTCTTATAAGCCTGGTCCGCCGACAAGCTCTTCAGCCATACCATGCGGCGTATAGCAATCCCCACCGCAGACACTCTGGCAACCAGAGGAGCCGCGTCCTGGGCCGCATCACACTGGTACACCAAGGCCTGGGCCATCTGATCCGTGAGCTCAGAGTCGGGGGAACAGACTCAGCATTTAAGTTACCCCAAAGTACCTTGACCCATTCCGTAACAGTCTGGGAAACCAGGACGGACGCAAATACAGGTTTGAGAATTGATCCCGCCAAGTGCAGGAGGCAGGTAAAGGGATTACAACCGTCTGTTCATTGGGTCCTTAAACACCGGGGAGTCTTCCACCGGGACCACAGTAGATTTGTTCAACCGGGAAAAAGTGTGATCCACCTTAGGTGACACCGTCCAATGATTTGAAACTGAGTCAGCGAAGGGGTAATGGCACTGAAACCACTTAGGCACCACTAGCACATGCTATAGGCGGCACCATTGCTCATTCATAATATCGTGAATATCGTCGGGACAAGGAAACACCTGACCCGACTTCTGGGCTTTGCAGGAGCCAAAAACTACCCGTTTTCCTGGCTGTGTGGGCTCATCATCCAGTTGCAACGTTTCCCTGACTTAACGAATCAGTGCTTCCACCATAACGCGGTCCCGCGCTGCAGCTGAGGAGGTTGCATCCTCCTCACCATCAGACTGCGAGGACAGAGATCCCTCAGGAATGGGGGTGTCCGTGGCGACCATAACAGGCTCTGGATAAGAAGACCGAGAAGGCTTTGGCCGTTTCTTGGTAGGGACTGGTTTCATCATAAGGTCCTCCTTTGATACCAGAGTTTCTAATGCTGCAGATAGAGACACCAGAGATGGCAATCCGGAAGGTCCGGACGCACAAATAAATATCAGAGGGACTACATTTTGTAGTAAAAGAAAAAAATGAGTGCACTGCCCCTTTAAATCGCGATCCGCACCGCTATACCGTGCTATATCCGGAGTCCCCCTTTAAAGGCTGGCATGAGCAAAGTGTGCCCGCAGAATACCCAAAGGACCAATACCCCTTACTTAACCACCGTCGATTGACCAGGAAGCAGCCGCTCTGCAGTCTGTCTTTCAGCAAGAGAAACGTCTGACAGGAAGTGACAACATCCCTAGAGGCCGAACTCCGCCTGTGTAGCCTCAAACTACAAAAAAAATGGTGCCAACAGAAAAGGTATAGGAAGCCAAGGGAAAATGGCAGCTGCCCTTACACAGAGCGGCCTATGCCCACACCTAAAGATGGCGGTCGAAAACGGCGACAAGCACTCAGAAAACCCAGGCATGAGGCCACCACAGGAAGCCACCTAGAGGGATCCCCCAGGACAAGGTAACATCTCCAATACCCCCCCCAGACGTCAGGCGCTGGCTATAGCGCCCCCAGCAGGAGTGGGGAGGGACGGGCCTGTCCTGTTAGGCCTGGGGGGGATCTTTCAGAGAAACAAAGCGCTGTTATCCCTAGGAGTGGGCCCACAGCTCCCCCTCAGAGGTCTGCAACAGGGAAACGGGGGGGCGTTGCATCACTCACCATACCATAGACCGGGTGGGTTCCGCTCCGAAACAGCTTGCCTCCCACCCTGAATGAGGGTGCTTCCAGCCAAGAGGGGTACGCTGTGACTCAGGGCGTTCCAGGTCGATGAGTCGCGGCGAGACATCTGCTTGCAGACTGGTCCCCATCCACTGGGGCTCCATCTTGCCGAGGCCTGGGCAGACCACAACCTGCTCACGCTCGTTGGCCAGGCTGGGAGACCATAAGGATCTAGATTATCCAGGGCGAAATCCCAGCCCGGCTGTCGCTTGTAGTTCACCAGTAGGATCCCCGACACTAGCTAGCGAAAGAGAGTAAAGAGAAAGAAAACTGAATTTTTGTAAAATTCCTTTCTCTGAGTCCTCCGACAGTCGCCGCCTCTTCATATTCGTCACAATGGGGGGGGGGGGGGGGGATTGACCTTTGCTCCGTAGCAGTAGCTAGGCAACAGAATGTCAATATTAACATATCCCACCCCCAGGGGGTGGTCCCCTCAGTCAATACCCTCCTACTTCCTGTATCCATACCTCAGTTTTAGTGAAATAGCAGTAGAGTATATAACCAAACCCCAAAAGAGGGGCGGGGGGCGGCGACTGTCGGAGGACTCAGAGAAAGGAATTTTACAGGTAAGATTTTACAAAAATTCCGTTTTCTCTTACGTCCTCCGACAGTCGCCGCCTCTTCATATTCGTCACAATGGGGACGTCCCAAAGCAGTGCAAACATGAGGGGTGGGAAACACAGCCGCGCCCAAGGCAACGCAGTCTCCACATAGAAAGGAACCTTACCAAAGGAAGGAAACCAGCTGGGAAGCATGAAAAAAACTTGCTCAACAGGAGCAACAACCCAGGAAAAAAACAAATAACCTAGGGATAAAAAAAATATCCCAACAGCCAAGGGTCCAAAACAAAGGACCCTAAGGAACCGCCGCACTAAGAACCTTGCGGCCAAAGGAAGCATCTGCCGATGCCTGAACATCCACCTTGTAGAATTTTGTGAATGTGTGAACGGTCGACCAAGTCGCCGCCTTACACACCTGGGCCACAGAAGCCCCATGACGACAGGCCCAAGACGTACTCAGAGATCTGGTAGAGTGCGCCTTCACAGGCATAGGAGGAACTTTCCCCTTCAAAGCATAGGCCTGTTCAACAGTCTGTCTGATCCATTTGGCGATGGTAGAAGCCGACGCCGCCATGCCCTTCCGAGGTCCCTCAGGAAGGACAAACAAAGAATCCGACTTGCGAAAAGATTCAGTCGCTTTTAGGTAAACCCTAAGCGCCCGAACAACATCCAAGGAATGCAAATCCACCTCCTTCGGATGTTTAGGCTTCGCGCAGAGCGAAGGCAAGACAATGTCCTCATTGAGGTGAAAATCCGAAATCCTCTTCTGAAGAAAAGAAGGGTTAGGTCGCAAGACCACCTTATCCAAGTGAATGACCAGATACGGAGACCTGCAGGACAAAGCTGCCAGCTCAGACACTCTGCGAGCTGAAGTGATCGCCACCAAAAAGGCGACCTTCTTGGACAACATGGACAAAGAGATCTTCCTGATCTGTTCAAAAGGAGCACGTTGCAACACGGACAGAACAAGGTTCAAGTCCCAAGGAGGCAGAGGTTCCCTCCTAGGAGGGACCAAGTGCCGCACGCCCTGAACAAAGGTGCTAACCAAGGGGTTAGATGCCACAGGACGTTGAAAAAGAACGGCCAGCACAGAAATCTGACCCTTGATCGTAGCCAGCGCCAAACGCTGGTCAACACCCGTTTGAAGGAAGGACAACACCCTAGACACCGAGTATGTGCGAGGGGAATACCCCCTGGACTCACACCAGGCAAAATAGGCCTTCCAAGTACGGTAATAGACCTTCCCCGAGGAAGACTTCCTCGCGTTGATCAAAGTGTGAATGACCTCAGGGGAGAGACCCCTATCCCTCAGGACCTCGGTTTCAACAGCCAGGCCGTCAAAGCCAGCGACTGTAAAGCAGGATGGAATATCGGTCCTTGAGACAGGAGATCTTCTCGCAGAGGCAGACGCCACGGAGCGTCGACCGCCAGATTCACGAGGTCCGCGTACCAGGACCGGCGAGGCCAGTCTGGCGCCACAAGAATCACCGTGTGCGGTTCCGAGGTCAACCTGCGAAGGAACCTGGACAGCAGTTGAATCGGTGGAAACGCATACATCAGCCGATACCGATGCCACGGAGCTACCAACGCGTCTGACGCGTCTGCCCGAGGATCGCGCGTCCTTGCCACGAACCTTTCCACCTTGGTGTTCAGACGAGACGCGAACAGGTCTACCTCCGGAAGACCCCACTTCGCGCACAACATCTGGAAGACATCCGGGTGGAGGGACCATTCCCCCTGGTCCAGGGACTGGCGACTCAGATAATCCGCCTGCCAGTTCTCCACCCCTGGAATGTGAACCGCCGATATCCCTGGGACGTGTGTCTCGGCCCAAGACAGAATGTCTGCCACCTCCCGAGCCGCTCGGGCACTCCTGGTGCCCCCTTGGTGGTTGATGTAGGCCACCGCCGTGGCATTGTCCGTCTGCACCCGAACCGGACGGCCCTGCAGCCTGTCCGACCAACGTCGAAGGCAGAGATTTATCGCTCGCAATTTCCAGAATGTTGATCGGAAGGGAGGATTCCTCCTCCGACCAAGTTCCCTGGGCGGACAGAACACCACCCCAGCCCGACAGGCTGGCATCCGTGGTGACCACCGTCCATGAAAGAGGACGAAAAGACTTGCCCCCCGACACCGCCGGGGACTGGAGCCACCACAGAAGATCCCTACTGGTGCGATGGCTCAACGAAATCTGGAGATCCAGAGATTGCGGGCGCCCGTCCCACCTGGACAGGATCTCCGCTTGGAGACCCCGCGTGTGAAACTGGGCGAAGGGAATCCCCTCGAAGGTCGAGACCATCAATCCCAGACATCGCATGCACGTCCGGAGGGACGAGCACGGAACGTCCCTGAGGGACCTGACCTCCTCCTGAAGAGTCCTGAGTTTGTCGTCCGGTAGGAAGACCTTCGCCTGGACCGAGTCCAGAATCATTCCCAGGTAGGGAAGACGAACCGATGGACACAGCGTAGATTTTGGAAAATTTATCGTCCAACCAAACTCCTGCAGAGTCTGCATCGTGACGGACAGGTCCTTCACCAGACCCTGGCTGGTCGCAGACCGAACTAGAATGTCGTCCAGATACCCCAGGACAGAGATGCCCTGGGTTCTCAACAAGGCCAGAACCGATGCAAGCACCTTGGTGAACACCCGTGGAGCCGAAGCGAGACCAAAAGGCAGCGCCACGAATTGGTAATGATCTTCCGCAATGGCGAATCGGTGACCCTCGAAAATCAGGATGTGAAGGTACGCATCCTTCAAGTCGATGGAAGCCATGAATTCCCCTGGAAATAGGGCAGCCACCACCGACCGCAGGGATTCCATGCGGAACTTGCGAACCTGCACAAAGCGGTTCAGAGCCTTTAAGTCCAGAATTGGACGCACCTTGCCCTCCTTCCTGGGCACAGTGAACAGATTGGAATAGAACCCCCGAAATCTGTCCCGATGAGGCACCAGGACCAACACTCCCTGAGCCCGCAGGTCCTGCACCGCCAGGTGCAGATCCCGCAAACGCTCCTTAGACAGTTGAAGATTTGAGGGAAAAAATCTGCTCTCCGGCCGAGAGAGAAACTCGATCTTGTAACCAGACCGAACGATTTCCTGAACCCACCTGTCCCGAACACGGGCCAGCCAGGGTTGAATAAAACCGAGCAAGCGTCCCCCCACCCCAGAACTGGGTGAGGGCACCCCTTCAGGCCGCATTGTTATGGGCAGCGGATCCGGACTGGCCGGACTTCTGCTTACCTGTCCACGTCTTCTTTTGGGAGCCTTGACCTTTGAAAGGCTTGCCCTTATAGTGCGACCGAAAGGCACGAAAGGACCCCTGAGAGGGCCGAAAAGAAGCCTGCTTCTTACCAGTAGCAGCCTTAGCCTTATGGAATTGGGGCAAGAGCGTGCTCTTACCACCCGTGATCCCCTTTATCAGTGTATCCAAGGAATCGCCAAAAAGGCGAGATCCATTATAGGGTAGATTAGCTAAGGTTTTGCGCAAAGATTGGTCCACAGACCAACACTTCAGCCAAATCAGGCGGCGAGACAACACCGCCACACTGTGTACACGTGCAGCCAACGGTACTATATCCAAGTCCACATCACACAAATACATGACACCCTGATGGATTTGATCCACCATATCCAGAGTCGCCGGTGGGGCAGAGTCAGCCACCAGGACGCGCCGAAGCACCTGCGTCCAATTCGCGACAGCCTGAGCTGCCATAAGTGAAGCAAAAATAGCTTTTAGCATAGAACCGGTAACCGAATAAGTATGACGGGCAAGAGACTCCAGCCTCCTGTCCATGGCATCCCGGTACACCGGGGTATCCTCAGCAGGGATAGCAGTGGACTTATTCAAAACCGCCACCGCGTGATCCACCGGAGGCGGCACACACCAACATTCATCAGTAGCGGGTGTGAAAGGATAACGCAGCTTGAACCTACTTGGTACAGCAAAAGGCTTGCGTAAATTGCGCCATTGTTCACTAACAGCGCGCTGAAAATCTTCAGTGTGAGGAAAAACCTGCGATGTCTTGCGTCTTCGCTGCGTCCCATAAGAGGCCAGGACAGCAGGAGGACATGGTTCATCCTGCAAACGCAGTGTTTGTTTGATAGAAGCAACCAAGTCATCCATGAGTGCAAGCTCTTCAGACGAGCCAGGGGGAGAATTATCAACCCCTTCAACCTCAGCCTCCACCTCAGACCCCACAAGATCCAGGGAGGAACGGGACCCCGATAAGGAGACCCCAGCCACAGCAGCCCCATCACCATCACCCTCTGAATCAGAGGAAATTGAAACTCTGGGCCGTTTTGTGGATTGAGCAGCCACAAGCATTTGCACCTGAGCAGCAAGGTTAGCCACAACAGTAGCCAAATCACCCCCTGGGGGGGAAACAGCAGCCCCTTGGCCTCCCACCAGAGTGAGAGGAAATTTGCTTTCCTGAGAGTCCATGCCCACGGCGAGCGCAGCCCACCGCACTCACACACCAGCACAAAGCCGACCCCCACAGGGAAAAGTACAAACTCAGGCAAGGATAACAGGGATAGAGAGGATAAAACCTGGAGAGACCACCGCTGCTGCTGCCTCGATCGGTGCGCCCAGTTAAAACCTATGGAAGGCTACAGAAAAATGGCCGCCCGCAGTGCTAGCATGAGGCCGGAGCGATCGCCGCCAAAATGGCAGCGCTTGGCGCCGAAAACGCCGCTCCCCACACACAGTGAAAACCACAGTACACGTGCAGTATAATAAAACAATGGCGGACCGCAGTAGCGGTCGCCGCAAGTGTGCATAACACGATCCAATCATGCCCCGCAGCACACAGCCTTTCACACAGTAAAAAACAGCACACCGTGACACAGAAACAGTGCAGCATAGCCCCCCTCCTTGCAGCCCACAGAATGCAGCCAAGACAGATAGGGAGTCCTTTAGTGTGAACAGAGGCAGGGTTACACAGTCCCAGACTGACACCCCCCAAACAGACAGGTCCCCACACAGATACACTTACCTCCTAAATGGCGTGGGGAACCCGCACAAGCGATCAAGCCACTGCACATGGGACAGGGAGAGTCGCAGTCAGGACGCAGGAGAACTGCGGTGCGAAACCGCATGGCGTCCAGTGAGGTAGCCACCTCACCATAGCATCCCTGCAGCGAACAGGGATGGGTCGTTCACTCTGCCAGGAAAAATACCTGACTGAACGCTCGATGGCAGGCTGGGAAGCCACTGACCCACAACCTGCGACCAGGGGGGCCAGCCCGAGACCCAGCCCGCATGATCCTCTTCATCAGAAAACCTAACTAATGCTGACAAAATTAACAGCTAAGAGAGAGAAAAAAACTCAAATAAAATCAAAAAAGAAGAGAAAGGCTGAGACAAAATGCCCCAGCACAGAGACATTCAGCTACTCCTGACAAGCTAGACAATGAAACTGAGGTATGGATACAGGAAGTAGGAGGGTATTGACTGAGGGGACCACCCCCTGGGGGTGGGATATGTTAAAAGCTTTAATATTGACATATTCTGTTGACAAGCTACTCCTACGGAGCAAAGGTCAATTACCCCCCCATTGTGACGAATATGAAGAGGCGGCGACTGTCGGAGGACGTAAGAGAAATAAACATTCTCAAAAGAAAAAAAAAAAAAAACGAAGAACGAAGTCCCAGCAGGGAACCTAGGTCCTACTCCTAAACTAGGCAGCAAGAAAGTGATTTGAGAGCAGTGTCTGAGGTTATGTTGTAATGGACAGCCCCTATAGGCGTGTCGAGTTAAAACTTTTCACTGCCGTCTACTCCTGTAGATGGCGCATAACCCAATAGTCCAAGAAGCATTGAGAGCTGAGTCTGTCAGAGGACGAGAGAAAAATTATTTTCCAGTTCTTTCCATTCCCTGAGTATCATGTCTTTTAGGGTGTCATGGATTGAAAAGGTCTTAGCTTGTTTTGTTTGCAGACCAGCGTATAATTAATCGTGGACCGAGAGTTCCTTATTCTCTTCCACTCCTAAGCCTAATGTATCATAAATGGCATCCAGTAATCCCTCTGTCTTTCGAGAGAAACAATCACTAAAATTTAGTGACTTTTTCCTAGTTTAGTTCTCCTTCCTCCGATTCTGAGTCAAATTTAGGACTTTCTCCCAACTCTTCCAAAGTTTCCTGCTCCTGAAGGAAGATCTCTGGGACCTGTGAAATCGTAACCGGAGAAGCGCTGGGAGGTACTAGGTATTAGTTCTACCCCAGAGAGACCTGCTTTGTTAGTTTGGAAAGATTGCATAGCTATAGACAATGCTTTCTTCAAACAAATACTGTAAAACGCACCATACAATAATCATGAACATCTAGGAGGGCCACCTGACCACCTCACCTCCCCCCCCCCCCCCAATACAAGCAGTGCCCCCACCACCGGGTAAAAAATAAAAAAAGTGGGTGCCACAGCCCCGTTTCCATACCTTAGGGCAGGAGTCCTTCGGCATCCCCATACCTGCATCGCCAACAGCAGCCCCCTCCATGGTGCACAGCAAAGTAAAGAAAGATGGCTCCCGGCGCTTCCTCCTCCATGCCCTTAAGTCCTGCAGGTAGGATCCTGGCCTAGCACTATGGATCTGGCGCCGCATTGGGGATTATAAGAGGGCTTGGGGCGTTCCACAGCCTCGGCAACCTCCATGCTGATTTTTGCCCCATTCAAAGATGGCCACCAGACAACTTCCTGCCAGCCCAATATCACTTTCGCTGCATCAGCCGTGACATCATTCACCGGTGCCCACATCGCTGTAAATGGGGCATCCAGCAGGGATAAGAACCATATGGAGAGGCGCATCTGCCAGAGGCCTGCCTGAACACCTACAGCACAGACACCCGTCAGATAGCAACAGAAGCCCCCCAGCCATCCCCCAAGAAGGACTCCTCTGAGTACCTACTCTCCTCTGCCAGAAATCATCCTCACACTTGGGGATGCTTCGGAGGACCAGCTCAGAAAAAGAAAAGGGAAGTGGGCCCCTGAGATTTCAAAATCTTTTGGGCAGCAAAAGGGAACCCTATAATGCTGGCCTCACCAGGTTCACTGCCCTTGTTTAAAGGAAGCGGCAGCAGGAAGGCCCCTTCCACCTAGCACGAAGGCCTGCAAGAAAAGTAATTCAAAGCATGATGGGTGCTCCTCCCTGGCCAAGAGGAAACACATGAACTGAGGGTACACTGTGGTGCAGGCTTTAAATAATGTGGACCATGTATTTCCTGTGCTAGGTGGGAGGAGCCTCTCTCCGGTAGCCACCGTGGAAGATGACTTGGGAAAATATGCTTGTCGATTCTCCACACCAGAATTGTGGAGAAAGACAGGGTGGAGACATGAATTTCCACCCAAAACATTATGAGATCTCCTTCCTTCTGAAGCTTACCTAAAGATTCATGTACTGCACCTCCGTGGCAGTGTCTGACTGAACCTTTACAAGATGGGAGCCCAGTTGTACCCATAAATGCGGAAAGTCAAGATAAATCACCCCCAGGTACAGGATATTGGTTAGCAATGACCTCTCCTACAATGACCAAGTCCCCTGCACCAAAGGAATGCCCAGAATTCACCTCAGGTTACTAGACTGGAGTTCGTTCATAAGATTCTCCAGGACAAAAGTGAGTAATGATTTTCCCATCTCCAGAATCTGCAAAGAGATCCATCAATTCAAAGAATGTCTCATACTGGGGTATAACTGCTTTAGGGAACCCAATGAGCGTGTTCTCCTCCTGTTCAAGACCTTTAGTTGGAGGGACCTGGAATGAAACTGGGAACTGCCTCGAAAGAGCCTACCAGCACCCTCATGGAAAGTCCAATTGGAATTGCCCACCACTACCTTAAGGCTTTGACATTCTACCACAGTTATCATTGCAGGTTGAGAGAGAGAGGGCCAAGCGCCGATCTAAGTGTAGCAATATAGGCAATTTATTGGACACACAAGAAGAATCTTACTCACAAAGGATGTATAAAAGCAGGCATCTTAAAAGCAGTGAGGGGTCTCTGAAGTCACTTCCAGGGTGGGCTGTCCGGTCAGGCTGTAGCGCTGATGCTGTAGAGGGTAAGCGGCGATCTCCTGTTGAAGGCCTGAAGGAGCGGAGCTCCGCAACGCGTCGCCGTTCTATCTCCCTGGTGTCTCGGAAGTGACGTCACGGCAATCCGACCGGCGGGTCCACGCTGCATCACCACCGCTGAGGATCAGCACGTCCCCTGCCTCGCAACAGGAGATCGCCGCTTACCCTCTACAGCATCAGCGCTACAGCCTGACCGGACAGCCCACCCTGGAAGTGACTTCAGAGACCCCTCACTGCTTTTAAGATGCCTGCTTTTATACATCCTTTGTGAGTAAGATTCTTCTTGTGTGTCCAATAAATTGCCTATATTGCTACACTTAGATCGGCGCTTGGCCCTCTCTCTCTCTCTCTTTGGATTTATACAGGGTTGCTTCACCCTCTACAAGCCAGCAGCCAGCAAAGTGTACAAGCAATCTCACTGGACTTTTACCATTTGCCCACATCATAGACCATTACAGCAACCCGCTCAGTCCGTTTGCGCCAATCTCTCCCCCCCTCTCTCTATCATTGCAGGTTGTAAGGCTGCTCCTATAAAAGCTAAAGCAGCTTTGAATAGGGCCTGAAGAGGTTTGTCAGGACACCTGAGGTCACAGTATTGAAGGATGCTCTTATTAACATAAAAAATGACCAGACTCACTGCAGGCATAATCAGTTTCTTTGTAACCTCGCTTTCCATTGTTGAGCAGGTTGTTTTGTTGGAATGAACACCATTTCAAGGTGAGCCCTGACTGTAGAACACCACATTAAATTGAAATGTACAGTAAAGATTGAGGGGTGATGTGGTGGGTGCCATGATTCTAATCTGGTGATCTTTGAGGCCATGAATTAGGGAAATGACAACTTTAAGTTAGAATGGATCAATTCTGTCAGAAATGATGAAAAAGTATTTTGGATTCAACATAAAACCCGGCTCCAAGATTCTTTAGGATTAGATTACCCAGAAGAGGAATTTTCTGCATCGTCCTCTTCTTGAATATTCACTTCTATCTTTGGTAGTTCTGTGGCATGCAGAGGGAGACAGGGAAGGAGAACATTTTTCGCTTGCGACCAATACAGTCTAATCTGTTGTAACCCAGCAAGACCAGATGAGAATTCTTTTCAACACAAGGGAGTTGGCGAAAGGTGCTCCAGAATTAGTGGAAAGACCAGACAAATAGAGAAACAGTGCCACATGAAGCTGACTAACCTACAGGGGATATAGCGCATGGGGAGCTGTATCCAGGTTCCCCTACCTTATAAAGGAACCCTCTACCCCCTGCTGTCATTGAGCCATAGCTGCCGACAATAGGGGGAGGACCAATCATTATGTAGCAGTCCTAATCAGTCGAGAGAAGCAGATTCTGGTTATATAAACTCATGCAGATACCCACACAAAAGGGACTAGTCGTTTCCCCCTCAATGAGGCAAGAAATGTTATGTACTTAGCAGAAAGCACTTTCCGACTGACACAGCACTAACTGGTTCAGAAAATGTCACTGATGTTAACCACACATCATAACACTGCAACCCCTGGCCTTTAAGAACCCCTATAAAAAAAGAAGAGGACCAGTGACTTTGAAGCCTGGGAGGATACCTAGACCCCCCCCCCACCAGCAATAATAGGGCATCCACCAGT
Source organism: Pelophylax lessonae (assembly GCF_965119305.1). Lineage (NCBI taxonomy): Eukaryota > Metazoa > Chordata > Amphibia > Anura > Ranidae > Pelophylax > Pelophylax lessonae. Next base: position 250,767,636 of record NC_138770.1, on the reverse strand, counting down.
CCTCACCGTAGGGTCCACCCTTGTCTTTAGGTGGCAATTTTCTATCAACCACAGGTTGAAAAAACAATTCACCCTTCAATACAGAGTTGATGGTATTGGATTGTATTCAGACAGCTGGGAGGTTTCTTATATACATTTCTCCTTATTTATATTTTGCAGGAAATACCAAGAAAATGTTTCAGCCATGCAGGGCTTAATCAAGAAACAAATGAAATGGAAGGTGATGGCGCTGCTTATTTTATAAAGTGCAAATAAATAGAAGATGTTTGAATATACAATGTTAAAACATAAATATGATTGAGGAATAAGTAAATAGATAAAAGATGCGGAGGTAAAAAATCAATAACCAAGTAAAAAGATCAAACGTATGGTGTTGTAAGGGATATAAAATAATCTAAAAATATTTTAGAGGTATACAAGAGAAACAACCACCAGAGGGCGTAATAAAATTGCAAGATATAACAGTAAATATGCTTGTGTATATGCCAAAAATAAAATATAAATATATGACAATACTAAATGAATTGATAAAACTTCTAAAAGGTGTTGGTTCCGCAAGTGATAATATAAATAATAGTGGATAAATTAAATGATAAATAAATAGTGAAAAAGTGATAAATGTGCGGGAAAATTTTTATGCACGGGATGGGTGTGCAAAAAAACAATTGGTATAAAGTGCAACAAGAGGTGATAACAAATCAATGAATATATCAAGATGGATCAAAAATTGAATGAATGTGCCAAAAAATTAATTATTTTGCGGGTGGATAAAAAGGTGCGGGAAATCTATTTGTGCAACGTGCAAAAAAAAATGTGGTATTAAATCAGTCCATATAATAAAAATGAGTCCATAAAGTAGTGGTGATAACAAAAATATAGGTGAACAGGATGTCTTACGGTGACCCCCAAGGTGGGTGACTGATGAGTGGTAAAGTGGCCCCTGGTAGAAAGACCTACTCACCAGATGTACCCACCCCACACAGGGGTATAGAGCGGGTACTGAAGAGGTGTCTTTTAATCCTGGCTCTGTGTAGTAGTTCCCTTCCTAGGGGAGATGTGATATGGGGTCCGGAGTATCCCAAGTGGGGTCCGGTAGTGGGGTCCTGTGTTAATGTTGTGGTATCCAAAGCCTCGTTGGTAGATCGGGTATGGCCACTCAAGGGTATATGGATGGAAGGATCATGGAAAAAGAGAGCTCGATAGTGTAATATCGTTTTGCTAAAAAGTTTAATATTAATTCCAGCAGCAAAATGGGTACTCACATATACAAAATGAAAAAACAGCGAGGTATCGGCGTCCCGGAACGCAATGCGTTCCAACTAGAGACCGGAACCGGAAGTGACGTGACGGCGCTGTACGCGTTTCGTCATGTGACGTCTTCTGCAGCGTACAGCGCCGTCACGTCACTTCCGGTTCCGGTCTCTAGTTGGAACGCATTGCGTTCCGGGACGCCGATACCTCGCTGTTTTTTCATTTTGTATATGTGAGTACCCATTTTGCTGCTGGAATTAATATTAAACTTTTTAGCAAAACGATATTACACTATCGAGCTCTCTTTTTCCATGATCCTTCCATCCATATACCCTTGAGTGGCCATACCCGATCTACCCACGAGGCTTTGGATACCACAACATTAACACAGGACCCCACTACTGGACCCCACTTAGGATACTCCGGACCCCATATCACATCTCCCCTAGGAAGGGAACTACTACACAGAGCCAGGATTAAAAGACACCTCTTCAGTAACCGCTCTATACCCCTGTGTGGGGTGGGTACATCTGGTGAGTAGGTCTTTCTACCAGGGGCCACTTTACCACTCACCCACCTTGGGGGTCACCGTAAGACATCCTGTTCACCTATATTTTTGTTATCACCACTACTTTATGGACTCATTTTTATTATATGGACTGATTTAATACCACATTTTTTTTGCACGTTGCACAAATAGATTTCCCGCACCTTTTTATCCACCCGAAAAATAATTAATTTTTTGGCACATTCATTCAATTTTTGATCCACCTTGATATATTCATTGATTTGTTATCACCTCTTGTTGCACTTTATACCAATTGTTTTTTTGCACACCCATCCCGTGCATAAAAATTTTCCCGCACATTTATCACTTTTTCACTATTTATCATTTAATTTATCCACTATTATTTATATTATCACTTGCGGAACCAACACCTTTTAGAAATTTTATCAATTCATTTAGTATTGTCATATATTTATATTTTATTTTTGGCATATACACAAGCATATTTACTGTTATATCTTGCAATTTTATTACGCCCTCTGGTGGTTGTTTCTCTTAAGGCACTTTTCCACTGCAAGTACCGGCTAGTACCGGCTCGGCTCTACTCGGCCCTGCTTGGCCCGGTTTGCTCTTCCACTGCGGTACCGCATGGTATAGTGTCGGAACAGTTCGGTACGGTACGGTATAGGTTTGCTTTTCCACTAAAGTAGTACTAAAGTTAAGTGGGTGGGATAACAACGGGGTGGGTGTGATTCTCTGACCAATCAGTGGCTAGTAGTGACTGCATGCAAAGGATTGTGGGATATGGTACCAGTTTGGTACCTGTTGGAACCACAATCGAGTAGGTACTGTTTTTTCAGAGCCGTACCGTACCGTTCGGTTCCATGCAGTGGAAAAGCAAACCTATACCCTACCGAACCGTTCCGACCCTATACCATGCGGTACCGCAGTGGAAAAGCACAAAAGCGTGCCGAGCCGGTACGGATCTATGCAGTGGAAAAGCGCCATTATATACCTCTAAAATATTTTTAGATTATTTTATATCCCTTACAACACCATACGTTTGATCTTTTTACTTGGTTATTGATTTTTTACCTCCGCATCTTTTATCTATTTACTTATTCCTCAATCATATTTATGTTTTAACATTGTATATTCAAACATCTTATATTTATTTGCACTTTATAAAATAAGCAGTGCCATCACCTTCCATTTTATTTATCTATCTTTATAGCCTTTGGCTATAGTTTAAGGGGGGCTGCAGCTTTTTTGTGCACATACTTTATCAATCCCTTGACATCCTTAGCGCGGATTTATTTAGTTACATAATACAGAAACAAAACCTTCCCACAAAACCACCCCTGATCAACCAGGCGCCGTCTCAGTTAGTACTTTATCATCATCTAATGCTAGGTGTCCCTCAGGAGTAAAAAACAATGCATTTACAAAAAATTTTACAACCAGAGACATAGATGCAGCTTCTAATAGAGTCATGGGCAATCACAGCATGTTCCTCCAGGGGAGAGCATCCAATGCCAACGTGGGTCCAAGAGCAGTACATTTGAGTGACATCAGGTAAGAAGAAAAACACCAGCATAATTCCCCCTGGTAACGAGCACCCCACTCAATCAAGCATATTCTTATTCTAACGTCCCTAAAGGTCTTGAAGCAACTGTTGCAGGGCTATCAAGCCAGATCTGTCAAAGTTTCTTAAATTTCTTAGGACAACCCCTGCTCAGGTACGTAGCCTTAGGAGCGGTAACATTTTATTAACCAATCCCTTCCAGTAAGAGATAGGTGTGGTAGGCTTTTTCCAAAATAAGATTAATACCCTACAGACTTAATATAGCAACATCGTCCAAGTAGCCCAGTGCCACGATCCCCCGTTGGAGTAGCAAAACTAGCACTAAAACTCTCCCACAGCACAGCGGAGAACACGCTGGTGACTGGCACATATTGGAATGTGAAGGTAGGCATTCTTGATATCGATAGAGGCGAGGAAATACTCGGCGCAGGGATGCCACCATCGTTCAAATGGACTCCATTCTGAACTTCTGTACCGACAAAAAGCAAAGCAGTTTAGCGCCTTGAGGTCCAGGATTGGATGCACTTTGCCTTCCTTCCTGGGGACTGAACAGATTTGAGTAAAAACCTTGAAAATGTTGCAAAGTCAGAACCGGGACAATCACCCCATGAAGTAACAGGTCTTGTACCGCCCCAAAAAAGAAGGCCTTTCAGCGCCGCCTCTGGAGGATCTAAACCAGGTTTGTTTAGATCCTCCAGAGGCGGCGCTGAAAGGCTTTGAGCCCTTTATCAGTCGACCCTGAGGGACGAAAAAACTTCTTATGAGCTGAGGAGGAGGGCCCACGCCTACGAGGTTCCTTGCCCTTAAAAGTCTGTGTAAGAAAAGTACTCTCCCCCCCGTGAGACCTTTAAATGTCCTCCAGGGTAGCTTCAAACAGGCGATCTCCTTGGAAAGGAAGATCAGTCAAGGCCTTTTTTTAAGTCTGATCCGCAGACCAGCACTTGAGCCAAAAGACACACCAAAGGACCACTGCAAAAACAGAGAGACGAGCCCTTAGGGGAGTCACATCCAAAGAGGCATCACAGAAACTGCAGCCCCAGGACCAGCTGGTCCACCAGCTTGGCAAAGGCAGGGGGGAGCTGTTCCCCCTCCAGGTCACGGCGTACTGAGTCCAGTAAAGCTGGAGGAAACTTGCTTTCCTGAGAATCCATGGCTCAAGTTATCAGAACAAACTACAGTGCAAAAACCGGTGTACTGTCCCCTTTAAGAGCGCTGCGTGTGCGCAGCCGACCGCTACTGTCACAGCTATGAAAGACCCCCAAAGGAGAAAAGAAACTGAGCCAGAAGCGATATACAGAGGGAAGTATGAGAGTGATAACCTGCAGAGCCCGCAGAGCATTGCTGTCAGTGTCCTTGCTGCTGATGGAGAAAGGGAGTGCTGCTGGAGAGGGCTGGACTATAAGCCAGACCTCGGGAAAATGGCTGCCCCACAGGAATGCATTGGAGGCTACGCCAAAATGGCCGCCGACATGGCGCCAAAATGACCTGTATAATCGCCCCAGAGGAGCTATACACGTGTGCCCACAGTAAACATGGCGGACCACGCAAATCTTCCCCGCAGCGGTCGCCGCACAATCACAGACGTCTGCACCCCCGAACATGTACCCAAGGTGACACAGGGACAGGGACCCCCGGCAAACATACAAATCTGCACAAGCGAACCCCGCAGGGATCGCACAGGGAGTCACAGGGACATGACGCTGCAGCACCGCAGACGAGTCCTGTGAGGTAGCCACCTCACAGCTGCATCCCTGCGGCGAACAGGGATGGGTCGTTCGTAATGCCAGGGCGAACCATAGCTGAACGCTCGATGGCGGTCCATCTGACCCTCAGTGCCCTGGAAAAACCAGGGCGGTCAGTCCGAATCCCAGCACCGCATGATCCATCTTCATCCGAAGAAAAGACTAACACTGGAAGCTGACAAAATAAACAGCTAGTAAAGAAAGAGAAAAAAAACTGACATTTTCAAAGAAAATCAAATAAAAGATTAGGAAGGCTGAGACTGAAGCCCCAGCACAAGGTAGCCTGACTATTCCTGACGCTAGGCAAATTAAAACTGAGTTGGGAGTGGTGATGCAGGGGGGGTATTGACCGGATGGGACAGCCCCCATGGGTGTGTATATGCTAATGCCTTTTGACTAAGTCTATATGCCTAGCTATTCCTACGGATAGGAAGTCAATACCCAATAGTGATGATTTAGAGGAGGCGGCGACTGTCGGAGGACGTAAGAGAAACTTAATTTTTGTAAAATCTTACCGTAAAATTCCTTTCTCTGAGTCCTCCGACAGTCGCCGCCCACTCATAGTCTTCACCAATGGGGTATTGACTTCCTCTCCACAGGAGAGGCTAGGCATGAGACTTGTGAGAAACAAAGCATTTACATAGACACACCCATGGGGGCTGTCCCACTGGTCCAATACCCCCCTGCAATCAGCCATACCAGCTCAGTTTGGTAGCAAGCAGTTAAGTGTATAAGAACCCCAAAAGAGGGGCGGGGGCGGAGACTGTCGGAGGATTCAGAGAAAGGAATTTTACGGTAAGATTTTACAAAAATTCAGTTCTCTCTTACGTCCGACAGTCGCCGCCCACTGTTACAGTCTTCACCAATGGGGATGTCACAAAGCAGTGTAGACATGAGGGGTGGGATACGCAACCGTCATAAAAGGCAACGCAGTACCCACATCAGAGAAAGGAACCTTACATGAATAGCAAGGGAACCTTCTGGGCAATAAGAAAGCTCAACAGGAGCAACATCCCAGGAAAGCAAATAACCAAGGGGGTAAACAACCCCAACAGTCCGGGACCCGCAACAAAACCAGGGACCCCTGCGGTACTGCCGCACAGAGAACTTTGCGGCCAAAGGAGGCATCAGCTGATGCCAGAACATCAATTTTGTAGAATTTGGAAAAGGTGTGCACTGACGACCAAGTCGCAGCCTTGCACACCTGGACCACCGAGGCCTGATGCCGGAAGGGCCCAGGACGCACTCACCGATCTGGTAGAGTGCGCCTTGACAGGGAAGGGCGGTACCCGTTCCTTCAACGAATAGGCATGTACAATTGTCTGTCCGATCCATTTTGAAATGGTCGCCGCAGACGCAGCTATACCCTTCCGAGGTCCCTCAGGAAGGACAAAGGGAGAATCCGACTTTCGAAAGGATTCAGTCGACAGGGAAACCCTGATCGCCCTGACAACATCCAAAGAATGTAAGGCAACCTCCTTAGGATGCTTAGGATTCGCACAAAGCAAAGGTAAAACAATGTCCTCACTAAGGTGAAAATCCGAAACCACCTTTGGAAGAAAGGACGGGTTAGGTCGCAAGACCACCTTATCCCTATGAACCACCAGGTAAGGGGAGCGGCAAGACAACGCCACCAACTCCGACACTCTGCGAGCCGAAGTGATCGCCACCAGAAATGCAACCTGTTTAGACAGCAGAGGTAACGAAATTACCCTGATGTTTTCAAACGGGGAACGTTGTAATACGGACAGAACCAAGTTCAAGTCCCATGGAGGTAAGGGCTCCCTTCTAGGAGGGACCAAGTGACGCACGCCTTGAATGAAGGTGCGAATCAAAGAATTAGACGAGACAGGGCGCTGGAAAAGAACAGCCAGTGCAGATACCTGGCCCTTACTCGTGGCCAAAGCAAGGCGCTGGTCCACACCAGACTGGAGGAAAGCCAACACTCTCGCAACCGAGTATGAACGAGGAGAGAAGCCCCTGGACTCACACCAGGCAAAAAAAGCTTTCCATGTATGGTAATAAATCTTACCAGACTAGGCTTTTCTAGCCTTGATTAAAGTAGGAATGACCTCTGAGGAGAGACCCCTGTCTCTCAGGACCTGGCTTTCAACAGCCATGCCGTTAAAGCCAGTGACTGTAAAGCAGGATGGAAGATCGGTCCCTGAGACAGCAGATCTTCTCGCATTGGCAGCCGCCACGGAGGCTCGACGGCCAGGTGAACGATGTCCGCGTACCAGGACCGGCGTGGCCAGTGTGGCGCAACCAGAATCACCAGTGTTTGTTCCGAGGCCAACCTGCGAAGGAACCTGGACAACAACTGAATCGGAGGAAAGGCAAATATCAGATGATACTGATGCCAAGGCACCACCAGCACATCCGAGGCGTCTGCCAGAGGATCGCGCGTTCTTGCCACGAACCTTTCCACCTTGTGGTTTAGCTGAGATGCGAACAGATCCACATCCAGGGATCCCCATTTCGCACACAGCATTTGAAATACCTCCGGGTGCAGGGACCATTCCCCTTGGTCCAGGGTCTGGCGGCTCAGATAATCGGCCTGCCAATTCTCTACACCCAGAATGTGAACTGCCGATATCGACGGGACATGAATCTCAGCCCAAGACAGAATATTGGTCACATCCTGGGCCGCCTGGGCACTCCTGGTGCCCCCTTGGTGGTTGATGTACGCCACCGTAGTGGCATTGTCCGTCTGCACCCGTACAGGACAGCCCTGAGGACGATCCGACCAGCGGAGCAGGCAAAGCCTGATCGCTCTCAATTCCAATATGTTTATCAAAAGGGAGGATTCCTCCTCCGACCAAGTGCCCGGGCAGACAGGTTGCCCAGGACGCCACCCCAGCCCGACAGGCTTGCATCTGTGGTAATCACCGTCCACAGTAACGGCCGGAAGGATTTCCCTTCCGACACAGCCAGGGACTGAAGCCACCACAAGAGATCCATTCTGGTTTGGCGACTCAGAGACACTCTCAGGTCCAAGGACTGAGGTAGTCTGTCCCACCTGGCCAGGATCTCCGCTTGGAGAGATAGCGTGTGAAACTGTGCAAATGGTATCGCCTCGAAGGCTGACACCCATCAACCCCAGGGACCGCATACAGGTCCTGAGTGAAGAGGATTCGTTGTCCCTGAGGGACCTGACCTCGGACTGCAGTGTCCGGAGATTGTCCTCCGGTAAGAACACCTTTGCTTGAGCAGAGTCCAGAACCATTCCCAAATATGGGAGATGAACCAATTGAGACAAGGTCGACTTCTGAACGTTGATGGTCCATCCGAACTCCTGGAGTGCCTGGACCGTAGTGGACAGATCGCGCAACAAGCTCTGACTGGCACTTGATCTTAACAGGAGAAAGTCCAGATAACCCAAGACTGCAATGCCCTGTGCCCGCAACAGGCGCCAACACTTTGGTAAAGACCCTTGGAGCCGAAGCGAGACCGAAAGGTAACGCCACAAACTAATAATGATCAACCGCGATAGCGAAGCGGAGGTACCTCTGATGACCCTCGAAAATGGGGATGTGTAGATACGAATCCTTCAGATCGATAGAGGCCAGGAATTCTCCCGGACTCAGGGAGGCCACCACGGAGCGATTCCATGGGGAACTTTCGAACGTGCACAAAGCCGTTCAGAGCTTTTAAGTCCAGAATCGGACGCACCTAGCCCTCCTTTCTGGGCACAGTGAACAGATTCGAGTAAAACCCCCGAAATCTGTCCCGATGAGGCACCAGGACGATTACACCCTGGGCGAGGAGATCCTGTACCGCTTGATGCAGGTCTTGTAACTGCCCTGGGGTCAAATGAAGATTTGAGGGAAAGAATCTGTCCGCCGGCCGTGAAAGGATTTCCATCTTGTATCCTGATCTAATGATTTCCTGAACCCACCTGTCCGGAGCAGCCAAGGTTGGAGGAAACCACGCAAACGTCCCCCAACCCCTGAAATGGGTGAAGGCGCCCCTGCAGGCAGAGGCGGACTGAGCCGCCGGTATCCTGATCTAATGATTTCCTGAACCCACCTGTCCGGAGCAGCCAAGGTTGGAGGAAACTGCGCAAACGTCCCCCCACCCCTGAAATGGGTGAGGGCGCCCCTGCAGGCAGAGGCGGACTGAGCCGCCGCGGCCGGATTTAGGTTTGCCCACCCAGGGCTTTCTCTGGCCACTTTGGCCCTTGAAAAGGTTTCCCCTTGTTCTGTGTCTTGAAGGCACGAAAGGACCTCTGGTTTGGTTTAAAGGCCGGGACCCCGCTTGCCGTGGAAAAACTTGCCCTTAGGATTCTGGGGCAGCAGAGTGCTCTTGCCCCCAGTGACTCCTTAACCAATTCATCCAGGGAGTCTCCAAAAAGGCGAGACCCCGCATAGGGAATGTCAGCCACCGTCTTTCTGGATTTCTGGTCAGCCGACCAGCTTTTCAACCAGATCAGTTGATGGTTAAGCACCGCGACACTGGACAGGCGCGCAGCTAATGGGGCCTCATCTAAGGCCGCATCGCACAGATACATGACCCCTCGATAAACCTGGTCCACCATCTCCAAGGTAGCAGGGGGGGCAGAATCCGCCACGAGGGCGCGTCTTATCACCTTGGTCCAATCTGCCACAGCCTGAGCCACCACGACAGAGGCAAAAATAGGTTTTAGCATGGAACCTGCCACCATGTAATCCGTAGGATCCCGAAATACTGGAGAATCTTCTATGGGAACCAGAGTAGCCTTGTTCAATCTGGCCACAGTGTGATCCACTTGAGGAGCCACACACCAGCGTGAAACCGTAGGAGACGCAAAAGGGTAAAGAAGTTGGAACCTTTTTTGGTACCTTGAAGGTTTGTTTTAAGCTGTGCCATTGCTCATTCACTGTGTGATGAAACTTAGCGGGTCAAGGAAAAACCTGCGCCGTCTTGCGGGTCCTGTGTGTACCAAAAGAGGACACAATGCCCGGAGGATTGGGCTCATCCTCTAAATGTAGTGTTTCTTTCACGGCAAGAATCAGCGCATCCATAGCTGCGCGTTCCTCGGGGGTCCCAGGGGGGGAATCACCCACCCCTACAACCTCTGCCTCCTCCTCAGACTGAGAAGAGCTAGACCCTTCAAGGGGTACGCTACCTACAGCAACCATGTCACATTCAGAATCAGAAAAAAAAGAAATCCTAGGCCTTTTTCTAGCAGCACGTTCAGTCATCAGCACATCCATTTTGGACACCAAAGTCGCCACTACAGCAGACAAATTAGTCAGGGCAGAGGATTCAGAGGAACCTGAATCCCCCACCAAGGCTGGAGGAAATTTGCTGCCCTGGGATTCCATTGCAAGAAAAAAGTTTTTTTTTGTAAGGTACTGGCCCTTTAAGCGCGCCGTGGACCCCGCAGCACACCGCTACAATGACTGGAACACAGACACCCCCCCCCCCCCCCGCAGGGACAAACAGAAAGCCAGGAAGATTGTACAAGGGAGGACAAAAGGACAGCAGAACAGAGCCCCACAAGCGTGTTACCACCGCAGTCGGTCGCTCCTGAGTGAAAGAAGGAAGTGATGTCACCGCCAAAGACTGAACTGAGGCTGCAGGCTAAGGAAAAATGGTTGCCTATAGAAAGGAATGGGAGTCTTCGGTAAAATGGCAGCCGACATGTGCTCGGAACGATCGTTTGCCAGACACAAGATGGCGCCGCAAGGCACCAAAATACACCACATACCATGCTGTATAAGCGCCCATAGTGAAGCCAGACATGCTGCCCACACCTAAAATGGCGGACCGGCAGTTTGTAACCCCGCAGCGGTCGCCGCACGTGTCTGTACCTCCAAGCACCCTAAAGTGACACAGGAGAGGGACCCCCAAAAATCCACACAGCGCTGGCTGTGAGAGAAAAAACCTCCGCAGGAACCGGGATCAGGGAGACCAAAACGCACAGACATAAGGGGACATCACAGACAAACAGGACTGCCAGCCCCAGACAGAGGCCCCACACAGAGTGCACTTACCTGTACTCGATGGCGTGGGGTGCCTCATATAAAACGGGAAACCCCCCGCCCTCAGATGGCAGGGGAGTGCAGTCAGCCAAAAAACGCAGGACACCAGTAGTGCACGGACAAACCGTGAATGTGTCCGGTGAGGTTGCCACCTCACAGGCTGCATCCCTGAGGACAGGGATGGTTCATTTGCGAGGCCAGGGCGAACACATAGCCTGCTAAATGCTCGATGGCGGGCTGGGATTCCATCTGACCCTCTGTCCTGGAGATCCAGGACGACCAGTCCGATTCCCAGCTCCGCAAACGCCGTCTACATCCGAAGATCCGACTAACGCTGACAAAATAAAACAAAGAAAAAAATTACATTTGCAGAAAATAGAATCATAAAATAGAAGAAGGCTGAGACTGTAGCCCCAGCACAGGGAAGCCTATCTACTTAACTAGGCAGAAGACAAACTGAGCTGGGATGGCTGATTGCAGGGGGGTATAGGACCAGTGGAACAGCCCCCATGGGTGTGTCTATGTTAATGCTTTGTTTCTAACAAGTCTTATGCCTAGCTACTCTGGTGGAGAGGAAGTCAATACCCCATTGGTGAAGACTGTATGAGTGGGCGGGGACTGTCGGGAGGACGTAAGAGAAAGAGGTTTTCCAAGCTAGACGGCTTAATTTCCACCTTGACAAGGCCAAAATGGGAGGTAACAGCATGTCGCATCTGTAAGTATAATAATAGATAAAAATTCAGCGCAACTGTATAAAATAATATAATAGAAAGCTGCTATGCACTAAAGGATCAATAAACCAAAAGTCCCAATAACAAATATATAACAAAAAGTGCAGCGCTATCAAATATGGATTATGAAGAAGATATCGAGGAGAGCAGTCCACAGGTGAAAATTATGGTGAAGCATGCACAAGATATAAACATTCAGTGCTCTTCAATGTGCTGGTAATCCTCCACCCAGTCTCATTAGCCTCTCACCTCACACTTAGCCCCTGTGTCACCAGACGGGCTAGTAAGACAAACTTTCTCCAAGGATATCACAAATATAGATCAAATCAGTATTCCTCTTCATCAGAAGATAAGGCTCACAGGTAACAGATCACAGGTCCATAAAGCGGGTCACAGGTCCATAGGAAAACAAAGGTCCGGACATAGTGCATTACCGCAATAAATTACTTTATTGAACATAGCATAAAATCATAAAAATTACCTTGTAAAGCACTATACAAGTGCATGTGATGAGCAGATTGTATTACACACAGCGGTCTCGACCGCAATGGATGGCGGGTGACGTCACCGGCCCCTCCCCCTTCGCACGCGTTACGTCCCACTGCACGGGACTTCCTCAGCTATTGGTAAGGGAGAAGGACAGGGCTACTTATAGTCACTCATAGCCATCAGACCCGGAAGTGCATGTCTGATGAAGAGGAATACTGATTTGATCTATATTTGTGATATCCTTGGAGAAAGTTTGTCTTACTAGCCCGTCTGGTGACACAGGGGCTAAGTGTGAGGTGAGAGGCTAATGAGACTGGGTGGAGGATTACCAGCACATTGAAGAGCACTGAATGTTTATATCTTGTGCATGCTTCACCATAATTTTCACCTGTGGACTGCTCTCCTCGATATCTTCTTCATAATCCATATTTGATAGCGCTGCACTTTTTGTTATATATATGCATCTGTAAGTATCTAAAGAGGTAGGGATTAGGTAAATTACATCTTAGCTTGCGGTCAAAGAATAACAGTTCACCCCTTCTAGTGATATCCCCTAAATGTATATCCCTTTAGTTGCCTATATGATGGGGTCTGGCATGGTAAGAAATTGAGAGACAGGGGTTCATCCACAATGGGGAGGCTAGTGAGAAGGAATCTGAGGCGGGTTGCAACAGGTTTTGAATGCAGTCCCATGCCTTGTGTGGCTTTCATAGTGGCCGTCAAAGGGAACACTGCTGCCTCCAACACCGTGGCAGAGTCCCCGTCATCCCCAAGAAGCCACCTACATGTGAAAACACCTTGCCCTGCCAAAAAGTATTTAAACAGGTCAGGAAGTGCTAAACCCTCTTGTCCCCAAGGTTCCTGCAGGGCCCTGAGTCCAATTCTAGGAGAAGCGGCCCCCCATATAAATGAGCTGAAAAGTCAGTGTAATTTGTGAAAAAACGAGTGTGGGACCCAAAACAGGGGAATTGCGAATAAAATGTAATAATACTGGAAGAATCTTCATTTTGAGAAGATTTATGTGTCCCAGCACTGACAATGGAAGATTCCTCCAGGCCTCAGTCTTTTTTGAAAAAGTCAAATAACGGGTGTAGTTTAGTGCGTGACCGCCTGCAACTCTCGCCGATACACGGATCCCAAGACACGTGAAGTGGGAGACCCATTGCAACTGCATTGTTACATCTGCCGCAGCCGCAGTGACAGGGTCCAAACGAAAGTATAGTAGACTTATTTCAATTTACTTGCAGGCCTAAAAAAATAAAAAAAATAAAAAAATGCAAATGTATCCAAAATAAGGAAAACCCCACAGAGGGACGGGCTCGGATCTTTCAAAAACAATATATCATCCACGTAAAGCGCTAGGCATTCTCTGGCAGTATCCAGTCATCTGAAGCTGACCTTTTCCTTTTTAAATGGATGAAGATACCTTGTGTTCTGGGATGTACGATATAGAAATAAAGTTAAAAAGGTGGGTAAAGTAGCTGTAGATACTGCAGGTTAATGTTACAAGACAAAGCAATGCAAATACAAATATTATGAAATGTATCAACTAATTGCAGCACACAGTATTATTCATTTTGGGGAGAACTACAAGGATGGTGGAGACTAAAAGCAGAGAGAAAGAGTCCAGCAATTAACATTTAACCACTATGACTAAAAGCAGATACATAGCATTTGTCAGTGCCCTACTACTGTATTACACACCTTTCTCAGGTCTTCTTCTGCTTTTGGCAGCTTTGTCTCCAGTTCTTTGATAGCCGTTTTTCGTTCTTTTAATGTTGCTGATGCCGTGTTTAATGCTTCCTTTGCTTTGTTAAACTGAGACAAGGCTGTATTATGTCGACTTAAATAAATGTCCAGTTCAGACTGGGCCACATCCATCTTTGAGCGGGTTTCATTCACATTCTTGTTTAATTCCATCAGTTCTCTCTCTTTACCCTAAGGGTGATAGACATATGGCATCCATAAATATGTTCTTAAGCCTTACTTTAGAACACTATTCCAACAATATCTACCAGAGAGTGAAAAAGCAGCACTCATTTCAAAATACTGCCTTCCAACCTCCACAGCACTACTAACTCGCTGAAGCTCATCATCAAGTTGACAAGTAGCACATCTAGAAATTGCCGGAATGGAGCACGGTGGGACGGACAATTGCCTAGCTCAATCCAAAGAGCACTCTTTCTGCTATTTGCCAGCCTAAAAAAAAGGTAGGAAAGAGGGCAAAGACTTCATAGCTGCATCCTAGCCTTGCCTACCCCTCGCTATGCCAGAATACTCTAGCTCAGAAGGAGAAATAGATGGTTAAATTGGCTAAAACCCACTTAACAGGAGATATCTAAAAAATATATACAAAGTATATTCTTTGCGCCAATGGAACTGCAAGAGTATTAATATAGATTTAAAATATTAGTGGATATTTTTATTAAAAATATTAGCCTAAAAACAATATAAATTGCAGCTGCTGTATGAATAAAAGGGTATTGAATATTTATGGTCTTATAAAAGACCAAATACAGCGCTTGCTAAAACCAGTGACTCCCAATGTCTGTCACTCTCTGAGTAAGTACAATACCAGTGTGAACATCCCAAATTATTTCAACATGTATTTATCAAAAAAAAAAAAAGGGCATCAAAAGAAATTCCATCTGATGAATAATTGTGCAAATTAATGCATGGTGAATAAACATATAAATATTAAACAGATCCAAATGTGAGTGGAGGAATATAAAATTACATACATATATATTTACATACATACATACATACATACATAAGTAGTCAAAAAATAGTCCCAAAAATATAAAGTGACTTCAGTGCTCAAAAAAATAGTGATGAAGTCCTTGGTGACAAATAAATCTTCAAATTCAAAAGTGCAAGTGCTCTGGCATGGTTTGCCGTGACATCAATTCCCTTGTGAATAGATAAACTGGATCACTTACCAGATTGAGTGGGCTCTATATGCCATATGGCACTAGAACCGTTCTCGCTTGAAAAGCCCCCTGGGCTTAATAGATATCCCCTTTGGGTGGTCTTACGAACTGCAGATGGTTCCTCTAGGCTCCGGGGTGCTCGGACAGTGGTAATATATAAAGGAGAAAAAAGACTCCAGATAGTGTAATATGGCTTACGAGAATCCTTTATTTCCCATTAAATCGGGTGAAGTAACTTTAAAAGTTTTAAAACATCACTGGTGGTCTAGTGGTGCGGGCTGCTCGTCCTCCTCACAGAGCGACAGGCTTACTTCCGGCTTGCGCTCCACCTCGACATGACGTAATGACGCTGTGCGGTCCAAACTGACGCGTTTCGTCACTTCCGGTGACGTCAGAGCTTGGAAAGCACAGCGAGACACGGACTCATATACTGAAAGCTCCGCCCCTAATCAAGCAGCCGGAAGGAGTTTAAAGACCGGAGGTGTTCCCATATCGCTGATTAGATCAAATTCTCTCTCTCTCTCTATATATATATATATATATATATATATATATATATATATATATATATATATATATATATATATATATCCCTAAGAGCCGGTTCACACTGCCGCGACCATAAGTCGCCCCATGTCGGAGCGACTTTTTACAGCGATTTTACCGCGACTTCAGCGCGACTTGTGAATTATTTTGCGCGACTTATATGACACGACTGTTTGGCCAATCAGAATATGATGTGTTGTGACCCAATTCCCCTTTTCTGTTTTTTTTTTTTTACTCATTTCCTCATTGCCCACCAGTGCCACGTATCAGTGTCCACCAGTGCCACTAATCGGTGTCCACCAGTGCCACGCATCAGTGCCACTAATCGGTGTCCACCAGTGCCATGAATCGGGGGCCACGAATCAGGGTCCACTCACACAGACCAAGCAGAGATAATGGAATATATATATATACCATTACACACACACACATTATATATATATATATATATACACATACACACACACACACACACACACACACACACCATATAGGCATGGCTGCAATGTGGGGAATGCCTGGCTAATCTCTTTCTTCTTCCTGGAAAGTCTGATAACAAGTCGCTCCAATTAAGATAAGGAGGCGACTCCCATTGAAGTATATGGGACAAGTCGGAGCGACTTCAGTAGTGCCAATTAAAACGGCACTGATTAATTAACATTGCTTTTGTTATGTCAAGCGACCTGGGGCAACACAAGTTGCCTCACAAGTCGCGCTAGTGTGAATGGGCTCTAAATCAGTTTAATACTGGGTAGTGGGGTGGATTAGCGGCCCGCACAACACCTGTATCAATTATAAGAAATACATATATGATATAGACAGTGAATGGTCATATTATTTACATAAATATAATAAAATGAATACAGTTAAATAAAATATTATATATTGCATGTACCTAGCTTCATAATAAAATTGCCCTGGATAGATATAAAACTCTTGTAAATACCATTTAATTAATAACAATTAAAATTTATCAATTAAAAAATATTAATAAAAAATGTGATAAAAAATAATAAAATTGTTATAAATTTATTTTTAATACTAAATAAATATATAATGAATTATTTTACATTTACATCCATTCACACATATTAGATACCTAATTTCAGGGAAAAATAATCAAGAAGTAAATCTTTCCCTGAAATTAGGTATCCAATATGTGTGAATGGATGTAAATGTATTTATTATCCCCACACACACTGTCCCAACACTTGATTACATACTAATTTATTATATATTTATTTAGTATTAAAAATAAATGTATAACAATTTTATCACATTTTTTTAACATTTTTTATTATCACATTTTTTATTAATATTTTTTTTACTATCACTTTTAATATATATTTATCCACATGAGATCACACAGAGTATTTATAACACAATGGTAATTTATATTAATGTCGTTTCACACATATACATCATTTATAAAATATTTGGTTTTTTAATTGATGAATTTTAATAATAATTAAATGGTATTTACGAGAGAGTTTTATATCTATCCAGGGCAATTTTATTATGAAGCTAGGTACATGCAATATATAATATTTTATTTAACTGTATTAATTTTATTATATTTATGTAAATAATATGACCATTCACTGTCTATATCATATATGTATTTCTTATAATTGATACAGGTGTTGTGCGGGCTGCTAATCCACCCCACGGCCCAGTATTAAAACTGATTTAGGGATATATACAAGGAGAATTTGATCTAATCAGCGCTATGGGGACACCTCCGGTCTTTAAACTCCTTCCGGCTGCTTGATTAAGGGCGGGAGGAGGGGCGGAGCTTTTAGTATATATGAGTCCGTGTCTCGCTGTGCTTTCCAAACTCTGAGGACGTCACCGGAAGTGACGAAACGAGCCAGATTGGACCGCACAGCGTCATTACGTCACGTCAAGGTGGAGCGCAAGCCGGAAGTAAGCCCGCCGCTCTGTGAGGAGGACGAGCAGCCCGCACCGCTAGACCACCAGTGATGTTTTGAAACTTTTAACGTTACTTCACCCGATTTAATGGGAAATAAAAGGATTCTCTTAAGCCATATTACACTATCTGGAGCCTTTTTTCTCCTATATTACCACTGACCGAGCACCCCGGAGCCTAGAGGAACCATCTACAGTTCGTAAGACCACCCAAAGGGGATATCTATTAAGCCCAGGGGGCTTTTCAAGCGAGAACGGTTCTAGTGCCATATGGCATATAGAGCCCACTCAATCTGGTAAGTGATCCAGTTTATCTATTCACAAGGGAATTGATGTCACGGCAAACCATGCCAGAGCACTTACACTTTTGAATTTGAAGATTTGTCACCAAGGACAATACTATGTTTGAGCACTGAAGTCACTTTATATTTTTGGGACTATTTTTTGACTACTTATATATATATATATATATATATATATATATATATATATATATATATATATATATATTTTTTTTTTTTTTTTTTAGTAACTTTATATTCCTCCACTCACATTTGGATCGGTTTTATATTTATATGTTTATTCACCATGCATTAATTTGCACAATTATTGAGATGGAATTTCTTTTGATGCCCTTTTTTGTGATAAATACATGTTGAAATAATTTGGGATGTTCACACTGGTATTGTACTAACTACAGAGAGAGTGACAGACATTGGGAGTCACTGGTTTTAGCAAGCGCTGTATTTGGCCTTTTATAAGACCATATATAAAACAGGAGATAGTAGACGTAGTCTTCAAGGGCATCCAGTTCTTCCACAACCTCCTAGCGCATAACTAAAACTCCAGGGTGTGTCTGCTAGAGTACGAGATAGCCAAAGCCCAGTTTCGCGAAAGCCCAGTTTCTCCATTCACAAGACCCGAAAGCAACAACTTGACCTTATGGAAAAACAAACAGCTTGGAATCTGGAAAAAATGATGGCAAAGAGGAAACCCCCACAGTGCTGTCTGATGGATTTTTTATTGTCCACCAAGACCCACCGACAATATTTCTTATTTCAGGCACTCTCAAGATTACTGTTTTGACAAAGTTTATCTTTCCTGCCTTCCCCAGACACATATTATGGTGTTCCCCACTTGTTAAAAGATCACATAACATACTAGAGGAAAGACTTTCAATCACTCCGTACCACTTGCACTACAAACCCTTTTCCACCCAAAATAAAAAATTTGAAGGCTGGGGTCCTACCCATTTCCTTCTTTGGCAAGAGGCATCTCTTTATAAAGATGAGCTTTGCTAGACTGCTCTACCACTACAAAAAATGCCACTATTTTTAAAGGACATAAAAATACTGAAGCCTTTGACGGGTTCAAGTAGAATTCCAAACATCCCAAAATCTCTCTACGAATCACCTTTAAAAAATAAATGCCACCAAAAGTGTAGGGAGGCATGGGAATCCCAAATATTAGTGCATACTATTTGGCATGTATTTCACCATGACCTTGACTTGGTAAACAAAGCTTCTCAATATTCCAATGCTACCGTAGTAGTTAACCAACACTTAATTGCTACCCAATATACTGGATCTCAAAATGCCTTCCCATAAAAAGGGACAATCTTTAATTCCTTAAGGTACAAGACAATCAAAGCTTTTGCCTTGTGGGAGGAGTAAAGAAACACAAATATCAGGAACTCTGTTCAAACCAGCCATGCTTTGACCCCTAGTGTTTTTCGTGCAATGTAGAAAACTTATCGAGAAAGATAGAAAGACCCTAACTATCTGTTAAAAACAAACAGATAACTTAAAGCATAAATCCATTTATTCAAGTTCTAAAATGTATTCTCACCTCAACATCACATTCACACCATAGTTGGAAAAAACTAATAAAGATAAATGGAAAACAATCTTTCTTGCAGAGCATGCATGTGGAAAAATCTTAAAAGACATGTAGATTAGAAAATGAATTATGAGACCTGGAGGGAAATCCAATGCAGAATAATGCATAGAGCCAATTCCACCTTTGATTTCCACTCCATAAACTAAAAAGGTTCCTAAAAAATACCTCTAAAATTGCCCTCATTTGTGGCCTATCAGGGGCTTGCTTGAATTGCCTCGGTTTCACAATTTTGGAATAAAACAGTTTAATGCTTACAATACATTCAATGAGTCAACTGGTCCAAAGACCCTTTTAATTTGCCCATTTAATTTTTGGTCTCCTCCCAAGCATGTTCACAGGATTGGAGTACCCACTTCCCTACTAAAAAGAAGAGAAATAATTATATCAAACTGGCTATCTGACAAACCCTCTCCCTTAATCCAACCTCTATCAGCTATAAATGTGAAGGAAGAACAAGGTGAAATACTGACATGTAGTTACATAAAAACGCTTTATAAGATGGCGATCATCAATTCAGGGAACAAGAAATAATGCCCATAGAAAAGAAAACACACTTGGCGCTACCCTTGCTATAACCGGGGATTGGTTTTGTGCAATCAGATTGAATCATGTATAAGTAGCTGGTTGAACAAAATGATCCTTGCATGTACATATAAAGACAGTAACTGAAATAAAGACAGTAACTGAAAAATGCATAAGACCTTTAGTGCCTACATGTGTTAAAATGAATAGATCTATAATCTCGGAGGTTAGAAGAATCAGCCACTGGCTAACATGGGCTGGCGCAAAGTTGCCTTCTCTGAAGGGCTGGGGACCTGAGCATTGTAACAGAAGGGAAGGGGGAAAGGAGGTAAGACACTGATAGTGTAGCACAGTTTAGTCAAAGTAACCTAAAACTACAAAACAAATGCACCCACAGACATCTAGGGTGACAGGCATGTGTAAGCTCAACATGGGACAACCAAGGAAAAGTTCAGTCCTCCCTGGAGCTGCTGTATGTAAAAGAAAGCAGGATGCTGTGCAGAAAACCAGATGAACAAGCCGAGAGCCGTCAGGAACTATCCATCCCCAGGATATTGTAGCCAAAAGGAACACGTTTCAGAAGCCAGACCATGCTTCCATCAGCTTTTACATCCAGCAGCTCAAGCGTGGATTAGACTTTTCCTCGGTTGTCCCATGTTGAGTTAACAAATACCTGTCACCTCTGAGTGCATTTTTTTTTTAAACAATTATGTTGCTTTAAATATCCTGCCACACTGTTGGCTGATTAGTGACCCGCTTTCCCTTCTTGTGAACAATCATACAGCCCTTTTGATAAATGACCTGGTACTTTACAGAGGCCCTGGGAAACCCACAATCACTTGCTCCCTCTCCACCGTGAAATTTTCATCAAGGGTCATGTCATTCTACCACCAATAGCTAGAAAACCCTTCTACAAGAATGCAGCAAAATTCTATCTCTTGCACTTAGCCAAGGGCTCGACAAACCCCGGGCGCATTTGCGACTAGAATTAGCGACCTGGCGCCTGGGGTGTCCTGTCCCTTTTGCGCCCCCACCGCCTCCCCGAGTGCACGGACTTCCGCGCCGTCAGAAAATTGAGGCCCCGGCTTTTCGGCCTTCTTCTGTGAGATGAGAGAGGCTTCCGATGGGGAACTGGCGCCCTCTTGTGGTGGCCGGGACTAATGACTGTTTCCACTGCCTGTTCTCAATGCATTCTCATCTCCTTCCCAAGAGGAGATGAGAGGGAAGTTTTTGCAGGCTTCATCTTCCTGTCCAGTTACCTTTGCTTAAAAGGTAAGTGGACAGGGAGTGTGGTTATTATTAATTTATTTTTTAAATTAAAAAATAAAATTGTTTCTTTTTAATAAATATATATATATGTATATATATATATATCTTTTTTTTTTTACCTCATCGCCATGCCACAGCCGAAGGCCCCTTTCACACGGGCTGTCTGATCAGGTCCGCCTGTCAGTTTTTCATTCTCCTCTATGGAGCAGTAATCTGCCGCCATCTAATCCTGTCCGCCAAAAACAGACGGATGGTGGTTCTATTTTCTATCCATCCCGTGGATCGGATCAGATGGCATCGGATGGAAAGAGACAGACAGTCTGTTTCTATCCAATTGCGCTATAGAGGAGAGTGGGGTTCTAGTCATATTTATGTGTAAATTTAGTATCCGTTTTATTAAATAAAGCTTGGTTGTTAGTTTAAAAAAAAAAAAAAAAAAACTGGCTCCTAACTTTTTTAGCTGGCTCCTAGATTTCAGGCAATTTTGTCAAGCCCTGACTTAGCCCAACATTCACCATCCCTCTAGACCAGCTCTAAGCTCAAAATTACCCTGAGCCGACCTAACAAACTCTTTGTAACACTACACCCTTTCTGGCACTATTTTACTGGATAATAATCAACTTTAATATTCTCATCTGTTGATTAAAAAAAAAAGTACATTAAAAAAGACTGAATTTTTTAGACTATTTTGCATAGTATGCTGTTCCAAATTACCTTTCCACCCCTTCATGTGGTCCAATGAATGCTCATCTCTAATCTAATAAGAAGTCAACTGAATTGTAAAAAAACAAGCATTTCAACAGTATCAAGACTTATTATACAATCGTAGCTATTTCCTCAAAGCCAATCAGATCCTTTCCAATTCCTATCATTTGAAGGACAGGACTGACTGACTTGTAAACTATGGAAAAAACAATGATAAAACGAGACACCCTCCCAAAAGTTTTATATTGTCACAAACCTCCTTTTCCTCCTGTAAGCCTTGAGTTTCTATTTTAAGGCTGTCCATAACTTCTTTTAGCTTCTCTTCTTCTTTTTCCTTCTGCTTCTCAAGGGTTCCTTTCTTACTCGTAGCCTCTTCAATAATTTTCTGACTGTTAGCAGGAACGCTTTTTATTTCTTCCACCTACAACATAAAAAAAATAAAATAAAAACGTGCATGATCTGCATTTAATTACCCAAGTAAACAGGTTGGCTCAAGACCAAAGCTCTACCTTTTCTTTGTCCTTTTGAAGTTGCTTCTGAAGCTTTTTTACTTTACTCTTTGCATGTTTGAGCTTCTCTCGTAAATCAACATCTTGCAAGTCCAACTGAGTAAATTTCTCCCTGCTTTCCTCAACAAATTTGTTGACTTTATTCATTTCCCTTTAAAAAAAAAAAAAAAGTAAGGCCTGTAAACCTTCTACAAAAGAAAGCATGTAGTATTAAACAATTCCTTCACCTATCTGTAGATTGTAGATGAGCATTCTCCTGTATGTTGATCTTTCTCCCCTTTTTGGACCGCTTCAGAGCACATGGTGCTGCTGTCAAATCAAGCTGTCACTGGCTTAAAGCGGGACTAAAACGCTCTCAATCATTGTTAATTGTAAATCTTTTGCTGCTTGCATTTGTAAATAGCTAGTAAATTATTTTATATTTAAATCTAGGCCACAACCAAAATGTCATACATCCCAGGAGTCTTCATGGGCATTTTCTTTTTCCCATATGGAGGAAGGGCTTTCTCAGCTATGCACACCCTGCTGCCTGCATGCCTGATCTAAAGGCAGATGGGCTTTAAGAAGTAAATGCTACATGAATCATCTGACCTTACTCAAGATGGCCACAGCAAGAAATGCTGGGGAGGGGGGTTCAAATGAAAGCATACAGACATTGAAGGAGGGGGGAGTTGACTTTGAACACTGAAAATTAAATAGCATTTTCAGTTTGTGGTGCTCAGATACAGTGGAGTTCCACTTTTACAAACTAAGCCTTCAGTCTACAGTTGGCATTGTTACCTCAGGATGGCAGTGTGCCTCTGTTTCATACTGTCATATACAATTATAGTACTAAAAAAGTAGAATTTTTTTTTTTTTATTATATTTTTATCAGCAACAAAAAAACAGAGCAGGGTTTTTGTTAAGACAATGTACCAAATAAAAGCAGAATATACCCCTAAAAAAAAAAAAAAAAAAAAAAGGTAAAAGCGGTAGTAAACTGATTTATTTTTTACTTGTGCCTACAGATACACCAATAGGAAGCCTTACCTGTAGGTACAATTAATATCTCCTAAACAGGAGCATGTCTAGCAGCCGGTGATGTCGCCGATGCATGCACACTGTGCTCTGAATGGGTGGTACACAAGTCTGTGGTGCATACTAAGCACATCATGACAAAGTAGGACTAAAGGCAAAACTTTTTTTTCCCATTCGGATAGAGCAAGGAAGGCCTATAATCCATCAGTCCCCCCCCCCCCCCCCCCCCCCCGTCATCTGTGTCCCCTTGTGCGGATTTCCCTTCATTTTCTGTTCTATAGTCAAACAAAAATTGAGGAAATCCCTGAAAATTAAGGGAATTCCTTGGGACCCCCTAGTCACCAAAACTAGTGTCCTCATTGGAAGATTTCCCCTTTACTACCTTTCTGAGGACAACCGAAAATGTAGAGATTTTCTTTTACATTCAATGATAATGGTAAACAGGGCAAATAGAGCGGATGAATCTCCTTAATGGGGGGCACAGACCGCAATAAAAAGCAGTCTAATCCCTCTGCACTGTATGTATAACTATTATAAATTAACTAGCAGGGGGGACATATATATATATATATATATATATATATATATATATATATATATATATATATATATATATATATATATATAGAGAGATTTTTGTAAAATCTTACCGTAAAATCCTTTTCTCTTAGCTCATTGACAGACGTAGTCCTCGGTGATACAGCACCTTCGGGTTATGTTGCCTCCACAGGAGCAGGACTAGACAGGAAATTAAAAAGCTCTGGCCACACCCTAGGGGCAGTCCCAGAGGGTATATCCTCTCCCTCTCTGCCTCAGCAAATCAGTTATGTGAAAAAGCAGTCTTTAGAGATTTTAACCCAACTCAAAAAAAACAGAGGGGCGGGGACTACGTCTGTCAATGAGCTAAGAGAAAAGGATTTTACGGTAAGATTTTACAAAAATCCATTTTTCTCTATCGCTCATTGACAGACGTAGTCCTCGGTGATACAGCACCTTAGGGACGTCCCAGAGCAGTATCACAAATGAAGGGTGGGAAAATGAAAATCAAATCCCAATCTAGAAGGCCCAACCGGTGCCAACTAGAAGTTTACAATGCTCATCCTTAATGATGAGACTCAACAAAAAAGAGAAAAAATCTTTTTTTTTTTTTTTTTCAAACAGAAAAAATCCTCGAGGTAGACCACCGGTCTCCTCAAATTGCGGCCTGCAAAACCTTGCGGCCAAATGAGGCATCCGCCGATGCCGTCACATCAATTTTATAGAATTTTGTAAAGGTATGTACCGACGACCAGGTGGCCGCCTTACATACCTGGACCACTGACGCCTGATGGCGAAAGGCCCAGGAAGTACTGAGCGCTCGAGTGGAGTGCGCCCTAACAGGGAACGGAGGACTCTGACCCTTAATAGAATAAGCCTGTACCACCGTTTGTCTAATCCATTTGGCAATGGTCGCGGCAGATGCAGGCAAACCCTTTCTGGGGCCATCCGTGATCACAAAAAGTGAATCCGTCTTACGGAATGATTCCGTAGCTTTCAGGTATACCCTGATTGCCCGAACCACATCTAAGGAATGCAACGCATGTTCCCGATGATGCTTGGGCTGAGGACACAACGAAGGTAGTACAATATCTTCATTCAGATGAAAATCTGAAACCACCTTAGGAAGAAAAGATGGCTTAGGATGAAGTACTACCTTATCCCTATGAATCACTAGGTATGGGGACTGGCATGATAATGCAGCCAGTTCTGACACCCTGCGAGCAGAAGTAATAGCCACCAAGAAGGCCACCTTCTGGGATAAAGTAAGCAAGGGAATCTCCCTGATGTTTTCAAAGGGAGGTTTCTGTAGAACCGACAAAACCAAATTAAGATCCCAGGGCGGTAAGGGCGCGTGGACTGGTGGAGCCAGGTGCCGCACCCCCTGGATGAAATTCTGCACCAAGGACTTGGTAGCTAAAGGCTTCTGAAAGAAGATTGCTAATGCTGAAACTTGACCCTTGATGGTGCTCAAGGCTAGCTTCTGCTCAACCCCTTGTTGCAAAAAAGCCAATATTCGAGTCACCGAATAGGTACGTGGAGGAAATCCTAAAGATTCGCACCACGCAATATAAGTCTTCCATGTGTGATAATAGACCTTGCTGGAAGTCGCTTTCCTTGCTTTAATAAGGGTAGGAATGACTGAAGTAGACAAACCTCTGTCCTTCAGTACTTGGGTCTCGATGGCCAGGCCATTAAAACCAGTGACTGTAAAGCATGATGGTAAATTGGTCCTTGAGACCACAGACACTCCCTGAGACGAAGCTCCCACGGAACGTCTGCGACTAGCATGTCCAAGTCGGCCAGCCTAGAATTTCTAGGACCACTGGCGCTGATAGAATCTGAACCAGGCGTCCCTAGAGGTATCTGGCCCCGACCATCCGAGAAAGTCTGGTCGTTTTCTGTTCCCACACATTTATCAGATACCTGATTGTTATCAGGAAGGGTGATCTTTTCTGGTTGAACCTCAGGGACCGAAGTCACCCGACTAGAGGCTACTTGGCCTATCTGGTCAACCAGATCCGATTCCTGTGAGGTATAGGGACTAATCTTAGGAAAAGGTAAAGGAAAAGATCTATTCAGGGAACGGTAACTACCGCTCCCTGTAGTACTTAAATGTTGGAAGGGAAGAATCGCACCGGTAGTAGTGGTTGATGCTCGATCTAATGTCCTGAATACCGGTGAAAACGTCCCCCCACCCTGAAACCGGGTGGGGGCACACCTTCAGGCTGTGTACTCCTTTGCTTCGGGTTTGGCTGGGTTGGTCCTCTGCTTGTCCGACCAGCCCTTCTTGAACCCTCCTGGAGGAGTCTTGCCTTTCTCGCTAGTACCAGCCGGGCGCCCTTTATGGGCGGTAAAGAAAGGTCCTCGCTTGTTGCGAGGTCCCTTAGCTTTAGCAGCCTGTGGCAAAAAAGTGCTCTTGCCCCCAGTGGCATCCTTAATGATTTCATCTAGGTTGGCCCCAAATAGACGATTCCCCTGAAAAGGGAGATTTGTCAAGGTCTTTTTGGAACCTAGGTCAGCTGACCAGCATTTTAACCACAGCACACGTCTGAGGATCACCGCTGACATAGATGCATGCCCTAATAAGGGAGTAGTGTCCAAGGCTGCGTCACAGATAAACTGTAGCCCTTGTATAATCTGTTCCATCAAATCAGATGTCTCCTGGGGAATATCTTTTCCCCTAAGGTCTTGGCGTACCATTCTCGCCCATTCCGTAAGTGTCTGGGAAACTAGACCAATAACAATTACTGGTCTAAATGCTGACCCTATCAGAGAGAAGATGGTGCGGGACTCTGCTTCCATCTTTCGATCCACCGGATCCTTAAAGGACGAAGTGTCCTCCACTGGGATAACCGTGGCTTTATTCAGCCTGGAAATAGGTGCATCTACCACTGGTGGTACCGTCCATTTCTTAATGATGGATTCCTCAAACGGATAGCGTCTAGCAATACGCTTGGAAATAGTAAAGGTACGTTTAGAATGCTCCCATTCTCCTTTAATCTGATTACCGAAACACTTGGGTACAGGAAAAACCTTCACCGTTTTGATGGGCTTATTAGTACCAAAAGGAATCTGTTTCAGTTGCCTCTGCCGGTAAAGCCTCAAGTTTTAAGGTTTCCTGCACTGCCACAACTAGTGCGTCCACCAATGCTTCTTCCTGAATTATAGCGGGAGAAGAAGCGTCCTCCTCACTGTCTGAGGGGGCTTTACCTGAGACAACAGCCCTTGCAGAGGAACCTGCAACTGCAGTGACCATCTCTGAATCTGAGTCAGAGGTGTCAGATAGTATAGGGGTAGGCGGGGGTCGCTTCCTTGACCCCCGTCCCTGACAGGCCGCCTCCACCCGAGCCACCATAGACTCCAAAATTGCTGTAAATGACTCTACACTCTGTGCACCGGCGGGTCCCGTGGCCCCCTCGAGGGAAACAGGTGGGGGAATATGTGTGGCAGGGTCCATGATAATTCCAGTCACTTCCTGGATAATATAATTCAAAAATAAAAAATTTTTTCTTTTTTTTTTTTTCAGACCCCCAGCGCCACAAAAAGCCCCTTAGTGTTACCTGCTAGGGATCCCTATCGATCGAGAGAGAGAGATAGACCCCCAGGCTCACCACTTGATGCTCAGAGTTTAACTGCAACAGGTTACAGCGCTGTCTTGACAAACAGGAAGTCTTTTGGCTGGCTGCCCAGGAAGAAAGGAGGCGGCTCCGCCCCTCTGCACGCCTTCCGGCGCCTCCCCTAGCTCCACGAGGTGTTTGGATCACCTCAAACATGGCCGCCCCCATGCTGGAGACACGAGGCTACGCCAAAATGGCGGCTCGTGCGATCCAGCAAAAAAAATGGCGGCGGCCTGTACTGAATAGCGGTGTGCTGCAGGGCACACAACACTCTCTCTGCATGGGGATTTGGCGTGGTTGGCGGTACCGGCCCTGGCGGACCGCATGGCCATTCGGGAGGCCTGCTAATAGCTGGAGATCTGATTAGGAAGGCAGTCTACATGTCCGTGGCTTCTGACTGGTAGGTAGCTTATTCTTATCACCGTAAGCTTCCCAGAATGCCACTGATTACAATCTTTTTAACATGTATTCAATTAGATTGTTAGCTCCCAAACCAAGCCTCCTGGCTTTTTGCACATAAAATCACACTCAAAGTAGGAGGATCTGTGTCATTTATAGGATAGAGAGGGACTCTATCTTACCATACAGAGAGGGGCCCGCGTTCACCACAAGACCCGTCAGGGGAAAAGGGGGAACATACTACTCACCATACCGGAACCAGGCGGGCACCAACTCCTGACAGTACCCCTCTCCACCGGGGCGGGAGGGCTGTCGACCGATATGGACGCCGTGACTCATGGTCTTTGGCGTTTCAGCGAGACGTTTAACTCGCGGGGTCAGTCCTTTAATGGGACTTTGTCGCGGCCGACCCAGCGCGGAGCTATGGCCTGCACGCGCTCGTAGGCTGAACTGGGGTGACCACCGGATCTCAACATCCAGCCCGTCGCCCAGTTCAGCTTTCTTGCTTGAAGATCTCACAGGAACACTGGAGAAAAAAAGCGGTCTAAAAAATCTTTTAAGAAAAAAATCTTGCCAGGACCTAAGATCCCAGCAAGGTATCTAGGTCCTTACTCCTAACTAGACAGAAAATAACTGATTTGCTGAGGCAGAGAGAGAGAGGATATACCCTCTGGGACTGCCCCTAGGGTGTGGCCAGAGCTTTTTAATTTCCTGTCTAGTCCTGCTCCTGTGGAGGCAACATAACCCGAAGGTGCTGTATCACCGAGGACTACGTCTGTCAATGAGCGCTAGAGAAATATATATATATATGATATAGATTTTACCACACTTTGCATCTAGGATTTAATGACCTCTGCCTTTTGTCCTGAATTTAAAGTAGGAGTTCTGTATGGTGACATTACACTGAACCCCCCCCCCCCCAGTCCCACTGTAGCAGAGTCCGGTGATCCCCCCCACTTTCAGACACCAGCAAGCAGCTTCACCAGTCTGGGGATTTGAAATCCCCCTGGGCTTGCTCACCGAGGGCAGCAGCGCTGACAGGACGAGCTAGACAGATTCTTATTGATCAGCGCAGTCCATGTGACGGTGCTGACAAATTAGCATGCCTCTTTTCTGCACACACTGAGAGGTACGGATATAGGGGATTAAGCCATTGGGATTTCAAAATCACTGGACCGGTGAAGCGGTGTCCTGGTGTATGACAGTGGGGGTCTGCGAGACTCTGGTATAGCGAGACGGGAAAGGGGTCGAGTGTAAGGTCACCTTGCAGTTTTTCTGTAAAAGGTGAACTTACACTTTAAAGTAGTGTTAAATCCAAAATCAAAAATTGAATATTTACCAGCTTACCAATCATTACATGTGGTGGCTGCATTCGTTTTAATTATTTAAGGCTTTTCCTCTCTGTTTTCACCTGGCAATCTGGCCAGTAACATCCCCATTTTTAGAGTGCCCCCACTGTGGATAAAAGGAGCACAGGGGGCACATATGGACAGCAGCATTGTCAGTCTGGGGGGGAAGTGAGTGCAAGGTGTACAAGAAGATTTAAATACACTAACAAATTGAAGCCAAAGTCCAGATCACACGATAAGCATTTTTTTTTTTGGGATAAAGGTTTTTACATAAAAAAAACTAGGAGATGCACGGAATGGAAATTGTGGTGCCAAAACTAAAAAAATCAGCATACACCAAACTTTACAGTATATAAAATTGTATTATATTCAACTTTTTAATTAATATCAATAATTTAAATGAATATGAATTTAGCCATTATCAGTCGACAATAAATGCATCCCTCTAAATGCTATGTATGTCTTCAAATGGGTCTGCTGCGCTTCCATTGTGGTGTTAAACTTGCTTGCTGCATTTTTTGGTCGGTTTAAAAAAAAAAAAAAATAAGCACCAAAAACGCACCTCCACATTGAAATTCATTGAAATTGCAGCAAGAACACATCAATAATGCACCGTGTTATGTTTTTGATGCAGCTTTTGAGTCACATGACCCTTGAAACTCACCATAAGCACTGTAAAATCATTTAGGCGATTTTCTGTGCCATTCATGATAACCTTTTTCTCTAGCCACAAAAAGCTAAAAAACACCATTTTCGGCAGATAGATTTAGGCCACAGAAATTTCTGTACATATCAAAAATAAATAAATAAAAAACTATTGTAAGCAGCATTAGATGGTTTGTCTCATGTAACTGATACATCTGAAAGAGAGCTTGTTCTTTTAAACAAACAGACTTACTAGCTGGATCACCAGATGAAAATAGAAGACCACCAATAATAAGGTTAGCTTTTGGGTTCAAAACCACTTTAACTAAAAAGAGAATTCCCTAATGGTGAGATCTCACCCCAAGAACACCAAATGGACTTCCCACTGTATTCCAATCCTAGCCTGTTAGCAGCGAGATGACTCTCCGGCACACAAATCAATCCCAACTGTAAGGGCAACACCCTATTTCTGGGGTTTTTTTTGTGACCATTCGTCTTGACAGCTGCCATGAACAGTCTCCATTTCTCAGCCCGCACACTTAGTCATGGCAAAGTTAGAATAACCGTTATGAATGTTATTGTAGGCATTGTCAGAATAAACGTGACAGCAGCATGGCATCCATTACTAAATCTGCCCTTAACCTAGTACCGTGTTTTTCTTGCATGCGATTTGTTATTATGTACGATTGGGAAATTTCCCTGCTGTAAGCCTGCAAGATGGCAGAAGATTATTGACTAACAAAACATAGTGGGGCTTGGTTGGTGCACAAACGCAAAAATCAGATTTCTGCACCAGCATAACTAAGCATACAGCACATGGCTACAGACAATGTCACCATTATTTTGGCAGACAAAATTATTGCACACCATTTCAGTGGTCTGGAAATTGCTGTAGGCATATAAGGGAGTAGTACACCATCAGTTGTTCCCTGTCTTGGTCCGTTACAGTAATATATGGTCTGTTTGAATTACACCGACAACTCTACAGCATTAATGCAACACATATATGGGCGATTTGAAAATGTATGAAGCAATATTTAGTATTCCTAAACGTGGAGGTTGTTCACACAGGTCACACATTGCAATAGACCTAAAGAAGAAGGCTTTGTTTTTTTTATATAGGCATAACATAGATGTCAGGCTTTAGAAATAATGAGCACAAGAATTTAACAGTAGTTTCTGTCATCAGCCAGCTTTGCTGTGTTAAATGACTGGAGCTTACATATCAGTCTATATAATCATATTAAAGCATAATTGAGCATCAATAAATGTGTTCCATGCACAAACTGAAATTCCATGCAATGCTAAAGCACACAGCTGTAAAATTCTTATAAAGCCATAAAGTTATATCAAACCCATGTATGAAATCTTACTAAAAACATTGTTTTTACTGAAATATAAAAAACACACTTCGTAAGCGTCATGACTAATGGCCCAAAAACTTTATATACACCATTCTGAATTAACCTCTCAAGGAATGGAACACTTTGCTATAATTATTAAAAAGGGAGTTCACCCCAAAACTGGTGAATAGTAAATAACAAATACAACATTTTAGAAGATTAAACAAAAATCTCTAAAAAAAAAAAAAAAAAAAATTACTTCTCCACATCTTTTAAGGCTTTGCTCTTTGCCTTCATTTCCTCAGCAAGGACACTGCTTTTTTCACTGATCTCCTTAGTTTCTTCTTGGACCTTTTCTTTCTTTTGCTCTTCTTCCTGAATGCGTTTCTGCATTTCATGTCTTTACAGGAAAAAAAAAAAAAAAGGAGGAAAGGAAACTAAAATGGTTATTGGTGTTAAGGTCAGAATTTTACAAACACTAATGGCGCTTTTCCACTGCATGGAACCGAACAGTACGGCTCTCAAAAACAATACCACCTCAATTGTGGTTCCAAGAGGTACCATACCCGGTACCATATCTCACAATCCTTTGCATGCAGTCACTACTAGCCACTGATTGGTCAGAGAATCGTTGTTATCCCACCCACTTAACTTTAGTACTACATTAGTGGAAAAGCAAACCATACCGTACCGAACCGTTCCAACACCGTACCATGCGGTACCAGTAGTGGAAAAGCAAACCGGGCCAAGCAGGGCCGAGTAGAGCCGAGCCAGTACTTGCAGTGGAAAAGTGCCATAAGAAAGCACAGACACCACATTTTTTTTCTGATACTTTTTGAACTATAAACTGCCTATATGTAACAAGTTAAGAGGATATAGTGATTTAATAGCTGTGTAAACAGTAAGGTTTTTTCAATTAACGTTGTTGCTTTTATTAAGCCCTAATGGATTACCTACATGTAATACTGGCAGACCTGATTCTTCATCTTAAAAGTTTCATTCTCCATGTTAAGAAATTCAACCGCCTTATTCTTTTCACCTTCTAATGCATCCTTTTCTTTCTCTACAAGTTTAACTCTGTTCAACTGTCAACAGGGGAAGAAAATATAATATTTTAAAATTCTATACAAACAAAATTTGGCATATACCATCGGCACTAAAAGTCCATCTCAGGATAGTCACATCAGAGCATTCAAAAACATTCTCAATATCCAGTTGTGACCAATACATATCACAGCTAATATGATCACAGAAGGGTACCAGAGCTTGTCTAGATCAGCAGTCGCCAACCAGTGGTCCCGTGGATCACTAATGGTCCATGAGAAAAATGTTGGTGGTCCACAGGGGTTCTGCCACAATTCAACACTATGGCGGATGTATACCTCCCAATGTTATTTCAAATGTTTTCCCTTAATGCGTGCTGACAGTCAATAGTGTCAGTGTGCATTGATACTGGATGCCTCTGTAGTTCCGGCTCCAGTTAACTCAGAGAGAGGCGCTGGGAGTAGTGCAGAGAGCGGGAGGGGTGAAGGAGGGGAATCCCAATAGCAAAGCTGATCACAGAGCTGGAGCACATATAGCTGGAAAAGGAGGTGAGATCCAATGAGGAGTCTGTGTAAGGCAGCAGTGTAATGCACAGTGAGGCAGAAAGTTGGAGCAGTTTGTGCAAAAGGCATGTAAAATTCATGTTGGTGGCATTTGGGTTGCGTTTTTGTGTTTTCTACTGTTTCTCTGATGGATCCGTCAACGGCAGATACTTGAGATCTGTATATGTTTTGGCCCCTGCGTGGGCGTATTTGTGTACCTATACTGTGATTTGAATAAACAGATTAAAAAAACAGAAAATGAATGTTAGTGGTCCACGGGATTCAAAATTGTGAGTTTAGTGGTCCATGAGGCCTGAAAGGATGGCGACCATTGGTCTAAATAAGGGGTCTCCAAACTATTGCCCTCCAGTTGTTCAGGTACTACAATTCCCATCGTGCCTAGTCAAGTCTGTGGATGTCAGAGTTTTACAATGCCTTATGGGACATGTAGTTCTGCAACAGCTGGAGGGCTGTAGTTTGGAGATACCTGGTCTAGATCATGGTCTAGAACCATTATGCAAATGCATTACATTTCTATGTTGAAATGGGAGGTGGGGGTTGGTGGTGGCACAGGAGGATAGGGTAAGTATAATAATTGTAAAACAAGCAAATGCTGGGTATAAAATGGGTGAAAGGGTAGGGCAGTATGCAAGAGGTCCTAGCCCACTCCAAGAAAATAGTGACTACAAGGATTTTAAAAGCGACAGTATAAAAAGCATTTTTTTTAATCTTGGCTGTCAAAAACAGTCTTTCCCCTTCTGCATGTCCAAAAGCAGTTCATCTTAGTGGGCAACAAATTCTAACAAGCCCAAGAAAAATGGAAAAAAAAAAAAAAAAAACGGGCACTGCCAGCAGTTTAACCATTTCGGACCGACAGCTGCAGTTTTAACTCTGTAATTTGACGTTAAATACCACTGTTATGGCAGCAGATAGCTGCCATAACCCTGGTATTTTCTTACAGGACCGGCAGTCCTCTTTCACATAAAAGTGGTCCCAGTGGCGGATTTGGCATGGGATCACTGTTATAGGCGGTGGGAGAGGTGCCCCTCCCCCTGCTTCTCGGTCATTTTCCCTGCCTATCGGAGCCGTCGGTAGTGGGGAAAAAAGTTCTGGTCCGTCCATATCCCAGGCAAAAAGTCGAGTGAGGGCAAGATGGCCCCCCATTCGACTGTGGCCTTGGAGGACCAGAGCGACGTTATACGTCAAATCCTACCAATGACCTTAAAGGGCCCATTTTTTTTTATTGCTTAGATGTGGGATCTGAGGTCTTTTTGACCCCAGATCTCATATTAAAGAGGATCTGTCCTGCTTATTTCTTATTACAAGGGATGTTTACATTCCTTGTAATTGGAATAAAAAAAAATATTTTGTATAGCACTGTCCCCTAAAAGGACTGGATATAACACTTTCTGGATTACCTTGGGTTACCCGTAGCAACTGCTTGCAGAAACGTATCATTTTAAGTACTTGGCTCAGTCAATGATCAGTCCAGGGGATGTTGTTTTGTAGTTTTATTTAGAACTGGGATAGGAAAAGAAGAGATGAGTGGGATACTCCAACTAGTAACTATTCACAGTATTGAGGACTAGGGATGCACCGTTCCGACTTTTTTGGTCCCAATGCCAATCTTTTGCTTTGTGAAATCGCCGATCCCGAGTCCGATCCGGAAGTACTGTTGTGAGCTTATAACAAAATAATACTTCCGGATCAGTATCATCAGCAGATACCTTATAACAATTGTGCATTTAAGAGGTTAAACTTCCCTCCTCCGGCAGACGAACGAAAAGATACATTGTATTCATTGTGTTTACTTAAAGCGGAGTTCCGGCCACAAAAACGACAATCGATTTTGTGGCCATCCGCTTGCTTTTTGTCACCTGAAAAGGAAACGTATTAAAATTTTTTTTTACTTACCTTGTTACCTTGTTTCTTCCACTTCCTCCCTCGGCGGCCGCGGCCCGCGCCGTCACTTCTGGTTTGCAATGATTCCTGTGAGCTGAACGTCATCGCTCCCAGGAATCAATGCAATGGCACCGGCCCCGCTCGTCACCTCCGGTGCGGCGCCGCATTCCCTGCTAAACAGTTTCTGGGCACGCCCAGAAGCTGTGGAGGAATGCGGCGCAGCACCGGAAGTGACGAGCGGGCCGATGCAGGTGCATTCTGGGAGAAGAGGACACGGAAGAGGACGCAGAACAGGATCGTGCTGGCTTCAGCTGCCCACATGCGAGATGGTAACGCTGGAGAAGAAATTTTAAAAATGTAAGTATTTCTTCTTGCAGGCAAGTGCGACCTGGGACAGAACAGAGGTTATCCATTGTGGAATGTACTAGCCCTGACTGTCCCGGCAGTATTTTTATTGAAATTTTTTTTTTCATGGCCGGAACTCTGCTTTAACTGGGAGACTGACAGGCATTTGCAGGAGGATCTTTTTTTTTTTTCTTTTTGACAGCCGTTCTCTGCTCCCTCACAGCTAAAGAGCAAAACCAGATCGGCCCGCGGATCTGCTAATTTTACCGATCCCCCGATCCAGCTATTATGGCCATATCGGCGCCTATATCTGATCCGAATATCGGATCGGTGCATCACTATTGAGGGCATCTGACTTGAGGATGCGGCAAGGCCGCTGCTTCACTCTGCCACTAGAATGAAGGTAACCGAAGGGTTCCTACTTGTAATTATCTTCAGGGTTCTAACTTGGCACCCCCTTTCCTCTCTCTCTGTGCAGACACCCGTCCACTGACTCCTACACTCTGGAGTGGTTCCCTTCCTGGGCAGACCCCAGGTAAGTTCCTATGTACTCACGGACACTGTTTTTCCAGAGTCACCGATGCCCCCAACTCCACCAGTCAGCTTCTTTTGGACCTCCGCATTCAGACACACACACACACACACACACACACACACAGGTTCACCAGGCCGACCGCCTGTGATCACCATCACTTGCTGCAGAAGAGGAGACAGCTGTCACCCTCCTCCTGGGACCTGGCTTCCCACCCAAAGACCCTGAGCACATGTCCCTGGCTTTATATACCCTGCCCCATAATGCACCGACACAGCCAGTCTGTGCCAATCCCTGGGGCAGTAACAAAGCCTTAAGAGTCACTGGCTGGGTTTCCTCCAGTCCAATGTGCCTCCCCATTGGACATAGTGGGGACACTCCCTCAGCCGAGATAAACAACACACTGGACACATGGAGCAGGCCTAGCTAAGAAATCCTGCTCCCTGAGGATTTAGGGAGCATATAAATGTAGCCTGCTGCTCTGCTATTAAGCAGGCAGAGCCAAAACTACTCTGCTTTCCTAGCACCTATCTAGGAGGGTGCTACAAAAAGGGACAGTGTAAAAATAAAAAAAAGGTAAAATAAAATTGAAAGCGCCCCGTCCCTCAGAGCTTGCGCGCAGAAGCAAAAGCATATGCAGGTCGCCCCCACAGTTTTATATAAACCGTGTTCAAACCACACGTGAGGTATCGCCATGATCGTTTCAGCAAGAGCAATAATTCTAGCCCTAGACCT
This sequence comes from Pelophylax lessonae, assembly GCF_965119305.1. Lineage (NCBI taxonomy): Eukaryota > Metazoa > Chordata > Amphibia > Anura > Ranidae > Pelophylax > Pelophylax lessonae. Next base: position 250,731,042 of record NC_138770.1, on the reverse strand, counting down.
CTTCTGTAACTGGTAATCTGTAGAATTTTAAAAAAGCGTCGCCTACGGAGATTTTTTAGTACCAATGTTTGTCGCCATTTCACAAGTGTGAGCAGTTTTGAAGCAGGATATGTTGAGTATCTATTTACTTGGCGTAACATTGTCTTCTGCACCGATGACCAGGTGGTCGCCTTGCAAACCTGCGTCACTGACGCCTGATGATTGAAAGCCCAGGAGGGACTAAGCGCCCTAGGAGAGTGCACCTTGACAGGGAGGGGAGGAACCTGACCCCCTGAACCACCATCTGTCTGATCCATCTGGAAATGGTCGCAAAGGAAGTGGACAACCCTTTACAAGGTCCATCAGTGAGCACAAATAGTGTCCGACTTCCTGAAAGACTCTGTAGTTGCCAGGTACACCCTAATTGCCCAGACCACATCCAAGGCATGCAAGGGAAATACCTTCAGATGTTTAAGCCTGGGGCACAGGGAAGGTAACACGTCGTCTTTATTCAAATGAAAAATCAGAGACAACTTTTAGAAGGAATGACGGACAGGGTTGAAAAACCAGCTTATCCCTGTGAATCACTAGGTAAGGTGTACGAGAGAATAACGCTGCCAGTTCGACACCCTGTGCTCAGAGGTGATCGCCACCAAAAAGGCCACCTTTTGGGACAGCATAAGCAGGGGAATCTCCTAAAGATTCTCAAAGAGGCTTCTGGAGAACTAAAAGCACCAAATTGAGGTCTCAATAGAGTCTACACTGGGGGAGCCAAATATCAGAAAGGTAGGCACCAGGGAGTGTGTTGCCAAAGGTCTTTGGAAGAAGACTGCCAAAGCCGATACCAGGCCCTTGATGGTACTCAAGGCCAATTTCCGTTCAACAGACCCCAACCCCCCCCCACCATTGAAGGTCAAGATCCGAGCCACCAAGAAGGAGCGAGGATGAATTCAAGAAACTCACACCACGCAATGTACGTCTTCCACGTATGATGGTAGATCTTCCTAGAAGTATATTTTATAGCTTCCAACAGGGTAATAATCACCCCTATCCTTTAGCACCTGGAATTCAACAGTCAAGCTGTCAAAGCCAGTCACTATAAAAGGAGGATGGAAGATCGGCCCTTGGTACAGCAGATCCTCCCTGAGAGGAAGCTTCCAAGGAATGACTGCAACCAGCCACAACAAATCGATGTACCAAGCCCGGCGAGGCCAGTCCGGAGCCACTAAAATGACCGGAATCCCTTCTGCCTCGATCCTGCAGAAAAGTCCTGGCAGAAGCTTGAGAGCAGGGAAGGCATAAATCAGATAATACTGACCCCATGGGGCCTTCAGCACGTTTGCCAGAGGATTCAGTGTGAGCTAATCTGCCTGCCATATTTCCATCCCAGGAATGCGTACAGTGGAGAGGGCTGGAATGAACCATTCTGCCCACCTTAGAATGCTTGCTCCTCCAGGAGATACCAGTACACTTCTTGTGCCCCCTCAGTGATTGACATAAGCCACAGCCGTGGCATTGTCCGGATGAACACGCACTGGGCAACCCTGAAGACGATCCGTCTAATGAGCCAGACAGTCTGATTGCTCGGAGCTCAAAGACATCATCAGTTTGGAGTCCTCCAGTGTTCAGATCCCCTGAGCAGAATGCTTGCCGAGGACGCCTCCCCAGCCGGACAGGCTGGCATCAATGGTGACCACTGTCCAATACAAGTGGAGGAAGGATTTGCACAGTCGAAGTGCCAGAGAACGAAGCCACCACATCAGAGACTCCTTCGTTCCCCAACTCAACCCGATTGTCCAGAGACTGGGGAGTCTTATCCTATTTGGTCAGGATCTCCCTTTGCAGGGACCTTGTATGGAACTGTGCAAACAAAACCGCCGTGAAGGTAGACACCATCAGGCCCAGCAACTGCATGCAAGTGTAGAGGGATGACCATCTGCTGGACAGCAGGAGACGATTTGCAGCCTCGAGTCTCTCTCGTAGAACTTTGAAAAGGTGTGCACAGACAACCAAGTCGCAGCCTTGCACACCTGGACCACCGAAGCCTGATGTCGGAAGGCTCATGACTCACCCACCGCTCTGGTAGAGTGAGCCTTGACAGGGAAGGGCGAAACCCGTTTCTTAATCGAATAGGCCTGCACAATCGTCTGTCTGATCCATTTTAAAATGGTCGCCGCAGACGCAGCCATACCCTTCCGAGGTCCCTCAGGAAGGACAAAAAGAGAATCCGACTTCTGAAAGGATTCAGTGGACGACAGGTAAACCCTGATCATCCTGACAACATCCAAGGAATGTAAGGCAAACTCCTTAGGATGTTTAGGCTTCGCACAAAGCGAAGGCAAAACAATGTCCTCATTAAGGTGAAAATCAGAAACCACCTTTGGAAGGAAGGACTGGTTGGGTCGCAAGACCACCTTATCCCTATGAACCACCAGGTAAGGGGAGCGGCAAGACAAGGCCACCAACTCTGACCCTCTGCGTGCAGAAGTGATCGCTACCAGAAAAGCAACCTTTCGACAGCAAAGAGATCTCCCGGATGTTTTCAAAGGGAGAACATTGCAAGACGGACAGAACCAAGTTCAAGTCCCAAGGAGGTAGGGGCGCCCTCCGAGGAGGGGCCAAGTGACACACACCTTGAATAAAGGTGCGAATCAAAGAGTTGGGACGCCAATGGGCGCTGGAAAAGGACGGCCAGTGCTGACAACTGGCCCTTAATCGTGGACAACGCCAGGCGCTTGTCCACACCAGTTTGTAGGAAGGAGAACACCCTTGCCACCAAGTAGGAATGAGGAGTGAAGCCTCTGGACTCACTCCAGGCAAAATAAGCCTTCCAGGTACGGTAATAGATCTTACCGGACGAGGCTTTCCTAGCCTTGAGCAAGGTAGGAATGACCTCAGAAGAGAGACCCCTGTCTCTCAGGACCTGGCTTTCAACAGCCATGCCGTTAACGCCAGCGACTGTAAAGCAGGATGGATCGGTCCCTGAGACAGTAGATCGTCTCGTAACAGTAGCCACCACCGAGCGGAGCGATTCCATGCGGAATTTTTGAACGCGCACAAAGAGGTTCAAAGCTTTTAAGTCCAGAATCGGACGCACCTTGTCCTCCTTTCTGGGCACAGTGAACAGATTTGAGGAAAACCCCTAAAGTCTGTCCCAATGTGGCACCAGGACAATCACCCCCTGGGCGAGTAGATCCTGAACCGCCCGATGAAGATCTTGCAGTCGATCTGGGGTCAAATAAAGATTTGAGGGAAAGAATCTGTCCGCTGGTCACAAAAAGAATTCGATCTTGTAACCTGATCTAATGATTTCCTGAACCCACTTGTCCGGGATACGGAGCAGCCAAGGTTGGAGGAAACCGCGCAGACGTCCCCCACCCCTGAAACGGGTGAGGGCAGACTGTGCCGCCGCACCAGCCTGGGCGGCTTTTGGCTTGCCCGCCCAGGACTTTTTCTGGCCACCCTGGCCCTTGAAAGGTTTACCCTTGTCCTGCGCCTTGAAGGCACAAAAGGACCCCTGATTTGATTTAAAGGAGGGGCCCCGCTTACCCTTAGGATTCTGGGGCAACAGAATGCTCTTGCCCCCAGTGACAACTTTAACCAATTCATCCAGGGATTCTCCAAAAAGACAAGACCCAGCATAAGGGATGTCAGACACCATCTTCCTGGAAGTCTGGTCAGCCGACCAGCTTTTTAACCATATCAAGCGGCAATTAAGTACTGCGACACTAGATAAGCGCGCAGCTAATGGGGCCTCATTTAAGGCCGCATCGCACAAATACATGACCCCTTGATAAATCTGGTCCACCATCCCCAAGCTAGTAGGGGGGGCAGAATCAGCCACGAGGGTGCGTCTGAGCACCTTGGTCCAATCCGCCACGGCTTGAGCCACCATGACAGAGGCGAAAATAGGTTTCAGCATGGAACCCGCTACCATGTATGAATGTCGGGCAAGAGATTCCAGCCTCCTATCCGTAGGATCTTTAAACACCGGAGAATCCTCTGTGGGTACCAGAGTGGCCCTGTTCAATCTGGCCACAGTGTGATCCAGCGCAAATCCGTAGGAGACGCAAAGGGGTAGAGGAGTTGAAACTCTTAGGCACCACAAAAGTGCACTTCAAGTTGCACCATTGTTCATTCACAGTTTCGTGAAACTCAGCGGGGCAAGGAAATACCTGCGCCACATTACGGGATCTGTGGGTACCAAAAGAGGACCGTTTTCCGGAGGATTGGGCTCATCCTCTAAATGTAGTGTTTCCTTAAAGGCAATGATCAGCGGATCCATAGCTGCACGGCCCTCTGCCGTCCCAGGGGGGGAATCATCCACCCCCGCATTCTCTGCCTCCCCCTCAGACTGACAAGAGCGAGACCCTTCAAGGGGCACACTATCTACGGCAACCATTTCAGATTCAGAAGAAAGAGAGCCTAGGCCTTTTTCTAGCATCAAGTTCAGTCATCAAAAGATCCACTTTGGACGCTAAAGTCGCAAGTGCGGCAGTCAAAGCAGGCAGAGCAGAAGATTCAGAGGAACCTGAATCCTCCACCAAAGCTGGGGGAAATTTGCTGTCCTGTTACCACACGTCTGCCGATCACCTCTGTACAGAAAGAGGAAGTGATGTCACCGCAGGAGGCTAACTAGGACTTCAGACTAAGGAAACATGGTTGCCCATAGAAAGCAATGGGAGGCTCCGGGAAAATGGCCGCCGACGTGCTCAGGAGAACACATCACCACACACAAGATGGTGCCGCAAGGCGCCAAAATACACTACATACATCGCTGCAGAAGCGCCCACAGTGAAGCCAGCATGCTGCCCACACCTAAAATGGGGGACCAGCGGTTTTTAACCCCGCAGCGGTCGCCGCACATTTCTGCACCCCTACACACACCATAAAGTGTCACATAGGAGAGGGACCCCCCACAACCCACATAGCGAACCAGCTGAGTGAAAGTCCCCGCAGGGACCGGGAGAAAGGGAGCCCCGAAAACGCACAGGACTGCCAGCCCCAGAGGCCCCTCACAGAATGTACTTACCGTACCCGATGGCGTGGGTGCCTTACATCGACGGGAAACCTCCCGCCCCATATGGCGGGGTTGCCGTCAGCCAAAAACGCAGGACGCTAGCAACGCACGGAAACCTTGGGAGAGACGTCCAGGCGAGGTGGCCACCTCGCGGGCTTTCATCCCTGAGGACAGGGATGGGTCGTTTGCGAGGCCAGGGCGTATGCATAGCCTGCTAAACGCTCGATGGCGGGCTGGGATTCCATAAGGCCCTCTGTCCTGGGATACCAGGACGACCAGTGCGACTCCCAGCTCCGCGACGCCGTCATCATCTTGAAGAAGTGACTAACTAAACGCTGATAAATAAACAGCTAGTAATGCAAAGAAAAAAACGCATTTGCAGAAATAAAATCATAAGCAATTGAAGAAGGCTGAGACTGTAGCCCCAGCACAGGGAGATCCTATCTTACTCCTAACTAGGCAGAAGACAAACTGAGCTGGGATGGCTGATAGCAGGGGGGTATTGGACCAGTGGGACAGCCCCCATAGGTGTGTCTATGTAAATCACTTTGTTTTTAACAAGTCTTATGCCTAGCTTGCTCCTATTGGTGAAGATTGAACGAGTGGGCGGCGACTGTCAGAGGACGCAAGAGAAATCCAGTTTTCTCTATTCATCAACAGACGCGGCTTCCTAGTTTCATTTCTCATAGGGATGTCCCAAAGCAGTACAATGAGGGGTGGGAAACAACGCAGAAACAAAACATAAGTCCCCAATGGCTAAACTTAACCAACACATCTACCTTGTAGAATTTTGTGAACGTATGCACAGAAGACCAAGTTGCCACCTTGCAAACTTGTAGCACCGACGCTTGATGGCGAAAAGCCCAAGAGACACTCAGAGCTCTTGTAGAATGAGCCTTCACTGGTTAAGGAGGAACCTGACCCCTCAGTGAATAGACCTGTACCACCGTCTGCCTGACCCATCTGGAAATGGTCACAGCAGACGCAGCCAATCCCTTCCGAGGTCCATCAGTAAGGACAAAAAGAGCGTCTGTATTTTCTAAAGGACTCAGTGGTCTCTAAATAAACCCTGATTGCCCCAACCACATCCAAAGAATGCAAGGCGTACTCCTTAGGATGCGAAGGTTTAGGGCAAAGTGAAGGCAACATAAGGTCTTCATTCAGATGAAAATCACCTTTATTCGACTGATTAGGTCGGAGTACCACCTTATCCCTGGGTACCACCAGATAAAGGTGAGTGACAAGAAAATGCCGCCAATTCAGATACTCTGTGGGCAGAAGTGATGGCCAGCAAGAAGGCAACCTTCTTAGATAAAGCAGCGAAATCTCCCACATTTTTTTCAAAAGGAGGCTTTTGAAAAACAGAGAACACCAGATTTTGATCCCACTGAGGTAACAATCGCCTCAGAGGAGCCATATGGCACACTCCCTGGATAAAAGTCCGGATTAGGACATGCGTGGCTAATGGTCGTTGAAAATATATAGCCAAACCCGAAACTTGGACTTTGATCAAAGCCAATCGCTATTCAAACCCTTTCTGCAAAAAGGCCAAAACCCTAGCGATAGAAAAACAAGCGAGGGTTCACCTTCAGCGATTCACACAATGAAATGTACGATTCCCAGCCTTCAAGAGTGTAGGAATCACAGAGTCAAAAATACCCCCATCTCTCAACACCGGACTTTCAACAGCCATGCCATTAAAGCCAGCGACTAATGCAGGATGGAAGATCGGACCTTAAGACAGCAGATATTCCCTGAGAGGAAGGCTACAAGGGGTATCGGCAACCAGCCTCATCAGGTCTGGGTACCAAGACCGGCGAGGCCAGTATGGAGCCACTAGAATGACTGGAATGGTTTTCCACCTCTATCCTGCACAGAAGCCTCAGCAGGAGTTTCAATTGGGGGAAATGCATAAATCAGCCGATACCGACCCCAAGGAGCCACCAGTGTGTCTGTGGCATCGGGCCGAGGATCTCAAGACCTGGCTACCAATCTCTGCACTCTTTCTTGGAGGCGAGAGGCAAACAGATCGACCTCGGGAATACCCCACCGGACACACAGAAGGCGGAACACCTCCGGGTGTAGGGTGATCAAACACCTGACGACTCAGGTAATCTGTCTGCCAGTTTTCCACACTTAGAATGTGTACAGCAGAGACAGGGCCAGACAGAAAGAGGGCTGGAACAAAGCTTTCCACCCAGGTCAGAATCTTGGCCACCTCCTTGGCACCCCCCCTGTGATGATGTAAGCTACAGCCGTGGCGTTGTCAGATTGAATCCGACCCGGACAACCTTGCACACGAGTCGTCCAATGACTAAGACAAAGCTTTATCGCTCTGAACGCCAAAACATTTATCGGAAGTTTTGACTCCATCGTCCAGGTACCCTGGTCACAGAGCTTTCCCAGCACCCCGCCTCAGCCCAACAGGCTGACGTCCGTGGTTACCACCGTCCAAAACAACGGAAGGAAGGACTTGCCCTGGCACAGTGCTGGAGACTGAATCCACAAAACTAGCAGATTTTGTGCTGTTGCTCATCCGAATCACAGAAGCCAAGGACTTTGGATCCTTATTCCATTTTTGTATGGAACTGAGCAAATGGACCCGCCTCGATAACATCAGACCCAAGGCTCGCTTGCAAAATCGTAGAGAGGACAGATTGTTGTCCAACAACAGCTGAATCGCCCCCTGCAACTGTTGCAGCTTGTGCAGGAGAAGAAAACCCTCGCTAAGGCTGAATCCAGAGTCAAGCCCAGATAATCCAGTCTCAGAACCGGAGTCAGCGCGGATTTCTTGAAATTGATGTTCCAATCAAACTCCTGCAGAGTTCTGACCGTGATTGTCAGATCCCACAACAAGGCTGAATGAGAGTCCGCTCTCAACAGGAGATTGTCCAGGTACCCCAGTACCGAAATCCCCCACCGGCACAGTAGTGCTAATACCGGTGCTAGTACCTTGGTAAACACTCTGGAAGTGGAGGCGAGACCAGAGGCTAACGCCACAAATTGATAATGCTCCTCTGCTACCTCAAAGCAAAGAAACCGCTGGTGTTCAACGTAGATAGGGATGTGTAGGTTTGTGTCCTTGACATCTATAGAGGCTAAGAAATCTCCCTGATGCAGAGACACTACTACCGTGCGCATGGACACCATCCGAAACCTCTGTACTCGCACAAAGCGGTTCAGAGCCTTGAGATCCAGGATGGGACACACCTTGCCTTCTTTTCTGGGCACGGTTAATAGGTTTGAAAACACCTGAAAACGTTCCTGAGCGGGAACCGGCACAATCACTCCTTGCGACAGCAAGTCGTGTACCGCCCCTCGCAAGTCCCTTAACTGGACTGGGGATAATTAAAGATTGGACGGGAAGAACGAGACCAGAAATCGATCTTGTCTC